>NC_084927.1:8760000-9385000 GCF_958298935.1 Phragmites australis
TGTGGAGTCCTAGATAGCCTCATCTTCGCATGAAGTTTCGGAGTTCAAAACGGCCTCAAATGCAAATCTTGACAATATCAAAGTTGTAGGTCCCAAATGCAAATATACTATGTGTTAGCCTATTCTTGATATAAGCCTGCATATCATTATCTTTCCCACACTTGCTGAGCGCGTCATGTGCTCACACTTGCTATTTTTCCTATGCAATACGACATGTGTGCTGATGCTCAGTGAGTGAAGATGTTGAAGACTATCAAGACGAGGTTGTGACGTTCTAAGCGCGTGTCTCCCGGTCGGTTGCCTGCGGTGTTGTTGGGGCACCAGTGCTTCTGTTCCACTGCAGATATCTTCATAGAAGACAATATATGTCAATTTGCTGTAAGAGTTTAACGTTTATTTAATAAAAGTATTGTTTTTGTTACTTCACATGTGACGTCCTTATGTGTGTTGAACATCCTAGGCACACATAAACCGCATCTGGTTTTGGCCGTTAAAACCGGGTGTGATAGTATATTGCATCATCTCTACATTAACAGCAGCGTATAAGTATATCTAAGCAACATCTTAGCAACTCATGAACATTATCCTAATGTCATTATGCTAAAACACTTTGCTCTGCCAATTTCATTATTCAAACCAATTTTTCATCACATGATCTCACAGACGATATCTAGCAGAGCGACAGGTGAAACATCTTTCTTCCTAGTCTATGCTACTAAAGCAATGCTGCCCTGTGAACTAAAGATCAAATCTCTCTGGGTCAAACTATACAACAATAAGAAGGAAATCCCGAGAAGATAGGATGATCTCAATGTTATTGAAGAAAAAAGGACACATGTGTTGATAACATCAGCATAGTACCAACAAGCTCTCCAGCATTACCATGACTAGAACATCCACAAAAGGTCCTTCGAACCCTGAGATCTAGTTCTACAACTCGTACAGAGCTAGAAGAACATCAACAGGCTATTTTCGAAGTGGGAATGTCCTTATAGGGTAGTCGAATCTAATAAACCAGGGTCGTATAGGTTAGCTATGGAGGATGGTCAACTCCTTAAAAATTCTTAGAATATCGATCAAATTTGTAAGTTCTATGTGTATGTATTTAATATATATTTTGTAATATTATCACCATATTATCAATATATGTTTTTACCTATTTCGATACAATGCATATGAAAACTGAGATAAGCCGTTATTCAAGATCCTACACCCATACGTGCATGCGGAATTCTAGACTGCATATCCGGGAATCCTTCCCTGACAACCAGTTGGGGGCTTTAGCTATACTAGGACTACAAAAACTTATCAAGCACTCTATATTTCTAACGAGAAGGGAAAAATATCTTTAGGAACCACAAAAAGATTTATCTTGTCCCTGAGTACCTAAAAGCTAAGATGTTTTCCACGCAGAGTCTAACCTAAGGTAATCGCGATGAACATTCTGATAAGAAGTCCTGAAAACACCATAAGCTACTTGGAAGAAACAAAGGCCGAACACTTGTTTGAAGTTTCCTTGTATTCATGAGAAGATTCATAGTTATACACATGCATTGCAGTAGAAAAGGGAGCCTTTCATTTAACAAGATTTTGAGCTCTATTACAGATAAGCTAAGGGAAAGAGGGTTACAAGATGTCCTAAAGATCTACATGGGAAGGAGAGACTTTCTTGACTATCTCCAACTACTGATGCCACTGGAGAGGATGGGGTCATCGATGCTTCAGCCCCCTGCTGAACTGACCAGTGTCGTGGCTTGATCATCAACATCTCCAACAACGAAGGGTTTAGGAGAGGTATTGGCTCCCCACCATCATTGTTGGTGTTGCTGCTCTGACTACTCACTCTGGTTGTCAACGTCGGAATAACACGAGGACAAAGAGGATGAAGTAGTCGGCATCTATCTTTTACGGAGATGCTACCGGACGCCTCCCCATTCTCCACCTCAGTTGCTGCCCCTTCTTTCACTATTTCCGCCTCCAAGAGGTCCCAGTCCACCTCGTCTTGAACTAGGGATGCCAGGGGCTTGTCATCTTTTACAGGGACATCGTGAGTCTCCACCTTGTCTTCAGCCTCCTCGTTAGAGAAGACATCAATAACCTCCACCACTGAACCAAATTTGGTGGGAAACGACGGTGGAGTAAGGAGTGAAGAAGGGGAATAGTCGAGAGAAGAAGGTGTGTATTCAGGCGAATGAGGAGGTTCTATGATCGGACTCACGTTTGATGCAGCCGAGATCCGGCACCTAGGGGTTTATATAGGCCAACGTGTCAAGAGAGGTGTTGCTTCATCTCCTGAATATTAATTCCGGGTGCAACAACACTATGATCGACGGGCACCCAAGGGACGCTAGGTCATCGAGGCTATGTCTTTTCAGTTGGCTTGTGCTGCCAAAGAGGCGGTCACTAGCGTAGTTGTTTATCCGCTGGATTTTCTAGTGCATGGGGAACAGTCGAAAAGATGGAACGACAACTCTTCTGTGCTCGTGACAGAGAATCTTTTCACCAGTACATAAAATTTCTATTGCGATAGTTCACCTTTCGAGCCTAGCCAACTATGTGACATGTCTCCCTCGTACCTTTGTCAGGATGGGATGATATTTTCAGGCCGATCAGAACTTGTATCCAGATCAAACACCTTCTTGAGGGCTCGCTTGAGAACTCGGAGGTGTTCGAAATCCCGAGTAGGTGATCTGAGAACCCAGTTAGATGCATCATCCTAATAGGGAACCTGAGTCTTACTCGATGACACGATCGAGCAAAATGCTTATCTTTATTGCCCGTGTTTTTGAACTATCGAAGCCTCCTTTCACGTATTGATGGAAGGCTTGATGGTGACTATTGGATAACTACCGTATCTGGGTATCTTAGTGTTTCCTGTAATTCTCGAGGCATATTATCTTGGCGAAGGGAATCCCTGAATAAAAGAAAAACTACTCGTAGGTACCCAGGACATCCTATAAACGAGAAAGTTTATCTTTAAGAACGGGAAGGAAGACTTCAGCAGGTGTATGACACCACCTATATATACGGAGCATAGGGCTCCTACGCAGGACAAGCGATTAGGAGTCGAACAGGACAATAGATACCAAAACAACTCAAGAGAAGGCATCCAAAGCTGAGCAAGGAAGTCATTGACAAAGTTTAGATCCATCTAGTCCAGCCACATACCTCTTATAATAGGCTCAAATCAATACAAGACAAAAATAACGTAAGCTTATTATGACATGAGAGGCCCGAATCTATATAAAAACCCCTATGTGTTCGCCTATAATTCTTCTACTTAAAACATCCCCTATTTCTTCAATAAGATCGTAAGATCGGCGGTTCACAAATCTTCGACACATCTGTACTATTAGTAAAGAGGGTTCCTCTAGGAATAGAGCCGTCTGTATTTTCAATACAGATGGTAACCTATGGTACAAACAGTTCTAGTTTGAAACCGTTTACAATGAAATATCCTACTTTGTTAGAACTGCTTATTATCATTATCTCAGATAATTATAGTTTGAATCTATCTATGATACCTTTTACATAGATGACTCTATAAATCTGTATATAAAAATGTTCTACTAAATAGATTATATAGTACAAAGAACGTCCCACAAAAGGTGATGGTATAAAGAGAAAAATTTGCATCTGGATGGTATTGAAGAGAAGATGGCGTATTCGACGGTGGCTCGTGGAACTGAGGCTTATTCAATTGCAAATCCTGGGTTTTCTCTTATTACAGTGATAGCAAGGACAAGTGGTTGCTTTCAGCCAGTGCAATGGTACGAACCTGCGTAATTGACAAGGATGCCATTGACTTGTGTGGATTCTAATCCACGGCGGCAGTTAGATATCTCTGACCATATTTTCTTCATTTTATTTTTTATTCTTCTTCATGTTTTTATGTTTTTTATTTTCTCTTGTCTTCAATAGAGATTTGTAAATTAAAAAGAGAGAATGCTGGAGTGGAGAGAATGGAGAGATAATCTCTTCGTGAGGAGAATCATGATAAGAAATTATTAGAGCGCTGAAGAAAATAAGAATTCCTATACGAAAGAAATGAGACTCGCAAAGAGAAATAATTAAAGATGATCTCAGATACATCAATGAAATAAGAAGATTCAAAAAACTAAATGCTTTCGGTATTTTATTTTTCATGCATAGCCCGTCCTCCTTTCTTAAGCCAGCTGGTAGTTACACTGTCTAGTTGAAGCGCTTTTCATTATGCGTGTTTACGATCCGAACCAAAGCATCACGTTTAGAGACAGATAGGCATCACGTTCCTCGCAGTTCACTAGTCCAGCCATGATATTATATCTTGTCGATATGGAAAAATATTTAATTAGTTACGTAAACATTGACATGACCATTCATACAAACATTAATTAGTACAACCAGTTACTTGTATACCGAGAGGATTTCTATTAGTTACTTACTATACGTACCTGTATAGGTATGTTGAACTGCATGACAAAATTACCCATTTTGATGGTTTTACTTAAATCCGTTTCAAAAGTCCGCAGAGCCAAATTTGAAAGTTTATCGGACCAACCCATTTGAAAGCTAGCTACACCTCAAAAATTGAAGTTCAAGAAATCCATTCGAATGTCTAATTTTTAAGTTACTGGCAGAAACCTCTTCTGATTTATGAAAATATTTCATTTTACCCGTTCCAAGTTCAGTTGTCTAGATAATCTCTAAACTTTTGTTGGCTTACTTTACCCTCCAAACTTATAAAACCGGGACACTTCACTCTCTAGTGAGATTTGTCTTTTGTGTTTCTCCTTATTCATGTTATATTTCAGTTAAAATTTTGTGGAATGATATATGACATCATATTACATGTTAAAATAGATTTAGAGAATTTTTTATATTGGCATATATTTGGGTCACCTGAGACTGGTTTAACCTTCATGATTTGAAAATGTGCAAATAGTCATAAATAATTATGCAGACCGGTTTAACCTTCATGATTTATAATGAAAAAGAAAATTAATACAACTGTGATTGTAAAGTGAAGTGACTCAAGGTTCAGTGGTTCGGGTTGGGTGGGTGGGTGGGAGGATTGAGTCAAGAGAGTTTCGAATTCCAGATAATAGAAAACATTTAGGGGACTAAAATGTTCATTTCTTTCATGAACGAAAATAAGAAGTAATGATCTTCAATGTTTCTTTGCATTTGCACACTCAGTCCTTTTTCGCCAGATAGCTTTGGCAAAAATAGTCATTAATCATCAACCAGTTATTTGCTGCTAGTGATACTGATGATATAACTTTTAGCAATATTGCATTGAGCAATAAATACATATATGTAACATATCTATCGACTATTCAAAACTTGAGAGTCTGCCTATTTAGGTAAACAAGAACGTGCACAATTTTTTAGGTATTTCAGAAAATTCTCGGCGGCATTTAGAAAGATAAAACTATTTTCTCTCACTCTCATTTGCATCACTAGGGCCATCTCAACCACAAGCGTACCTTGTCTCCCCGACGTTTTGTCTCTTTCTACCGTGGGCCAAACGGCATTGTTTCCACATGTCATACCATTGAAAAATCCGAAATCATTTTAATTACCATAACTATATGTTACTCCTAAAAAAGGTACAATTTGAATTTTGACCACTTAGACTCCAAAAGGCACTTATGGAGAGAAAGGAGGCATGATTGTGCTGTAAAGGGTCCCCGTAATGTATATTCAGCAATCATTGGCGCCACATGCTATCGACCCCTATTATCCAACGTCCGTCGTCACGAATAATGCCCATCAGCTGGTACATAAATCAACGTCGCGGCACATACAATCATACGTGATCCATAGCCATGTTAGGTGTGCTCCCGGACAGTTGTTGTTTGGAACTTTGCCGCTTGGATCGATGTACAGCTCCTGCATGACGCACGGAGGTCGTATCCCGGATCAAATCGCGAGAAATATTGTGAAATGGACGTCGTCTGCTGTCTCGTGCCATAAACATATACAAACGGGCATGTGACTTGCCAAGGAAAGATTCGAGATGGACTCGGAGGGAATAATACTCGCGGCAGGGGTCAACGTACCTACGTACGCTACGTACGTGCAGATATACGTAACGCAATTATTGGTATTATTGTTTGTTGTTCTCTTTTGTTAATTGCAATTGTTTCTAGCCCTAAAAGAATTGCAATTGTTTCCATTAATGGTTAAGGGATTAGTGCACAAAAGATGTGCGACCTTACTATATAGTATAAATCGAGTGTAAAAATAAATAAGCTAGCCGTCGGCATGGAAAAATCAAGATGCAAAACATTATCGAGAATTGTCGAGACGTTAAGCTAACCTGAAGATGGAGGATGCAGCGACGGTAGAATAGGCTGTCCCTTGAGATGGATGGAGGAGATGTGTATGTCATGAGTGATTCAATACCATATCACGTTCTTCGACAAAAAAAAATTCTTTGGCAAAAAGGTATAACAAAAATCAATGAATATACACGGCGCTGAAATGTAAGAAATGATTATTTGATTGAGCCGCCTCAAAGCCAAAAGAAGATCAACGACACCAAGCGATATTTTTTAATGAGGTTCTTCTACCTATCTATATTTTTAATATAATTATGGACGCTCCTCTCCAATATTATATATCTGCCGTCCTGTGGTTACAATGGTGGTGTTTCATATTTATAAGCTAGGAATACAAGTCCGACTATAACTCTATCTCTAACAACCTGATTTAAACTCAAGTATATCTATAACCGACTTTTGTACGCATAATCAACACAAATACAACAAACTCCACCTTTGCAAATATGCACGCCATCTTAAAGCCGTCCATCTGCAAACCTCTGTGCACGCAAATTTGAGTCGACTAGCTCCGTTGTTCACCTCAAACAGCCCGACGATGATGCCTCACCGTCAGGATTGAATACCGCAAAATTTGCAACTCTCTCCTCCATGACTTCAACCTTCAGTGTGTATTGATGAGCTTCTGTCTTCTCGCCTATCATCACAGTCTTATCATCTTGCATCTCCTTCAAGATCTTCTTGTCTAACAGTGCTTGGTATAGCCAACTTTCATCATGCAGAACTCCAAGCGAGATCAAATTCCTACGAAGTTCTAGCACAAGCTACACACCCACGAGTAGCATCTCTTGTCCATCATACATCTTTAGCCTGTTGTTTCCAACTCCCATGATCGTCTTCAATGTATGATGAGAACCACTCTTGCTTAGGTGTTGCATGATATGAACTTGCGAAATATAACTGCCACATTTCGCCACAAGACTTCACACGATAAAGATCGCCATCGTTCTCCAAGTCATCTTTATTGGAAACTACAATATTTGCCATGCACTTCTTCATTTCTAGACAATCTTTCTTCACATGTCCCCAATCCTTACACTTATAGCATTGTGACCCATTATTGTTCTATTTATTGTCAGTCTCCCTGCCTTGATCACTCTTGACCAGCAAATCATCTCCAGATGAACCATCACTTGCATTGTTCTTCCTTCTTTGATCATGAGCAAACAACACCGCAATGATATCATCCACCTTGACTTCCTCTTTGCCATACATCAATGTAGTGACCAAGTGCTCATAAGACCTTGGCAACGAATATAGAAGAATAATCGTCTTATCTTCACCTTCAATTTTCACCTCCACCTTCACAAGGTCAGCTACAACTTGCTTGAAAACATTTGTTATCAGCAAGATCTGACCCCTCCTACATCTTCAACCTGTACAGTTTCTGCTTCAGATATAATTTCTGGATCAATCTTTTGGACATGAACTAATCGGCCAATTTTTCCCAAATTTTTTAGGTGATGTTTCATCTATGACATGGTACATGATCTGATCAGAGGCATAACCTGATTGTTGCCGATGCTTACGCTTGTATCTCCTCCCGCTTGTCATCATGTACTATGGCCGGCTTCGTCTCCTATAGAGCCTTTAGAATACCCTATTGTTCCATCAGGTCCTTAACTCTTGTCTGCTATAGCCCAAAGTTGTTAGTCTCGTTAAACCTCATCACCTCAAATTTGGATGCCATCGATGACATCAGCCTGTTGCTGCAAACCATCGAATCCCTTTTCTTATGCACACTTAACATGTGCTGCTGCGCTCGCATGTTCGTAGAAGCGGTGTGCCTTCTGCATGCCCCTGCACACCTTGCGTACTGCCCAAACACACCTCGCGTGACACAGCAAACATGTGCGCAACTTGCGTGCCGCCACACGCTCATCTCATGCCTACGCCGGTGTGCGCGTGCTACCTCCTGCTACATAGTGCCTCATTATGCACCACCTGTCCAGGGCTTGCTGCTATCAAGCCCCATCGACTTTCACACCATTTGCATATGATGAAGCTAACCCACTCGAGTGTCACCCACTGTTCTCCATCAACCATCGCAAGCATTGGTTCATGAACAACCAATTTTGCACCGTCGTAAGAACTGGTTCATGAATAATCAATTTCAATTTTGCAGAATTCGTGGACTCTTAGTTTCCCTAAATCTTTTCTGTTGCTCGGCGCATAAACCAACGGATCAACATTTCTTTTATATCTCAACCGACCGATTATGAGACGATCTTGTCAAAGAAATAGGGGATGCTTTAAGTAGATGAATCATAAGGGAACATAGAGGGATTTTTATACTGGTTCAAGCCTCCCACGGGATAATAACCCTACATCATGTTTATCTTGTATTGATTTGAGCCTATTACAAGGGTGAATGTGGCTAGATTAGACAGATCTAAAACTAGTCGGTTGCTTCCTTGCTCGGCTCTAGATGCTTTCTCTTGAGTTGTTCTGGCTCCTAATGTCTTGTTCAACTTCTAATCGCTTCTCTCTCCATAGTGTCCCTAGGCTTCGTATATATGAGGGCATCATACATTCTTTGGAGTCTTCCTTCTCATTCTTGGAGATAAACTTCCCTATTTACAGGATACCCTCGGCACCTACGGATAGTTTTCTTTCATCTAGGGATTCCTTTATTGGAGATAAAGATATGCCCTAAGAATTACGAAAAAACCCTGGGGTGCCCAGATATGGTAGTTATCCAGTAGTTATTGTCAAGCCCCCCACCAGTACATGAAATGAGGCTTTAATGGGTCCAGTACTTGGAAAACAAAGATAAGCATTTTGTCTAATTACGTCAATGAGTAAACTCAGGTTCCCGATTAGGATGATATGTCTAACTAGGCTTTCTGGGTTCTTAGATCATCTATTCAGGGTTCCAATTGCCTTTGAGTTCTCAAGTGAGTCCTTGAGAAGGTGTTCAATCTGAGTAGGATTTTTTGTTAGTACAAAAATATTGTCTCGTCTTTGCAAAAGGACAAGTAGGAGAAGACTCATCATTGACCAAGCTCGAAAGTTGGACCGTCGCAGCGGAAGTTTTGTGTTGTGGTGAAGAGATTCTCTGTCTGATAAAAAGAGCTACACCAGCTGAATTCCAGGTGCATAATGGATCACAAGCTCCAAGCATCACTCGGTCATCGAGGTCTGTGGTAAATATTCTAATCAAATAAAGATTTTGTAGTCAAATATTTACTCTTCCTGTCTTATTTGTTAATTTAAACCTTATCAAATAAAGCAATTTTTTTTTTGGTTTGTTCCGCCATCCCACCCAAACTGGAGTTTGATCATGGAACCTCCTCTCCTAGAATACTTCCCTCTTACACCACCATCATCTCCCATTGAATCTGATTCAATAGTGGAGGTCGTTGACATCTCCTCTAACGAGGAGGTTTAAGAAGAGGAGGTGACCAGCAGTGTCCCCATTAAAGACAACAGGCCCCTGGCATTCTTAGGGTTTTCCAAGTCCAAGATGAAGTGGACTAGGACCTCCTAGAGGTGGCGATAAGGGAAGAAGATGTGGCTGCTGAGGTGGAGGAAGAGGACATGTTCAGCAGTGTCTCCGTTAAAGATGGCAAGGCGTTGGCCACTTCATCCCCTTCGCACTTATGCAATGCTAGCGATGCTGGCCGAAGGGAGTAGCTGGGACTGCAACCGCCGGTGAGTTCGGGGAGGAACCAAGGCTTCTCTGCCAGCCTCATCCTCTCCGTCGTCAATAGAGATGTTGGTAGTTAGGGTAGTGACACCGACGAGTTCAATGTGGAGCCAGGGCCTCTCCGATGACCTCACCCTCTTCATTGGTGTCAGTGATGTCAGCGGTCGGGGATGAGAACGAGGAGGGGGAGACTTCCCTAACTCTCACCAACCCTTCCTCTTATTGTATGGTGTCGGGTAGATCTTAGGACTTCTTATAATCCTCTTTCCCTTAGCTTATCTGTAAAAGAGCTCAAAAAATTTTTAAATGAAAAACCCTATTTCTACTGCAATGCTTGTTTGTGGCTGTGAATCTTCATGAATACAAGGAACATTTAAACAAGTGTTCAACTTTTGAATTGCACCTTCTGAGTACCTTAGGGAGTTTTGAAGCCACTTGTTGGGATGTTCATCATGATTACCTTAGGTCAGACTTCAAGTGAAAAGCATCTTAGCTTTTAAGGACTCGTGGACTCGATAAGGTTCTCCACGGCCTCTAAAGATGTTTCTCCCTCTCGTCAGAAGTCATTTTTAGGGCATGCATAACAAGTTTGTATAATCCGAATATATGTGATTCACAACTGCTTATCAGGGAGGGATTCCTGAATTGGCAGTCTAAGAGCCCGATTGCGCTCATGGGTATAGCTACCTGAATAGCGGCTTATCTTAGTTCTTAAGGCATTGGATCGAAATAAGGAGAAGTAATATATTGATCTATGTCAAATGATAACTAATATTACAAAATATATCCTAAATACTTACACATAGAACTTACGAAGCTGGTCGATATTCCAGGAATTTTTAAGGACTTGACCATCTTTCATGGCTAATCTATGACCTTGATCAGTTAGACTCGACCACCTTAAAGTCCTTCCCACTTCGGAGATAGCGTGTGCTATTTTTTGGCTCTGTACAAGTCGTAGAACCATATCTCCGAGTTCAAAGGATCTTTTGCAGAAGTTTTGGCCATGATAGCACCGGAGAACTTGCTGGTACCACACCGATCCTATCAACAACATTTGAGTCCTTTTTTCTTCGAGAACATTGAGATCATCCTGTCTTCTCAAGATTTCATCTTTGTTGGTGTATAGTTCGTTGCAAAGAGATTTGATCTTTAGTTCACACGGAAACTTTGCTTCGACCCTGTAAACTAGGAAGAAAGGTGTTTCATCCGTCGCCCTACTGGATGACGTTTGGAGTTCCCAGAGCACATTAGGAAACTCAGAAGCCCAGGTTTTAGCATATGCGGATAAGTGGTTGAAGACATAGGTCTTTATTCCTTTTAGTACTAGATCATTTAGCTACTCTACCTATCCATTACTTTGTTTTTGAGCCACGGGCGCAAAGCAAACTATAGTGCCTCGTCGTTCATAGTAATCAGTGGAAGTCGTGCTAGAGAACTCAGTGCTGTTGTTGGCGATAATCCTACCTGGGACACCGAACCTTACCATAAAATTTTTCATGATAAACTTCTTGGCGGCTGCCGAAGTAATTTTGCTAACTGGCTTAGCTTCAATCCACTTGATGAAGGTGTCAATTGAGATGAATAGGAATTTGAAGCCTCCGAGCGCTACTGGGAAGGGCCCTAGAATGTCCATCCCACAAGTCGTGAATTACCATGGCAAGGACATCATCTGTACGGCTTGAATGGGTTCATGTACGTGTCTGCTGTGAAATTAACAGCTAGTACACCTTTTTACCAACCCGCTTGCATCATGGAGAGCTGTAGGCCAATAGAAACCTTATATAAAAGCCTTCGCGACCATTAAGGAAGGAATCATGAGCTCCGCACACCCCTCTATGGATTTGTTCAAGTAGTTATCTACCCCGCTTCTGAAAGATACATTTCATGAATACTCTGTCAGCGCCTCCTAGATAGTGGGCACCGTCCATCAGGGTAAACAACTTGGATCGATGGGAAATTTTCTTAGTTAGTGCATGATCTTCAAGCACAACTGGATCTTTAATGTACTTTCGGATTGGGTCCATCCATGAAACTTCACTTTCAAGCTAAGTCATGAGTTCCTCCACGACTCCTTTTGAGGCACCAATCCCTAGCGAGCCCCCAAGTTGATTATAGGTCTCATAGACCACCATTCCTTTGGTTGTGGCATCTAATGACTTCACAGATGTCTTCGAGAGTTTGTCTATAAAACTCTTGGTTTATCCTGTAGATCTTAAGGAAGCTAGGTAGATAAGACTATTGGCGAGTCAATTATCCTTCCTTAGGATATATTTGACCTCAAGTCCATCAAATTTAGTTTCCAGCTTCCTCACCTCTGCGAGGTAGTCTATCATGGTCTTATCCGAGGTTTGATACTCCTTGCCAACTTGCTTCACCACCAACTATGAATCCCCTTTCATGAGTAAGAGGCGGATACCAACGACAGAAGCTACTCGGAAACTGGCAAGCATACCCTTATATTCAGCTATGTTTTATCCGTGGCCAGGAAGTCAATCTACAAAACATATTACAGGCTTTCTCCTATGGGAAAGATCAGTATAATCCCAACCCCCACACCTTGAAGCATAAGTGATCCGTCAAAGAATAAAGTCCATACAGTGATTCGGTCGATTGCGTCTCTGTTGTGCAGGATCTTGTTGAGTGGGAACATTGAGGGTATGGTGATCTTCTGAGCCTGGAAATAATGTCATAGCCTACAACAGGCAAACAACATAGCATATAATAGCTTCTAAACTTGCAGGTAACGCTCTTTGGGACCATGGAGTACTTCGCTAATTTAGTACACCGGTCGCTGGCTTTTCAATCGTTTGTCCGGCACTTCACTTTCTACCACCAATACCACACTTACGGCATGTGGTCTAGTATATAACAGAAGATCTTCATTTGGGTTGAGAGCAGTTAGCACGGGGGGAACAAAAGATACCTCTTTAGATTTTTGAATGCTTCATTTGCCTCTTCTGACCATTCAAACTTGTCATGTTGTCATAGCAGTTTGAAGAAGGGAAGTCCTCGGTCTCCGAGTCAGGAGATAAAATGGCTAAGAGCCACCATGCACCCGGTTAATCTTAGAACTTCGCGCACTAACCTGAGGGGTTGTATATCTTCAATGGCTTTGATTTTCTCGGATATAACTTCAATCCCCCAGTATGACATCAGGTTACCGAGTAGCTCCCCTGCATTGACTCTAAACAAGCAGTTCTCTGGGTTCAGCATGACTCAATTCTTGCATAGGTTATTGAACATCTCTTGCAAATCAGAGATGAGATCTTCCTTCTTTTTGGTTTTAACAATGAGATCATCAATGTAGGCCTCAATATTCCAGCCGTTCTGGTCATGGAGTGTTACCTGCATTCCCCGTTTGTATGTGGCACCAGCATTCTTCCGAAGGGCATCTTGACATAGCAATAGACTCCAAATTGACTAATGATGGAGGTTTTCTCCTCGTCTTCTAGATGCATGATAATCTGGTGATAACAAAATAGCATCGAGAAGGCTTAGATAGTCGCACCCAGAGATGGAGTCAACTATTTAATCTATTTGTAGCAGATGGAAATCATCCTTAGGGCAAGCTTTGTTGAGATCAAAGAAGTCAACGCACATTCGCCACTTGCCGTTTGATTTTCTGACCATGACGGCATTGGTGAGCCATTCAGTGTAATCCATCTCTTAGATAAATCATGCCTTAGTGAGCATTTCGCTTTCATATTTTATGGCTTTTGTTCAGTCGGGTGTGAACCACCAGAGATTCTAATTGATCGGCATTACATTAGGCCGAATAGCTAATTTTTGCTCAATCACCTCCCTCGGGATATTGGGCATGCCGAACGGCTGCCATGTGAACACGTCAGCATTTGCCTAGAGGAAGGCGATGAGCGCAAGTTCTAATTTGGGATACAGGTTGGAGCCGATCTGAATGGTCTTGGAATGCTCTGTCGAGTTCAAAGGAACTGCTTTGACTTTGCCGTGGGACTTTACGACCACCTTGGGCCTTGAGTTTTTCATCTCCTTGTTAGGTTTATGTTGCGTAGCCATGTCCAGATTCTGTTTGTCACAGCGTAGGCATGCTTTTGGGCAGTCATGAAAAGTAATGTCTCCTTCAGGTCATGGGATCTTCACACACTAGTAAGCATAATGCGCGGCTGCGATGAACTTGGCCAAAGTTGGTCGCCGCAAGATGGCATTGTACGCCAACACTAAGTTGACCACGTCGAATAGAATTTTCTCTGTCTAAAATTTATGATGCTTCCCGAAGGTGACAAGGAGCAACATCTGGCCAATGGGAGTGGACAAAGATCCGGGTACTATACCGTGGAAGGCTTGCGTAATCGGCTTGATGGTAGATCAGGTGATTAGCATCGCTTTGAGTATGCTTGCGAAAGGGATGTTCAGGGAACTCCCTCTGTCGATAAATATTAGGGTGACCTTGCAGTTATTGATCGTAGGCTCGACCACTATTGGGAAGCGACCTGGTCATATGAAATTCTCTGGGCAGTCATCCTAGCCAATGGAAATTTTGACGTTTGATCACTTAATGGCTTGGTGACCCTTGGGGTGGTAACTAAGACTTCTTGGGCCACCGTCTTTTATTGCAGCTTGGACTCGTAGGGAGCAGAACCAACGAAAAATACATTGGGTCCATGTTGTTCCCGCTACTCCCAGAGCTAGAGCCCCTGCTCTGGACCATGACCTGGGTCTCTTTTCCTTTAGCCGCTTTCTCAACCTCCATTTTGATCATCTACTTTCAGTGGCGGCACTCGTGGAGGGTGTGGTTGTTAGTATGGTGGAGGCCACACCAAGGATTACCGTCGCATTCGCTGGAGCCTATTGTAAAGCTCTTTACCACGGAAGAACCAAAGTGCCTGTTGGGATGAGTGTCGGGTAGATCTGAAAAATTTCATCAGATTTAGCTTTCTTGCCCTTACCTCCCTTGGTATTCTTCTTGCGCTTGTTCTTTACCATGTCACCAACAAGCCCGCGTTCAGGATGCTAGATGCCTTGGCTTTCTCCTTGATAAAGAGGAGCACGTCTTCAGCCTTGGCAAACTTGTTGAGGATCTTCATGAGCTCTTTGACCGTCTTAGGCTCCTTTCTTGCAATTTCTTCCATGTATCTCTGACTCTTAACCCCCTGATTGAATGCTTGGATGACATTGTAGTCACTGATCTTGGGGATGGTGTTCCTGGTGTTGCTGAAGCAGTGCACGAACTTATGCAAGGTCTCATTGTTTGTCTGCTCACAATAGTAGAGATCGTTTTTCGTGCCAGTGCAAATGTATGTTCCCTAGAAGTTAGCTCGAAACACGTCACAAAGCTGCTCTGATGAGTAGATTGTCCCTGGCATTTGATTGGTCAACCAAGTCTTGTCTGCCCCTTCAAGGGCCGTGAGGAGGTAATTTTCCATTACCTTTTCATCCCACCAGCCGTTCGGATGGCCGTGGTATAGATCTAGAGAAAATCAACGGGATTCATGGTCCCATTGTACTTCTCGATTGACTTGGGACTGAAATTAGGTGGCCAGCTTATGTTTTATGGATTCGAAGAAAAGGCCACACACCCGTTGATGGCCCCGTATTTGTTTATGGTAGCCTCCATTATTTTATCTACAAGGGTCGAGGATCAGCCCCGGCTTGAGCGATGCCGGGATGTCCCCTGATTAGATTATCGAGGGGCTGATGATAACACCTCAAGTGTCCTCAAGCGCTTCTGCTGATCGATAACTTCGCACAAGTCATTGATCGGATGACCTCTGACTGGTGAGGTTCTACGGTAGTTGGGCACACAGTTGTCGTCCCAAGATGCCTTGTTCCAGGGATTACACCTCTTTGAGTTTGATCCTTCTCAAGAAGGAGCATTTCATGACTCCTATCGATTAGAGCTATTCCCGGCGAGGGCCAGATGAGAATTCTCGGCCTGGACAAGAACCTCTTTGGTCATGCCAGTCATCGAATTCATCCAGTCCTTGCTGATAGGGTTTGTTAGATCTGTAATCGAAGGACGCATTAGGGACTCTTGTAGAAGGAGGAGCTTCTACGCCATTGCAGATCTATAATGTCGAGCCCCCTACTGATGGTCAAGAGATGGTAAACCCTACACTTTGTTAAGGTTTTGGTCCTGAGGAGGTGTGGCCAACAGAGGCTGACCATCACTAATGACAATATTCATAAATACTTGGCTTAGTTTCGGTAGTAAGATAGTTGTGACCCATCACTTATATACTCTACAGTCCTATACGACATAACCTGACACAACACTAGCCTCTACCGTACTGATACTAGAATAACTTAAGGGCCACAAACTCCAAGTATTATCGAATCAGAAGATCCATATTTCAAATTGAAAGTGTATTAAAAAAATAAGTTAAAAGTGTTCGATCTTCAATTTGACAAGTGTTCAGTTCAAATTAAAAAATGTTTAATAGCCAGTTTTGAAAGTGCTTCGAATTCCTTGAGAAGAAATAAATCTCGAGTTAGAAGTGTTAATTCTCTGTTGGATTTGCTTTTCATATCTTGCTTGATTTAAAATATCTTGAATTCAATGTGAAATATTTTTTATTTGTATTTTATGTTTCTCTTATTCTTTCTCACTTCAGCAACACTAGAATAGGAACAACTATACATTTCTTCTCAAGTTTTATGTAAGGGGTTACGGCTATGGACACAAACGCGCATTCTGAAAATGGTGTAGAAACTTCCGGGGGAGAGAACTCAAACTATCAAAAATGTTAAACCCGATGAAGTGAGGGAGAAACGGATGTAACTTTTTCTGTAGATGTCCATAGAGTCAAAAAATATCAAATTTGAAGTCTGTACGCAAAAGTTATTCCTGTTTAACCGAAGGCACTCCGGGCCAACTGGTTTGTGTGTCTATTTTACAATGAACATTAGTGATGGGTCATAACTATGATCCGTCACTTATAACTTGATAAGTGATGGATCACAGTTATGACCTATCACTTATGACCTTGGGTAAAAAAGGTTAAAAGGATATTTATTCGGCTCCCTTCAGAACGCACACGAGAGCGAGGTGGTAAGGTTGCTATGCGTGCGAGGAATGCAAAGTATGAAAACAGTGTGAAAAATTGCAAGAGGCACGTGGCGTGTGGTGATGTCAATGAGTTGGGTTGGTTCGATTGAAAAATATTTTTTTTGACTTTTTCGTATTTAAAAAGCGTGAAAACCGTACATCAATCTTAAGTGACAGGTTATAACTGTGACATATCACTTATAACTTGTAATAAGTGACAGGTCACAGTTATGACTCGTCACTTATGAGCTTTATTAGTAACAGTTCAAGTTTTGATGTATCACCAATGATCTAATTGGTGACGGTTCCTCTCACTAGTCACTTATGACTAATCATCAATGACATATTTTGGGTGTTAGGTATGAGACTCGTCACTCAAAAGCGGTTATTATCCGTTATTTATAGTACTTTTTTACATAGTCCTTTGGATATATTTACCTGCCCAAGATCCGGTCACTAGACCTGTCATTTAAAAGCGGTTATTATCCGTTATTTATGATATTTTTTTCACATAGTCCTCTGGACATATTTAACTGCCCAAGATCCGGTCACCTCGGTTTGGTCTGAGAACCATTTTTTTTCGCGTGATGAGATATGAACCAAGCACAATTCAAATCGCCAAGACACGGTGTGAGCAAGAACTTATGAGGATTTCTGTTTTGCTATGCAAACAAACATATTCAAAATAAAACAAAAGTCGAAGAATTAATAGCCACAAAAATCAAGCTTGCACACCCAGTCTCGAAGGTCCCAACCTACTACACAGGTTAGCTAGGGGAGCCTTTGGTAGATCTGCGGACAAGATAAGACTGATCTGACATATAGTATTGCTAGCTAGAGTCTATACGTATATATGTATATAATATTTCATTGCCAACGAAGATATATAGGAAAGGTCAGAACTGCGGACATCCGACACGGGTGCACGGATGGGCCCGTCCGGGATCCATCAGTCGGATCTCCATCCGAAGCGCCTGCCCTACCGGTTGGTGGGTGCCCTCAGATAGGACCTGCGCGTCGTAGCTTTCCCAGTACAACATAAGCCATGTCTAAATGTAGAATACACGGAACAGCAGATAGCCAGATACATGAACCAGTCCATCTCTTTCAGTACTGGACCTGCAGCTAGCTGCGCTGCAATTTGTGGAGCATTTCTAAAACTCGTGAGAGAGAGAGAGAGAGTGACCATTTGTTTCGTGTTTAGTTGCTACATAGGCTTTATTTGGCCGTTCATGGAAGAAAAGTATGAGTGAGGACGGCCGCAGGGATTTGTGGGGCTACTACCTACCTGCCTGCCTGCTCACAGATACTGACCAGGTCAGGTTGATTCCCAGGCCGGTTAGAGTTTTGGCGTAAGAAGTTTCCGACCTTTGAAATAAGATCACCTTGAATTTCAATTGATCTACTAGTTAATTTTGACCAAAAACACTAACGTTAATATTTAGCTTCTACTACCATTTTCTCCGGTTAATTGACTAGACAAAAAAGGTGCTTAAGTTTGAACAATGTTGAACAATATAGTTGGCAAAACTTGGTGCGAACTATCTTTACTTGGAAAAATGGCTTGTAATTGGAATAAGACGGACTGCCAAAAGTTGGCTCTTGGGATAGTTGATTGCAATTGCAAATGTCGACCAGCATGTTTTTCCCTTTTAACTTGAGCTAACTTCGAATTTTACACAATTTAGTGAAATATCTGTAGTATAGGATTATTTGAGCCCCCTTTTTAAAAAGGGGTTACTAAGAATCTGTGGACATTACTGACTAGATTAACACAAGCTTTTACTAGAAACTTGCAATAGTCTGTAATGGTTTGATTGTACATCGATCTTAATTTCAAGGTTCCACCGCTGCAATAATTTAAGTGTAGACATGATACTATTAAACATGGATATAGTTCTTAGAAATTGAAAACAAGATCACTCGCACTATAAAAAACTATTTTTCGAGATACCTAGGGTAATTTTCTACATGCGATTTATTTAAAAAACTACCTGAACAGTTGGCAAAGGCCTCCTGCGGTTACGGACCGCCTTTCACAGACGGTTCCTTATGTGAACTGGCTGTGATAATAAGGCGGTTCATATAAGGAACCGCCTGTAAAAATGGTTATTTTCATAGGTGGTTCCTTATGTGAACCGCCTCTAGAAATGATCATCCATTAAAAAATTCATAACTTTTTATATGAAGTCAGATGAGAAAAAACTCTATATGAAAATTATAGCTCTCGATAAGATCTACAACTTTATAGTTGATATTTTTTTTATTTGAAGTCATTTAGATGTCCAAATAATTGTTTCAAGTTTCAAACAATTATTTGGGTATCTAAATGACTTCAAATGAAAAACTTTTCAACTACAAGTTGTAGATCTCGTCGAGGGCTACAATTTTCATATAAAGTTTGTCCTCATCTAATTTTATATGAAAAAGTTATAAATTTTTGAAGATAAACTATCACACATTTTCACAGGCGATTCATATAAGGAACCACCTATAGAAATATCCATATTTTTACAGGCGGTTCACATAAGGAACCCTGTGGAAATGAGTGACAACTTATCTTCAAAAATTCATAATTTTTATATACGAAGTCGGATGAGAACAAACTTTATATAAAAAATTGTAGCCCTCGACGAGATTTACAACTTTGTAGTTGAAAAGTTTTTCATCTAAATTCATTTAGATGCCCACATAATCGTTTAAAGTTTTGGATTGCAGATATCAAAAGAATTATATATGCTCATATGTTCAATAGTCGTTCTCTGGTGTGATGGTGGGGAGGGTTCGTGCGACCCGATAGGTTTCGAGTTCGAGTGCTAAAAATCGGGTAGCGTGCGTATTTCGCGTGAAAAAACGCGTGATTTGTGACTTACGACTTCGCGACCCCGTGGGGTTCCTGGTCGGTCAAAAAAAATCGAGTAAAAAAATATCGATTCGGGAACCGATTATCGCAGACAGTTCGCTTAAGGAACTGCCTGTGCAAATCAATTTCCACATGCGGTCCGCTTAAGGAACCGCCTGTGGAAACCTATTTTCACAGGTGGTTCCTTAAGTGAACTGCCTGTGGTAATAGATTTTCACAGGCGGTCACTTTTGCGCCTGTGAAAATCGTTAATTTCTACCGACCTTCGATCGCAGGCGGGTATGCTAAACGCCTGTGAAAACGAGTTATCGCCCGCCTCTAGAAATAATTTTTGTAGTAATGTCGGATCCTATTTGGAACACATGAATTTCACAGAAAACAGTATAATTGCAGCATGAATCCTGTGAAGTTCCCATGTTCCCAGGGGCCCTCAAATGCAAATACTACATCCATATCCTCAAACATCAATCAATAAATGGAGTGTTTGGTTTGACGGGATATACCCATCCTAGATGGATGGTCCATCATGGGTTCATCCCATGAATTTTTATGAGATGACACAATCTCTTATGTTTACAGTAATCACGTAGCTATGAGGAATGAGAGATGGTTATGGATCACCTTGTTTCTCAAACCAAACACACTGAAAATTAGATAATCAGACACTATAGGAGACCACACATTACATTGCCTTTTTGGAACCACATATATGATCCAGGTTGTACTTAATTTCCGTTGTACTTAATTTCCTACCCATCAAATCAAAACAAAAAATATTGTATTACTAAAGATAGGAATTCGTGACAATTATACATCATGTCACATGTATCCACTTACTAATCTCTCCAAACAATTATGAAATTTTTCGCTAGAAATTAAACACTACATTTAGCCGAAGTACATACTGTGATTTATTTTATGGATGCCAGGCTACCTGCAAACAAACACGCGCCTTGGCGATTCCATGTGCAAGTGTACTTGGTTTACAGAAAGACAAGGCTGTGGTGGGGTAAGGCTCGCTTATTATGGAAGTACTGAACCTTTTTTCTCTGGTGCTGAGATTTGAAGGGGCCAACCATCAAGCTGGAGGTGATTGAAACCAAACAAATACAATCCTGCACATTGACTTCTTACACCCCTCTCTCTCGCTCGCTCGTTAGTCTTATATATTTTTTCAGTGCTCTTGTTGCCTTGTACTCTCTCCCCTTTCTCTCCTTGCTTTCTGTGCCCCTGAAAGGCCGTGTTTCTGTGTCATCTAGCTAGATACCACAGAGCAAGCAGCCTGCTCAGGCAGCTAGGAAATTAACAAAACGTTGAGAGCAGTGAGATTTGGTAGCTAGGTGTTGCTTTTGGCTTCGTTTGGGCACATCGTCTTGTTGAGACCTCATGGGGAGGGCTCCGTGCTGCGACAAGAACAATGTGAAGAAAGGGCCGTGGTCTCCCGAGGAGGATGCCAAGCTCAAGGAGTTCATCGAGAAGCATGGCACCGGTGGCAATTGGATTGCTCTCCCTCAGAAAGCAGGTATGATTTGTGGATTTACATGTAGATGTATCCTAGCTATCTTCTTTGGGGACTTAATGATGTTATGAGTTTAGTCTGAGTCTAAACAGTCTACGTCGTTCTTGATGCTAATGTCTTCCTTTTTCCAGATTATTTGCATGTTCTTTTTCTTCGATCTCTTTGGGATCACTTCTATAGAGATTTGACACATATTGTTTTAAAAAAAAGACAAGTTCTTCAAGAAAAAGAAGAAGAAAGAGAATTGGATTTGGATATTACTTCTCTCATTCCTTTAGAACAATTAATGTTGTGCCAGCTGTGCTCGATCTTCCTCTCTCCCCTCTCTCTTTTTGCGAGGACTCGCTCTCCCTGTCTCCCTCTAAGTGTTGTTAGATAGATACGAGTTTAACTCTATTGTTTGATGCTATAAGATCTCTTATAAATCCTCGATTCGTTGTCTTTACCATTTTTCGTTTCTTTTGGAGTACTTCTGTTAGTACAATAACTTCTTTCATATATCTAGGACCGATAGTGTCTCTGCTAAACATGTACTACTACTCTCTATCTTTCTCGAACATGCGCACAACCCTATTTTCTGTTGCTATGTTCTTTTAGTTTTTGATTCATTTGCCTTTTAATTTCTTTATTTTCATGTTGAGTACCTCAATAAAGATTATGTCTCTCTTTATGCATTTAGGACCAATTGTATCACTAGCTAGGCTTACAGTTAGAACCCTTAATTGTAGTGGCATGTCAAAGTCTCAGGTTTCTCACCTTAATGGAGTCTTACTACCTTTTTATGTGGCTTATATTTTGTTACATTCGATGTGGTTAAGTGTATGCTACTTTATTATTATTTTCTTTTCTCGTGTTCAATTAAAACTATGAACCATGTCTGATTCTAGGCTTCTAATGGCTTTAAATTGTGATTATAGGTTTGAGGAGATGTGGCAAGAGCTGCAGGCTTAGATGGCTAAACTACCTGAGGCCCAACATTAAGCATGGGGAGTTCACTGAGCACGAAGATAGGGTTATCTGCAGCATGTATGCCAGTATAGGAAGCAGGTATAAACACCGGATATCCCTATCTATTCTGGACTATAACGCCCTTTCTTTTCCATTTCTGCTTTTCCAAAACAACTTAACAGTCCACGTACACGCATGATGTTTTCTGCTGTTACAAGTATCACAAGAAAGACGGATATGTATGTGTACAGTGTACTACTGAGTTATAACTAAACAGATCGATAAACTGATATTCTGGAGATCTACCCAGTTGTTATCACACAACTATCTCAAACATGCGAAAAGAACGAATGAATCAAAGGGAAACAATGACATCATGCATTTTCAGGTGGTCGATCATCGCGTCCCAGCTCCCCGGCCGGACCGACAATGACATCAAGAACTACTGGAACACCAAGCTGAAGAAGAAGCTCCTGAGCAGCTCCGCCGCTGCACCCCTACACCGCGCGCCGCGGCAGCACCACCGCCCCCTCAATCTCATGCTCCAACACTCGTCACCCTCCTTACCCCAACACACCTACAGCGGCTTCTTCCCCGGCGCCGCCTCTCTCCACGACTCCATCATCCCTGCATTAACACTGCCACCATCCCATAACCATAACTACATGCTAAGCTCCGGCCATGCCATTCCAAATGCCTCTTCACTGCTGCACGCACAAAGCGCAACACAACAGCAGCTTCACCACCATGTGGTGAAGGAGGAGAGCGGCAGCATGATCGTGTTTGGTAGCGACCAGCAGAGCTGCAGCTCGTCGGACGGCGGTGCGTACAGCCAGTCGCAGTTCGGCCATGGCAAGGAGCTGAGCTTCGAGGGCTACTACGGCTACAACAATGGCAGTGTCGAGCATGACCACAGGTTGCTTCAGCTTCAAGATCATTACCAGGCTCAGGTACCAGTCGACTACAACTACGAGGAGATCAGGCAGCTGCTCATGAGCTCAACCGACGGTAATTTGCATGGCGGCCACGGCCAGGACGGCGGCATGGAAGGGTTCGACTCGCAAGGAAAGGTAACGATGATGTAAATTAATTGAGAGACAAGGAAAGGTGATTGATCAAGGTGCGTGTTTTACTGCTGTGATTTTTTTTATCGTGTAGTACTAGTGTTCGTGTGTGTATCCTGTGTCATGGCTGCATACACGGGCAAGCGTAGCGCATGTTACAGCAGCCTGTGTATGTGACCGTGACATAGGATCGAGATTCTCTGTCGCCTCACCTACTATTGTTGTACTTCTCTCTTTTTCTCACCAGAGGTATAGTGTCATGATCTACTGTGGAAACTGACTCTGTTTGGAGTCTTTGGGCAGGGCACTATGGTGTACCTTCTCTTGGTTTGGTAATACCGATGTGTCTAATCTTGTCTACACCTAGCTTTCTCTGTCTCAGTCTGTCTCTCTCGCATCCTTGAACTCTGGGCACATAGATTTCATGCTGCTGTACATGCACAGGACGGCCAAAATTGCATGTGATCGATAACGTACAGCTTGTGAAGCACATCGAGTTGTAGCGAGACGTGCATGCGTGCGTGCATGCATGATTGGCGTCGCGTCGTCGCACATGGGGTGGAGGCGCGATCGACTCCGGTCGCTGCCTGTCTGTACGTACGTGCCGCAAGAAACGCGTCTTGTCTGTCGGACAGCCGCATTGTTTAGCGCTCGCGATGCAAAGATTCCACGAGAGATCGATCGGAGAGAGGATTCCTGGGTTTGCTGCCTACATGTGAGTAGTTTAGTGCGTGATGGACAGACATTGTCGAGCAGTGTGAGGGATATGCGTCTCTTTGTCGTCGTTGCTTGCTCCGATGTGTATCTGAATGAATGTTTACTCTCTCCGACAAGATGCAAAAACGATAGGGGAAATATCATCTTCTTATATATGTTGTGTTTAGCTGTAGCTAGTGCTAAATCTTATTATCACAAGAAGCAAGATAGAGGACTTTGCAATATATACTCACTCGAGATAAAAGGAAACGGAAGGATTCTTTCCAAAGAATGTAGTCGATTATTTTTTAGTTCGAATAAATGTATTAAAAAATAGTTTTCTTTTTGAAATGTACTCACTCGTAATATTGATTATTTTGTTCAAAAAATAGTTTTTTGTTTAAAAAATAGTTCGAATAAATGTACTCACTCGTAATATCGTTTATTTCGTTTCAAATATATATGCATTATATTCTAGTAGACAACAGTCAAACCGACATTGGCACGAAACGGTATTTCTTTTTACTCGAGTGATCACTGATCAGTAATATGTACATATATAACTAATGCCTTGTGGCACATATAGATATGATCCGACTATTTCACAGTAAACTAGTACGAGTACAATTGTTGCAGACTTGCAGTGAGATAACTGCTCGAGAATAGTTTAATTTCCCAAAGTCGAAGAGATCACTCATTGTCAGGTAAGTACAGGCCGAGAGAGTGCCAATTCACAGTTCTTTAAGCCAGCACTGTCAAATAATAATTTTATATAGCTGGTCGCGCATAGCTACTCTAATGATTGTAAATTGTATCTAGCTCTTATTATTTTATTATTACAATATATATAGAGAATAAAAGTAGTTAATGATGAAGATAAAACTAACGTGAAGAAAAATTTTATTTATATGGAGAAAAATCTTAAAAAGATAGTTTTTAAAGGAGAAAAAATAATAGATAGCTTTAAGATAAATAAAAGATAGTAGTTGGAGATAATCGCTTGAGATATTCTCATCATGCATCTATCATTCTATACTACTACGGATTAGCAGTAGGTCTCCCATGGTGACGTATCTTATCTGTCTACTGAAAAGTCTCCCAGTGTAATGTCGCGAAAGTTTGGTGAATGCTGATTACGGTTTTGGTGCCGTAAGGGCCAGGCCAGCTAGGCCATTTGTAGCTGGATAACGGGCGTCCTTTGTGTTGAGGCGACGAAAAGAGGAACGTTAACGCATCCAGCAGCAACGAGTTCTGTGATTGATGGATGTACCATTATATTATTTTTTACTCGTCCCTTCAGATATTAGCATACTCTCAAATCAACAATGAACACTACTATTTCAGGGGAAATTGTATATTAAAACTAATAATATTCGAAAGCATCTTTCATAACAAATCTATGTACCGACATCACTTATATATCAGTCGATCTCTTTATACTGTGTGTATCTATGTTAGTGGTCCATGGTTTTCACATGGACGTATTCTTAGATAACATATAATTTAGAAGGGAAAGTAGTACAATATAGTCGGTGGAAATGTTAACGTTAAAACAAGGGACGTACAGACGGGAAAAAACACAATGTCGTGATTGTAGTCGTGGAGAAGTTAATAATGCTTAAAGCAAATTGTAGTACTGATAATATACTCCCTTCAATTATAAAGAGTGTCATTTTAGACATCGATATGATCACTAACATACTATTTTGATCACTAATTTCGAGTACAAATTATATGTAAAGCATAGAAAATTTGTAATATTATAAAAAACTATTACTCAAGGCAAATCTAGCTATATATATTATTTTCAAAAGTTTAATCGAAATATTAAAAGAGATATTGATCTAGCAGTATGTGTATACTACTCAGTGTTTTACCTCTCCCTCCCTCTATCCTCTCCTCTCTCTCTCCTCTCTCCGTCTCTCTCCTCCATCTCTCTCCTCTTTTCGTCTCTCTCCCTCTCAATACATACATACATTGAGACACATATTTAATGTAAATAAAATAAATAATACCTTCATTAATACATATTAATTAATGCCCTTCATTAATATGGTATCATTTTAAGATATATACACTGTCAAACCCCCTGGTAGACCTCTTCCTTATTGCATACTCTGTACTAGAAGGTATGATATCATCTGAAGGTCTCTCGCACATCGACGACACAATTGGTTCATGAAACTCGTCGTTTCGATTGATGACATGTTCAATGAAGAACCCGATGATTTGTTCTTGAATGGCATATATTTTCCCAGGGAGTATCGCACTTGTGCGTTGCTTGAAGCACCATGTTTAAAGAATTGAAAGAATTAGTCTTTAAACATGTATAGAAATTAAAAATAAGATATCGCTATGTTATTTCATACCTCAGTATCATTAAACTTGACAACGTCTCCATCTTTGCTGAATGCGTGTATGAAAGTAAGAACATAGAACCTGTATAGATTGTTGTCGGGTGGTTGCCTCGTACACTTCAGGGGTGAAGTATTCGTCAGTGGAATGAATTGAAACCTTTTTGTTTAGTAGGAAATACAAGACATGAATATTCCATGCATACCGAAAAGTTAGTTTTTACATCATACTGCTTCCTGTATGAAAAGTAGACAATACTCTTTTTGTAGTATCTTGTGTACGCTCTGTACGTGAATATGAATACCAATTAAACTTAGATGCAATCAACGTGAAGATTAAATGATCGATTTTACATGTTTAGCCTTTTGATGAGGATTTGGTAGGTTGACTTATCTCTCTTTTGTGAGTCCAAGATAATAATCTTGCTCAAGTCTTGGTGGATGACAAGGAGGATCCAATAAAAACTGCAAAAATATGTCACCATAGTAAATTAGTATTAGAATCGAGTTGCCTATAAAAGGAGAACACTCTGGCATGCAGATATGTACTCAAAGTTGTAGGGTAAGAGTACGAATTTCTTATTTTGATGGTGAAGCAGACACTTCAATAAGTAAATCTTGGTGAAGTCTAGACTCTCCCTTACAAGTTCCTCGTTTACAAGTCCATGATCGATGAATCCTACTTCATTATCTAATTCTTGTCTACATGCGTGGATCTTCATTCTACGAAAGAGAGAAGTTAGTTAGCCAATTTGAAGGTACAAGATCATATAACATGAATTATATACATAAGTCGCTTACAGAGTCCACGCTCTGACTATGGACACGTCGAGAGGGCATCATCCTTGTACATTTCATACAAGCACTTAAATTTCACCTAGAAGTGCTCGTCCCCATTGAGAAAATATTCATCTCTCTATATATATTACGAGGAACGCCTCAAAACCCTACTCGTATTGCTCCAAGTACCACATATGTAATCAAAGCATTTTAGTTGTAAGGTTTCTTTTGATATCTAGTTTGACCAAAGGTTTGTCCAACTCAAACGGCCATGTAATATCCAACTTTGGGACTTCTGCTCCCGCAACAAGCTGTGCTAGTTCTTCTGCTGTTAATCTAGAAGTAGCCAGGAAATCCCTAATGCTTGGAGCATCCTTAATGATTGGACCTGATTTGCTCTTGGCCTAATTCTTGTTATTGCGTTCGTAGTCAATTGGTGGCTTACTTGAAGTCGCCCCCGTCTGTTTAACTTTGTCTATATTCATGAAAAATTTCATGCTATCTTCAAGTACAACATGCTTCGGTGGAGGTGCTGGAGGATAGAAATGAGTTGTTACACAAGCGTCCACATTCTTTTTGGTTTCCTCAGGATTAAGTGAATAGACATCTTTGGGTTCCGCCAACTTTTTAGATGGCACCGACTTCTTAGATGACATCATATTCTTGGATGTTGCGGAACCTGATCGTGTTTTCCGAGGTGTGGCTTCTTGATGGTGTTGGTTTCTTGAGTGGTGAACTTCTTCGAGACGATGGTTGAGGAGGTGGACTTCTTCTAGGAGATGTCTAAGGAGAGGGAGATTTACGAGGTGATGTTGGCTCCAGGTGTAGTGGAGACTAGAGGTTCTCGAGTGCTGTCACTAGTGAAAACACTATATAGGCCTTCTCCCATGCGATGAATATATTCTTGTTCTCTCCTATAGTGTTCGCTCACTCCTTTGTGGGGTAGTCCAACTGAATATAACGATAATGGTCAACTACCTCGTCTACTTCAACCATGGCGTAGCCCTCTGGTATTGGACATCCATGCAAAAGTTCATGGGCGGTGCGGGGACAAGCCATGCCGGAAGCCACCTTGATGGTAATGTTCTTAGCACAAATGTGTAGTTCACACGGTGTCTATGTTGTGATGTGGTTCATGGGATAAGTGATGGAGTCAGCGTTCGGAACTCCCATGAACGCACAGCTACTCTGACGACCACTAGGGCTGGAGCGCACAACATGAGGAGACGCTGCTGGCTATTCCTGTCCGCTCCCAATGACACCCCGTTCACACCTGATGGCTTCCTGTACTGCTTGTCTTCTTTTTTTGTCTGTTTGTTCTCGCTCACGTTGTAGGCAAGTTCAAGAATGTTCATCATCCTAGTTTGTTCTGCCTCTTGTTCTGCATCTTGTTGTACTTGGGATCTCTTTCGACTCTTGTAGCTATCGAGGGCACCTGAGAATCCATATTTCCAACCCATCACACCAACGTCTCGCGTGCGACCATCATGCTCATTGTTTCACAGGGCCAAGGTGAGCTCATCACTATCCCTATCTAGCATGAAAGAGCCTTGTGCAGATCACGTGTGGGCGTCCGCAAGCCTTTTTGTAAGAGTTTGCATCACTTCCTGGTCTTTGAAAGTTGTAAAACATCAACTTACATTAGCCGAGTAAGAAGAACCCCTCCCATGAACGAAGCGCGTCGATCGTTCACTCCAGCCCTCTATCTCAATCATGACACCTCTCTCTCGCAGTCCATCTAGCTCTTGTTGACACTACCGTTCTTTCCTCACGTACTCACAACTGCTAACTTTGTAGGGGTAAAGGTTCTTCTTCGAGTTAGCTTTGTTCACCTCACTCAACTTCTGTTCTTCTTCCAACAACTTGTACTCCACAACGGCTTGCCAATGATCTTCTAATTGCGACCATTTGATGAAATTTGGCATTGTACCTTTCTGCACATAGGTTTTATTTAGTGTGCCCTTCCAATTCTTAAATGAAAGGCCTATGATCATTAGTGCCTTATGTTTAACTACTTCTATATCTGTCTTTTCAGGGAATTCGAACTTCTGTAATATGATGGGCCACAAGATATCATTCTTGATTGAATCAGGAACCACGTGCAGTTCACCTTGTTCACTAGTCCACAATCTATAGCTGATGAGCACATGATCCTTAACATCTATCCCACAAACTGACTTCTACAGCCCTAGAACTTTCTCTGGTGCAGTTGGCTCCCATGCTGGTGAGACCTCTGTGATCACAAATCATCCCGAAGGCATCTTCGAGGGACCTCAGACACGATACCGCTCCTGGGGTTGTTCATTATCATGACCCTCCAGAGCATCAGACATCTACACATAAGAGAAAAAAAATTTGAGAGCCTATACGATAATATGTACAACAGATGCATTCATGTACTTTTGAGGTAGTTACCTCATCACCTCCACAGGCATCTGTTTGGTCCAGATTGAAGTAGTTGCTCAGGCACCTGGCACTTGGGCAAGTTACCTCTTCAATGTTTGACGGCAATACATCTCCTTCTGGCACCTGGGCCGGATCAGCGATTGGTGGTGCCATCCCTTCCAGAGAGTTCTGCATACGATAATGATGAGCGGTTGAGTATTTTATAGATAGGAAGCTGAGGAAGGAGGGAGATAGAGAGAAAGGAAACAAGGGACGGAGAGAGGTTGTCGAAAGATAGAATGCATACACATACAATGTCCGACCAATAAGCTAAGTCATAAAAAACAAATTTCTTTTTTAACGTAAGAGCTCTAGTATTAGATTTCAGAACTAGTGTACTCCCACGTCCCTTTCCAAGGATAACCCTAAGTCCCTTTACCATCTCATATACCTGTCTCCCAGTGTGATTCTTAGTAGGTGATCGAGTCTCAACTTTCCCATCAAAAGTTCTCCTATTGCTGTGGTACGGGTGATCCTTGCGAAAAAAATTTACGATGACCTAGGTACACCATTTTTTGGCAGTTCTTTAGCCACAAGCTCTTTGTTTCATTCAACCAATGCACGCATGCATAGTAGCCTTTGATAGTCTGGCACGATAGGTTACCAAGTGCTGTCCAATCTTGGATTGTTACGAATAGCGTTGTGCGTAGGGTGAAGTCTTCTCATTTGTATTCATCCCATACCCGCACATCATCGTTTCACAGTATTACAAGATCTTCCATTAATAGTTTCAGGTAGACATCAATATCATTGCCAGGTTGCCTCGGCCCGTTATCTGCACTGGCATCATAATGTACTTCTACTTCATACACAACCAAGGATGAAGGTTGTAGATACATAGAGTCACGAGCTAAGTGCTATGACTACTGCCCATGTTGTTGAATGGATTCATCCCATCCGTGCTCAACCCAAATCTTATATTCCTCACATCTTTTGCAGAGGTCTTCTTGTATTTTCTATCAATGTTTTTCTAACGCGTAGAATCAGCGGGATGTCTCAGCATTCCATCATTCTTGCGCTCCTTGGCGTGTCATCGCATCAATTCGTTATGCCTTTTGTTCACAAAAAAAAACACTTCAAATGGGGGACTATAGAAAAATACCACATCATTTTGATGAGAGGCCTTTTCTTCTTTCTTTCACCATCGATATCATTACCGTCACGCTTGTACCGTGCGTCACCACAAAACAGACACACTTCCAAGTTTGCATGCTCTTCTTGATACAATATGTAATCATTTGGACATACATGTTTTTCTGTACTTCCAACCCTAATGGGTACACAAACTGCTAGGCCTGGTACGTGTTTACCGGTAACATATTTCCCTTTGAAAGCAATTTTTTCAAAAACAGTAACAACTCTATGAAGCTTGTATTAGACCACCCGTTGCTTGTCTTCAATTATAGCCATAAAAGAATGGTATGCAACTTTGTGTACTCCTTCTCTTAACCCGGGAACAATAGTGTTTTAGAGTTCACCTCCGCATCGCGCAACATCTGCTCCAGATCATCATTGTCGTCATTAGCCAACATCTGCTCTAGATCATCACTAGAGGAGATGCTTCGGGAAGAAAAACACTTGAGTAGACATCAATAAATGGGATTAGACAGGTTAGGTATGGGCATCCCACGACAAGCAAGGGCTAGTCGCGAGATCACATTATATCGCAAGGAGGCTGATCGTGCAAGCCTCGCGCTGGTCACGCGATGGGCCCGAGTTTTGGAAATATCCCCCACCAGTCGCCATATCCATCGTGGGGCCTGTTAGCTAGGGTGCCCCCTTACTCAATACCCCGACAATAGCCCTCAAGCTTCCCTATGGTCATAGTCAGGTCTAGTCGCACCGCTTGGGCCATGAGGGAACATAATCCAACAAGAGAGTAGTTATCGATGCTATTAGATTTGAGAGTTTGAATCTTAACTTCACGCCACGTGGGGAGGTTAAGAGTCCTAAAAGAGAGAGAGAGAGGGAGAGAGAGAGAGACATTGATTGCCGCTGGGCTCGAGTGACTTTTGGTTCCCCATGCGCGACCTGTTGGATTTCGAGTGGTCCGAATGTCGTGCCGGTTGAGGTTCCTCAGTACTTCCGAGAGTGAGGTGTCAAGATGAGATGTGTATAAAAAACTAAGGTGTTGGTGTCCAGACATAGCCATGCATGCACGGTTTTGACCGGGAAGCGCCCATGAGCTCCCACGATCCCACACTATTCAAGAGCCTTCGGCCATGTGGTCATTTTAACTTCCCAATCGCCAGGTCCCGTAGTGGCCATCGAGCGCTGCCACGTGCTGTGGTTGGAGAGCCAATCTGGAGGGGCTCCATTGTTGGTCATGAAATCCTACAAAACAAAGAGTCTGGTCTTTTGAACTTTAAAAACTTATAAGTTATATTCTATGCTCGTCCAAAAGGTTCTAAAAATAGAGAAACATGTATTTCTCCGAGCAACCCTACAAATAGAACTTGCACAGTAGGGCGATATTTTAGGAGTTGTGTAATTCAGGTGGTCCTCCATGGATAGCTTGACCGCACCAGGTTGGGTGACATCAACCACTCTATAGGGTCCTTCCCACTTGGGGGAGAGTTTATTCCAACCGACCTTATTCTAAATTTGCCTAAGGACGAGGTTTCCTATGACCAGTTTCCATTCTCGCACCTTGCGGTTGTGATAGCATTAGAGGCTTTGTTGATATCGGGCATCTCAAATTAGAGCACACTCGCGGAACTCTTCAATCAGGTTTACATCACTCTCTTGTCGTGCCACCTGGTTGTCGTCTGAGTAGTTGGCCAGGTGGGGTGATTGAAAGGTGAAATTGGATGGAAGCATTGCATCTATCCCAAAAATAAGGAAGAAAGGGGTTTCAGCCGTAGCCCTACTGGGAATCATTCATAGCGACCAGAGTACTATGGGTAGTTTGTCCACCCAGTGTCTTGAATAGCTTTTAAGCGGACCAAAGACCTGGTTTTGATCCCTTGTAGTATCATCCTATTTGCCCTTTTGACCTGTCTGTTGCTCTATGGGTGTGCCACCAACGCATAGTAAATTTTGGTCCCGATCTCTTCGCAGTAGTCCTTGAAAGCACTACTAGCGAGCTGAATCTCATTGTTCATAATTATGCGATTTGGACTGTCAAACCACACTACCAATCCTTGTATGAACTTAATTTTTATTGTGGCAGTGATCTTCCTGATGGGCTCATCCTCTATCCACTTGGTGAATTTGTCGACTACCACGAACAGGAATTCAAAACCACCGAGGGCTTTAGGGAACGGTCCCACGATATCGAGCACCTAGACAATGAAAGGCCAAGAGAATGGTATAGTTTGTAGTGCTTAGACTGGTAGGTTGGTATGTCGACCATAGTATTGACATGACTCGCACCATTTCACCAGCTCGCAAGTATCCTGGAGAGTAGTGTGCCAATAAAATCCTTGCTAGGATGCTTTTTTGACCAGAGCTTGGTACAAAGCATGACTACCTACATATGCCTCCATGGATATCAGAGAGCATTGTGCTCCCCTCTTCCTGAGTGATGCATTTTGGTAAAAGGCCGTTACTCCCTAGAGGTAAAGGCGTTCCTCTACCAAGGAGTATTTACGGGCTTGTCGCGATACCTTTCCTACTGATGCATTATTGTTAGGGATTGCTCGATTCTAAAGGTGGTTCGAGATCTAATCCATCCAGGTTGTACCTAAACCGAGCAGGTCGACCACATGATGGCAACTCGAGGTCGACCGCACTGAAAGGAGGTGTTGCCTCTGGTGCTCCATTTCCAAGCGAAGCATCCCCTTCACCTTGGCCTGAGACCGCGGTGGATGGTCGTGTGAGTCTTTCTTCAAAGAATCTGACCAGGATAGGATCGTGAGAAGAAGCTAGACAGGCCAGCTCATCAGCTAGGAAGTTCTCCTTGCGAGGGATGTGCTTGATGTCGAAACTGAAAAAATATCACTCTAGTCTTCTCAATTTGGTGAGGTATTCCACCATTGCTGGATCAGAGCACTAAAACTCCTTTTGCACTTGGTTAACAACCAATAGTGAGTCCCCTGTCACTAACATACGTCTAATCCCAAGTGCAGAGGTTGCTCGCATTCTAGACAAGAGACCCTCATATTTCATAATATCGTCTGCCTCTAGTCGATGTATCTGCTCAGACTCAAAGGACGACCACTCGGCTACAAAATTGACCAACGCCTGGGACTTGATAGCCATTCAGGGGACGCACTGGAGATCGAACTCCCCGAGCTCTACTACCCACTTTGTTGTTCTTCCTACTGCATCCCTATTGTGGAGAATTTTTCTAATCGGGAGCGAGGAGATTACCTTGATTTTATGTGCCTGGAAGTAGTGTTTGAGCTTGCAAGAGGCCATCTGAATGGTGTATAGCAGTTTCTTAGCCTATGGGTACTAAGCCTTCGCATCATGTAGGACCTCACTGACGTAGTACACTGGTCGCTGAAGACCTTCTTGCATGACGAATAGTTCCGTGCTCATGACCTGTGGGGTAGCGGTAACATAGAGCAAGAGCTCCTTGTCTGGTCGAGGTGCGGTTAGTATAGGAGGGGAGGAGAAGTACCTTTTTAGATCTTGGAGGGTCGTTTATGCTTCTGGGGTCCAGTGGAAGTAGTCACTCTTCTTCAGGAGCTTGAAGAGCGACAACCCCTTATCTCCCAACCTTGAGATGAACCTGCCCAAAGCTGCCACACATCATTTTAGTTTCTGGATTCTTTTAGCCTGGTCAGGGATTTCATCCGGTCGATGGTTCTGATCTTGTCAGGGTTTGCCTCTATTATTCGACTGGAAACGAGGAACCCGAGCAACATCCCTGATGGGACTCCAAACGTGGACTTCTCAGGGTTTAACTTCATTTGGTACTTCTGAAGGTTATCAAATATTTCTTTGAGGTCTGCGACTAGGTCATCCTTGGTTCTACTCTTTACAACCACATCATCAACATACATTTTGATATTTCTACTAAGCTGTGGACGAAGAATGAGTTGAATACAACACTGATAAGTGGCACCGGTGCTTTTTAAACCAAAAGACATTTTTACATAGCAAAAGAGCCTAAACAGGCATCTAAGAAGTTTATCTGGTGGTGCCCCAAACCAGCATCTAAGAATCTTAGAAGATTGCTTCCAGCGGTTGAGTCAACAAGCTGGTCGATTTGGGGTAGAGTGAAGAGATCTTTCGGGCACGCCTTGTTGACATCGGTAACATCCTCCACTTACCATTATGTTTTCGAACCATGACTGGGTTAGCCACCCACTCTAGGTACTGTATTTTTTAGATGAAGCCTACTTCTAGGAGTTTGCCAATCTCCTTACGAAGTGCTTCCTTTCAGTCGACTGTGAACCGATGCGCATTTTGTTTGACTGGTCACATGTCCGGTCGGATTGACAACTTATGCTCGATCACGTCCCTGGGGACTCCAAGCATTCAGACAGACTCTACGAAAAGACGTCCGCGTTCATCTGGAGGAAAGTGATGAGCGCAAGTTCCTATTTGGGGTCCAAACAGGCTCTTATCTGGACCGTCCTGGTGAGGTTGGAGTCATCAAGGCATCCTTCCTTGAGCCGCTCATCCTAGTTGGTGGTGACGTGAACCTTCATTAGGCGACCACTAGGTATAGCATTCTCTGGCTGCGACCTTGGAGTTAGCTCGACCATGTCGAGGCTCCTCTTGTCGTAGTGTAGGGTCATCTTTGTGCTGCTAAAAATGGTGATGGCCTCGATCAGACCAAGGATCTTGATCGCCTAATGATGACCAAAAACTGGGCCATCGCTGGTTGCCGCAGGATCGCATTATAAGCAGTCCCAAAGTCTGCCACATCAAACAGGACATTTTCGGTCTTGAAGTTACTCCCGCGACCAGAAAGTGATGGGCAGCTCGACCTGCCCCAAGGGCTTAGCCAAAGAGCCTGGGGTAGTCCCAAAGAAGGGTAGACGGTTTCAACATGCTCCTTGGGATTTGCAGGGTGTCCAATGTGTCAACGAAGAGGAGGTTGATGGAGCTCCCTCCATCGATCAGTACACGACCCAGTTGGATGTTCTGAATAGTGGGTTCGACCATAATAGGGTAGCGACTAGGTCACTTGACACTCGTGGGGTGATCGGTTTGACTGAAGGTAAGGAACACCTCCAACCACTTTAGACGTGGGCTTGGGCCCAGTGTGGTCACCCACATCTCCTAGACCACTAACTTGTATTCCCTATTTGAGGAATATGTCACAGCGCCCCTGATGATGTGGTAGACCATGTGATCGGCCTGCCGGTACCCCAGTACCGACTAGTCGGGGTCGGCCCCACCCTCACCATCCTCATCGTGCCTAGATTTACGTTCTCCAAGCTCCTTATCGATGGTACCCCACATGACCTTACACTCTGTCAGGTCGTGGGCATCTGTCTGGTGGATCTGGCAGTAGCCACGACCCTTCTTCCCCTTCTGCTCGACCGCCATGACGTCGGACGGTCCTTCCTTGGGTTTGTTCTTCTTTTATCCTTCCGGCTGACCCCTTCAGAGGAGACGGGCTGGTCGGAGGACGATTGTGACCTGACACCAATCTGATGCTCTCGGGCCTCGGCGACCTATGTGCACTTGTCTGCGAGTTTGAAGAGCTCAGTAGTGTTTTGAATTTCCTTGGTGGCCAGCTTCTCGACCATGTTTTGGTCTCTGACCCCTCTCTTGAATGCTATGACCACGAATTTACTCGTGATCCTTGGAATGGTGTTTTGGTGCTCGGTGAAGTGCCGTATGAAGTCTTGCAACGACTCACCTTGTCGCTACCTGACTTGGTACAGGTCGTCCTCGACCTCGAGTCGGACATAGGTCCCCTGGAAGTTGGTGATAAACTGGTCGCACAGATCCTCCCAGGAGCAAACCAACTCACGGGGGATCGTATTTGCTGGGTGGTGGAAAACTGCTTCTTATTCTCGCAATCGATGCATGAACATCACATGTATTGAGATTGTGTATTTGACTTATGCGCCGTGGCTGCTACCTGGAAATACTCCACGCCACTCTTGTGCTTTACGCTCACATGGCTCGTATCGTACATCCAACTTCTGTCCATCTATAGTTATATCATTATTGTAAATCCATATTCAAAATATATAGAAGATTTTTCCACCAACAAATAAATTACCTCGTTATCTGCTACCGGTAGTTGGCCCGATTTGGAGGAGCCACCTTTTGTATGCTTTTGCGTCCGCTTCTGGTGAGTGTTTTTTTTGTCATTCCTAGAATTTTCATTATTATTCAACCCTTATATAGGACTAATTAAGTAAAAATGAAAAATAAATATGCTCATACATAAAATTTCTATATTAGAGCTTGCTAATTAAATAAAATATAAAAAATATAATTGGATCTTGCTACATACCTAAATATCATGGCGAAATTTTATAATTCATTAAAAATAAAAATAAATATGCTGATACCTAAAGTTTCCATATTGGAGCATGCTTATTAATCAAAATATAAAAAATATAATTGGAGCTTGCTACATACCTAAATATTGTGGCTAATTTTTTGGATTCATTAAAAATAAAAATAAATATGGTCATACCTAAAGTTTCTATATAAGAGCTTCCTAATTAGTTAAAATATAAAAAATATAATTGGATCTTGCTATATACCTTAATTTATGGCTAATTTTTCTAATTCATTAAAAATAAAAAATAAATATGCTCATAGCTATAGCTAATGTAAATCAATACTAAAGACACTTTCCATCATAAGCTACTAATTGAAACTTCCATATCATAAATAAGGGATAATTGCATCTACGTTGTATTAAGACATCATGGCTATAGGTTCGTCTCTATCATTTCAAAATCTAGAGCAATTTAGCAAATAAAATTCAATTAGAAGTGAATTGAAGATGAAGTTACATACCATGGAACATCTATGGTATGATGATTCATCAAAATTTTGAGGCCCCCAAGAACTTGGTGACCAAAAATAGCCACCATTGCGCAAGAACAGAGCTCCTCTCTATTGTACTCAAGCTTGAGGAAGAAGAGGATGAGTTTTATACAACCGAGACATCACCGCTGGCTCATACCACCAGCCAACAGTAATACCCAACTATCACTGCCGGTTGGTGGATTAAGCCGGCAATGATGAGAGAGCTGGGAATCACTACCGACTCAAAGCCATAGGTTAGCAGTGATGACCCTTATCACTGCTAGTTCAAAAGCCACGATGTTAGATTCTTCCCACGCATCTTATGAACCGGTAGTGATAGCCCATAACTGTCGGCCAGTTAGGAACCGACAGTGATGGGCCGGCATATAAACCATTTCTGTAGTAGTGCCACTTAACTTGAGAAACTGTCAGTGCGGTGCCAAAGTTGAAGATTTCATCTTTCAAACAGGAAATTTCAGCTTTCAACTCAAACATTACTGAGGATTCAAAATTAGACAGAAATGCTAGAATTCAAAATCAAGGATCTCCGTAGTGCATGCAGTGCTTCGGAAGAGTGAGCTGGTCATTCACTTTTTGATCATTCGGAGTGCACGCACAAGGGATAATGGAATCAAGTATCACTGACATGGTAATGTCATGGTAGTGTGTTTGAATGGAGAAATATAGAACAAGGAGAAGATATGTAGGAATTAAGAGCAATAGGAATATTAGTGCCTGAGGAACAAATTGGGGGGTTTTGAAGCTGTATGCACATGTAGAGAAGAGTACTATGAGCAATGTGATAAAGAAAATATACATCCAATGGGTCCACATAATAATATAGTTTTCCCAATGTAAATAAGAGATGTCTGCCAGATTGATATCATCTAATTCTGCAGATATGCATATAATAGTGATAGTTCAGGTTTATCAATATAACATATGCACTTCTAGCTATTTTTAGTAAGTTACTCCTAAATTACTACTATCTGTTGGCGCAAGAGATCGTCTTGCGCTAACAAGTACGACAAGAGTTTCTTCTAGGGGGGAGACTCAGGCTTGGAGACGACGCTCCATGGATGATCGAGGCAGAGGAGGTAAGGCTAGCTGTGGAGGGTTCTGTAAGGCCAGATGATCAACCTGCTGGCTTGTTGCTAGCCTGCGATTTTTGAGCCGCTCATCGATGGCCCCCTCAACTGCGGTGAAGGTAGCCTGTCTCCCAAGGTACTTCTTTCGGAAGGTTGTGAGGGTCTGGCAGTTGTCAGTGTTATGCCCTCGTCCTGCTCCGTGTAGAGTATGCTAGGATCCTCCTCAGGATACTGGCTTGGGGCACGGTTTTGCTTTGAGAGGGCTCCGGAGCGTCCTTGGCCACGCTTTCTGGGACGGTTTTGGTTTGGAGCCCCGTAGCACTGGTTGATGTTGTTGATGTTTCGGCGCTGTCGTTGTCGCCCCCTTTGGGACCTGGAGGTATGAACCTCCTCGAAGCCCCTTTTCGCTAGGGGAGGGGGGCGTGTGATGATCCCGTCTATAAATGTGACTTCTCGGGGTTGACGTGGGAAGTCTCGTAGCTTGCAAGAGCCTCTGGCGGAGTTTTTCTTTCTATGCACATGCATATTCCTCGAAGTTGCTCATGGGGACTTCCACCGTGTGTATGGGACGCCGGTTTAGCTGATTGTACAGGGGTCCTTCGGCCAGACCCTGGGTTGCAGCATTGATGACCAAAGAGATTGATATGCCCCTAATCTAGGCCTTGGTTTGGGAAAATCTTCCGAAGTAGTCCCGGAGGGTTTCATCCAGTTCCTGCCTGATAGTGAACAGGCTTCCAGAGGTCACCGGCTCAACAAAGGTGCCCTGGAAGTTGCTGCGGAAGAGGTCTCGGAGTTGGGACTAGGCATGAATGGCACCAGGGTACAGTGCCCAGAACCAGCATATGGCTACCCCTTCCAGGGCAAGAGGGAAGCATTTAGCCATGGTGGCTGGTTCGCCTTCACTGGCCTCTATGGCGAGGGCGTAGGAATGGACAAACAAATCAGGGTTCGAGTCGCCCTTGAACTTAGGTAGTTTCGGGGTCCAAAAGCTCTCTGGGAAGGGTGTAGTCTGTTGGTCGGCCTGTAGGGGAGAGTCATGGTCTTGTAGAGGATCCTCGTGATGCAGGCTCCAAGGCTCTGGAAGCTGAACATGACAGGTCCTAGTTTCGAAGAGATCATTGGCCCCGAGGGCCAGCGGTGGTTGTGCGGGTAGCTTGCTGATCAACCCATAGGGTCACCTGTAGCTCCTCCATATGGGCCAGGAGTGCCACCAAGTGCGATTAACACTCTGGTGGAATGGTGTTTTTAGCGGTGGCACCGGCCGTAGCCCCTAGGGGAGCAGCAAGGGCCTCGCTATGCAGCTGTTGTTGTTGCTGGGCATCCGAGGAAGGGAACCCAGCAGTGCCGGCTATAGATATGGTCGTGGTCGGGTCAGTGGTGGCCGTAAGGCCCTCGTTCCTCCCAGTTAGGGTGCCGTCATCGGCATGACCTGTGCTTAGTCGCCCGGACTTTCGCACAAGCGTGGCCGGGGGGTCGGCCGCCATCGCCGCGGCTTTGGTGGTCTTCTTCTTGGGTGGCATCCTACCTCTCTTAGCACTTCTATGTCCGAATCCCCACGGACGGTGCCACTGTTGGCGCAAGAGATTGTCTTGCGCTAACAAGTACGGCGAGAGTTTCTTCTAAGGAGTAGCCTCAGGCTTGGAGATGAAGTTTGAGTGGAAGGGGCAGTGCAAATGAATTGATAGTACAAAAGATTGACTAGGGGGAGTATCACTATGTCTTTATGTTTGTGTCTGTCTATTCTCCTCCTTGCCCCAGATGACCATGGCTCCCCTTTTATAGGGTTGTACGTAGCTTGATGCACAAGTTATCACCATATACAAATATCCAGGGCCTGGCCGGATTACATAGCCTTATCCTGGAAAACTATTTTTAACCCTACATAGAAGACAAATATCTACCATAGCAACTATTGCGGTACAAGCAACCCTAAGGGGTGAGCCGATCGCCAATTGCGGCTCAGCGCCGCACTGCTAGGGGTGTCAGGATGACCTCTATTATATTGGAGTATCAGGATAAGCACCACTTGCACTGACATTAATTGCCTGTCACTTCATGTCAGGTCGGTTGTAGGGGTGTCCTTTCTTCCCTGATATTATCTCTGGAGACCTGCTGCATCTTCGAGCTTCGAGAAGGCCACATAGCCACCGAAGCGGTGGGTCTGAAGGGGTCCACAGCCTCCGGAGGCGAGGCCTCCTACTGAGAGTCCAGAGACCGAAGGCTCCGGAGGAACCTTTGATAGCGATCCCTTACCATTATCTGTAGGCTGGTCTATTTCCCCCAACAAGAAGGATGATCGGCGTTCCCCCTATGATAGATCTTCCTTGACGCCTGATGACTTATTCCATAGCCTTCGGGAAGCCTGCCTAAGCTTCGGAGGCTGGGGCTGCGGAAGGCATGGCTTCGCGACACTGAGACTTCCCAAAAGCCCGGAGGCCCGAAAGCGGTTTTCGGGGACTTAAGTCTATAAGCATAGGCTGGTTGAACCAAGGGACTGTCAGGGATCCTTAACAACGACCCCTAACACTATCTATCACTTCAACCAGCAATATCCCACCTGACATGCATCACCGGCACAAAATATTTGACCCAATGTTAAAACATCACGGAAATGGAGTACGATATATGCTATTATCCGCTCATCACTTTCTCATGTTCCCTTGTTGTCAATATTAATTAACTTGCATGTGTTCATCAGCCCTAATGACTCACGAGAGGTACAAAGATGACAATTGTTTCAGGGGTTTTTTTTTGGTCGGGTTCTGGATATATTGGTTTTCTTGTATACAAAATCTTGGTACAACACAAAGCAAAATTAAGGGATTGTCTTGTAAAAAACCAAGGGACTAATGGCATGGAAGAAAGCCACACCTTTTTTTTTGCGAATGAAGAGAGCCGCTATTTTGGTTCTGCGTGAACATTCAGTGTATCGTATATCGTAACTGTAATAATTCACTACTATGCCTACATATGTGCCGTAGCTTTTATATTAGCAAGGACATGAATTGGACCGGACCAATCACTTCAAGTCATTTGACAAGATCACCTTTTGAATCCTAACCTAAATAATGGTACATTCAAGAACTAAAGTAAATGAAATATACACACATCTATAATTATATGGCACACACCAAAATGCTCAACTTTCTGGAATTGTGTGGCAACCTTGCAAAGTTCTGAGTGAAGATGAAAGTAAAATTATATTTTTAAAAAATCTACTATCTTTTGGTTCCTAATTAAGCTAGCCATGAGCTCATCCTATAGCTTTTACTGGAATCTAAGATATGAAATTTCTGTAGTATGAAAAGTTAGCAACAAAAATAGATAAAAATATATGTTCATTAAAAAATCTAATTGTTCTGGCAGATATATCAAAATCGATAGGCAAGTAATATATTGTATTTCTGTTCTCACGGAAGTAGTTTTACCGTCCAAGTGGAAGCATAAATACGAATTTCTTTTATTTTTAGAAGATAAAAAATGCATGCAAAATCTATACGTCAGCTATTTCGAAATTAAAAACTTCAGTATAGTTGAAATTACTCATGGTCTTACATAGACTGTGCATTTGTATTATATAATGAAGGCCCACTGTCCTTGAAACTATGGTTGAAAGCTATTCTACGTTACCTTTTTCCCGAATGTATGTACTTAATTAGCAGCCTGATTGTCCTATAACTAGCTAGTACAATGATATTTCCAACATGTCAATCTCATGTGTTGACTTATCAAGGTGTGAATATGCCAGGCAATTAAGGCCTTTTACTAAGAAGACAGTCGGCTCGAGCCCTAGCTTGCTGTGTTCGTTTCAAAAAAGACTACAATGGTACGCTGCCATCCATGTATTAGCATGTAACAAAGTGACGATTGTCTTCTCTCTGCTTGGCATGACTTGATCTAATTGTTTTATACTTTCTCACAAGTTTGTTATGGGATGCACCTAATCCCAGTTCAGTTTGGTGAGATGTTGATGTCATATCACAACCATCGCCATTGTGTAGGACAAAAATATTGCAAAGGCCGTACACACAGGTCCACATAGCAATGCAGACGTCTAATGTAGACACTTCTACACGCCAGTGAATTAATATTTGTTTAGTTTGTTATGGATCACTGTTTTTTAAATATTAGCTAAGAGATAGAAGTTTTAGTTCAAATGCAAAATAATTAGTCTCCCTAATAAAGAACTTACAATGTATATATACATGTTTAGGATGACAACGAACAACAAATGATGTATATTTTGAATATAGACTTATTTAAGCAGTTCAAAAAATATCAATGAAGTCAAGTCACATGAACAGAAGCTACAGAAGGCCTTGAACAAAGTAGTGGAGCCATACTGAGAACATCTACACGCAGAAATTAATGTAACCAGGGCAGTAGCTTTCTTGTAACAACCTGGATTTCTTATAATATATAGTTTGTTAAGAAACCTATCGATTTACAGGGTGTAGTATATAGTGTTGGGAAGCATACTTGATGGTATTGTTGAGAGTAAATTAGTTAACTAATGTATCTGGAGAACGTGCAAATTAAAAGTATCACAACCTGTAAGGTAATACTAAGTTACAATCTGTCTATTGATGGTGAAAACTCCATACAAAGAGTTTTGTAAATGATCTTCTGGGGAGTGTTACTTATATCTGTTTTTTTACTATAGTGCCTATTTGGTAGAACTCCTCCTGATACAAATTCTCTATGAAAAATAATTTTTTGGTTGAAAATGATTCTTTAAGATAAACTATTTGAAAGAAGTGATTCTATGAAAAAAGTGAAGCAAGTAAAGCTAGTTTTTTAAGCCCTAAATATCTAGTTTATTTCAAAAAATTATTCCCATAAAATCACTCTAAGAGTTAAAAATGCAAACTATTATTTGATGGAGCTTCCACTGATTTCAGCCTAAGAGCTCGTCTGGTAGCTCTGCCAAATAGGCACATAGTCTTTCTCTTGATGGATTAATTACCACTGTGTGCATTGCACGAATATCCAATAAGTGAGCATAAGAACAGTCATTTCATTTCCAAGTCAACAAGTTGACTAGTTACACAATATGCTTATAGCTCCGTTAGCTTAGAGTATTGGTTTTATTTTCTCTCCCCTAATCATTTGTGAAATGTTGATCTGCTGACTTGTCAGTGAAAGAGTCAAGAGATATTGTCGGCATTTATATGCGCATTGATTGAAGTAGTTCACCTAAACCCTAATGCCATATATAATAATTACACAGTCCAATAAGCACAATTAAATGGAGTGGGAATGGTGTGGAGATGGTCGTGGTGGTTAAAATGGATGGAAGGCCATCCCTTCCATTGTAGATACAGTTTGCCTTGAATTAATTGCTTTTGCGCCATTTTAGGATGGAATACTGTCTTGGCCCATTTGCAAAATTTGTTCCATTTAATGAGGCGATGGCAATTGATACAGTTGTTTGCTCCATTCAATGAGGATATGACCCTTGATACAGTCCGGCTATGTGGCGGCGGCTTCGACCACTATCACATGACCTTCTTGCTGGTAGACACGGATTGAGTGGTTTCATTTGGTTTCCTTCCTCCTGATGAGACATTTTCGTTCTGGCTCATGGATATCCGTGATGCCCTGTAATCCTGCAGATTTGAGAACACACACAACGCTCGTGTACTTGTAAGTTAATCAAGGCACTATTACACAATATATAGCGTTTTATCAGTGTCAGTGTAATAATAATCGTTATTGAAGATATATCAGCGCCGGTTCTTAAATACCTGTGCGTGAACAATGACTGAGGAGCTAAGAACTGATACTGATGTATCAGTGCCGGTTTCGTCCACAAGCCAACACTGATAAATCAGTATCAATATCGGTTCTAACCACGAACCGGTATTGATATATTAGTGTCAGTTGTAGCTACGAGCCGTCACTGACAATTAGTATCAGTGTCGATTCTAGCAATGAACCGTCACTAATAGTAAGTATCTGTACCGGTTCTAGCCACGAAACATTATTGATTATTGCTACTGTCATAGCTTATCTTAAAAAATTCATAACTTTTTCATAAAAATCTGATGGGGAAAAACTTTATATCAAAATTGTAGAACTCAACGAGGCCTACAAATTTATAGTTGAAAACTTTTTAATTGGAGGTCAATTATATACCCAAATTATCATTACAAAGTTTGAGCCAACCGCCACGATCAATTGACAACTTATCTTAAAAAATTCAAAGTTTTTTATACTAATTCGGTTGGAAAAATATTTTATATGAAATTATAGCCCTCGATGAGATCTACAACTTTGTAGTTGATCCCTTTGTTGTGAGATCGTGAGTTCGAGTCTTGGGAAGTGCAAGCGAGCTAAAATCGCGGAGCTACTGTGAGGTCGAGTGAGCAGCGACTGGGTGAGCGCCTCTAGTCACGATCTTTTCTTGTTTTTTTTCCTCAAAAACATTGAATCGGGGACCAACTATCAGTGCTGGTTGGAGCCACCAATCAGCACTGATGGGGATTTCAGTGTCAGTTCCATAACTGGCATTGATAATCTGTTACTAGCAGTGCCGAGTAATCAGTGTCGGTTCAAAATCCACCACTGATGGCGATTTTGAACCGACACTGATGAGAGTTTCTGCAGTAGTGAGGGGTTAATAAAAAATAAGAAGATAAATCAAATATCGCTACCAAAGAATCAGTGAAAATGGATGGTGTATAACAAACGGTTTCTTAGCGCCCATCACTAACAAAATGTCCTCAGACGGTTGCTAAATGTAACAAGATAGCTGTCTAGGTGTGATTGAAGTTATAAACAGTTTTTATAAATCCGTCTATTTCTATGATATAGATACAGGCGGTGTTTAGAAAAGACCATCTATGATATTATCACAGACGGTTTCTTGTAAGATTTGTCTATATCTATACGATAGACACAAACAGATTTTATGAAAACTCATCTATATTTAAAGACCCACGAATGTTTTCAAATTTAACTGACCATCTCCCCCGGACACTTTTTTTTCCCACACACACAATCTGCTCGTCGCCCAAGGCTCTTTTGGCTTTCCACGCACACAACTTACTCGTCTCCTCTCAATATAAAGTGACAAGGAGTGTTCTTCTTCCTCACTCACATTCTAGTGTTCATATCTTCCACTACACTAAGAAGCGTCATACTCACTCGACATCAGTGTCGGAGAAGAAAGATCTCAGCCAGGGCTAAATCTCTTTCACTGCACCGAGGTGAGTATCAAATAGTTCGCATCGCGGTTTAGTTAGACTTCGATCTGGGTAACTGATGGCAAAGCCTTATTTTCATCGTAGATTTGCAATAGTGTAGTTCACAACAATCAGGAGGTGGTAGGATGGGGTTGTCCCTATTGCTGCTTCAACGATGCGAATGCTTGGCGTCGACTTCGACCAAATGGACTTTGTCTTCTTCGCTATTGTGAACGCCCCCTCCATAGACCCTATGTATGCTATTAATCACGTTCTCTAATTTGTTCTTATAGATGGAAATTTCTCCATTACTATTCATCATAATGGAGACATTTTCGTCAACTGCAAGACATACTTGAACGCGCATTTCTTGCTGAACTATGGCTGGGGGTTTGGCGGCAACGCAGTTTGGTTCTGGCTCATGCGTGAGCTAGTCAAGGTGCGGTCTGATCTGGATGACTACGAGCTGCTTATTGAAGATGATGCTTCCGTTGACGTTGTGTTGAAATGCAGGAGGCTGAGATGATATCTATCATCTCATTTTTTTTGAAAGACGGCGTCGATCGACTCATGTTTGTCGATCACTTTTTGTCTTATTGGAAGACGGCATCGCCATCATGTCAATCATTTCATCTTTTTAGAAGATGGCATCGATTGACAATGATGTATAGCTAGGGATTGTGTTTATCTTGCTAGGTTTATGTGTTATGAATAATGTGTGATATGCATCTTTGTGATATATAAATGCATGTGTTTTGTGTTCAGAATAATGCATGATCGATGTTCTGAATAATGTGTCAATGTATTATTTAATTTTGTGAATCAAGAAGTGTGTATGTCATATCATGAGGGTAGCCAGGAATCAAATTTTCTTATAGGGGGGAAAGGGTCATATAGACATGTTTTTAAAAAAAAAAAAATCCATTTGTGACAATTAACATAGACAAGTTTAAACAAAAAATTGTCTGTGACTCTAGGTACTCATAGACAGGTTTCAACCGAATCCGTTTGTGATCCTTATTACACACAGGTCATTTTATAGAAAATCCATCTGTGTGTAATTCTATTGTAGATGGTTCTGAAATTGTCTATAACAAGTTTGATATCACATATACTTTGCAGAGATAGAACTTATAACCATTTGTGATAGGATTCAAAATCCATCTGTAATAACCAATTCTGAGGTAGTGGATGATCATGCAAAATATGTGGGAAATATGACACTCATTTTGGGTGTCTCACAAAGTGAGGAACTAATTTTGACAATATGTACCAACTAAATACCAAGACAGAAAAACACAAAGAACCACATGCTTACCCTTCTTCTATACCTTCCCTTTGTGTTTATTTTCAAATTCCAGGCATTGATGGGATGACAAATTAGCATGCCTAACGATATTGTGGATACATTACAGATACAGAATGGCACCCAAATAGGATTTTGGAAGGACAATTGGATAAATTATACTCCACTTAGCGAACAATACCTATCGTTGTTTCACATAGTAAGAGACAAAAATGCTACAATGGCTTAGGTAATGATATACCGCTTCAAGTTTCATTTCACAGAAAAATTATAGGGGATAAACTTATAGCTTAGCATAACCTAGTCACCAAGCATGTACATATAAAGTTTTTTCCACAAAGGGATATGTTTAGATGGAAACTACATGCTAGTAGAAAATTCTCACTCCGCACCATGTATAAGCATGCGATTAACAAGGATATAACCTTCCCTTGTAAATTCCTGTGGTGATTAAAAGTTCCTTTGAAAATAAAGATTTTTCTTTGGTACATGGTCAAAGGGGTCATGTTGACTGTCGAGGATTTGCACATGACTACCAAATATTTATAATATAAAGATACAAATACATGCATGCTCGTCAAAGAATACAGTAAAGAGGAACATAATGTTTTTACAGGTTCAAGCCTCCAGTTGGATAATAGCCGTATGTCTTGTCATTCTTTGATTAATCGTAGGATCACAAGTTACAAAGAGGGGGAGTGCATGGATCTAGTCCTAAGATCTAGGTGGTTTGCTCTCTGTTCCTACCACTAAAGCCCTGGTTGGATGGTGGTTGTTTTTGGTGTGGATCTTTACTGGGTGTTTGTTGTTCCTACCCAGGTAGGCTTGCTATGGGGTTCTTGTGACTTCTTAGATCCAAATACACAAGTTGCTATGAGGCTACTACTCTCGTAAGTTTGCATGTCCTTTTGATGTACCCCCTCCCCTCCTTTAATAGTTGGGAGAACTTGGGTGTACCATACCCAGACTCCTTCGGGCGCAATCTCTCCAAACTGTTGATCTCCTGGATATCTAGGAGAGCCTTCCCGTATATGGGATAGCTTCCCTACTATGGATCTTCTGGATATCTAGAGACCCTTCCCAGATGGGGGATAGCTTCGCTATTCATTACGATTACTTTCCTTGTATTTTATCTCTATAATAGTTACAATATCCACCTGATCGAGTAAGATATATTGGATAATCGTATACCTCTTATAGATATACGATGTTTATAAAATATATAGTAATGATTATATATCCTTATCAGCTAGCCCCCAACTCGGCTAACAAGGGGGTCGCTGAGTTATCATCTTAGTCTACATCTCTTCTAATCAGAAACTCATCCGATCGCATGAGATGGGTCCATCGAATGGGAATTTTGATTGCATCGAGTTTCAATGTAATTGATTTTTCCAGGAAAATCTGGAAAAATATTTGGGTCCTCCATACATATCCTCAGTGCCTCATTAAGTGCACATGACTTCTGAGGGGAATTGACTTGATTAGACCCCAGCCATACCATCTCGGAGACCAGAGATAATTAATTCAAGTGTGTTTGGTGCTTGCCGTATGCACCGAAATTCGAAAGGTCATGTTCGCCTTTAATGATAGATGGCTCCATCATCGCCCGCGAAGAGAATGCATGTGGGATGAAGTGCCTATATAAATGGAGAGTCCCTGAGCATTATTTCATAAGCCCATATTCTCCTAGCTTTAGTTCTCAAGACAAAAACCCTCCCCTTTTCTTCGTATTCCTCCGATTCCTTAGCAATGACATCTTCCTGCTCCTCATCATCGAGGGAATCGAGGATCCCACCACTGTGACCTCCACCATCATCACCGGTGGGACCATTACCCCTTTGTCACCAGCTTCCCCACTAAATGCTTCACCACCCTCACCCGCCCTTTTGGCAACATTCCTTGAGGTAATCGTCACTTCCTCTAACGAGGAAGAGGTGGAAATGGCAGTGGCTGTTGAGTTTGTGGAAGTAGAGTTTGAGTGTCCAGATGAGCTTCCTGACCTTGGGAGCTAGGCTCCATACAGGAAGGAGGTAGACTGGGCCCTCCTTGAGCAGGAGGCAACGAAGGCCGAAGGGGAAGTTGGGGAATCATCTGGCTTCTCATTCTCCTCCTCCTCTTCTAACAATGACAGTGATGGTGGGGCGACTTGTAACTTTGTCGCCATTAGTCATGATGCTGCACTTGGAGGAGAGATCTAGAGGTGTAGGCTCTAGTAGGAGAGATCTAGAGGTGTAGGCTCTTTTACTAGGCCTTTTCTTTTTTACTTTGGCTATCCTGAGTCATTGATGTTGTAGGACTCGAGGATTTTGTGGTGCGAATTAGCACCTTTTGAAGTAAATCCTTTATCGAAGATGAAACTCTTATGAAGTCTTCTCTGTGTCTTTACTGAATGCTTTTTTTAGGTACTAGGATTTTTTATCTGCCTGAGTACTAGTCCATTGCTCTGATTTGGTCCTTCCTGATCCAGAATAGGCATTCGATCGAATAGGACCTTTGACACGGTCAATAATTCTTTCAGATAGGAAAAATCTTGGTCAATGCCCAAACAGCATCGCGTTTAATGTGCATCGTAAGTCAAGGGGATGTCAGGCCGCTGATCAAAGAGAGAGGAAAAGAATATGGCGACTCATTTATGAAATATTACCATTCCCTCAGAGCAACTCCAACGGAATCGCTATCTCTCTCGGTATAGTCAGATTTGGCGAGCTGAACCGAAAACACGGCTCCAACGGACTCGCCAACTCCCTAGCTACATTAGAGCGCTCGCTATTAGCTTGGTCTTGCTCGCCACAGCTAGCGAGTGGGAGAGGCTCGCCATCCCTGTTCGCTTCGAGCCATCCCCGTTCACTTCTAGACGCTGACCGGTGGTCCCGAAATAAACATTACTCGTCAGTCTGATATCCCTTCCCACGTTGTCTATTCAAAACAATAGTCTCCTGTTACTTAAAAATTCTAATTTTTTTTACGTGTTCTATAATCCATGTGTAACCTATTTTAATTAGATTCATCTAAAAAGCTTATGTATAATTTAAACTAAAATTCTCAAAAAAAAATTACTTTTATAACTTCTAATAATTATTAGTGCTCAAATAAATTCCCAAAAATCTGAAAAATTCATTAATATTATTCTTATACGATGGACTAATTTATAAAATTATTTTTAGTCCTAGGATATGGTGAAAAAGTGAGTTTCTTTCTAAAAATCTAAGAAAATTCACTAATATTATTCTTATACGATGTACTGACGTCCAGCACAGAACCTCTAGGTCGTGGAGCATTCATAAACTGATATTGTGTGTGTGCTTAGTGTAGTGTAGCAAGCATGCGTTCGTCGTCGTCATCGTCCGACGACGACGATGAATCTACGAGAAATCGACCACTCATTTTGGGGTTACAAATAAGAAAGAGCAAGGGCAATGACTCGGTAGAACTAGCCATTAAAAATATATCCGTTCCAAATAACGCTATTTAAAATATACGATTATTAGTTAGTTACAAGATAATAATAAAATAGAGCTAATTGATATATATGGAGGTAAATTTAGGGTGTCGGTTGGAGCACGCTGAGTAGTAGGGAGGGGAATATGAGTAGGGAGCTCTCTACTTAGGTAAATAGGGAGGCAAAAATAGCAATTCGGTTGGAGTTGCTCTCAGGTGTGGTAATCACGGCATCATGGGGGGAGCTGTTGCCACCTCACTTACCCCTATGCTTGGAAGTGGCAGGCTGCCATTAGTCTTCACGCCATGAATCCTTCTGCAAATGCATAAAGATCTTTCCTCTTTTGTTTTCTTATTTATATAGTCCACTATGAACCCTCCCAGTACCTAGCTTCGAGTGAGTCCCGTCTTATTAAACATAAAACTTGCAGAGTCGAACAATATTCCATTAATTGTTGAGTACGCACCCGTCTTCCTTCACCAGCCAGGTCAAGTAATTTCGACCAAGTTGAATGGACCTTCTCAAGCGAGGGACCGGGCGCATACCTTGCGATCATAGTATCATCAAAGTTCCTGTTGATATCGTGGCGCTCTGCGCAGTGCTCGATTGCGTGACTCTTCAAGGCGATTGATGTCGTCTGCTCATCATGGAACTTGCTCCTGCTCTGAAATACCTCGACTGGTGGAGAGCCAAATTCTAGCTCACAGGGGAGAATAGCCTCAGCCCTGTGGCCAGACTCTTTGTCGTCTGAACAGCCTATTGCAAGGATGCAAGCTCTCGAACCCAGTTCCTTGTGTATGAGATGAGTTTGTAAAAGACTTGCCTCTTTATCCTCTGCAAGATGTTGTCATTGGCCACTCGACTTGATCATTACTCTGTGGATGAATGACAAAGGAGTAACAAAGCTTGATCCTGAGTTCCTTGCAGTAATCCTAGAAGAGATTGCTGGTGAACTGGGTACCATGGTCTGCAATTATTCGATTTAGAACTCCAAACCTAGTCACTACACCCATCCTGATGAAATGTCTGGTTCTAATTTTTCCCACCGGTTTGTCCTTGTTCCACTTGGTGATGGTGTCGATGGCCATGAATAGGTGTTCAAAACCCCTGAGCTTTTTGGAAAAGGTCCCAAAATGTCCATCCCTCTAGCCGCGTAAGGCCAGGTTAAAGGGATTGTCTATAGTGCTTTGCAGGTTGTTGGATCTGTTAGCTATGAAACTGGCATTGCTCACATATTCTAACCTGATCGCATGCATATTGGATGGCAGTGGGCCACCAAAATCTTTGTCCGGAGACTTTTCTGACTAGAGTTCGGGAAGAAACATGAGCCCGATAGATCCCACCATGGATTTCATCGAGTAATCTTTTACCTTGCATCTAAGAGATGGATTTCATCCAAACTCTGTGGGTCCCACTAGGATAGAAGAGACCACCGACCAGGGTACACATCTTCGCCTTTCGGACAATTCTTGCTGACTCAGCCTCATCCTCAGGTAGTACTTGATCCTGCAGGAACTAATAGATGGGAACCATCCGCGTGTCTTTGTACTCAAGCATTGAGACATCGGCGATGTGCGAGGCATCGCGTGCTTTGTCTTCATCACAGATAGTGACTCCTTCATCCGTCTCGATGTTGTGAGACACAAATGGCTTTGTGAGTCATTCTACAAACACTCCGAGAGGTATTGGAGACCGGAACGAAGCCAGTCTTGCTAGTTCATTGTCTCCCATCTTGGGATATACTTGATCTCTAGGCTGAAACAATATGGCTCTAGCATCGTGACCTCCGTGAAAGGTATGCATCCATGGTCAGGTTAGAACATTGGTATTCCTTGTTGACCTAATTTGCTACTAAATGTGAATCACCTTTCATGAGTACTCAATGAACATTGAGCGAAATGTCTACCAGAAGACCAGCCAACAATCCTTCATACTCTATCACATTATTCGTAGTAGGGAAAAAGAATTGAATGGCATACCTTAGGGTTTCTCCCATCGGAAAAGTAATAACCACCCTAGCCCTCGAGCCTTGAAGCGTGATGGACCCATCAAAGTTCATCACCCTTGTCTCATGGTCTCTTTTCTCGAGCTCGGCCCCTGGCTCGATATTGGTCCACTTGACTAAGAAGTCAATAAGGACCTTGGATTTTATGGCTATTCGAGGATGACGTGGATACCTAATTCTCTGAGTTCCACTGCTCACTTGGTGATTCGCCTAGCCACTTCCATTTTGAAGAGAACAACTCCCAAGGGAAAAGTTGATATAATCATGACCTTTTGGGCCCGTGCATTACCTCACTCATCTAGTACACTATTCTTTCGATAGGCTCCCTTCTGGCTACCACCAGACATTATACGATTACTGCGCACTGGCTGCTTGTGGTGTGACCGCGATGTACAAAAATAGTTCTTAGTCTACATGAGGTAAGGTTAACATGGGAGCATTGGATAAATATCTTTTTAGATCATGGAAGTCCGCTTCATCTTTTTTGGTCCACTTGAAGCCTTCATGGTTCTTTAGGAGCTTGAAAAAAGTGAGCACCTTCTCGCCTGGTGGGGAAATAAAGTAGTTGAGAGCCACCATTCACCCAGTCAAGCACTGGACCTCCTTTTTTTTTTCTTTGGGTGACTTCATCACTTCAATGGCTTTTATTTCCTCAGGGTTATCTTAGATTCCTCAGCTAGACTCCAAGAAACTGAGTAGTTTTCCTGATACTACTCTGAATATGCATTTTTCAGGGTTTAACATCATCTTGTGCTTTCTGAGGTTATCAATGGTTCTATGCACGTCATGGAGAAAATCTTTCCTGAGCCTCCTTTTCGCCACCATGTCATCAACATATGCTTCAATATTTCTTCCAATTTTGTCATGAAATGTAATCTAAACACATCACTGGAAATTGGCTCCAGTGCTTTTCTTCTCAAAGGGCATATTTATAGAATAATACACTCTAAACAATGTGATGGAAGAAGTTTTCTCATCATCATCCTAGCACATGATGATTTGGTGGTACCCTCAATAGGTGTCTAATATGCTAAGCAACTCGCAACCGAAAGTGAAGCGAACTAATTGGTCGATCCTTAGGAGAGGAAAGGGATCCTTTGGATAGGTTTTATTGAAGGCCTTCTGTACCATGATGGGGTTGGCTAGGCACTCAATTGATGCCACATCTCGTATGAAGCCTATTTTTTTATCTCTTCTTGAATAGCGTCTCTACGGTCATTAGTGAATCAATGGAGTTTTTACAAAACTAGCTTGGCATCAGGCCAGACATCTAGCTTGTACCCAATCATCTCCCTTCAGATGGCTGCCATGCGAATACGTCTGTGTTAATCCAGTGGAAGACGATGAGCGTGACTTCCTATTTTGGATCTAGTGCAACACCAATTCAAATGCACTTGATGACTGTGATGGGTCTAAAGGAACAATTTTGACCCCATCGCCTTGGTTAGGAGTAGTTCTAGGCTTCGGGGGCCTCGACTCTTCTCCCATGGGATTGACCTCATGGGAGGGTATCTGTTCCACCAACCCGAGGTTCTTCCTATTGCACTTTAGCAATGTATGTCTGTCACCTAGAACGTTGATGACCCCCTTGGGGCCTGGAACCTTCATCGACTATTATATGTATTGCACAATATACATGAACTTAGCAAGGGCTGGTTGACCAAGACTGACATTATATGCCATATCAAAGTTGACTACATCGAACATGATTGTCAATGATTGCTAAATTGCCAATCTAACCAACTTGTTGAATAATAAAGGGATGCTTTGAATAGATGGATCACAAGGGAAATACATAGGGATTTTTAGACAGGTTCGGGCCTCCTTGAGGATAATAACCCTATATCATGTTTATCTTACATTGATCTGAGCATGTTACAGGGGGTGGGGTGTAGCTATCCTAGATGTATCTAAACCTAGTCGATGACTTCTTCCTTGGCTTTTATTGGCTTGTATGGGCTTGTGGAACTCTTATCACTTGTGACCACTTCTTCCCCACTCCTCGCAAGGCTCATCGATTTCGTATATATATAGGGGTGTTGTATATCCTCTGGACTCTTCCTTCCAATTCTTGGAGGTTTGCTTCTCAGTTACGGGATGCCTTGGGTACTTACGAGTAGTTTTCTTTCCTATAGGGATCTCCTTCTCCTCGAGAAAGATATGGCCCTAGAATTACAGGAAACCCTGGGATCCTCGGATATGGTAAATATCCATTATTCATTGTCAAGCCCCCCATTGGTACATGAAATGAGACTTCAACGGTTCAAGTATATAGCAAGCAAATATAAGCTTTTTGTCCAACCATATCATCAAGTAAACTCAGACTTCTAATTAGGATAAAACATCTAACTAGGTTTTCTAGGTCTTTAAGATCACCTACTCGGGATTTCAAACGCCTCCAAGTCCTCAAGAGAGTTATGAAGGTATTCCATCTGGGTAGATTTTCAAGTTGGCCCAGTCCTTTGCAAGAAAAAAAGGTTTGTTACTAGCAATCTTTGTGTTGGTGCAAGAAAATGTCTTCCATGAATAAGTGCGGTGAGAGCCTCCTCTAGAGAGGAGACTCAAGCTTGGAGAAGAAGTGGAGAGGAAGGAATACCAATGTATTTTTATCACCAAGAGATTGACCCCTAGCCTGATGGTCATGGGTCTATATTTATAGTGCTATTTGGGGTGAAAGTATACAAATATGCCCTTACAGAGATAACGATGCGAGTTACCATCATGCTATAGGGACTTGGGGCTAGTCGAATTGCACAGCCTGGGTTTAGGCATAATACATTTACCCCTAACTAGTAGATATTATCTACCACGGAAAATACAATGGTGTAGGTGACCTAGAGAGTGCGATACTCAGCGTGTCGTCAATTGCGGTACGACGCTGCAATGTCCCAAATGTTAGGATGACCTCCATTTGCACTGGGATGTTAGGGTGGCCACCACTTGATCGACACTAAATACCGGTCGCTTCCTTGCAAGCGGAGGATGGCTTGTGGGCCCCTTCTGGCTGATTTTTCTCCGAGGCTTGATGTCCCACTTCCCAGGCTTCGAAGAGCCTACCCAGGCTTTCGAGGATTGGGACTCTGGGAGGCTAGGGGCTTTGGAGAGCTCCAGAGCCTGGAGACCTAAGAGGCCTTCAGGGACCCAAGCTTCACTGACATAGGCTGACGGGGCCAAGGGCATCAGGCATCCTTAAAGGTGGCCCCAGTTATTCCTTCCGGAGACCAGCAACTTCTCCTATCTTGAGAGGCAGTGGATGGAGAGGTTCACGATGTTTGGGAGCCAGACTTCCGACCGAGGATTTGGAGCCTGGGGGCTCCGGAGGACCTCTTGATGGTGACCCTATAGTAATATCTGCAGACTAAGGTATTTCCCCCCAACACTTTGAATTTTTAAATGTCATAGTGGAGATTTCAGGTAGTGGTGAGAATCTTTCCTTGTCATATTATCATGATTACGATAGCTGTGTGAGGAGGAAAAATGCTCAAGGTACAGTGGCAGCTGCCTACATGCGCCAATCATTAAATGCGACTGGCAAAAAAGAGGGAGATTGTGACCTTGGGTTGTGTCATGCCATCAGCCGAACTGCCATTTTTGAGAGCCTCCTCTCTACATAAAGGCAAAGGAGAAACCAGCTTCAATGTCCATTCTTCCATCATCGACTGCTTTTCATCGCCCTCATCGTTCTCCTTGTGCTTCTACTCCAAGAACAATAAAAAAACCCTCTTCCCCCAATCTCTCTACTTCCATGGGCAAGCAAAGGATCAAGAAAGAGGGCTCCTTTGCCGATGAGATGGCAAGTGTAATCCTGAAGTGACAGGAGTTAGAGATCATGGAGGAGGCCTTGGAGAAGGCCGAGACCGAGGAGGTGATTACGCCTCGGGTTTTGATCCCCTGAACGTAGGCGGTGCGACAGACGATCCTAAGCTCAGACACCCACATCTTGGTGGTCTTCCTTGACTTCTTCCAGTGCGGGTTCGGTTTCCCTCCTTCTAGTTTCTTCCTCGAGGTGAGGGCCTTTTGTGTCCTGGAGCTCATCCATCTAAAGCCCAATTTCATCATCATGTTAAGTGTCTTCATGTATTTGTGCAAGGACTATCTCAGTTTTCACCCCTCCATCAACCTCTTCTAGTATTTCTATGTTTTGAAGAGGTTCCAGAACAAGGTCGCCGATGGCGCTGAAGTTTGGCTCCAAGAAAGCAAGTAGGCAAATTATATTGTCTTCGACGCCAAGTCCACCTAGTTTAGTTGGCACAAGAAGTGGTTCTATTGCCAACCTGGACCGAACGGACTCCCTTATTGAGGCTTGTGCCAATGTCCAGGGCCACCTGGACAGAGGAACTGGTACCCTCCACCGAAATCTTATCAAGGAGATCTTACTCCTGAGGAGATGAATCTAATGGCATACAACTTCACCAGAGACTTCATCAAGCGCCACCTTTGTCCTCTGAAATCGAGGATTACTGAAGCTTGGCTTTTCTCAGTAGGATTGGATCTGGCTAGAATGGTGAGATAGGTACTTCCCGACCCCGAGTAGTTCTATGCAAGGGGTTTGCAAGATGTATCCTTATTGACTATTGCTTTTTCTTACATCGTACTCATCAGACATTGCCGATAAAAAGGTTAAGGTGCTTTTTTAAGCCATCCCTTCTTCTAGTCTCAAAGACATCCCGACTCCTAACATAGATATGGACCCCAAAGCTTAGGTGAGAATCTTGTCGGTAAGTTCCTTAGTCCTTCTCAATTCTTACTTTAAGTTGTTGTACTCGGGGTAACAGCCATCATAGGCTTGGTAGCTTCGCGGATGCGCAGGGCTTGATCTACAGGCTGAGCATGCGGGGGCCCCTGCCACTAACTCGGATGATGTTTTCATCATGGGCTGTATGGGTCCAAGTGGGACCAAAGGTTATGGCACATCATCGCGAGCCCCATCCCATGCCAGTGGAGATGAACCAGAGGGGGATGACGACGCAGGAACTGAGTCACTGGCGAGCTTGGCTACGACACAAGCACTCGAAACTGTGGCCTTGACCTTGGTAAGTTGAGCTTTTTTGCAAGGCTTCCATGACCAATTTATTCTTGACTTTGGGCATGTTTTATCCTTCTACTTAGGAGCATGGGAAGCCTGTTGTCCCTACGAGTTCATCGAGAGGTGCTCTCCTAGTTCCTACGGGTTCAGGAAGCGGTGGAAGCGACTTTGAGAAGATTCCTAAAAGGTCGATGTCCTTCTTAGTCCTAGCGAAGCTATCCCTTATCAAGAAATAGTCCAAGTATGCGCAGGTACCATAGTTCCTTTCTTTATGTTAGCAAGAGTTTAGTGCCCAAGTTTCCTTATCTACAGGCTTTCGGTAGCACCACCAGCAGTTCCCAAAACCTAGCCTTCACAGGCCCTGGTCATGGCCTCCTCGAGAGTAGATGCGGGGAAGTTTAGAAAGCCCCCAGCATCGGTCAGCCATGACCATGAAGATGATCTTCCGACTCCCCAGGCCCTTCCTATGAATCGGGTGCATGGGCTACCTTAGGATTTGACTTGGAGGGAGTTAGTCGTAGGTCCTCCCGGTCATGATCAAGGCATAATCTTCTTGTCCTTTTATACAATAAGAGTTCTTCCTACAAAAATAACTATTTGATGAAATGATAGGTACTAACCTAAAATCCTATAGGTAAACACGATGAAGCTGAAGATACTCTGAGATGAGGCCCGAGAAGCTAATGTTCGAGTGGCCACCCTTGTAGTGGATGCCACTACAATGCGCCAACAACTTTCCTACACAGCCGCTGAGAAGGAGAAAGCGATTGCTGCAAAGAAGAGAAGGCAATTGTCAAGATGGAAAGCCGAACCAAAGGTATGCTTCCCGAGATTCTTGATTTGTCATCTTGCCATGGTTCCACTTTAACATGCTATCTTGTAGAGCTCTCTGTTGCTCGAGAAGCCCTGGCTTAGGAGGAAGCCAAGATGTTGTCCACCTACCAATAGTTCGCTATGGCACTGAACGTCTTTCAGGAGGCACTTGTTAGGGTCGGTATCTAGGTAGAGTTTGATGGCAGTGATGATCCAATCAGTCTAGCTTCCTGGGCGACTAGGCTCATCGATGCGTTCAGAGGACTCTGAAGAAGATGGCTGAAAATGTCTCGAGTCAGTCCCGACAAAGTGCAGAGGAATTAGTGGGCTATGCCTTGGCTATCCTAAAGACCCACTACCCGAAGATTAATGCTGATGTTCTTCAAGAGGGCTTTAGGAAAGAATCGGAGGAGGACTCAACGAAGAAGTTGGATGAGGTGGTTGGGGCCACCAAAGCCTTCGTGGACGAGATGGACTTCTTGGGCAGATCGACACCATAGTCTTACTTGGTTTCTCTTTCTTATATCTATAAAAACACTAGGTAATTTTTGTTAGTTTGGTTGGGAACCTTAAATGTTTTTTTTATGTTTAACGAGAGTACTTCATGCTGGACTCTTTTGACAACATATTCTGATCTTGTTAATGGCTTTTCGCTTTGATTAAATTGTGATGCATTGATCACTATTCAGAGTGCTTTTTATGACCAACCTTAGGTCCGCTTGAGTGGGAGGTGTAGTAGCCCCCGGTCACTCGTGGAATGTGATATGGAGCGTATTTGCAACTCTGAGTTTGCAATGAAATGGTTGTTCTCCTTTTGTTGGAATTTGTTTTCAGAAGGTTCATGATATGTCATTTTTGGTTTCTAGCACCTAGTACTTATTAAGCCCCTGAGTGACTACCTAGAAATAGAGATTTCAGGTGGGTAGTTAAAATAATTAAAATATATTTGATGCAAAAGGAACTCATATTGCCTTTGAATTGAGATAAGCTTTTCGCTGCATCAGGCGTGAGTTTGGGATGAAGGACCTAAGAAGCGACTTATCCCGTTTATCGGACATTAGCATGCACGGAAAGATAAGGTAGAAAAAGAAAGTTTATCGACCTCTTAGGAAATATGATCTTTATTGTCACAAAAAAGTACTCTTAAGACTTACTCTCAAAACTTATAGAAACTCTTGACCATCCTCAAGCTATGTAGACCCATTATCTTAAACATAAACGACACAAACAAAATTGAGCCGATAAGCAGTGACCCTTATTATTTTGGGGGTAGCATAGATGCTACTTCGTGAGCTTCTGATGAGTCGTGAAGCTGAGCCCCTGAGTCTTTTGGGTGTGTGTCTAGAGGCACTGTGATCGTGGCTATGACTAAAGCTTCTTATCCACCTTGATCCTTGAGTTTTTGGGTTCCTTGGTTGGTTGGTGTCGAACTGCCATGTTAAGCAAGAGTAGGCATAGTGCATGGCTACCCTGAATATGGCAAGAGTAGGTCCTCCTAAGATGGCATTGTATGCCATCTCAGAATCAACCACATCAAGCTTTCTGAAGCTAACAGGTAGTGATATCTGGCCAATGGGAGTGGCCAAAGATCCGGGTACTATACCCTGGAAGGCTTGAGTAATCGGTTTGATTGCAGATCCTGAGATCTGTATCCCTCCAAGTGTAGTAGCAAATAGGATGTTCACAAAACTTACACCATCAATAAGTACTTGGATTACCTTGCAATTGTTTATCATAGGCTAGACCACTATTGAAAAGCGGCCCGACCATATGAAATTATCAGGGCAGTCTTCTTGACTGAAGGAGATTTCTGTGTCTGACCACTTCATAGCTTGACAACCCTTTGGAATAACGGCTAGGACTTCTCGGGCCACTATTTTGTATTGCCTCTTGGACTCATAGGATGCAGAACCACCAAACATGTGGCAGATTGTCATCTCGCCTAGCTAAAAAGACATCGTGTCCATGTCATCCTTGCTACCATCCGAGTTGGAGTCTCGGCTTTGGGTCACGACCTGAACCTTCTTTCGCTTGGCCTCTTTTCGACTTCCACCTTGATCAGCTTTTTCCAGAGGCGCATTCATAGATGTTGTCATTGTCGGTTTGGTGGAAGTCGCACCACATCTTCCAATCATGTTCACTGGAACCTAGTGTAAAGCTTCTGCTCTGAGATGAACCGGAGTGCTGGTTAGGATGAGCATTAGGAAAATCTACAAAAACTTCATCATATTTCACTTTCTTGCCATTACCCCCCTTGGCATTCTTCTTACGCTTGTTCTAGACCTTGTCGCCACCAAGCCTGAGTTGAGGACGCTTGATGCCCTAAGTCTTTTCCTTGATGCAAAAGAAATGCATTCTTGGCCTTGGCAGACTTGTTGATGATCTGCATGAGGTCCTTAATCATCTCGGGGTTCTTTCAGGTGATATCTTCAACGCAACGCTGGTTCTTAACCCCTTGAGTGAATGCCTTGATAACGTCGTGGTCACTAATCTTAGGGATAGTATTCTGGGTGTTGCTAAAGTGATAGACAAACTTGCGCAAGGTCTCATTCGTCATTTTCTCATAGTGGTAGAGATAGTTTTTCATACCGGGCTAAACGTACATACCCTGGAAGTTAGCTATGAACACATCGTAGAGCTGCTCCCATAGTAGATTGTTCCTAATGTTAGATTGGTCAACCAAGTCCTGGCTACCCCTTCAAGGGCCATGGGGAGATAATTTGCCATAACCTTCTCGTTCCCACCGGCTGCTTGGATGGTCATGGTATAGATCTAGAGAAACTTAACAGGATTTGTGCTTCCATTGTATTTCTTGATTGTCTTGGGGCAGAACCTTATCGGCCAACTTACGTTCCGAAGATTAGGAGAGAAGGCTAGGCATCCGTTAATGGCACCTTGCTTGGTTCTAGCATCCTTGGGAGCCTTTTCCACATCAAACGGAGTGTAACACCCAGTTTTAAAAGAACAAAACTGGGCACAACACATGTATGCCAGGATCAAGTTTCAAACATGTGCTTACTTCATTAGTGTAACATCACAGTGCCAAGATTACAATGATAAATAACTATTACAAAAGGACCTGAGGGTCTAAAAGAAAACACAGCGGAACTAAAAAGAGGTCTTCAGCGCCAGCGGGGCCTCCATCTTCCACAGGCATCGACCAGGGGCACACCAGCCTAGAATAGCAGCTCTGGGTTGAAGTTGTCCTCGTCGAAGGTAGCAGCTTCATTGACAGCTTCTGAACAGTGGAAGAATGCAAGGAAGGGGACAACAGGTGTGAGTACAAAAAATGTACTCCGCAAGTGGAGGGAAACATTATATGGGGTTTAAGTCAAGGTAAGGTTTAGACACGGGTTAACTGCACTAAACAACCTGAACCTATGATTCCAACAACAGACACTCTATTTACTAAGTGAAGACACAACTATGACAAAAGGATTGACTCATCGGATTTCATCCGACTACCAAGACTCACCAGGTAATTCCATTACCTGGCTACCCAACCAACCAGACCAAACCCTAATTCCAACTAATCCTGAAGAAGTCCAAGTTTGCTCTTGACCATGAGCACGGCTGATCAATCAGTTTATACTCTGCAGAGTTTTCACAGCTTTCCCCACAAGTCATGATTCCCGTGTTGCTTCACACTTCTGGGGTGTGGAGTCGGGGTCTCACTACAAGGCCTTTACAAAGCTCCCATTAACCTGCAAGCACCCACTGAGGTTTCAACGCTAACAAATGATTCCATCGCTACAGAGTCCCCCTCTTGTGCCACATAACTGTCCAATGGTGCCCACAGAACCAGAGGGGTGGCTAATTAATTGGCCAGGCTGTACCCATTTAGGCCTTGTGGTTGTGCAAAACTAACTTGGTTATATGTTCAAGAACCGGTCCTTAGGACACCACATAGGAACAACCACAACCAACTGTGCACTACCGGCACACGTGCATTCCTGCACCAACCTCGACAACCATTATGTTGGGATCCCTATACCATATTGCTACAAAATTACCCTTTCCCGATTCTTGTTCCATAATTCATTAGTCAAGATTAACATTTTTCCCAACCATGACTGCACTAGCATACACTACCCATTTCATCTCATGGTGAAACAATGACGACAAGGAAAATTGATTCAAAACTAATAAACCCTAACATGGGATTTCATATTTAGGCAAGCATGCATATTGAAGGATAAAAACTATAGTTGCAAATCCTAAAATAGGGACAAAATGCTCAAGAACACTTGCCTTTGACAGAGTGTTGCTCAAAATCTTCGAAAGCTTGATCTTGGAGATTGCCGAACTGCTCAGCTCCTAATTGACAAACTGGAAAAAGCACACACAAAGGAAATCCTAATAACAGTACATCAAACAGTGATAAATCTAGATAAAAAACCCTATAAAAGATTCTACATGCCGCTACGGACATCTGGGCGCAAAAATCAACTAAATCGGAGCTACGAGCAAAAAGTTATAGCTTTTGAAGTTATGGGGGCTATTCTGCAAATTTTACTTGAATTTCAGAGAAATATCAAATTGATTTTATACTGGAAAATGGATTTATGACGCAATAAATATTTATTGAATTATTTCTCTATTTAAAAAGCCATGGAAAATGTCTACGGGCCCCGTGGACCATCGCCTTATGGCCGGTCCATGGTCCACCGTAGACCGGGGTTCAAAGGGGTAAGGGGCTTCTAATCTCAACCGTCGGTTATGGATCAGGCAGCCGAGATTAAAAAGAAGTGGCGGCGGGCAGCGCGGGATGGGGAGACGGTGGCTGACGGCAGCAGGCGGCGGTGGAGCTTGCCGGCGCGACACAAAAATGCACCTCCGGCCACGGTTTTCAATGGCGCTTGGCACAAAAGAGAGAGGAGAGAATAGGGAGTCTCACCGTGGGCTCGACAGCGGCGGAGGGGCTCCGGGGATGGCCGGCAACGGAGAGGAAGGCCAGCGGCCTTGGAGCTTGGGGGGGACGGCGTCCGACGGCAGCAAAGACTCCAAGAAGCATTGGGATGCATCACACAAGTACCTGCGACACCATAGAGGCCAAAATCAAAGTCAATTAGGGTGTGGCACGACCGAATTAGGGGCAGTGGTGAGCTCTTATCTGCAACAATGGCGGTGATGGCGTGGAGCTCGAATCCGTGCGTGAGAAAGAGGGAAATGGGTGTTTTGGGTGGGGAAACTTGCAAGGAGAGCGATGGGGTGCTTATATGAGAGAGAGAGAGAGAGAGAGGGACGACCGGAATCGAAGGGATTGGCCAGTGGCTCTAAATAGCAATAAAGCTTCGGTTGCCATACTTAAGGGGGGCAAATCATGGGGGAAACGGTCGGGAAGGGGGAGAGGAAGGGAGAGGATCATGATGTGCTTTGATTAGAGAATAAATGTGAGGGGAGGCTCGGATTCGATCGGGCGCGGTGATTGGGGGTAGTGCGGGCGTCCGACGTCGGGAGGAAGAAGGCGAGCCGGTCAGTGGGTGGCTCGGCTGGTGGCTCAGCTCGGTGGCTCGGGCCGGGCCCGCTTGCCAAAGAGAGGGGGCGGGGAGGGGCAGCGGCTCGAGTGGGGGCCGGCTCGGCTAGGCGGGGCCCATCGGGCGGTGAGACAGGGCTGAAGGGGGCTAGCTCGGTGGGCTGGGAAGGCTGGCTCGGCCTCGGGCCAGCGCGAGGAAGGCAGGGCGTGGCCCAAACAGGAGAAGGGAGGGGAGAGGAGATGAGCCGAGGGAGAGGGAAATCGGCCCGAGAGCGATTTGCAATTTAGAAATTCCTTTTCCAATTTGATTTTCAACACATTTTCAAAAGGGGGGTTTAAACGAGCGATTTCTAGCAAAATTTCGCAAACTTTTTCCACGCATAAAAACCCTATTGCATCTACAACGGCATGAATGCAACAAACATTTAACCTAGGCCAATTTAAATTTAGAAATTAATTTCCCTATTGAACAAAATTGCAACCACCTATTTAAGTTCTAGCAAAATTTTAAATTATTGCAAAAGTTGAAATGTAGGGTGTTACACGGAGATTGGTCTTGCTTTGATCGATGTTAGGAGGTTTCCCAATTAGATCTATGGGTTAGAAGAAACTTATTCAGAAGCTCCCGAGCATCTTCACTAGTTGTCGATGAACTGACACATGCCATTGATAAGATGACCTTTGATTGGTGAGATACAACGACGATTGTTTGCCTGATTGTCATCTCAGGAAGCCCTGCTCCTAGGGTTATGCCTCTCTAAGTCAGATACATCTCGTGATGGAGGATTGCCTGCTTAGCCTTGGTTAGCACTATTTCCAGCCAAGGCTAGACGACAGTTCTCGCCTGGAGCATGATCTCCTATGTTAAGTTGACCGTGGAGTTTACCCAATCATTACCAGCTAGGGTAGCCAGATCTATGGTCGAAGGGCGCATGAGGGCCTCTTATAGGAGGATCCTATTTGCTATCGTGAACTTAAAATGGTCAACCCTTATTGATGATCAGGAGACTATATGACTAGGGTCCCAATAAGGACCGGAGGTGTTGTATGAATGTGAGGCTGACCATTACCTGTCACTGGGGCCGGAGGGCCCCGAGCATTTGCAGGGTCATCGTCATGATGAGTTAGATCATCACCCCTATTTCCATTGGTGAAAACTTCTCAAGGGTAACTTCCGCTGGAGGAGGTGTCTAGATCCATCATAGATGCTTCATCGGATTGCTCCAGATTGGAATCTTGATAATCCATGTTGTCAGAAAATGCAGGGATTGATCCTGACTTACTATGAATCGGACATTCACAGTTGTCTCGAACTTGATACCATAATCTTTGGTGCATTGATCCATGAATCGACTTACCTTGTTGCTTGAATCATCGCCAGAAAGTTCAACGCTAAAATCTACCTGATCGATCATCGGCTTCTTGGGAAGAGAGGCAAAGTTGTCATAGAACATCTCATTTGAGAAACTAGTTTTCAGTGAACCTTTAGGAGATGTCGATGGTATGTCATGTGTAGAATCTTCAATACTTTTGTCATGATCCCCACGGACGGCACCAGCTGTCCATGATTGCTAAATCGCTGATCTAACAAACCTTTTGAAAAATAGGGGGATGCTTTGAGTAGATGGATCACAAGGGGAACACACAAGGGTTTTAATAAAAGTGCAAAACTCCCTGAGGATATTAACCCTACATCGTATTTGTCTTGCATTGATCTCAACCTCTTACCGGGGTGTAGCAAGCCTAGATGGATCTAAACCTAGTCGGCGAATTCTTCATTGCCTTCTATTGGCTTGTGTGGGCTTGTGGAACTCGTATCACTTTTGATGACTTCTTCCCCTCTCCTCACAGGGCCCCTCAGTTTCGTATATATGGGGGTGCTGTATGCCCTCTAAACTCTTCATTCCAATTCTCGGAGGTTTCCTTCCTGGTTATGAGATGCCTCGGGTACCTGTGAGTAATTTTCTTTCTTCCAGGGATCCCCCTCTCCGAGATAAAGATATACCCCAAGAATTACGAGAAACCCTGGGGTTTCCCAGATATGGTAACTATCCATTATTCATCATTAATAATCCTCTCTGTTTAGAAATTGTTTGTGTTCCTGAAGGTGACGGGTAGAGAGACCTGCCCATGTGGCTTGGATGAAGAGCCTGCTATAATTCAATTGAAAGCATACTTTACCAGCTCAATCTTGCATCTAGGCACCAGCATGTTATCCAAATTACCAAGAAATAAGATATTAAGAGAACTTCTATCATCTACGAGTACTCGGATTACCTTACAATTGATGATTGTAGGCTTGACCACTATCGGATAATGGCCTGGAAGGCTGATGACTTTGGGGTAGCCAAACTAGTCGAAAGAGATCGGTAATTCCACCCACTTGGGTTATGGTGCTGATACCTCTTTGGCATTCTTGATTTGCCTCTTGGCCTTGTAGCTAGATGATCCCCAAAAGATGTGATTCACCTCATGAGGACCTTCTTGGAACAGGTGGTCATCGTCGTAATTATCCTTTGCCGACCTAGAGCCAAAGGCTTTCCACGAGTGTCAGCCCTTCTGCTGTTGCCTAGCTTTTTGAGCCTGACTTGACAATTCTCCATGTCATGAGTCTTCGATTTATGGATGAAACACCATCTCTTCTTTCAGTTATCTTTGGATGATGACTTGTTCCCCTTATCTCCCCTTATCTAGCGTCTTCCAGGAAGTGTAGGTTGGAACACCATCTCTTCTTTGAGTTATCTCTAAATGATGACTTCTTCCCCTTACCTAGGGCCTTCTAAGAAGTGTAGTTCATGTCATAGGATGCGGCCATGACATTATGATCATCAGTCTTCTTCTTCTTCTTCTTGGACTTGTCCACTTTCTTGCTTGACTTACGCTTCTCAATCGACTTGGAGCCGTTAGTCTCCTTGCCTAACAGAGGTAACTTGTCTTCCCAGTACATCGAACAGTTCTAGGTGATAGCCTCTTTGGTAGATAAATAGCGGTCAGCCAACTCAAAGAGTTCTTTGACATCTCGAGAAGGTTGCATGGACATGTGTTCGATCAACCTTTGATCTTGTACACCTTGTCAGAAAGTGCGAATGATCGAGGGATCAGTAATCTCCAGGATTGTGTTTCTCATGTTACTCAATCACTTTATGAACTCCCAGAGTGATTCCTTGGGCTCTTATTAGATGCGGTAGAGATTGTATTCCTTCCCAGGGCTCTAGTATAACCCCTAGAAATTTACGCAGAAAACTTCACATAATTGGGCCCAGGAATCAATTGACTATAGAGGTAGATTGGTTAGCCATGATCGAGCTGACCCCTCAAGTGTTGTGGGGAGGTAGTTTGACATAACCTACTCGATTCCCCATCGGCTTGGATGGTGATGAGCCCATGGATCCTTCGGATACGATTAATACCACCAATAATCCTCAAATCATACAAGGTCCTATTACAAGAGCACGTGCATGACAATTAGACCACCAGGTGAACTCGTTTCTCACTATTCATGTTTCCTTGGATGGATTACTACTAAATTCTTGTGATATTTTATTGCTTAGGAACATGGGAGAAGCACTACAACCTTACCCGAACGTCACCCCTTGAAGGCCAAGTCTACTCGGACTCGAGGCTAAGCTCCAGTCAAAGTCGTGGACGTGGTCGAAGTCATGGTCGTGGTCGAGTCTCAAGATAGCACATCAGTAAAACGGGTATAACTCTCTCATACAAAATCTGTTTTAGGCGTTCTTGGACTTCCTAGAAAACTTATGTTGAGCCCTTTCCAATGGATATATGCTCGACCAAATATTCCTTATAGTTTAGTCAGAGTCGAAGGAATAAGGTGTTGCATCACTATTCTGGACCCTGTCGGGTTTTGTAATCGTGTCAAGGTCGGAGTCCAGGTTGTGCATGGCTCTTTCCACAGCTGCACAACCCTAGGTTGACCCCCTCATGTGCCCCTATAAATATACAGTAGCCATCAAAGTTTAGGCTCAGGTTTAACTTAGATTATTTTATTTTAGACAGTTTTGCCGTTTATCGGTTTGTTGAACCCCAAACTCGAGTACTTCATTGGTTATTAGCAATATTTAGATTGCATCTACCTGTTCTTGCTTGTGTTCTCAATTCGCTTGCAGGAAAAACCCTCTTGGCGAGGTCAATCACGTCTTGGCACGGTTGATAACCACGGAGTAGTGGTGTAGTGGTTGCGAGAGTTCTTGATCTGTTCTGTTCGGAGCCTTTGGATAATCAACGTCGAAACTCCACCAATCGACTTATCATATTACATTCGGAAGATCAGGCAAACGCGCATCAGATGGTTGTCGTGTAGATATGCAGAAACTCCATTACGTTAGTATCTCCATTATATTTCTTGATCATACCAGATTAGTATCTACTCAGCCAGCGGACTAATCTGAGCTGGGGGTGAAATCCTAACACTCAGTAACCACAGGAATTCTCTGACTATTATCATCCCACTCTTAAAAATCCTATGGATTATGAATTTTTGGGAACTAGGTGAGGTCTATTATAGGGTTCTAATTGATCCCTCATCTTGCTGAGTTAACTATTGTCCTCTCAGTGTAAATCTTCCCTTGAGTTCTCGATAGGGGTCTTAAGAGGAACATCCTATCGAGGGTGAGAGGGAGTCTACTCGGGTGCATGCCTTGACTCAAGGACTATATTTGTAGATGGGTGCTAGGGTGCCGAAGGTGTGCTACTCCTTTGTTGGGTCTGAGCCCTAACGGTACACCCAATCATCTCTTGCATCCATCATGCGGTGGCGATGTCTCCCGGCCCCCCAGCAGGGATAGGGCTAAGGAGAATACTAGCTCGCTCCAGTAGTCATGCCATGTTAGATGTGTTCTAAGCACTGCTAAACTGGTTGAATAGGTTCCTATCAACCAGAGGGGTCCTGTTATCTTGGCCTGGAGTCTGGCCAACATTTGTGGGTGGATTCCCCAGAGGAATCAGAGCAAATGATATGTCGTTCATGGCAGCTAGATCAGTGGATAGCCCTCCTGGTGGAGGAGTGGCTGCCGGTAAGTTGTTTTCACTAGCTAGGTTGGCGGGACTCTTGTAATCGCCACTGCCTTGTTGGCTCCCAGCTGTAAGAATGTTATCCTCATAATGCTCTTCCACATCGCAAGACAGGGAGGAAGAAATATTGAACTCAAAAAATTAGGGCTCATCCTTTGGAATTTCCTCATCAGAGCCCACAATTCTTTGGTAACTAATGCTATAGGGGGTATAACAAAGTTAGTAGTTAGGTGATCTGACCCTCTTTTTGTATTGTTACCTGGGTGACCGTCTAGACCAAAGGACTTAGAAGTCAGCTGGTCGCAGATTGCCTTCGATGTGTGACTAATCTCCGGTAAGTCATTCAGCCCAGTGTAGATATCGTACAAAAGCTGTTGTAGGAACCAACATCCATGTTTTCCATGCCTGGAGATGTGATATCTTCTGACATTGATAGATCTATTCGTATCGCCATGGACGACACCAGCTATTCAGGATTTTCACATGACTACCAAACATTTATAATGCAAACATGTATACATGTGTAGTCATCGAAGAATACCATTAAAAAGGGACACAATGCTTATACTAGATTACGCCACCGAGTGGATAATAGCCATGTGTCTTGTCCTTGATTAATCGTAGGATCACAAGTTATAAAGAAGGGTAGTGTATGGATCTAGTCCTAACATTTGGCAGTCTGCTCTATGTTCCTACTACTATAGCCCTACTCGGACGGTGGTTATATTTACCATGGATCTTCACTGGGTGTTGGTTGTTCCTGCCTGACCAGGCTTGCTATGGGGTTCTCGCAGCTTCATAGGTCTGAAGATGCGAGTTTCTCTGAGGCTAGTGCTCTTGTAAGTTGGCCTGTCCTTTGGATGTACCCTGTCCCCTCCTTTTATAGTCGGGGGAAATCGAACGTACCACACCCAGACCCCTCTTGCTGCAATCTCTCCAAACTATTGATCTCCTAGATATCTAGGAGACCCTTACCAAATAAAGGATAACTTCACTATTTGTTGTGATTACCTTCCATGTATTTTATCTCCATGGTGGTTACGATATACACAAGATGGAGTAAGGTATTTAGGATCATCCTATACCCCTTATAGATATATGGTGTTTATAGAATATATAATAATATATTCTTATCATTGAGTAAAGATAATTTATCAAAATGCAATTGTAATGGGAATGCCAATTGTTTTTATAATCAGAATGAAACCATACAACACCTTTTCTTTGATTACCATATGGCTAGATCAGTTTGGCGTGTTGTAAAACTGTCCCTAAACATAAATACACCTATAAATATTACCTATATGATGGGTGATTAGCTTAGGTGCGTTGGGAAAAAGCCTAAGAATTATATTTTTGTTGGTATAACAGCTTTATGATGAGCAATCTGGCTATACCACAATGATATCACCTTTGACAAAAAATCAACAATCACATCTTTCTTGGAGGTAATATTTAGAGGAAAACATTGGCTTCTCCATTAGAGCTTTCTACAGAAAGCAGAAGAGAGGGAAAATGTACACAAGGCTTGCCAAAGAATAGAATTCATTGCGCTGGCCACTACATGAAAAAAGTTCAAAAGTGACGGGTCATAATCGTCATCGGTGACGAGTGCCGCACCCGTCACCCCGAATGCGTCACTGATGACAAGTCATATGTGACAGGTAAGGACCCATCATCAATGATGTCATTGGTGACGGGTCAAAACTTGACCCGTCACATCTGATTGATGAAAGTTTTTCCTGTTTTTTGACAAAAATATTTTTTCACCCAAGAGCCACCCTAATACAGGGCCCATCGCATATGCCCAATCCACATCATTTTCAATCATATTTCGGTCTTTGCATTTAGTGGGACTCGAACCCGCGCCTCTCGCGCGCGACTCCCTTACACACCTCAATTATCACGTGATTGTGATAGAAACCGGATATGCTATCCTTTTAACCTTCATGGCTGAAGGTCATAGGTGACGGGTCATAACTGTGACCCATCACTTATGCAAGTCATAGGTGACGGGTCTTAGTTATGATCCGTAGCCAAAGACGTTTTCTCCGAAATATTGACCCAGAGTGCTTTTAGGAAAAGGGTATAACTTTTTCATACGGACTCCAATTTCGATGTTTTTTGACTCTACGGATATCTATAGAAAAAGTTACATCCATTGTCAACCACAAAGTCAGTTTCGGTGAATTTTTCGAGGCCAAAAACGGCTTACAAGATTGAGTTCTCGCCCCAGAAGTTTCTGCACTATTTTTGGAATGTACGTTTGTGTCCATAGCCGCCACCCCTTACATCAAACTTGAGCAAAATTGTACAATAATTCCGATTCTTGTGCTACTGAGGTGAGAAAAATAAGAGAAAAATAAAAGAAATTGTTTTTAGCATCATATACATATATATGTTCCTGAGGCTGTATATTATATATATACACCCCTGATGAATATAGAAAAATAACATAGAATACACATATATATGAGTATATGTTTATACTACTATACATATATATACACACACATGGCATAAACCAAGAGTCTTGTAATTTTGCACCACATGAAATGATAGCTTTATATATCGATCATGTAAATCTATAAAAACAACCATAAGTGTTGTGTATATATATCTACGTAAATCTAAGTATATGAATACCAAGGGGTATATATACACACAATACATGAAATGATAGCTCTATGTATTGATCAAGTTATTGGTGATGGGTAACAACTTGACCCGTCACTAATGAATGGCTAGGATGACCCGTCACTGATTAGTTAGTCATTGGTGATGGGTTAAGTTGTGACCCATCACCAATGACTGGCTAGGATGACCTGTCACTTATGAGTCGTAATAGGTGACGTGTCACAACTATGACCTGTCACTTATGATTGGCCTAGGATGATCCGTCACTTATGATTGGCCTAGGATGACCCGTCACTTATGATAAGTCATAAGTGACGAGTCACAACTATGACCCATCACTTTTATCATCAGTGACGAGTCATGCTCATTTCTTATCTCATTTGTCTCTTTTTCACGTTGTGGGTGTATTCACCAATAATTGTTGGCTTTTTAGTTCTAGGATATGACTTAGATGATTTCTCAATTATTATGCATTTCACTACTTTTTTGCTTAGTCAAACATGCTTGAGTCTAGCATTCAGATTATAATAACAAATCAGGTTGTGTGCAACATTTGGTGCAGAGGCCAGAAAGTAACTTTCCTATGTACAAAATGTATGTGCATGCCCTGATTTTAGCATCATCAACTGGGATGTTTGGTAGATATTAGTCTAATCCAGTCTTAAATCATTGGAAAGCTAGCAAGAAGGCCATACACTATTTGAAAGGGACTAAGAACCACATGTTTATATATATAGAAAAGATGGATAGGCTTCAGGTTATGGGCTACTCATATACTGACTTTGTTGGTTGCATGGATACCAAGAAATCTACATCGACTATAGACCTTCACGAGCCCAAGCGAAGGCGAAGACCTTCGTTAATAGCTAAAGACCGAGAAGGACATGGTTGTAAATAGAACATGTGTGCTTAGGGATAATACCATATTGTCAAGGAATATGCCAGGAATGTAGTAGTTAGAAGGGTATTATAGTACATTATAATAGAGAACAGTTGGGTATGACCTATAGATAGGATGGCACTGTACGCTAAAAGACAATTGATAATTAATAGCAGTGTTCTATTCCCTAGATTGAGTGCACCTTCCACCAAGCCTTCGGATCTCAGCCTAGATCTGAAGGCCCAACACTTTGTTCAGTTATAAAAGTTTCCAACACTTGGCATCATCCATTGGGATTGACACATTCTGAAGCCATGCCACCGAAGAAAGAACCGAAGGATGTCGAAGAGTCATCATTGTAGTAGAAGCAACAACTTCCGGAGAGGGATGCAACCACAACTATACCTTAAGTTACTATGGAGCCGAACGTCACCACGGCTGAGACAATCGAAGAAGTCCAACGAGAACAACATGAGGCGGCCGCATTGACCAAAGGGGAGGTTCAAATTCGCAAAGACCAAACTCACCATGAAAACCCTAATGCTTCGATGCGAAGGGTTGAAGGAGGCATTCGCGCTCATTTCGAAGCTTCAACAGATGTGAGGGGGTAAGCCCCTCAGGACTTCAAACACTTCGAAGAATAGGAGGATGAAGAAGAAGAAACCAAAGCAAAAAGATCTATGCAACTAGAAGCCGAAGACCAAGAGAGCAAATCACACAGAAGAAGCGTATGCTAGTGTTGGCGCAAGAATATGTCTTGCATGAACAAGTGCGGTGATAGTACACTCACATGAGTGTCCTCAAGCATGTTGAAGAAGTGAAGAGGGAGGAACACCAAATATGTGATGGTCAAGAAGGATTGGTCCAGAAGGATTGCCCCATTGGTTTGATTGCCAAGGGTCTGTATTTATAGTGCCATGGAGGGAGTAAATGTACAAATATACCCTTACAAAGGTAGTGATAAAACCATTGCTATCCCGCAGGGGCCTAGGACTAGTCGAATCACTCGGCATGGGTCTAGGTAGGATGTATTTTACCCATAACTAGAAGGTATTATCTACTATGATAATACAATAGTGCAAGTGGCCCTAGGGACAAGGCACCCAGCCGGTTGCCTATTGTGACGCTGAACTTTCCAAGGTGTCACTCCAGCCCCCACATGCACTTGGGATGTAAAGATGTCTTCCATATGCATCGCATTGAATGTCGGTCACTTCCTTTCTAGAGAAGGACAGCTGGTGGGTCCCCTCTGGTAGATCTTTCTCCAAGATCAAACGGCCCCTCCTCCGGGTTCCGAGGGAACCTACCCAGAATGGGGCTCTAGGAGGCTGTGGCTTCGGGGGCGTCGAGGGCTCTAGGAGACAGGGGCTCCGAGAGGTTGGGGCTTTGGGGTGTTGAGGGCTCTGAGAGTCAGGGGCTCTAGGAGACTTATGCTCTGGGAGGGCGTGGCTTCAGGGGCGTCAAGGGCTCCAAGAGGCTGGGGCTCTGAGAGACGATGGCTCCAGGGGTGTCGAGGGCTCTGGGAGACAAGGGCTCCAGGAGGCCCTGTCTTTGAGGGTGTTAAGGGTCCCTAGAGATGACCCCTACCCTCCCCTAGAGGACGGCTTCTTCTCCTATCTGTGGACCCATAGCCTCCGGAAGCCAGGCTTTCTTCTGTGGAGTTGAAACCCAAGGGTTCCAACATAGTTCGTGGGGGTGACCCTTTTATTGATATCAATGTCTGAGGTATTCCCCCAACAGTACCCCCTCATTTGCTGGCCAGAGGTAAGGAGGGGTGAGCAGATGTAGAACGAACTAACTCCAGCCTGGCACCATAGTCTGGATATCTCATGTCGTAGGCTCTATTCGAATAGGAGTCTTTCGATGATAACAGTGAGCGATGATGTCGGACCCGGATGGGGACGACGAGGCTTGGTGGTGTAGGTGACACCGAGGCTGAATGTCGCTGTGATGCTGGTAGAGCCACCATGTTTTTTAGTCCATGCAGAGGCCGAAATGAACCCTCCAGCTTTCATGAATGCGATGAGACTTGTGTGCGGGAACCTAGAGTACCATCGTAGGGAGTCACCATGTGCACATGGGTTAGCCGGGGTGCGGTCACAAGCCCTTCAGTTAATGGTGGTGTGCCTGACAAGGTCATGCGCACTCTTGCTTGGGGCTTTGTGCCCATTACTCTTGCATGCGCCGAAAGGCGCTCGTCTCATAAATGTAATGAGATGTGTGTATGGGAAACCAGAGTGCCACTATAGGGTGTCGCCATGTGGACATGGGTCAGCCAGGATGCGGTCACAAGCCCCTCAGTGGAGTAATTAGAATTGCCATGAATCGATGCCCGTGGTGATTCCGCTTCCTTCCCCAGATGCGTGCAACCATCTGGCCTGGCTATAAAGCCAGGGTTCACTCCGTTGATTCGTCACCATTTATGTAGGTGAGCGGTTCTCCTTGACTTAGCATGGTGTTTTCTTCCACCTCATCATCGGAGATCTCGATGTTCTCGACAGTGAGGTCGCCCTTAGCACCGGTGCCGATGTTTGTAGGATTGGAGCTGGCAACCATTGTACTCCTCTCCTTGTAGAGGCGGCTACCACCCATTGCTCCATCTCGATCTATGGTCCAAGCGGTTGCTCTAGCTGAGACCATCAACATCTTCGATGATGAAGAGGAGGTTGACTGGGATTCCCTGGAGAGGGAGATTGAAGCGGTGGAGAAGGCGGAGGCGGTCTAGCCGGAGAAGGAAACGGTCGAGGAGGAGGGAAAGAGAGCCACGACAGAGCTTGTTCTATCCTCCTCTCCTTTGGTGATTCGGGGATCGGCTACTATATTAGCTTCCATAGTGGTAGGCCGCAGATGAAGTGCATCAACTGTGACATGCATCGCTGATAGGGCTTGGAGTATCCTTGATCGTCACCTTGTACTCTTTCTCCCCCTGGATTGCTCTCTTAGGATTTGTTTTTTCGTTTGTTAATGCCCCCTTTGTAAACGTCCTTTGTATGTGCAAATTATTAGTAATGAAACTAAATGCTTGGGAACTACTTGATGTCTTTCCTCAGATCAAAATGTGGCTGATCCCCCAAATAGGTGGCCAGATATGTGTTTTGTGTGCCTTTGATCCCTAACTGCGGTACCTTCCCTGGCCTCTTTGCATGCCACGATTGTTTGGTGGTCAGAGTAGCGAGCACGAGCCCTCTTTTTTATCCGAAGTTGGTGTAGACTCTAACTCTAAACTTGTTCCAAATTTCTGACTCATGGCCATCCATCCGGAGCCCTACAGTGGTCATGGAAGGCGAAGCCGATGACTTGAGTGATCATGTGATGGGCCGTAGAGGATTCCATTTTAGCCTCTATGTTATGCATGATGGATTTTCACTTAATATTAGTATGCCTTCTCTTGTATTGGTTGGTTTATGCAGCCATGTTGATTGGTTGTTATGCGATCCCTTTGGCGGGTGCTGGAGGTGAAGCCGATGAGTGGGACGAGGGAGGCACATACGACCCCCTCGGCCCTTAGCCGGCCTGAGGCTCCGGAGGCAAAGCCACCTGGAGCATGGTGATGGTTTGCTAGAGGCAAAGCCAATGAGTGGGCTGAGGGAGGTAGCCTGTGGCCCCTCGGCCCTTAGCCGCCGCAAGGCTCCGGAGGTAGATCCATCCGGAGCATGGTCAGAGGTGGGTGAGTGGGACGAGGGAGGAAGCTTGCGACTCCCTTGGCCTTTAGCCACCCCGAGGTTGCGAAGGAAAAGTCATTCGGAGCCTAACAATGGTTTGCCAGAGGTGAACTCAATGAGTGGGCCAAGGGAGGCAGCCTACGTCCCCCTCGGCCCTTAGCCGCCCTGAAGCTCCAGAGGAAGAGCCACCCAGAGCCTGGCGATGGTTTGCTAGAGGAAAAGCTAACAACGGGGTAGAGGGAGGCAACCTGCACCCCTCCTGCCCTTAGCTGCTGTGAGGCTCTAAAGGAAGGGCCATTCGGAGCCTTGCGATGGTTTGCCAGAGATGAAGCCGACGAGTGGGCCGAGAGAGGCAGCCTGTGACCCCCTTGGCCTTTAGCTGCCGTGAGGCTCCGAAGGCAAAGTCATCTAGAGCCTGGCGATGGTTTGCAAGAGGTGAAGTTGACGAGAGGACCGAGGGGGGCAGCCTGTGACCCCCTCAGCCCTTAGCCACCGTGAGGCTCCGAAGGCAGAGCCATCCAGAGCATGGCGAATGTTTGTTAGAGCGTGTAATTGCTTCGGTGCCTCTTAGCGGTATTAGATGGTAATTTTGAGGGCTCCAGGTGCATCGTCGCCATCAAGGATGTCCCTCGGGTGCGTGGCATCTGCACTACTAAGGCTATGTTGTGCCTTCCCGGAGACCTAGGCATACTCTGCCTTCCAGGTGACCTAGATGTTGTGCCTATAGGTGCATCTCCGCCACTAAGGATGTCCCTCTAGTGCATAGCATCCACACTACCGAGGCTATGCAATGCATTCCAGGTGACCTAGGCATACTGTGCCTGCAAGTGTGTAGGCTCCACTGCCTACCGAGGCTATGCAATGCCTTCTAGGAGACCTAGGCTCGATGCCTTCCAAGTGACCTAGGCATGCTATGCCTATCAGTACATGGGCGTATTTGCCACCCGGGGATGTCCCTCTGGTGCAACACATCTCTGCTTCTGAGGAAGTCCCTCTGGTGCGTGGCATCCACACAACAGAGGATATGCAATGCTTTCTAGGTGACCTAGGCATACTCTGCATTCTAGGTGACCTAGGCATGTTGTGGCTGCAAGTGTGTAGACTCCACTGCCTACTGAGGCTATGCAATGCCGTTTAGGAAACCTAGGCTTGATGCCTTCCAGGTGACCTAGGCATGCTATGCCTATGGGTACGTGGTCATCTACAATGCTCCACTGCCTACCGAGGATATGCTATGCCTTCCAAAAAACCTAGGCTTGATGCCTTCCAGGTGAACTAGGCAAGCTATGCCTATGGGTACGTGGGCATCTCCACTACTCCACTGCCTACTGAGGATATGCTATGCCTTCCGGGAAACCTAGGCTAGATGCCTTCCAGGTGACCTAAGCTTGCTTTACCTATGGGTACATGGGCGTCTGCAGTGCTCCACTGCCTACCGAGTGAAGGGATCAAATGGCCCAAGAGGGGGGGTGAATTAGGCAAATACAACTTTTACCAAAATCTAGAACAAATAGTAGCCTTAGCCTAGATGAAAGGATATGCGACTATGAACAAGCTAGGAGAGAGCAACAAAACAAACAAGCAAAGACACTAAGAAAATGCATAATTGAAAGCTTGCAAAAATGTAAATGCTCAAATTAAATTACGGAATAGTAAAGAGATGGATAAGAGAACACCAGATTTTTCACGAGGTATTGAGGAGTTGGCACTCCCCCTAGTCCTCGTTGGAGCATCCAGCAAGGATATCACTCCCCCTTGAGTCACCAATACTCAAGTGCTCCCACATGATTGCCACTTCTCTATCTCCGGATTGGCGGGCATCCAACCAAGTACATAGCTCTACCCGGGCCTCCCGCAAGTACTCCAAGAGCTCATTGAGGCACCTCCAATCACCAAAGAATGGCTAGGTGTTCCAACCACCAAGAGTAACAAGCCAATAGCTTCACTTGACCAAGATCAATCCTAGACTACAGCTAAATGCACACTTGCTACTCTCCAAGCACCAATGATGTCCTTAATCTTCAATTAGGGACTTGAAAATTAACTCAAGTGCTCTCTCTTGCTTCTTGATGACACACACAGTGTATGAACTCCTCTGGGTTGCAAGAGAGCCAAATGAAACAAAGTGGAGGAGTATTTATAGGCTAGATATCCAAATTTTAGCCGTTGCCTAACCACCTACTTTTTTTATTTGGTACGTACCTTCTTGCTCACTCCAGACAACCCAGTGAGTACAAACTTCCATTGCCAGTATGCTAGCTATCATTAGCCAGTACTACTGAGAAATCATCTGGTGCCATCATTCAGTGAAGACCGACCTAACACCGGACCATCCTCTCTGTACAAACTAGCCAAACTGTCCATTGCAACCATCTCTGGAAAATATGCTCTGATGATGATTTCAATGCCATCACTGGACTACCCGGTGCGTTAAACTTCTTCTGCCCTCAAAATCTTCTGTGGTAGAAAAGCTCCGATGTGCATGTGTCTATCACAGGAATATCGGTGAGTGGAACTCGTTCAAACCAACCGAAACAACTCTCCCTGGAAATATTACTCCGGTGATCCTTTGTTGCCTTCAACAGACCATCTGGTGATTGAACTTTCTTCTACCCCAGGAACTGTTCTCAACAAGAATTAGTTCGGTGTACATACCATGATCAACAAACCATTCGGTGAACTGAGCTTCAAACTTCTTCACTTCGAATCGCATCTCGAATAAATAGTCTGATGCTTTCATCACTGCATCATCAGATAATCTAGTGAGTTGAACTTCAGTTTTACTGGCAATTCTACCTCTGCTGAAATTAGTTCGGTGCTCTCACCACAATAACACGGGACTATCCGGTGTAACACTTCTAATAATTTTGGCCACGTGTCACCTAGAAAATCATCCAGTTATTCCATCACTTTGTTCATCGGAGCATCTAGTGCATCTAGAGTGTTTTCTGTCATGAGATAACCATATGCTCCAGCGAGATCACTTCACATAGACCATATCATCCGATGAGGTAAATTTTCTCTGAGCTCGCCCAATTCAAACTTTCTTGAGATCTAACTTCTTGACATCACAACCATGGGCTTCTATGAGCTACCTAATGCTAGAATTTCACAAGTGTGCATCAAACCAAGTATAGACTCACTAGGACAAGCTACTACTCTTAGCCCCTCGTTATAGTACGGTCAAAAGACTAAAGAAAAATGACCTATGCTACTCTAAGTGTCCTTCATCTCCTTTGCTAATCTTGATGCTCAAGTCCTTTGATCATCCACATAATTCCCTTAGGGACCTAGAATATCCAATTATGATTGTGAACTAAATTTTTGATTCCCTAAAAAAATTGTTAGTCACAATGATACGATTGTCATTAATCACCGAAACATTTACCACTTGCCTAAGGGTCTAGATGCTACAATCTCCCCCTTTTTAGTGATTGATGACAATGCATATGAGATAACATAGATATGAATTGAAGTATACCCTATCATACTAGACAATTGACATCATATAACAATAAAAAAAAGAAAGCCTAGCACTAGAACAACATATCAGCTTGAAGAAATAGAATTAAGCACGTAACAAACTAAACACAATGTCATAACAAGCTAAACACATCGATTAAGAACCAAATGGTCTATCATTACATCAAAATCCATAAGATCTAACAAGCCAAACCTAGCTACCCAAAAGCTAAACTAGACTCCCCCCTAAAACTAGACTAGCTATCTCTCTCCAAAACTCCCCCTAACACTAGACTCTCTCCCCCTTTGGCATCTAAGAACCAAAAAGAGAACAAATCTACACATCTAGATCTGGAGGAGACGAGGGAGCTGACGTTGCCGAAGAAGGTTGCACCATGAACTAAGAAGCATCGATCTTGGAGTCAGATGTAGATGAGATAAACTAAATGTCAGCATCATTGACATGACCTGCTGCAGACTGACTCGGCACAGTTTCTAGACGGAGGTTGGAGCTAGAGGTGTTGAGACCCTGGGTGGCCATCTCTTGGTCAACCTGAATCAGCACCTCCCGAAGAGTAGGATCGACCTTATCAGGCACAGGCTATGAAATAGCTGGAGGCACAACAGGAGGCTCCTAAGTAGGGACTGTCGGTTGCGGTGAGTCCTCGAAACTGAGAGGTCCAGTGGGTAGAGGTGACGACAGAGAAGTAAGCATTGGCCTCGAAGATGTCCCAAAAGGCTGAGAAGGACTAGCGGCTAGAGCTGGTGCTGGAGGTGTAGCTAGCAACTGAAGACCGGTATGCTGGAACAGGAATGAGAAAATTCGAGCATTGTTCTCTCTGTCTGACCGAAGTGCTGAGAACATGGCCTGTTGCTGCTGCTGGAGAGACTACAAAAACACTATCCGCTGCTCCTACTGGTGAATCATGTCTCCCTAAAGCTTCGCCTGCATCTTAGGCTGTGCTACAAGCTGCTGATTTATCTGTTACTGCTAAACCATCTGTTGTTGTTGCATCTGCTGAAGAATCAATGCAAGTTCTGAAGTTTGTGAAGCAGGGAGTACTGGAGGATCTGTCTTAGGCGCTGAAGAAGTAAGAATTGAGGTCTGAGGAGCAGCCTGAGAAGAACCTCCTGCCTCGACATCGTGTGACCTAGCGACCGGAGGAATGTACTCAATGTTGTCTGAGTCTAAATCGCTGTCCACATCAAAGATTTAGTAAGATAGCTCTGCCTTGGCCTCTGCTAGGGCCTGGTCCTCAGCTACTGCTCTCTCTTGCTCATCAATAGGGATCAACTCCTGAGCGTGAACCATGGCTCGCTGACCATGACATTTGTCTGTGGAGCAAAGGAGCATACTCCTTGTAGCGAGTAATAGACTCGTCATAGGTCTCGAGGAACTTGGGATACCTTATGGTGTGAGCAAGCAAATGAGAGATGAAGTGCTCATATGGCTGTTGTCTGGCTAGGGACATCCCCTTTGCTATAGCATCCTCAATCTCACACAGGATCAGATCCACGATATCAAAACATCGGTGAGTGAGGATAGAAAGAATCAACCACTGTTGCAAGCTGGTGATAGCCTCTCCGTAGCCAATCCTCAGCAGAAAATTGCATCTCAAGGCCATGTGGATGGCCTTCACTACAGGTGTTAGCATGTCTTGCAGTCACAGCAAACCTGGACCAAAGGGCTATGTGAAGAGCGGCCGGATCTCCTCATCAGTGGGGAGATGCAACCAACAAGAGGATGGCGAGGGGGTTCGGTGTTTGGATGAATGACCTCGTGCAGATACCTGGAACTTGCCTAAACCCTGAGATCCTCAAGCAGACTGTTCCGGTATAATCTGAAAGTCTCTCCCTGGAACATGAACTGAAGTTCCTTTCTAGTGCAATCCATACCGTGGCGTCAAACACTCTAACCCAGTCCTCTACATATTTGTCTACGTCAGTGAGCAGAGCTGAAAGTCCAGGGAAGGCATCAAAGTGCTGCCTCATGTCCACTCCCCCTACAGCTAACTGCATATAGAGCATGTTGAGCGTCTTGTGCTGGCTCAAATTGACCTTCTTCCTAAAATAAGAGTGGAAGAAGCTCTTCTGCAGAACTATCCAGAACCTGGGATCAAACCCCTCATACCTAAGCTCAGGAAATCACTCCTCAAAGGGCACAAAATGTAGCATCTTAATCATTGATGACTTGTAAGAAGTCACATCGATGAGCCTGAGCACTACCTCTGCCTGTGGCTGCTCTGTCTGCTACTACTCTACCTACTCCTCCTCCTCCTCATCTGGCTCTGGCTCCTACTGCGCCCTCTTTTAGCTGCCTGATTGGCCGAAAGGCATTGAGCCCAACTTCCTGGTAGAACAGGTGTGGGTGAACCGACACGGAGTAGGGGAGTCGTCTCGAATCGCGAAACCTCACTGCCAAGGCTCTATCCCACTCCTTCTTAACCTTTGACTTTTTCTTTCGCTACTCAACGGCCTTGCCCTTATCCTCATGACCCATCTAACAGATAAATAGATGATAACAAGATGAGGGATCGCATTGGGTATATGAAATTTACATGAAATTTGACTCACAATTGGATCCTATGCAAGAAATTTTGGAGAAATTTGATGGACACGCTACAGATTCAACTTTGCGACAGGGCAATGATCAATTTCAAAAGATATGACTTTAGTTTGAATGAATTGATCAAAAGGCATATGAATTTGGGGAAAAATTTGCAAGATTTTGACCTAAAATGAATGGATTGAGCATATTTGGCACAATTTAGATCTACAAGCCATAGTACATTATCAATGTAAAAGATATGGTTCTAATTGCAGTAATTGATCATGAAATTGCTTGGATTGGGTTGAATTTGAATGAAATTTGAGCAAATTTGAATGAATTCAACTCGAATTTGAAACATATTTGCAATTAAGCACATATAAGTATGAACATGCTCTCAAATTGCATGGAATTGAACTAATTGAAGTAGATTTGCATAGAAATTTTTATGAGATTTGAGGCAAATTTGCTACAAATTTGATCTAGTGTTTGCAAGATTGATGATTTAGTTATGCTCACCATGCTGAATCTGAGAGAGACGATGGCGGTGACGTGGAAGCTCAGCGGCCGGAGGCGGTGGTGGTGGTTCTCTAGGTACGGAACGGCACTGGGTGGCTACGGTGAAGCAGCGATAACGGGGGTGGAGCAGAGGCGACGACAGTGAGTGGTGGCGGTGCGACGGCACAGGAGGAGCAAGTTGGCAGCACTGGATGGCGGGAGCACAGTGGCAACTCGGTGAGACGGTGAGAGTGGGTACAGGTGGAGGAGATTGAAAGCAGAGAGAGGAGAGGAAGCCGACCGAAACCTTATATGACAGGTGGGGCCCGTAGAAATCACGAACACCGGAAGGTTCGGTGTAGGGCATACCGATCACTGGACAAAATTTTCCAAAGAGCATTTCAAAATAGAGCTGAGACAACTTTAAAACACCGGATGTTCCAGCGATGTTCCACTCAACACCAGATCTTCTTTGTGAAGAAATCCAATTCTGAACATCGGATACTACGGTGATGCTCCATTGAACACCGGACAAAATTCTGAACTTTTGATTTTCGCTACCACTGACTGAACACTGAAAGGTCTAGTCCTGAACTCTTTGCAACCACCAGACCTTTTCTGAATGGAAAACAAACTTGTGAACACTAGATTATCCGCTGGTTCTAATATGCACATGGGATATATGCACTAGATCTTTTTAGGGATAGCTGAGCGGACTCAAAAAGCATCGGATGATCCACTGAGATTAAAGAAGGAAGCACCGGATTATCCGGTGAGAAGAGAAAGTTTCTGCTGAACTAAAATCCCGCACTGTTGGAGCAAGAGTTTGTCTTGCCCCAGCAAGTATGGCGAGAGTTTCTTCTAAGGAGGAGACTCAAGCTTGGAAACAAAGTTTGAGAGGAAGGAACACCACGAATATATTGATGATGGAAAAATGTATCACTCTGGAAGGAGTATCACAGCGTGACTTGGTGTGCTTTCACCTTTGTATCTTTTCTTGCTGTGTTTTCCCAAGAGGACCATAGCCTCCTATTTATAGGGCTGTGCGTAGCTTGGCGTACAAGTTACCGTAATGTACAAATATCTGGGATCTGACCGAATTACTGGGCCTTATCCTGGATAACTACCTTCTACCCTATCAGGGAGATAAATATCCACCGTGGTAATTATCGTGGTGCCTGCCCCCTGAAGGGGGCGAGATGGTCGCCAACTGCGGCCTGACGCTGCACTATCAGCGGTGTCAGGGCAGGTACCATCATGCCGGGGTGTCAGAGCGGCGTCCATTAGCCTAGGTATTTAATGTCGGTCACCTCCTCGCAGGCAAAGTATGACCGGTGCTTCCCTTTTGGCACATCTTTCCTGAGGCCTGATGATTCACCCAGTAACCTCCGGGAGGCCGGCCCGGGCAATGGGAGGCCGAGGCCTCAGGATGCCGAGCCTTTGGGAGGTTGAGCCTCTGGGAGGCAGGACTTCGGAAGGCTGGGGCTTCATGAGGCAGAGGCCCCACAGACCGAGCCTTCAGGAGGCGGAGCTCCGGAGGCCGGAGCTTCGAAAGGCATAGGCTTTGAGAGGTCGAGCCTTCGGGAGGCAGGGCTCCGGAAGGCCGGGGCTTCGGAAGGCGAAAGCTTCGAGAGGCCGAGCCTTTGAGAGGCCGGGCTGATTAAGCCAAGGGGGCCGTCGGGGGTCCTTGATAACGACCCCCAACAGTAGCACCTCGCGAGGGCGGGCAGCGGAGCGGTCGTGCCCATGGTTTCTTCAGAGCAGGGCCTCCGATGGTCCCTGGCTTGTGGTTGATGGCTCGTGCTTCAAGAATTGCTTGGCTTGTCCGGGACGGTTTGACTCGGGTGACAAAACGGCATGTTGGATGACGTTTGCGACAAGGGGCATTGAATGCGCCCAGGGGTGCTATTGCTTGAAGAGGTGCTCTACCACTTCTACGTAGAGCTTCCGCTGCTCCACGCCAATTCCATTGCCTGCCTGGCCACCTTTGAGTGGGCCATGCAGGCGAAGGGGTGCGAAGGGAGGGCGGATTTCTTTGCGGCCCTCCACTTTTCCAGCTGCCAGCTGAAGTTGATCAAGGTCGAGGGGATGAAGAGGCCCCTTAGCTCCGTGAGTGTCAACTTCCAGAGCGGCCTAGGGGCTCGGTGCCCGCCACTGCCCTTCGACTCGGAGGCGTTGGTCATGCAACTCTTCTGGCTTCAGTCTGCCGTGAAGGTCATGGTTAGGGCCATGGAGGTCTATGCGAGGTCCAGTGCTTGTGTGGCCGCTGCGCTTTAGCTGACCCTGCTGCACTAGGCGGTGGTTGGTCCCTTCGAAGCACTGGAGCAGCAAGTGTCGGATTGCGTGGTCAAGACCTTCCAGCCAGAGGCACCTCCGACAGAGATTTGCGCAGCCCTGGAGAGCTTCCATCGTGGCGTATGGGCGAAGCATGGCCGGAGTGTGACATTGCGCTTCATGGCCGGTCAGGGGACTCCGGGTGCCTCAGGGGGCCTTCGCCCGAGTTCTTCATTGGCAGGTCTGGTCCTTCACCCAGAGTCTACGGGCGCTTCGCGGTCCCATGGGGGGCTTTGTCTGGCATTGTTGTCCTGCCGGAGCCGAGCGTGGATGCCCCGGAGGTGTAGCTCTGCCGCGGGCTATCTTTGTTTTTGTTTCTTTCCCGAGGAGGGGGGTCGAGTTCTAGCATGTTGATTGCCTCCTTCTGCTTCATGTGTATAATCTTTCCTTTATTTGATGGAAATCGCGCATGTCTTCCTGTGGTTTACCTGTGTTGTTTCTAGAATGTTTGTGCCTTCGACTTTTAACCGGAGTCTGATCTGCGTGTATAGGTATGGCGGCCCGAGGCAAGAGGAGGCCTCATCTGTACCTTGGATAGTGACTCTGGGGAGGGATCGAGTGCGTCGGGGGCTACACCGTTCGTTCATAGGTGGAGTCGTTTCATTATGCCCCATGATTCCGAGGGGCGTATTGATCTGTAGGTGGCCACCGACGTCTTGGTTAAGGTCGAGCTAGAGGATCCCCCGGTGTCTGCTCTGGATGTATGTTTTACTGCAAGAGATGACTGGTGTGCAGCCTGAATAGCTCGGGAGGTTGCCGGCTCATGCTTCTTACGACAGTTCGTCCTTCCCCGGGGTTCTGACGATAAGGTGCCCTCGGAAATTCTCGAGTCTATATTGGGTGAGGTGAAGGTAGAGGAGGTACAGGCCGCGGAGGCCTCGCCGACAGGGCAGGAGGAGGAAGAGCTGGACTTCTCGGCCTTCAACTCGTATCCTTTCCCGGCAGATCCTTCGTCTTCCCGAGGCTGAGTCTTTGTTTTAGGCTGTAGCCCTTCTTGCGGAGGGGGCTCGCGCGGCCTCCTGTGCACAGTTGTTGGGGACGACTCTCTAGGTCCCACGGTGTGTCCGTGAGACGTGGCGGTTGGGCACCCTTGTCTTCCCGTAGAGGTACAGGGGGGTGTAGTACGCTAGCCAGTTTGCTGGGCATAGATTCGATGTACAACGGTTAACTGTATAAAAGGCTCTTCGTATGTCATGTGTGTACAACTTGCGTTGTGTTAGCTTGTTGTTTTTGTTTCTTTTCCTCTCCCTTTTTTATGATTGATCGCATCGATGCTTCACCTATGCCCCCTGTCCCAGCCCCTTCACATTCTATGGCTGCTCAGTGGCCACGGGGTGCGAGACTTCAAGGGGCATCAGAAGGGTCAGGTGATGATGACTTTTAGTCGTGCTGGTGCCGGGGTGTTTATCCCTTCGCCATGTTAGGTCGGCCTGGCCTTAGAAATGACGGAGGGTGTTGTGCCTGTCTGGTATGAAGGCACTACCTTCAAGATGCCGGAGCAGTTTTTGCCTATCCACCATTTTAGGTTTGCTAGGCCCAAAGGATGACGGACAGAATGCCTGTCCAGTACGGAGACTTACGTCTTCAAGATGCTGGAGCGGTCTTTGCCTATCCGCTTTGTAGGTTAGCTAGACCTTAAAGATGACGGACGGAATGCATGTCCAGCACGGAGGCTTATGCCTTCAAGATGCTGGAGCGGTCTTTACCTATCCGCCACGTAGCTTGGCGAGACCTTAAAGATGGCAGACGGAATGCCTGTCCAGCACGGAGGCTTATGCCTTCAAGATGCTGGAGCAGTCTTTGCCTATCTACCACGTAGGTTGGCGAGACCTTAAAGATGGTGGACGGAATGCCCATCCAACACGAAGGCTTGTGCCTTCAAGATGCTAGGAGGGTCTTTTTTTTGGTATCTTCGGAGAGGATTGAGCCTAGGGTTCTCTATACATAGTACTTGTGGAGGGTCTCCACATTCCAACTATGTTCGAGGGGGTCCCCTCTGTATCGGCCAGGCGGTAGGAGCCGGGTCTGTTAGACTTGAGGACTAGGTATGGGCCTTCCCATTTCTTGCATAGCTTTCTTGGGGCTAGGGCGCATCGAAGCACTAGTTCGCCGGGTTTGAAGTTTCGTGGCGCAACCCTTGGATCATACCAGACCTTAGTTTTCTTAATGTAGTGATCTAGGTTTTGAATGGCATGGAGCCACGTGCCTTCGGTAAGGTCGAAGGAGAGCTCCCTTTCTCCGTCAGTTTGCGGAAGTTGTACCTTGAGTGAGCAGGCCTTGACCTCGGTGGGGGTCATGGCTTCGTCTCCGTACAGGAGGCAAAAGGGTGTGAACCCGGCGGCCCACGTGATAGTGGTGCGAAGGGACCATAAAATCTTGGGAAGTTCATTGACCCACAGGCCTCGAGCTAAGCCGACGAGACGGCGATTTAGGCCAGAGTGGATGTTGTCATTAGCCCTTTCGACGGCTCCATTGGACTGAGGGTGTTAAACTGCATGCGAAGCATAATTCGATGCCGAGGTTGTCGCAGAACTATCTAAAAGGCCTGGAGTCTTGTGTGTTGTTGTCCATCGTGAGCTGTCGTGTGACGCCGAAGTGGCAGATTATGTTCTTCCAGAAGAATTTCTGGACATTTTTTACATGATTGCAGTGAGGGTTTCGTCCTCAACCCATTTGTGGAAGTACTCCAATGCTACCATTGCGTACTGAAGGTTTCCTTTGGTGCGGGAAAATGGACCGATGAGGTCCATACCCCAATGAGCCAGGGGCCAAAACAGGGGCGATTGGTTGCAAGGGAGTTGGAGGTTGGTGGCTTCGGTGTCCCATCCATTAGCATCCTTGGCAGGTGCGAATGAGTTCTTCCGTATCGGACATGATCGTAGGCCAATGGAGCCCCTGGCGAAGTGCCTTACTGGCTAGGGCATGAGGCGCTAGATGATTGCCACAAAGGCCTCCGTGTATTTCCCATAGGAGGTTGACTCCTTCTTGTTTAGTATTGCATCGAAGGAGGGGAGCGCAGACACCTGTCCTGTAAAGGGCGCCATTTATGGGATGGTAGCCCCTGGCACGATACTGGATGCGGTGGAGTGCAATTGGGTCATTCGGTTCTTCTGTTCCTCTCAGGAAGGATAGGAGGGGGGCCCTCCAGTCCGTAGCCTCGATGGGGAGGATGGCGACGACTGTCTTGTCAAGAGCTCTGGCGGTCAGCTGGTTTAGGGTCATGAGGAAGGTGCCTATTGGTGGGTCTTTACCCATGGCTACGACCTTTGCTAAGGCGTCTGCCTGACTATTGTCTGCCCGCGGTATGCTTCGTATTGATATGGCGTGGAAGTGTGCCTCGGCCTTGAATGGCCTCGAGGTATGTTGTCAGGTCTGGATGCTGAACTTGGAAGTCCTTGTTGACGTGACCGGCAACGATATGAGAGTTGGTACGGATGATGACTCTGGCTGCTCCCAAGGCTCGGCCCTTTTGGAGGCCTAAGAGGACGGCCTCGTATTCGGCTATGTTGTTGGTCATCTTGAAATCTAGGCGAGCAGTGTATTGAACCTGCTAGCTTGTGGGAGAGATGAGGACCGTAACAGCTCTAGCGCCCATGGAGCAGGATGGTCCAGATGTCTTGGGTGGGTGTAGTGGCAGGTTCGGTGGGTGCCAGGGTCCATTCAGCGATGAAGTCTGCCAAGATTTGGGTTTGACGGCGGTGCAGGCCACAAACCTTACCACGAAGGGGGCTAACTCTACCGCCCACTTGCCGATGCATCCCGTCGCCTCCCGGTTGCGAAACATGTCGCCAAGCGGGTACGAGGTTGGGACAGTGATGTCGTAGGCAAGGAAGTAGTGCCGGAGCTTGTGGAGGCCATCAGCAAAGCGTAGGCTATTTTTTCGAGCTCAGTGTAGCGTGTCTTGGCCCCAGCTAAGGCCTCTGAGATGTATATAGCCCTTTGAGTGGGGCGACCGTTACTTTTTTCCTCTTGTATCGGGGCGGCGCTGACAGCGGAAGCGGAGATGGATAGGTACAGGAGTAGTCCTTCGTTGGGGAGGGGCATCACGAGTGTTTCGAGGTGGGAAAGGTGTGCCTTTAGGGGCTTGAATGCCGCCTGGTAGTCCGGTGTCCAGGTAAATGGCTCAGAGCCCCTTAGCATTTTAAAGAAAGGGAGGTTGTGCTCAGCAGATTTTGCGAGGAAGCAGCTGAGGGCCGCGAGGCGACCGGCCAGGCGTTGTCCTTCTTTCGGATTGGTGGGAGGCGACATTTCTGTGATAGCACGAATCTTGCCCGGATTGGCCTTGATGCCTCTTTGGGAGACAAGGTATCCTAGCATTTTTGCAACCCTAGCGCCAAATACGCATTTTTCTGGGTTCAGCCGTACGCTAGCGGCTTGGAGGCTGTTGAACGTTTCTTGTATGTTGGCAACATGGTTGGCTTCTAGTTGGCTTTTTACCATGATATCGTCCACGTAGGCCTTGACGTTGCGGCCCAACAGTTGCTGCAACACCTTGTGTACTAGGCGGGGGAAGGTGGCCCCGGCGTTTCGAAGACCGATGGGCATCCGGACGTAGCAGTATACTCCGAAGGGGGTAATGAAGCTGGTCTTGTTCTCATCCTCTGTTGCCATCCACACCTGGTGGTACCCGGAGTAGGCGTCAAGGAAGCTTAGCATTTTGCAGCCGGCTGTGGAATTGTAACACCCTGATTTTTAGATTTCTCAAAATTCTAAAATTTAACAAGATTATTGAATAGCTTCACCAGTAGAATAGGTTTAAAACCTATTTTCTTAATCAATCAATCAACATAGGTTATTATTTTGTGTGCATTGCATGCTGAGTTTTGTTAGGAGCCAGGTAAATGCATTAGAGTTCTTTTTCTTTTTCTTTCTCTTTGGTGTTTTGAGTGAAAAAGATTTTGAAAAGGTTTTTACAAAACTCAGTAGTGAATAAGTTAGGGATCTTAATGGTTGGAATCCAAAATCTTTGAATTCATCCTCTATTCAATCCTTGACCATACTTGATCCTTCTCTAGGTCAATTCAAATATTATCCAAATTCTTGTTTGAAGTCAATCTCTCATCTTTCTCAAATTCTACCGAAATCCAAATTCAAATTCCTTATCTACTCCTATTCTTGTTCAACCTCATTTTTCGTTCCTCTTAAATTCACTCCAAACTCAATTCAAATTCAAATCCTATTCAAATTTCTCTGCAAAAGTTTCTTTTCTAAACCCTAGATATACCTAAAGTGTCTTTAGGCTCAATATTGCTCAAGTCCAAACCCTTAGGCAAGTCTTCTAGATGGCCTAACAAAGGATCCACGAAATCTATAAGTTTTCGTGGAGTCCTAGACAGCCTCATCTTCTTATGAAGTTTCGGAGATCAAAACGGTCTCAAATGCAAATCTTGACAATACCAAAGTTGTAGGTATTATCGAGAACTTTGATTTGAACCTATGGAAGTTCCCTTTTGGATAATGGAGCTAGAAGTTATGGCCCCCGAAATTAGTGCTGCGCAGATAAGTCCGAGTTCAAACAGTTTATCTTGTGGTGCATTTTTGTAAATCAAGATGGCGTTTTCAGAAGTGCAAATGAATACCAAAGTTGTAGATCATTTTGAGTACTACAATTTAGAATGAAGAAAAGTCCAATTTGGAGTCCGGACAATGGAGATATCATCCTCGGAATAGAGAGCTGCGAAAAAGAAATCTGTAACTGTCTCGAACTCGAATCCGATTCGTGTTCGGTTTGGACTCCACCTCAACCAGCCGCCCCTAGCCCTATAAATATGAGTTGCATGCCCTCTCCTACTCCTATTCCATGCCACCAAACTCTAGAAGTGGCTGCTGCCCTGTCCGTGCGCCGCCGTTCGCCGGAGCCGCCGTCACAGCCGCCCGTGATGCGCTACCTCATCGTCTTCTCCACGAATCCTCCTTCCTCGACCATCAAAGCAAGGTGAGGACCCCTTATTCTCGTCTCTTACAACTGTTTTAGTATCATACTAAGTCTCTAGCCAAGCCCTAGCCTCGACAAAAGCCCGATCTACCGCCACGGTCGTTGCCATGCCGGACAGCCGCGCTGTCGCCTATTGGCATCGATGTTCCCAACCGACCAGAGGTCAAATCACCAAGCCCTTTCACCGGTGCATGTCCCATGATGTTCTCCATGCCCTTACCAACCAAGTCGGCCAGTAGAGCAGCCAAACCACCGTAATCAAGGTCGACATACCCGCTGTACGGTTTCTTGATGCGTTCTGCACGCGCACCGGATTTGCATTCGCGTTCCCCGTCAATCCGAAAGCCTTATGGATGCACCAACCACGTCATGGCATGTCCCATCGAGTCTTCTACGAGACTCTAGGAGCCCATCCCCGTTTGTGCAATGTCACGACAAGGACGCTATTGCCAACCACAGCATGTCGCAGCCATCACCCATCTCATCTCCGTTGATCCTTCTTCCTCTCAGTGGATGATCTACCCAAAACTATGCCGTAGCATTGTGCTCCCGAGATATATGAACATCTCTATTCAAATGGTTTCTCAAATGTCATAGCCAATCTCCTGGAACGCGAGCATCTTCGTTCCTGCATCTGTTCACGGTCACCACCGAACCTAGAAGCAGTCATCGTTGTTTTGTCACTACCTCGGATGACCCCTACCAAAACCAACCATACCATTGAGTTAGTCTTTCCGCGTTCTACACTATGCTTCCCTCATTTCACTGAAACACCACTGAAGCCTGACATCGATGTCAGTGGCCACGTGTTCAATCACCATATCTGACGATTCTCCTTAGCCTAGTCAGCGAAGTCTGGTCTGCCCTACACTTCTTGAATCTTGCACAATGATATTGTCAAGCATGACACAGTGATTGTGCAATAAAGCCTTTCCCATAGGAAGATAGTTCCGAGAAATCAGCATTTCCTTTTCAGTCTAATCCATCTTTCGAAAGCTGTTCTCTTTTCATCTTAACTTCGATTTAGGCGATTCTTTCGTATAAATGTTTCTAAAATCATCCCTATTTAACCATAGTATTTTTAAAGTGTTTTAATGATATTTGGTATGTTGTTCTTAGTGTTTGCTTTGTGTTGTTTGTCGGTAGTCCACGTGATTAGTCGATAACGTTCCGGAGCAGTTCGAGGGACTTCAAGACCAAGATTTTGACAACACTGAGCAGCATTGGGTAAAAGGCAAGTGTCCTTGATCATCTTGAACCTATGTTTTTAAAAGTTTTGTTTTACAAAATTGCATGCAGTGTCTGTCAATATGATGGGTAGTGACCTATGTTAGGGTTTTCCCTAGATTTTCCCTTATCATCCCTTGGAACCTAGATGGTTTATAGTTAGGTATCTTTTATGGGTAGATTGCTTAGCCATGGTTTTGGGATGTTGAGAAGTGTCATAATCTTGACTAATGAACATATGCAACAATGGTCGTTAATGTGTTAATGGTCTAGCAACATGGAACCTTAGGCTTTGAGCAAAGTGGTTTTGATGGTTGTCATGGTTATGATGTTGGTTTAGTGTTTGCTCAAGTAACCTAAGTAAGGACCTGTTCATGGAGCGACAACCCAAGAAGTAACGTACCAATCACGAGGCTGATATGGGTAAGGCGTGACATACTAGTTAGAGTCTATCCAGTATGTGTTATGTTAGCACAAAAGGGGGCTTCTGGGTAGGAGTTGAACTCGCATAAATCCTAGCGGTGAAACCTAGTGGGCAGATGCATACTGGATTAATCTCTAGTTAGTAGAAAATGTCATTTAGTGATTTCTTGGCGGTACAGCACTAGCGTGTGTTAAGTGTCTTGCAAACACGGCAATATGGAATTCACTGACTCGTGGGGAAAGCTGGACAGCCTCTTCAGAGTGTAATAACTGTTATAACAGCCGTGCTCATTGTTATGAGAGACTTAGATCCTCACATGATTAGTGGGTTGTGGTTATGGGTTTGGTTGTGGTTATGGTTCTGGTACAGGGAGTACTAGATCGTTGTGGTTATGGTTCTGGTACAGGGAGTACTAGATGGTTGTGGTTTTGGTTATAGTACAGGGAGTACTAGACGGTTATGGTATGAAAGGTGGGGAGCCTTATATGTTGGGTGTTAGACTATATGGGTTACATTCACTTAATAATTGTTTAATGTTTTTGAGTCCAAATATCTTTTCATTACTCGCATTTACGCAAATATACCATGTGTTAGCCTATTCTTGATATAAGCCTGCATATCATTATCTTTCCCACACATGCTAAGCGCATCATGTGCTCACACTTGCTATTTTCCCTATACCATACGACATGTGTACTGCTGCTCAGTGAGTGAAGATGTTGAAGACTATCAAGACGAGGTTGTGACATTATAGGCGCGTGTCTCCCGGTCAGTTACCTGCGGTGTTGTTGGGCACTAGTGCTTCTATTCGGCTGCAGATATCTTCATAAAAAACAATATATGTCAATTGTTGTAAGAGTTTAACGTTTATTCTACACAAGTATTGCTTTTGTTATTTCACCTGTGACGTCCTTATGTGTGTTGAACATCCTGGGCGCACATAAGCCGCATCTGGTTTTGGCAGTTAAAACCGGGTGTGACAGGAATCCACCAGCTGGTCGATGCGGGGAAGGGGGTACGGATCCCGGGGGCATACTTTGTTTAATGATGTGAAATCAATGCACATACACCATTTTCTGCTATGTTTCTTGACTAGGACGATGTTGGAGAGCCAATTGGAGTGGATGACCTCTCGGATAACACCGGCTTTCAGCAGCTTCTGGACTTCTTCTTTTGCAGCTTCTGCCTGCTCTGGAGAGAGCTTGCGAAGCCCCTGGTGTACGGGCCTTGCCTTCGGGTCGACCTGGAGCGAGTGCTCGATCATGTTGTGGTTGACTCCTGGGAGGTCCTACAGGGACTATGCGAAGATGTCGAGATTACTCCGCAAGTCTGCCAAAAGTTGGGCTTCTTGCCCAGAGGTGAGGTCCTCCCCTATTCAGAAGGTCTGGTCGGGTTGGTCTTGGTGTATGGGGACCAGCCTTATGTCCCCCTCTGGTTGTGGCCTCGGAGGGCAGCGGTGCCTGGGATGCACCGACGGAGGGTCCTTCAAGTCCTCCTGTGTCATAGTGTGGATATGGCGACTGGGGAGCAGAGCAGGGTGCCCATACTCGATGCGTCTAGCCAGGTCTTGGTCACCGTGGACGGTTATTAGTCCCTGGGGTCCGGGCATCTTCAGCCAGAGGTAATTGTGATGGAGTACAGCTCCGAATCTGTTCAGAGTTCCCCGTCCCAGGATGGCATTGTAGGCATATGGTACATCCACGACGTCGAAGGTGATGACCTCGGATCATGATGCAGAGCCCTTGCCGAAGATGACCGGGAGTTCTATCTGTCCTAGGGTGTTGAGGGGGCCCCATTGAATCCCTGGAGGGGTCTGCTGCTCGGTGAGAGCCGGCTTCGCAAGATTCGGAGCTGGTCGAAGGCATGCACGAATAGGAGGTCCACCGAGCTGCCTTCGTCAACCAGTATTCTTCGGACCTTGACTTCGGCGATGTTGACTGAGATGACCAGGGCATCAGAGTGGGAAAGTTTACCCATTCGGAGTCGTCGATGATGAACGTTACAGGGGCATCGGCCCAGTCGGGGGCCTATCGATGGATGCTAGTCACTCCGATGTGGTGTACCCCGTGTGCGTAGTCTTGCCGTTGTCGTTTCGAAGTGCCACCGGAGCTCCCTCCGCCGGTAATGGCGAGGGCGATCTGTTTGCCCCGTGCTCCTTCATCATTGTATTGCTCTAGGGATGACTGAGGTGGTGAAGGTAGGGCCAGTTGCGGAGGATTCTGTAGGGCCAGATGGTCGACCCGTCAGTTGGCCGATGGCCTGCGATCTTCAGATCGCTCCTTGGGGGCCCCATTAGTTGAGGTGAAGGCCACCTGCCTCCCGAGGTACTCCTCTCAGAAGGTGGTGAGGGTTTGGCAGTTGTCGGTATTATGCCCTCGTCCTACACTGTGTAGAGTGCACCAAGACTCTTCCTTAAAATGCTGGTTTGGGGTGTGGCTTCGCTCCAGGAGGCCTCCGAAGCATCCACAGCCGCGTCCCCTAGGGTGGCTTTGTTTCAAAGTCCTGCGGCTTGGGCTGATATTGTTGATGTTTCGAGTTGTCGTTGCCGCCCCCTTTGGGACCCGGCGGTATGGGCCTCCTCGAGGCTCCTTTTTGCTGGGGGAGCAGGGGCGTGTGACGATCCGGCCTGCGAGTGTGGTCTCTCGGAATTGGCACGGGAAACCTCGCCAGCTTGTGAGCACCTCCGGCGGATTTTTTCCTCCTCCGCCCATGTATATTCCTCAAACTTGCTCATGAGAACTTCTACCGTGCGTACTAGGCGTCAGTTTAGCCGATCATATAGGGGGCCTTCGGCCAGGCCCTGGGTTGCAGCGTCGATGACCGAAGAGTCTGATATGCCCCTAATCTGGGCTTTGGTCTGGGAGAACCTTCAAAAGTAGTCCCAAAGGGTTTCGTCTGGTCCCTGCCTGATAGTGAATAGGCTACCGGAGGTTACTGTTTCGATGAAGGTGCCCTGGAAGTTGCTACGGAAGAGATCTTGGAGTTGGGACCAGGCGTGAATGGTGTCGGGGTCCAACGCCCAGAACCAGCGTATGGCCACCCCTTCTAGGGTGAGGGGGAAGTATTTAGCCATGGTGGCCGTTCTGCCCCCGCTGGTCTCTATGGCTAGGGCGTAGGATCGGGCGAATTCATCGGGGTTTGAATGGCCTTTAAACTTGGGCAACTTCGGGGTCTGAAAACCCTCTGGGAAGGGCATGGCCTGCAGGTCAGCCCTACAAGGGGACCTCACGACGCCGGCCCCAGGGCTTGGGTCAAAAACACGTCGGCCGTCCTGGGAGCGACAACGAAGGTGTGGGCAACTTCCTGCTTGACCCGTAGGGCTGTCCGTAGCTCCTCCATCTGCGCTAGGAGCGTCTCCAAGGGAGTGGGGGTGAAGGTGTTTTCGGCGGCAGTGCCGGCCGCAGCCCCTAGGGCTGCAGCGGGAGCCTCACCTTGCTGCTGCTGGGTCTCCAGGGTAGAGAACCCTTCGGTGTCGCCCACAGCTGTAGTTATGGTTGGGTTGGTAGTGGCCGTAAGGTTCCCATTCCCCCGGCTGGGGGGCCGTTGTCGGTGCTGGCTGCGTATAGCCAGCTGGACTGCCGCGCAGGTGTGACTGGGGGGTCGGCCGTTGCCGATGCGTCCTTGGTGGTCTTCTTCTTGGGTGGCATACTACCTCTCTTAGCACTTCTATGTTCGAATCCCAACGGACGGCGCCACTGTTGGAGCAAGAGTTCGTCTTGCCCCAACAAGTACATCAAGAGTTTCTTCTAAGGAGGATACTCAAGCTTCGAGATGATGTTTGAGAGGAACACCACGAATATATTGATGATAGAAAAATGTATCACTCTGGAAGGAGTATCATAGCGTGACTTGGGTGTACTTTCACCTTTGTATCTTTTTTTGCTGTGTTTTCCCCAGAGGACCATGGCCTCCTATTTATAGGGTCGTGCATAGCTTGGCGTACAAGTTACCGTAATGTACAAATATCCGGGATCTGACCGAATTACTGGGCCTTATCCCGGATAACTACCTTCTACCCTATCGGGGAGATAAATATCCACCATGGTAATTATCGTGGTGCCTACCCCGTGAAGGAGGCGAGCCGGTAGCCAACTGCGGCCCGGAGCCGCACTGTCAGGGATGTCAGGGCAGGCACCATCATGCCGGGGTGTCAGAGCGGTGTCCACTAGCTTAGGTATTTAATGCCTGTCACCTCCTCACAAGCAAAGTACGACCGGTGCTTTCCTTTTGGCAGATCTTTCCTGAGGCCCGATTACTCACCCAGTAATCTCCGGGAAGATGACCCGGGTAGCGGGAGGCCAAGCCATTGGGAGGTTGAGCCTTCGGGAGGCGAGACTTCGCAAGGCCGGGGCTTCAGGAGGCTGAGGCCCCGGAGACTGAGGCTTCGGGAGGCTGAGCTCCGGAAGGCCGGGGCTTCAGAAGGCGGAGGCTTTGAGAGGCCGAGCCTTAGAGAGGCAGGGCTCTATAAGGCCGCGGCTTCAGAAGGCGGAGGCTTCGAGAGGCCGAGCCTTTGGGAGGCAGAGCTCCGGAAGGCCGGGGCTTCCAAAGGCGGAAGCTTCGAGAGGTCGAGCCTTTGGGAGGCCGGGCAGAATAAGCCAAGGGGGCTATCGGGGGTCCTTGATAAGAACCCCCAACACTCACTGAGTCCAAACTTCAAATCAACACGTAATAAAAACAAATGTTTGGACTACCCTGAGTGAAGCCTCACTCTCTCAAATACTCATTTGCAAATATTTGCCAAAAGGCTATAGCATATATAGTTTTGCAAAAGGAAATAAGAACCAAAGAAAGAGGGAGAAAAACTCCAAGGAAACGTATGAGCAGACTATCCACCGGACTATCCAGTGAGATCAAAAATCCCCACACCGGATTGTCCGGTGAGTGAAAACCTTCTGCACTAAACTAACTCTAATTCCTTAAAACTTTGGTTAAAGAAGATTATCATTGCAGTATATACCTATGCATTGGCAATCAAACAAGCACTTCAACCAAAGGCACACATTGTCAATCACTCATCACAAAGCATAAACCAAGGCACATATCAACTTGGTTTCTTAATCTCCCCATTGATTAGTGCATTGACAACATTACAAAGAGTAGAAGAAGGAATTTAAGAATGCACAAAAAGCTCACCGATAAGAGAAGAAAGGCAAGCCATAAACTCCAAAAGTACAAATGCAAAAGCACTAGCTACCCTCCCTACGTCCACTCAAAGTGGTCCCATGTCCCCATAACCTTCCCAGACGAGGACATGAGGGTCTTAGATTACCCTCACACTAATGCCTTCATCATTTCTGCTAACATCTCAGGAAGCGAAGTCCACAGGATCCTGATACATGGCAAAAGCTCGACAGATATCATCTTTGTCAATGCCTTTGATAGAATGAGACTAGAGCGAAGTGTTGTACAGCAGGCTGGGTCTCGATTGCTAGGCTTCGGTGGAAAAGCAATCAATGCTTTGGGCAAGGTAGAGATATCGGTTTCTTTTGGCGAAGGGTCAAATTTTCGGACATAAGATATCACCTTCGAAGTTGTTGATATAAACTATCCATACAATGCCATCTTTGTAAGAGGGGTTCTAAACAAGTTCAGCGCGGTTCCGCACCATGGTTATCTATGCATGAAAATGCCCAACCCTGGAGGTGTCATATCAGTGTTGGGAGATCAATAGATGGCTAATAGAATTGAAATGGGATATACTCCAGGCCGCCGTAACATTCATGTCATAACAGAATCTCTGTTAAAACCCTAGGAAGTTGAAGGCTCTCTCTATGCACAATGACCTCTGAGTGCCAGGCCCGAAGGCCAGAATAAGAGTGTCCTGCTGTGCCAAGATAGACTAGAGAAATAATTGGTCATAGGAGTAGAAATCGCAGAGTAGCTAAGCCAAGGATGATAGAATTCCTCTGCAAATGTGGATGTCTTTGCTTGGACGTTGAAGGATATACAAGGGGTCAGCAGAGACATCATCGAACATACCTTTAATGTTGACCCGAACGCTAAGCCAATGAAGCAAAAGCTTCAAAAAACTTCCAACGAAAGGGAAGACTCATCAAAGGCTGAAGTGCAGAAGCTGCTCATCGCCGGGGTCATACATGAAGTACTACACTCCGAGTGGTTAGCAAAGCCAGTGTTAGTCAGGAAAAACAATGGCAAATAGAGAATGTGCATTGATTTCACAGACCTAAACATGGCTTGTCTGAACGATGACTTTCCTGTGCCATGAATCAGCCAGTTGGTGGACTCCCCCTTTCCTCCTCCTCTAACCCCTATTAGGTAGATTTTTGTGCTTTGAGTTGTAATCAACGATTTTGGTTGGTTTACTAAAGAATTGAGAAATATTAGGTTTGCTATGAGAACAGATGGCATGAATCCAGTTAGTAACATGAGTACCTGACATAGCACCTAGCATGTTTTATTGTCAATCAACAATCTTCCACCTTGGCTTTGTAAAAAGTGGAAATATATTATGTTGTCGATCTTGATATCAGAACCGAAACAACCTGACAACGATATCGATGTGTACCTGAGGCTTTTAGTCGATGATCTTAAGAAACTTTGGTCGGAAGGCATCGAGGTTTGAGATCAGTACAAGTAAGAGTACTTTACCTTGCATGCCATGTTGTTTGTCACCATCAATGATCTGCCAGCACTTCATAATTTGTCATGTCAGAGCAAAAGAAAAGGTGAAGCTTGCCCCATTGCTTAGATGATTCATCCAGTTTGTGGTTGAACAACTCAATGAAAATACTGTACATGTAACATCGATGTTTCCTTCGCAATAAGCACCTATATCGAAACGTAGACAGTCAGTTCGATGGCACAAGGGAGAAAATGTTACCTCCAAGGCATTTTAGAAGGGAAGATGTCCACAATTAGGTTAAGAATATCAATGTTATCCATAGCAAGCAAAAAATGATCCTCCAAGGATGATGAACAAATAGGAATGTGGAACAAGAAAATCAATACTATTCGAGCTAGAGTATTGGGGAAAACTAAATGTTTTCCACTCTATCGACAACATGCATATAAAGAAGAATATCTCTGAGAGTCTAAGCGGTACATTGCTCCAAATGAAGTGAAAAGAAAAGGATCATGAGAACGTACGAGCTGACCTTGAAAAATGGGCTTAAGGCTAGAGCTTCATGCACATGATATGGACAAAGGAAAACACCAACCACTCTCTCCAAGAAGGAGAACAAAGAATTCTACGAGTCCTTCCATGGTGTGAAAGTTCCCTCTGGTTACTCGTCCCACATCGCAAGACTTGTTTCAGTGAAAGAACTGAAAATGAATTTTGCCACGATGAAGTCCCATGATTGCCATGTGATGATGACATCACTGATTGTGGTAGCTATTAGGAACATCATCCCAATTAAGGTTTGCAAGGCTATCCTGAGCCTGTGCTTTTTCTTCAATGCAATTGAACAACAGGTGCTCGATCCAGACTCGCTGGAGGAGCTAGAAAAAAGACACTTGAGACTTTATGTATTCTTGAGGTGTAAACCATCCCTTTTTGATATCATGGTCCATCTCACTACTCATCTTGTGAAGGATATACACTACCTTGGCCATGTGTTCCTGCATTAGATGTGTCCATATGAGAGATTTATATAGCCTTTCCTGAGGGAGCATCATGCAGGGCTACAGGATGGAGGAGGCATTGGAGTGGTCTGTTGATTACGTTGACCCAAATAATCCAATTGTCACTCTAAGTCTTGCCATGAGGGGAGGCTCACATGTGTACGGGTTCCGGTGAAGATGACATTAACTCCTAATCCAAAGGCATATGACCAAGCTCATTTCCTCATGATGCAACAAATGAGCGAAGTGTGCCCCAATGTTGATGAGCACAAGTAGATGCTACATGAAAAGAATCTAGGGTAGACTGAAAGTTGGGTTGCGAGGCAACAAATGCAAAGGTTCATCACTTGGTTCATAGATCGAATCAAACAATCGAGTACCCCTACAAGTGCTCTGATAAAAAAACTGGTATCGGGCCCTATATACACAATTATGACATATCAAGGGTATGATATAAATGGATAAATATTTTACATGGTTGCCCAAGATGAGAAGAGCATATAACAGAACAGTGGTGTCCGTATAGATGCTTATGACAATGGCATGCAGAGGGGCACATACTATGATCAAATAGAGGAGATTTAGGAGCTAAACTACTTGGGATTCAAGGTAGCCCTGTTTCGGTGCCTTTGGGTACAAGGGACAAAGGGCATCCCTAATGACAAGTATGGATTCACTAGCGTTCATCTCAAACATATTGGATACAAGTCTGAACCCTTCATACTCGCTAAAGATGTTCGCCAAGTGTTTTATGCAACTAACACAACAAAGAAGAAATGCCATGTCGTTCTTGTTGGGAAAAGGCCCATCGTCGGAGTTGCAAACATCGTTGATGAGGAGTTCAATCAATTAGATGAAATCCCCCTTTTCCTACGGCAATCGTGCCACACATTTCGCTGACCGAGAAAACTCCATACATGTGCTTCAACCATAACGAAGGGATCAATGTCAAGAAAGCACTAAAATGACGAATTTGAATTTGAGTGTAAAATTTGTAATATTAATGTAAAATTGTAATATCCATGTCCAATTTGAATTTGAATTAAGTGTCAAATTACATATAAAAAGTAATGAAATTGAATTTGAGAAATTTTAGGTTAAAGTTATTTGAATTTGAATTAAGTGCCAAATTCCACATATTAAGTGTTTGCTTACATATAACAAGTTAGATGAATTTGAATTTGAATTAAGTGTAAAATTACACATAACGAGTTATGAATTAGAATCTCGAAGACCTCTGTCAAAGTGCTACATGTGTATCAGGCCCTGCAGCCAGGTGGTTACCTATAATCAGCCTGCAGCCTAAGTCAAAAGTGACGGGTGAAGAGTATCACCCGTCACCTATAGTCATATGTGATGGGTGATACTCTTCACCCATCACCTTTTACTATCTTCACCCGTCGCTTATTATAAGTCAAAGGTGATGGGTGATACTCTTCACCCGTTACCTATGACTTATTATAAGTGACAGGTGGTGATCATAGGTGATGGGTGACACTCTTCACCTGTCACCTATGACCTTATAACTGCATATTTAGGTTGAGTCACAACCCTCTTATAACTGCATATTTAGGCTGAGTCACAACCCTCCCCATGTCATTTTGCCTAAGTTCTAGCCCTAACTAGCACCGTCGCCTCCAGCCTCATCGTCCACGAGCTACCTTAGAGCACCAAGCCGCCGACCTCCACCCTCCCCCCATGCCGCCGCCCTCCGACCTCCACTGCATGTCTCCATCGTGTCGAGCTATGCCTCCTCCATCGACCCCCACACTACTGCCACACCGAGGAGGAAGACAACCGCCATCACCGTTGGCCTCTTCTTCCTCTGTGGGTGGCTCCTCAACTCCATCGCTGCTGCCTATGACGCCAGTCTCCTATGTGAGCTCCTCCTTGATGTATGATATTTAAAGTAGTTGGATTGCATGTGATTTATAAAGGAAAGGCCTGATTAAAGTAGTTGGATTGCTGTATGTAGGTTAAAAATGAGTTCTAACATAGAAGTTTTGCTAGGTCAATAGGATATGTTAAAGTAAGATAGATAAATTCTTTTTTTCTATGAACATTCCGTCCCATCTTCATTGTGTGTCCCATCTTCTATGGTTTCTTTACATTTTGGTGCTATCACTTTGTTCCAATTTGAATGATTCCTATTCTATTACACTCTTGGCATCATTTACTCCTTATCTACTAATTTGCATGGTATCCTATTCTAGCTATATCCTTATCTCTTTTATCTCTCTCTTTCTCTTTTTAGATGTCTAGCAACGCATCTTCGACAGCATCCTGTGATCAGTCACATGGCTGTGAGGAAGTGCATTCTCTAAGTCAGATAGCTGGTAGTGGTGCACGAGCCCAAAATCCAAGAACACAAACACAGTGGCCGACAGATAAGGTTACTGTCATGGGAATCGATGTGAACAGGCTGCCTAAGGATGAAAAGGCCTTGAATAGATTCTGGAGGGTCTTAGGGCTCATTGCTCCGGAGAGGGTGCTATTAATGACTAAGTTTGATGACCTCCGTGACGAAGCTAAGAGGGACTTTTTTGATAATGTCATCAAGGAGTATCTAGAGTACCCTGAAAACATGAGTGAGCATCAAATGAATGCCACGGTCAAGGCAGTAATGAATGCGATCGTGAAACTTCATCGAAGCTTTAAGTGCAAGCTTGTTAATCAGTACTTGGCTAAAGGGATGGTGCCCTTCTAGAGCTACAAGCACTTGAAAGTAGAAGGTTGGGAAGCTTTTGTGCAGATGAAGAACTCAAAGCAGTTCAAAAAGGAGAGTGAGGAGAAGAACTAGCTTCAGGCTAGGAACAAGCACAACCAAAGGAACGGCCCAACCGGGTATATGGGGAAAATGGTGAAATGATGGGCAGAGGATGGAAAGTAAGCCAAAAAAAGGCCGTGAGAATCCTTGGTTGCAATTCCTAGGACGATCGCAGTCATATTTAAAAGCTGAGAAATGGCATTTAGAAATAGTGAAATCCAGTCAATTGCAGAAAAAGTAAAAGAAAAGGTAGGTGAAGCAAGCTAAGGTTCTTTCACCGAGGTTAGGGAACATGATGTTCTCTTAGCGGCGCTGGGAACCATGGAGTATCTAGGTCGAGTGCGAGGTGTATCCAGTTCTAAGGGCTGAAAATACGGCTTTCCCTAAGAGGTCGTGTGTAGTGGACATGGATTCATTGACATAGGACATCACCCATAAAGCTTATGCAAACATCATGCAAACGCTTGTAGCATGGGGAATAGAGATTTCCATCCCGGAGGCAGCTAGCCTCAGAACTGCAAGGAAGAGTAACTACGCCTCCAAGGAGGTTGATCAACCAGTAGCTAACATGAATGAGCTAGATATGATGGACCCATTAGAAGGGCCCATGCCCTGCAGCCTTGTAATCAGGCCTGGTAGGTATCAAATTGAGGTTGCAAGGGGACTGGTGCTTTAAGACGTCCATATCTTACATACGGTCGTGATACGTGTTGGCTATGCTGTGGTTAGGGTGGACATGGTATGTAGCAATACCACCCATTACGTGTTGCAGCTCCCCTCGCCCCCCCCCCCCCAATGATGAAGTCACAACTCAGGGTGAAGCTCTTCATCCAAGGATCCAATGGAAGAGGGGCGACATCGTGGTCTCTAGTACATCTTAGCCTGGATGAGCTTCAAGTGCACTGCCACCATGCCCTTCATTTCCAGAGACAACAGCTTCACTATCTTCTCCTCCTCCAGAGAAGCCTGCTTCATTTCCTTCTCAAGAGATGACAGCTTCACTGTCTTCTCCGTATCTGGTAGCCTCGCTTCCAGCTCCAATTCCATCTCCCCTAGAGAGCCCAAAGAAGAAGGAAAAGAGAGCCGAGAAGAAAGGCTATAAGAAGCACCTGCCAAAGAAGTCAAAGGCCATTATACCGGTGAAGAAGTCCACGAACATTGGAGAAGTGTGGACTAGTGCCCACACGAAATTTTACTGTGGAAAGCCTTTGGTTATGGTAGATGAACTAATGTAACACCCTGGTTTTAATTTCATAATTTCCTAAAATTTTGCAAGAATTTAAATAGGGTTTAAATAAATAGAATAGGTTAAACCTATTTTCTAAAATAAATTTAATATTGACATAGGATATATTTTGTGTTGCATTCATGCTGGAGTAGAGGCATTAGGGTTTTATTGTGTGAAAAAATGAAATGCCGAGGTGCGCCATTTTATATTTGTCAAATGTTTGAAAAGGTTTTATAGAAAAAAAAAATCTTTTTCTTTTCCGTGGGTCAAATTCCTCTTTCAGCCCATTTTCCCTTCCTTCCTAGGCTGAGCCCGTCCTCCTTTTTTTCTCACCCCATCGGCCCGCCTGGGCTAGCCTAGTAGTTGCCCTGCCTCTCTCCCCTGCTACTCCTAGTTGGCACCTCAGCCGAAGATGCCTCCCCTACGTGGAAGTGTCCCGCACCACAGCCTCTTTTCTAGACCACCACAGGGCCCGTCCCCGAGCTGGACTCTACGCTGTTTGACTCGGAAGCTGTCATCACCTCCTTTGATCGGATCCCAACCAACCCAGCCGAATCCAAACTCCCCACACATTTCCCCCTATAGAAGGTCGTGTCCCATCCCCTCTTCTGCTCCTTCTGCAGCACCACCCTTGCTTTTCCACCCCTTGCTAATGACCCTTAACCACTGGAGTGCAAATCCGATGAGTCACCGCCTTCATCTTCCTAGATTTTGGCCAAGTGCAATGATGCCATTGCCCGCACCTCCCTGTGCCTCCCTCACCGCCCGATCGCACTTGGAGAACCTCCCTGAACCCATTTCCATACTCACCTTCGCTTCCCGACCGCCAAAACCTCACCGCCAACAAGGTTTCGAAGTTGTTGTCACCCGCTCTCATCGCCATCCCCGTTCGCTACCTCCCCGAGTCTACCAATAGCTTAGGTAAGCTCGTAGAGCCACTTCTGTGATCTTCCGCAATTCACTAGAGTCCCTTGATGACATGAGTGCAATCCCGGCCACCCTTTGGCCGAGCTCTACCATGGACTGAGCTACCACAACCGTCTAATAGTAGAAGACCCCTTGAGCTCACCGTAACCCAATCATGGGCCCAGATTAGATCTACCGTAACCCTTTGACCATTTAGCTTCATGATCTGACATGGCAGCACCTATCGACCACATCAACGCTACATCAACAACAAGTGACCCCGATCGCCCACTTCACCATGTGACGTGTGCGTCAATGCCACCAGCCACCTCAGCTTGCCACATTAGCAAAATTGCTACTGTCATTTCCAGTCAGCTAGCCATGTCATCAAGCCAGCCCAGTCAGCAATACCCAGTCGGCCTTTTTTTTTAAACCCTTTCTCTGCTTATTGCATCAGCATGACGCTATACTCATCCTTGTTCATACATGGGCTTTTCTGTTTCGAAATGGGCCACTTCAAATAGCTTCATTGCTCTGGTCTAGAATACGATTAATCCAACAGCTTTTTCAGTGCAAAAATACTTCCATTAAATGCATATTTTGCAATTAGGTCCCTGCAACTTCAAAGCCTCATAACTTCTTTGTTTTAGCTCCAATTTGAGTGATTCTTGAGCTCAAATTTTCCTAGAAACATGATCTATCCAACAATGCTAATTTTAGGTAGCAATTCTCACATCTCTAAAGTAGTTATCCTTTATTAATATCTAGATCCCTACAACTTGAAGATATTATTTGGATTAGTAAATTTATGGTTGTCACGATGATATATAGGTTCTGGCCAGATCTACATGTCATTGTACCACAAGAATGAATTTATGTTATTAAAATAATATATGAATTTGTAGGTCACATATGTTAATACCTCAAACAAACCTTTTCTATCATTTCATGTGAAATCTTTTCTATCATTTCATGTGAAACTCTAGTTGCTATCGCTTATTCCTTCCTCATAAGAACTTCAGTCAATTATGTTCTCCTTGCCTAGCTCAAACCAACATCCTAGTCCATCGTCTTGTTCCTGTTATTTTTTGGAATTTAAAGTTTATTTGGTATTTATTCGATGTTGCTTTTGTTTGTCGGTAGAATTCATGATTAGTCGATAACGTTCCGGAATCATTCAAGGGACTTCAAGACCAAGATATCAACAACACTAAGCAGCATTGGGTAAAAGGCAAGATTTCAACAACACTAAGTAGTATTGGGTAAAAGTCTTGCTTATTTTGCTCCTATGTTTTAAACTGTTTTGTTTTATATTGCATGCAGTGTCAAGTTGATGGGTAGTCACCTATGTTAGGGTTTACCTAGATATTTCCTTATCATTCCTTGAAGCCTAAGTGGTTTATGGTTAGGTGTCTTTCATGGGTCACTACTAAAGAAATGATTTAGTGGGGTGCCCTTGTACAGACGGTTCTGTGGAGTCATCCGTGCAAATATTATCACAGATGGCTCTAAAGAAGAACCGTCTGTGATAATGACGAGACCCCCCAGGAGTGGTGGGATGCTTTTAGTACATGCAACTCATATTTATAGCTGTCGGCAATAAAATGAATATCACAGACAGCTCCAAACAAGAGTCGTATGTAATATTAATATAGACTCCTCGTATTTGGAGCCGTCTGTGATATTCATTTAATCACAGATGCTTCCAAACATGAGCCATCCATAAAATGTATACAGATGGCTCAAAGTATAGATCAAGGTTTAATTATGTGTTACTATAAATGACTAGCTTTAATCTAGTGTTCTAGATAAATTTTGGATTTTTGGTATACAAAAATAAAGTTATCAATAACTATATAGTATTTAACGATATAAGTTTTGAATTAATATTTTCCCTTGTTTTTAGGTATTCATGTATATAATATAATGGTAATCATTAATTGTTTTGGATTAATTATCATTTGTATGGTTCATTCATTCATGCATGCATGCATGCATGGTTGCTCCATTTTTTTTTTTGACAAAAAGCTTGGTTACCATCTTTTATTACATTAATTTACTTCGTACATTGTAGATGGATCGTGGCTGGATGTACGGTTCTTGTACGAACCAAGGGTACCTTGATGGTGTGACGACTTTTCTCGTAGCTGCTGAGGAGGATCGTTTGGAGAAGGATGTTGAATTTATACATTGTCCTTGTTGTGATTGTAAAAATAAAAGATCCTTTCTTAGACAGATCAAAGCATACTTGATTATCATGGGCTTCAAACTGGACAACACGTGTTGGACCAAACATGGTGAAGAGCAGAATGTGTTACCTGAAGATAATGGTATCATCGAAGAACCCGAAGTCGACGTAAGAAGAGAAGATGACATGGAATTTCGTGCAGATGATGATGAGTGTGGTGGTGCAGGCGATGATGATAGGTTTGATCAGATGTTGTGCGACGCAGACGTGAACTTTAGTACTCAGAGAGATTTTAACAAATTTATGTACTTGATTGAGGACTAAAAAAAAATGGTTGTTCCCTGGATTCAAACCGAAATACACAAAGTTGTCATCCATGCTTGAATTGATTAAATTGAAAGCAAGAGATGGTTGGTCGGACAAGAGTTTCATGGCACTATTAGAACTCTTATCAGACATGCTTCCAGATGGAAATGAGCTGCCCAAAAGCACATACAAAGCAAAGCAGGTTCTTTGTCCATTTGGGATTGATGTAGAAAGGATACATGCATGTCCGAATGATTGGATCCTCTACTATAAAGATCTATCATACTTGCATTCATGTCTAGTGTGCAAAGCATCGCTATACAAGTGAAAGAGTCAATCAGATGACGCCGAGGTGAAGAAAGGAATTCCTACTAAGGTGGTGTGGTAATTGCCTATAATTTCGCATCTTGAGCGTTTGTTTGTGAAACGAAAAGAGGCTAAATTGTTGTGCTAGCACTTGGATGGCCACAAGCAAAAGCTAAGGCACCCTACCAATTCTCCCCTGTGGAGAAACATCGACATGATCTTCGATGACTTTGGTGAAGAACCAAAGAATATAAGGTTTGCTTTGAGCACGGACGGGATAAATTGTTTTGGGAACATGAGCAGCAGGCACAACCCTTGGCCAGATGTTCTTAGTATTTACAACCTACCTCCTTGGTTGTGTATGAAGTGGAAATACTTGATGATGTCATTGCTTATCCAAGGCCCTAAACAACCTGGGAACGATATTGATGTATACATAAGACCACTGGTGCAAGATCTAAAAACATTGTGGAACAAAGGGGTGCGAGTATGTTTTCTGTCATATTTTTTTTTCCTATTTTTCTATTTTAATTTCTAAAATAGGAAGTTTGAGATATTCATTAATAATCTAGATAGTATAGACTAAGTAGATAAATCTCTAAACAACCTTGGTTCCGTAGGAGCAATGATACGTACAAAAGAGGGAATTTCACGCTACACGCCCTGTTGTTCTACACAATCAATGATTTTCCTACACTACATAACCTACTGGGCCAGAGTAAACAAGTAGACACAGCGTGCCCTCATTGATTAGATGGTACCGTGAATATGTGGCTACCCCACTGGCATAAAACAGTGTTCATGCGCCACTATAGGTTCCTTAACAGGTATCACCCATACCACAACATGAAGGAACAATTTGACGGAACGAGCGAGAGAGATTTATGTCCAATGCACTACAGTGGTCAAGAGGTGCACAATATGGTTAAAGACCTCAATGTTTTGTTTGGAAAGGGGAGTAAAAAATCTAAGGATACCAGTGGCATGTAGAAGAAGAGATTAATATTGTAGGAGCTACCGTATTGGAAGCACCTTGAAGTTCACCACTGCATCGACATCATGCATGTAGAGAAGAACGTGTGTGAAAGCTTGTTTGGTCTTTTATATAATATTCTAGGCAAGACGAGGGACGACCTCAACACAAGGCTTGACTTGGTTGATTTGAAGATCAAGCACGAGTTGGCACCTAAGCCCTCCAAAAAGGTAGAACAAGGCTTCCTCCAACCTACTATAATCTAAAAAAGATTGAGAGAACCGAACTGTGCCAGTACTTGTATGGTGTGAAAGTTTTGTCTGGTTACGACGCCAACATCTTGAAACTTGTTTCGATGCAAGATTTGAAATTAGTTGGCATGAAGTCCCATTATTGCCACATGTTGATGACATAAATGCTTCCTATTGCAATCCGAAATATCCAGCTAACCTATCTTTGAGACACAATCACCAAGCTGTTACTTCTTCAACATAATTTCTCAAATGGTCATTGATCCCGAAGTACTTGATGTTTTACAGGCCGATGTGGTGAAGACATTGTGTCATCTTGAGATGTACTTTCCTTCGTCGTTTTTCAATATCATGGTACATGCTATCGTTCACCTTGTGAGAGAGATAAAGATATGTGGCCCAGTATTCCTACGTCAGATGTACGCATTTGAGAGGTACATGGGAATTCTCAAGAAGTATGTATGTTATCAATCTTGTCCGGAGAGCAGCATCATCCAAGGTTACACAACTGAAGAGGTAGTCGAGTTCTGCATCGATTACATGGAGCAGCTCAAACCAATTGGTGTGCCTATGCCTCACCATGAGGGGAGATTGGATTAGTAGGGGACCATAGGTAGGAAATCAATCATTGCTAACTCTGCCACGTTATCGACATGCATAAGGATGTGCTACACAGAAAGAATCAAGGCCATACGGAGGCTTGGATCACAAAACAGCACAACCACAGCTTCAAAAATTGGTTGGCAGCGTGATTCAGTAATAATAGTTCAACAGAGGACAATATCAGCTGGTTGTCAAGATGGCCAAGTCACACGGTCGTGACATTTGAATCATACGACATAAATGGGTACACCTTTTATACCAAAGCACAGATAGGAAGAGCACAATACAGAACAGCGGTGTGCACATAGATGACTTCTAGGACAAACGTGGGATCTGTGTGTACTATGGGTACATAGGGGAGATTTGGGAACTCGACTATGTACATTTCAAGATCCCCCTCTTTCGGTGCCGTTGGATTGCACTCTCAAGTGTTAAGGTAGACAAGTACAAAATGACTACTGTCTACCTCAAGCGTGCCGCATACAAAGATGAACCATTTGTACTCGCTAAGCAAGTTGTTCAGGTCTTTTATGTGCAAGACCCAGCAAATCCAAAGCATCACATAATCCTTCAGGGAAAAAGAAGGATTGCCAGAGTTGAGAATGTAGTGGACGAAGAAGAGTACAATCAATTTGATGAGTACCCTCTTGGAGATGGCATCGCCCTTAACAAAAACAACTTCCAACTGGGGCCGCATGCTATCTGCATGTCGATCATCAAGAAGGGCTAATTTTTAAAGATTTACAATGTTACTCGATTGTTATGTACCTATTTATTGTAATACAATATGTAAAACTGAATTAGTTATGAATTTAATATTTAGGTTTAGTGTTCATGTTAAATTTTTGGTTATAGTAATATGAATGATACCTACACCAAGTGATAGTACAGATTTAATCATAAATTTACATACAAATTTCTTATGATTTAGAGTTTGTATGGATTATTTATGAAGTTTGCAAGTTTTAATGATTTGTCTAGAAAATCAATAATACAGATGGTTCTATACTAAAAAGCCATCTATAATATTTATACAGACATCTTTTACTAAAATCCATCTGTGCTAATGATATTAATATGACGGCTTAGAGTTATAGCCCGTCTATACTATTTGTACAGACGGCTGTTTTATAAAAAGTCATCTATAATAATGATATTAGTACAAAAGGCTCGGAATTATGACCCGTCTGTACTAATGCAACTATATATATGGTTTCATCCAACCCGCGCCACACCATGTTCTTGACTAAAAACCCTAGCCACCTCGTGCTCCTCACCGACGGCCGTGCTCCTCCTGGCTACCTCCCTCCCCCTGGCGACCATGCTCCTTTCACTGACCTCCCTCCCCCTGGCAACCGTGCTCCTCCTGGAAACTTCCCTCCCCACGGTGACCGTGCTCCTCCCAGCGAACTCCCTAACCCCGGTGATCGTGCTCGTCCCGTTGACCTCCCTCCCCCTGGTGACCATGCTCCATCCATCTACGGTGGTAAGAAGCCATTCCCTCCCGGTCAAGCCACCGTAGCCGGTGCTCTGGTCAAGCCGTGGTCCTCTCTTCTCTGTGATATGCATGATTATGCTATGTGATGAGTGATTAGCCTCTGTGATCAGTACTTTTGAGGATATCTTCACTGTGAGTATTCGAGTTTTCCTCTCCCTCTACGTTCTGGACAACACGAGATGCTCGATGATGATGTGGAATTGTTATGAGAATGGGTAGGTTCCCTGAGTACAACAGCATTTACCTGATGTTTCTCTTGTTGATTGATTGAATCTGGTGGTTCCTATAGGAAATTCGGTGTGTATGTCCTTTCTGTTCCTATATATTCTGATACACTTGATATTGTAACCCCCAGTTTATGCCTGTTAATCTTGTCCTTGGTTGGTACTGCAATGAGATCTGAGCATAGTTAATATATCTTGTTTTAGATGGATTGCTAGATCAAATTGCAGTAACTATCTTTTGCTTTTTGTAGTTCAGTTTCATCTGTGAATCGACTACCTTTTTTCTACTGTGCAGATTTTGGTGCTCTCTGGTTCTGGGCTGCAGCACTGATCAAGATAGGCAATAGAGTCTGAGATTTCAGCTCCGGTTATAATTGTGCTAGTTGAGATCTTAGAACTTTGCTCATTCGATGAAATACTTGTTAGAACAATTAGGGAGCATGGACAATCTGTTCCTGGGGCCAATTGTCATCTTGTTGTTGAGAGCAATGCCACAATTGAAATTATGTGCTATTCAGTTCAAGTTTTACACATGTTGCTACTTGTCTTTTTGTTTGAACAGCTATCATTATCATGCCACATCATGTTTAATGGTTATGTCCTATTATGCTATTCTAGTTTTATATGTTGGATTAAGTCCATGCTCTGTGATATGCATGATTATAGTTCTGGGCCTAGCTATTTACAATCCTCTGAGAGCAAATTTTAATACCTCATCTTGCTGTTCAGAACTAATGTCCATTGATTCGGTCAATTTGATACATTTGTTGGTCTTTTTCCCATGAACTCTCCAAGTTCTAGTTTTTTAATCAAATGGTTGGTAAGTGCTGTGTGAATTCATGCTACCTGCCATCGTCCATCATTCATGATTGATTATTCACATACTTACATCAATTTACCAGCATAGCTATCTATTGTGTCTTTTTGATCTATTGTATTGCCAATCCATTTTATTGTGCACTTATCAAGATAAGTTGATTATGTATGTGAATCATGAATACAATGCTTTATATTGCAATGCATGTTGTGTTTCCAGTTCTCCATAATGCATTGTTCCTAATGTTGATCATGATTCATGGTAGAAGTATAAAAGCTTAGATGTGCATGATTAAATAAACGGTGTCAATGATTTAAAGCACAATGCTTATTCAGCTTGCTAAAAATCTAGAACTCAATTGGGAGGTCGTAGTTCTATGATCTGATTGTGTAATGTCACTGTTGACTTATATTGCTTTTGCTGGTCACAAATTTCTTAACTTATGGATTTGTTAAGCTTTTGATATAAGATGACTTTACATCAAAGTTAGCTTTAACTAGTGCAAAATCTAATACACATGTCAAATTTAATTGAAAGTTTAAAACACATTCCTTGATTCCTTTTCTTTCCTCTATTTATGTGAATGATCTTCTACTATTATAACAAGTTCCTAACAAGCATGTGATTTTTCTTATTTTGAAGATGGTGTCTGGAGATAAACTTGAACTGTCTTCGGTCTCTTTTCCTCAATAACAACAAGGGGACACTGCTCAACAAGATGCGGAGGCCACTTCTCCGGAGCAAACAGAAGAAACTCAGTTGCAGAAGTGAAAGTGAGGTCGTCGAGGCAAAAACCAAATGCCCATGGGTCACTACACCATAACTCATGTCAATGAGACAGGAGTGCCAACACAGTATCAGCAAGCTCAGGCGGCATTCCGTAGAGCATGTGCTTCAATGGGAAGGAAAGGGTCAGGGTAACCTATCCAAACTGGAAGGCCATGCTGCAAAGCAAGAATAGGTTCTTCTGGGAAACAAGTAAAGTCCAATTTAACTTCCCTGAAGGATGCTCCTTGGAGGACATGGAAAGACATGTAATAGCCAAGATGGGCAAGGCGTGGAAGACCTTCAAGAGCGATTTGTATAATACATATGTGAAGCAGGATCTTATCCCCAATAATATTGCTTATGGGTACTTGGTGGATCAATGGGTAGAGTTTGTGGTGAGGTGCTAGTCTAAGGAATTTCAGCAGCAGAGTCAGGCTAACAAGGCGCGCCAGTCACATAACACCCACCCCCACAGGATCGGCACCAGAGGATACGCGTGCAAGGAGTTCGACTGGGACAAGGAGGATGAGCAAGCAGCTCAAGAGAACCGCTCCACACCATTTTGACAGATCCCAGAGAGGTGGGCTCGGAACTGGTTTCGAGGAAGGGCCATATGCTCGGCCGATGGTTCTGTCACCTTCAGGAAGCTAGAAACCGAGCAAGTGGCTCAAAGGATCCTGCAACTTTTGGAAGAATCCACTCAAGGATCATTTCAGCCATCTAGGGAAAAAGACATACTAACATTGGCTTTGGGGAACAAAGAGCACCTGGATCGCACTTGTGGCATAGGTGTTTTTGTAGCATGGAAGTTTGGATTCCCTGACAACGCTGATTCATATAGGAGCCAAAGCAAAAACAAAGCTAAGCATGAAGCAGTTGAGCGTGAACGGATGAGAATGGAGATTGTCGCTAAGGTCGAAACAATGATGAATGCAGAGATGGATATGCTTGCAGAAAGGATGGAACAACGGGCCAAGGAGCGAGTATGGGCTATGAGGCAACATGATGCAGCCATGACACTTGAATCTCCTAGAGCAGTTGTGCATCTGCACCGTATAACACTCTAGATAACATGCTCGATCAACATGACTTCCCTATCAGCGGATTTGAAGGTGACCCCCTCCCCCCGTCAACGACATTCAGAAAGAGGTCCCTAGAGAGAGATATCCTATCGACAACATAGAGGCAGCCACCAAGTGCAAGCTCCTACTGCCCACCACTGTTGGCTCCAATAACATCATTGAGGTTGGCATGGGCTTGGCATTCCCATGTGGTGAGAAACAGATGGTCCACGGACTCCCGCTACAGCCTCCTTATGCTAGGGTGTTAGTGGACGTGGTATACAAGAATTGCACATCCCTCCCACTTCCTATTCCACCAGAGGACGATGTCAGGACATTTGGGGAGGCTGTACACTCCTTCATCTAGTGGCCAAAGAAGTTCATAACACCGGTTACCCCTCCACCGCCTCTGCATCCTCTATCTCCAATACGCGACGGCAGTGACTTCTCTTTTCATCGTGCTCCGCCGAAGCTCAAATCTTTTTCTGCACCACATGAACAACAACAATTGTCCAACAAAATTGGCCAACAGTCTATCAAAATGGCACCTCCCGAAAAGCGCAAAGCAAGCAAACAGATGGACAGTTGCAAGGAGGTAGAAGAAGAACCTCTATCAAACACCTACGTGGTAGGCCAGCTGTTACTGAGCAAGAAAGCATTAGAGCAATTGAGCTGGGCAAGTATAATTCTGCACGACCTATAAATTATGAGGATCCATGAGGAAAAACATCTTTCTTCTCATGGTTTCAACGCTAAGTACCAGTGACAACATTTCCTAAAACCAGCTGGAACCTTCCTCATGACCTTCGTGGATTTATTCATCCTCTATCATCGTGACAAGCTAGATGTCGGTCTAATGAGATGCTGGACACCGTAAATGTCATTAATTGGTCTATGCTTAATTAACCACCTAAACTCATTGATACACTTAGTCATCTATATTACTCTTATGTGTAGACTTATGATTCAAGAAGCAGGAGTGAGAATCGGAGAATTGGATTTCTCGACCCATAGGTCGTATGTGGGTCAATGATCACTTGGTCTCCAGGGGAGGTCGAGAAATACATCACGAAGGCCATGGTCCCTCTCTGTGGATTGATGGACCTTATTCTTCTACTGTACAACTACCGAGACCATTGGATGCTAGTTTTTATCTATAGACACAATCAACACTGCATATACTTTAACTCGATGTACTATGACCTAGAGAGGTATTCAGATTTAACAGACTTGTTGACAAGGGCATTCGCGAAATATGTTTCGATGGGTAGGATTGTACGTAGAGATAAACTCTCAGTGACCCACCAACATCAGTTCTCGATAACAATTCCTCTATCGCACATGAATTTACCGCCATAGAACTAAATGTATCGTGTACAAATTTCGGCAGTGTCCTAGGCAGCCGCATTGCACCATCCTCTATGGGTTCTATGTTGCCAGTATATGCTACAAATCGTTGGCTCTAGTCCACCAGTATATCCACCAATTAGTGTAATTAATATATATTAAAATGCATATTTCATCATTCTGCCTAACTATTTTAATTTTCTTCTACAGACATATAAATTTCCTACAAATAATCTCACAAAGGACAGTATCATGTATATTCAAAAATAGCTCATTCATTTCATACATGCGGAGATCATAAAGGAGACCGGTGAATTTCATGATCCCGATAACTTTAAGAGCCAAGGTTTGTAATCTCAATAGAAGTTGGACAGTTCAATATATTGAAGATGCTTGCATCTTGTAGTCCATTGATGTATTATAACTTTATGGCTAATTATATAGAAAATGAAGCAAATGAACTCATTACTTCCTACTAATCTAGTGTGGTGAAGCTAATTTGTTGGTTTATATATTGTTAGGCACTGGGTTGACTCAAGAATGAAGAATGCTTTGCAAATGTTGTGAGGCTTTGTAATATTGACATTTTACTTATGTATATGTGTATGACTTTGAATGATATGTGTGACATTGTGATATTGAATGAATCTCTACTGTGAGTATGAAGTTTGAATGCAAATGATAAATCTGTTGGTCTTTGAATGATATGTGTATGACATTTTACTGTTGTGTGTATGATCTGTCAGTTTACATTCAGTAATATATAAATTCAGTATTGTATATATGAATGTACAGACGGTTCTAGGAATTCAACCGCCTGTACAAATACTTTTTATAATGGTTTATGTTCCATAGTATAGACAGCTCACAACTGGAACCGTCTGTACTATCCCATAGTAGAGACGGCTCTAATACCAATTCGTCTGTACTGTTACTATATCACAAATGGCTCAAAACTTCGAGCTATCTGTGATATTCTATAGTAAAGAAGACTCGTTATCGGAGTCGTCTGTACTGCTACTATATCACAGATGGCTCCAAGATTCAAGCTGTATGTGATATTCTACAGTATAGACGACTCGTGATTAGAGCCGTTTGTACAAGTCTTTTGTACAGATGGTCAAAAACCTGTCTGTATAAATTTGATTTGTACAAACTCTTTTGCACAGACGGTTCAGAAAAACGTCTTGCACGGGGTTTCTGAATCGTCTGTACAAATGATTTCTCTAGTAGTGGGTATAAATGCTTAGCCATGCTTTCGGGAATGTTAGGAAGTGTCATATACTTGATTAATGAACATCTACAACAATGATGGTTAATTCTCGAGAAGGAAAGACAGAGTAAACGTCTAGGCCTTGGCTAATGATATAGCAACATGGAACCTTAAGCCTTGAGCAAAGAATGTTGGTGATGATCATGGTTATGTTGATAGGTTAGTCTTTGTTCAAATAACCTAAGTAAGGACTGGTTCGTCAAGCAACAACCCAAGACGTATCGTAGCAACCACGAGCCCTTATGGGGGGCCTGGCTTCTTAATTATTGGATTCCAGTTTGTGTGTGCTAAACCGTGAGAGTGGATGTGTGGCAACAGCTAAGGCTAGAACCATTTGGTTTGTGGTAAGGGATTTGTAGTGGAAGGGAAGAGTGATTCTTTCTGGAGCTTAAAGGTGCAAGAGGGGGCTTCTGTGTGGTGTGATGCCACTTTGATGGCGGTGAAACCTCAATGGGCATGCACATTTTGGAGGAAACTTTGTAACAGCCTTGCAGTGATCTCCTGGCCGCACACCTTAGGTTGTGTGAAATGTGCCTGATCAGCACTGGAAAAATAAAGACGTTAGTCACTTGCTTGCAGGTAATGAAATCACGTCTCGTGGAGAAAGTTGGACAACCTCTGTAGAGTGTAAAATATAATATATCAGCCATGCTCATGGTCATGGGAGACTTGGATCCTCACATGATTAGTTAGTTTTGGTTATGGTGCTGGAATGGTTTTTGGTATGGTTTGGTGGTCCTAGATGGTATGGTTTGGTGAAGGTGTTGATCAAGATGTTGACCTTAGTGGTGATGTTGGTGGGAAGTTGGGTTAAAATTCACATAATTCAATGCTTTTACTTAAATGTCTTTTATTGTCTGTATTTATGCAAATAAACCTTTGAGTTAGCTTGTCATTGATATAATCCTGCATATCATTATTTTTCCTGTACACTTGCTACGTGCGTCATGTGCTCATACTTGCTATTTTGCCTACACCATGTGACATGTGTGGTGCTGCTCAGTGAGTGAAGATGTTGAAGACTATCAAGACAAGGATATGATGTTCTAGGTGCGTGTCTCCCGATCGGTTGCCTGCAGTATTGTTGGACACTAGTTCTTTTGTTCTGCTGCAGATATCTTTATAGTAGACAATGTATGTCAATTGTTGTAAGATCCTGTCAGATTTCTTGACCCTTATGCCCTTTCACTCTTGGTCATCAAAGCCCATGGTGACTACGCTGTGGACTATGTGGCCCGAACAATACATGTCACACCCTGATTTTCAGATTTCTCAAATTTCTAATTTTTTCCAAGAGTGGTTTTAGGTTAAAGATCATAGAATAAGAAAAGCCCTATTTTCTAAATTCAACTTCAAATTTGAATTAAGGATATTAATCGATTGAATGCATTTATGTTGAAAATAGACATATAGGTTTTCTTTGTGATTTTATTGGGTTTTATTTGAGCTCATTTGGATTTACTTGAGTTCTTTTGAGTTAAGTTGAACTTCAAAAGTTCTAAAATGTTTTTTTTAGTTCAAATTATTTTATTCAGCTTCTAAATGATTTCAAAAGCATGGTGGAATTTTTCTAGAATTTATTTTTAGGCTTCATTTGAAGTTTTATTTGGATTTCATTTCCTATCTTCTTTTGTGTAATTTCCAAAACAAAATAAAAACCCTAATATATCCCAGCCCAGTCCAAACCCAACCCTTCTGGCCTTTCCTCCCCGCTCAGGCCAGGCCGGTATACACAGAGAAGAAGGAAAGGCTTGAATGGCTTAGGATAACTCACCAGATAGTTCGGTGATGGAGACGAAGTATACACCGGAGTGACTGGTGTTCACAGAAGCTTGAGTGGGGTTACAACGGCTAGTTTGTGAGAGTGTACTCACCGGATGATCCGGTGTTAGTACTACTGTTCTCACCGGATCATTCGGTGTTAACAACTTTTCTGAGCCATCAGGTTAACAGCTAGTGCGTGAGTGTCCAGAGAAGTTCATGTACACCTGAGAAGACATCCAAACCACCAAAGTACTCAATGTGATTATCCAAGGCGATTAACCACAAGAATAGTGAGTGATTAGTGCTTATAGGCCTAAAGAGAGTGTTGATAGTCGATTGCTTCCTAGAGAGTGGATCAAGGAGTGATCCAACCTTGTACCAAGTGATATGCCGACACCTTGGAGTCTTGGTGACTCAATGGCAAGCTTGTTGACCCCCCGACTTGGTGTGGAGCGGCAGCAAGGTGACTGTGCGGGGAAGCGGAGACCCTTGCCTTGGTGGCTCAAGCTTTGAAGTGATCACGATGGCAAGGAACCGGAAGAGAGGCTAGTAGTGAGACCTTGGCTTGGTGGCTCATCTAGGTGGAGGCCTTGTCTTTGTGACTAGGTGGCTCAAGAGCCTTGACTGGGTGCCTACCGGGAGCATATCCTTTGTGGAGCTCCAACATGCACTAGGGGTGGCATTCATGCCATCGATATCACGAAAAAAATCCTTGTGCCAAGTTTGCTCTCTCCACCTTATTTACGTTTCCGCATTTACATTCTTGCAATTTACCTTCTTAAATAGGTTGCAAGCGCTTTGTTCAGTAGAGTAGACACACTAGATAAACCTAGAGCATATCTAGATAGAATTTGACATAGGTTTATCTTGTGTCTTTTTGGAGCCGAAATAGTTCTAAGTGTCCTAATTCAACCCCCTCTTAGGACGTCAGCGATCCCTTCAATTAGTATCAGAGTTAGGTCTCACATCTAGCTCTTCAATTTGTATTAGAGCTTCACACCTTTCACAAAGTTTCGCCAATTCAAGTGGCATTTGAGCCTTAGTCTCATTGTGATCGGTTAGGCTTCACCGCCTAGTGAGTTGTGACATTCGGGGTTGGGATGGATTCCTATAGTGCTCCACTTTTTGATGGCACAAGCTTCCCACAGTGGAAAATTCTAATGTCTTGATATTTGCAAGCTCGAGGGTTGGATGTTTGGAGAATTACCGAGGAAAGAATGAAACCTCGCATCAGCAACAAGTAGATGCAATTATATGCATTGGCAAAGAGTATCCTTTTATCATCTATATGTGTTGTTGTATTTAATCGTGTTTATTCTCTCACCAACGCACATGATATTTGGAATAGTCTCATTGAAATTCATGAAGGCCATAAGGATGTCCGCAATGAGAAATATCATGTTCTTGTTACTAAGCTCAATGGCATTAAGCAACTACCCTATAAAAGTGCTAATGATATGTATTCTCATTTTAATATTCTTTTTAATGAGATCAATGGGTTAGGTTTGATGCCAATTGGAGATGATCAAGTGGTGAGAAGAATACTTCAAGCTCTTCTTCCAAAGTACAAGTTGATAGTCTCCATCATCTACGACAATAATGACATTAAGAAGATTTCTCTAAGTCAAGTGCTCGGCAAGATCACCACCTATGAGATGACAATGAACATGGGGGTGAAAGCTTCTTCCTCATCCGATACCAAGAACCTTGCTCTCACAACCAAGCAAGCTCAATGCCAACACATGAAGGCAAGGATGAGGAGACAAGAGCAAGAGTCAAGTTCAAATGAAGATGATGGAGATGAAGATGAAGAGAGCTATGAGGAAGATGAGCAAAACACCTCAAGCGATGAAGAGATGGATCCCGAAGCCACCAAGCTCATCTCACAAGTGGAAAAGAACATCAAGAAGATCAAATACCAAGATTGATCACCCAATCTCCATGAAGGACTTGGTCAAAATAATTGATCACATCAAGAAGAAGAAGAAGACCAAGATCAAGAAGAGGGAGACGAAGGGGAGAGCCAAGGCACTTGCTAGCGTAGGAATATGGGTGATTGATGATGAAGATTCAAGCTCAAGTGATGAGAGCATCACCATTCATTCCTCCAAGAAAAGCTCTTCCTCAAGGTCGTCACACAAGTCGTCATTGTGCGAGTCATCTCACAAGTGCCTTATGGCCAAAGGTATAGATAGCGATGTAAGTGATGATGAATCCGATGAGTATTATCGTTCCTATGGTAATCTTCTTCATTTGATCAATAAGTAACAAAGGGCCCTTAAGAAACAATCAAAAGAGCTTAAGAAATTAAATGTACGTAATGACATTCATACTATATTTGTTTCTAATTATGAACAATTATTGTGCAAATTCAATTTACTAAATAAGGAGAATGAAGAGCTTAAAGCTAAATTTGAGTGCATTGAATCTCAAACTAAGGTCACTTTGAAGCAATCTACCTCTATTTAATTTCAAGCCTAAGGTAGATGCTTCTACTTCTTGCAATGATTTAATTAATATATCATGCTCACCATTTTGAAATGAGACTTGTGTTGAGAATGTTGTTGTACATTCATCTAACAACCTCATTACACAAGAGAATGATGAGCTTAAGCAAGAAGTGGAGAAACACAAGAAGGACTTGGCGAGTTTAAAGGGCAAAGGACATGTCCAACCTCCTCAAGATGATCGTGCTTTCATGGTGAAGAAGCTTGCGGCAGGTTTCATGGTGACATGCTTCAAATGCCATCAAGAAGGCCACAAATCCTTCTAATGCAAACAAGTGAAGAAATCCTTTGAATGCAAACAAGTGAAGAAAGAGACCAAAGAGAAGAAGATGGCAAACCTCTCCGATAAGACCTCCAACCTCTACACCAAGCCCAACTACAAGATCAAGGCCAAGAGAAACTACTACAAGCTCAAGAAGAAGGACAATGGCAAGGTGGTTGCACACATGGTTGGGAGAAAGGATTGGTGATGAAATCAACCCATTTGGATGCCCAAAAAATCATCATCAACATGAAGGGACCCAATCGGTTTGGATTCCAAAGAAGACTTGAAGCCCGAAGCTGCTATGGGGATTTGGAGACTTGGCTCACAAGATGAAGTGAAGGTTCAAGCAAAGAAATCAAGTATACAAGTTTGGGTGCTTTGATGAAAATCATGTACCCAAATCCCCATCCAAAGGTATAAGAGGTAAATGGTAGCTAGACTAATGTTCATGCATTTTGTTTTTTGCTTCTAGTTTATTTGCCTCGTCTAGGATTCCATATGCTTATTTCAATTTATTCTAATGCCTAGTGTAGGTTTTTATATGGTAGGTTGCTTGTGTTTACCTCAAAACCATGAGCAACCTACATGGTTTATTAGTTGTAGGTTCTTTATATGGCACTAGTTTTTACAATTGGTATCTTTCATGTGCCATGATCCACTCTATAGGATAAATCCCCATTGTTATCAATAATAAGTGCATATATCTCACAAGTATTCAACACTTGTATACACACTTTTAGGGGGAGTATATCCTATAGGTTGTGATTTTGAGACTAACATGTGTTCCAAGTTGCATCTTTTGTAGTCTTATGGAGCAATCAACAAGTCTCCAAAGGTATGCAATGCTTAAATGCTTCATGGTATTATTGTCAAATCTTTTATTCATTTAAGCTACCTCCATACATGATATAGCTTAAACTTCGTATCTTGATATATTGTCTAATTGTGCATATGTTTCTTTCTCATTATATGTATACACATATAGGGGGAGTTTAGACTATATTATGTGAGTTTCATAGCATACAATTGGTATCATTCATTTGTAGTGATATCCATACAATTGTATCCTTTTATTGGATTATGATTTGTGAAGCTCTCTCCCATGTACTCTAATATTTTTCTCTTGAGTTCAACATGTGTTTATAGTCCTTTTTGGGAGATTGTAAACAAAAGAGAAGAATTTTGGTGACCAAAGCAAGATGCAAGTTTGCAAGATGAACAATATGGAGGAGATTGTAGCAACTAGCAAGATGTCTAGGAATGCCGAAGTCGACAAAGGGGGAGAAGAAAAGATGCTAGGCGCCTAGATTGACAAAAGAGAAGCTCTTGCATAGGTCGTTCAAGAGAGATAGTGGCAATGGAGAAAGGGAGAGACACAATTAAGGGGGACTAAGTGGTAAGAACATGCATCCAAGCAATGTAGTAAGTCTTTGTGCTCGCTTATGATCTTTACATTTGGTATCATTTATTATTTGCCACTTGCTTTGGTTGTGTTGTCATCAATCACTAAAAAGGGGCGATTGTAGCAAAAATGGCCCTATTAGGCCATGATTGTGATTTTTGTGATTCATGAAAACATAATCAATGAGACTAACATGTTTGTCAAGAATATATATTAGTAGGTCTCATGGATGCAATACATTAAGAAGCCACTATAGCCGGGACAAAGTTTGACTGAATTGGAGAAGTCCGAGGAAGATTTGCCTAATCGGATGGTCCGGTGATCTAGGTGTTAAACTGACTAGAGCATATTTGACACAGGGGAGAGAGGCCTGAAGACCTCATCGGAAGGTCCAGTGATCAGAGAAGATACACGCTGGAGCATTGTGTCCAGAGAAGGTTGCAACCATTGAAGTTGAAGATCAAAGCATCGGATGGTCTGGTGAGCAATGTGTTACACACATCGGACAATAAATATTGCAAAGAGGCAGCACAAAGTTCAATGCATCGGATGGTCTGGTAGTGAAGGTTGTGCACACCGGAGCATTATATCCAAAGAGGGTTGCATTAGCACGGTTGGCTAAATTCAACTCACCGGATAGTCCAATGATGAAGTGATGTGCACCGGATGCAAACACTAGAGCAATTTACATAGGGAAGAAGGAAAGTCTTGGATCGATTAGGATAACTCACCAGATAGTTCCGTGATGGAGACAAAGTATACATTGGAGTGCCTGATTTCACAGAGGATTGAGTGGGGTTCCAACGGCTAGTTTGTGAGAGTGTACTCACCGGATGATCCGGTGTTAGTACTACTGTTCTCACCGGATCATCGGGTGTTAACAACTTTTCTGAGCCATTGGGTTAATGGCTAGTGCGGGAGTTCAAAGCTATAAATACCCACCTACTCGGCCATTTGAAGGTGTTGGAGTCTAGAGAAGTTCATGTACACCTGAGAAGACATCTAAGCCACTAAAGTGCTTAATGTTATTATCCAAGGCAATTAACCACAAGATTAGTGAGTGATTAGTGCTTATAGGCCTAAAGAGAGTGTTGATAGTCGATTGCTTCCTAGAGAATGGATCAAGGAGTGATCCAACCTTGTACCAAGTGGTACGCTGACACCTTGGCATCTTGGTAACTCACTGCAAGCTTGTTGACCCTCTGTCTTCGTGTGGAGCGGCGGCAAGGCGATTGTGCGGGGAAGCAGAGACCCTTACCTTGGTGGTTGAAGCTCTGAAGTGATCACGGTGGCAAGGAACCAGAAGAGAGGCTAGTGGTGAGACCATGGTTTTGTGGCTTGGTGGCTTATCCTGGTGGAGGCCTTGCCTTTGTGACTTGATGGCTCAAGAGCCATGACCGGGTGCCGACCGGAAGCATATCCTTTGTGGAGCTCCAATATGGTCTAGGGGTGGCCATGCCATCAATACCACAAGAAAAAATCCTTGTGCCGAGTTTGCTCTCTCTACCTTATTTACGTTTCTGCATTTACATTCTTACAATTTACCTTCTTAGATAGATTGCAAGCGCTTAGATCAGTAGAGTAGACACACTAAATAAACCTAGAGTATATATAGATAGAATTTGACATAGGTTTATCTTGTGTTTTTTTGAGCCGAAATAGTTCTAAGTATCCTAATTCACCCCCTCTTAGGACGTCACCGATCCCTTCATTAGTATATTCCCAGGTGCGCACATGAGAGAACTTCAATCCAGCAAGATCCTTCCCATTGGACTCTCATCGAGAATTCTAGGAACAACTCCCAACATATAGTAGACAAAATAGGATGGGAGAACATGGAGAACCCTTGTCAAGGCCTCATTAGATTCCCGAGGTACATGCTCGACTAAACTTTGGAGGGTGAGATGATTACAACCAGAGAAATACTGTGGTCAGCAGTTGTTGGGCTTTCATTCACTAGCTTCAATCCGTGCGCTGGCCACGTAGATTTTGATACGGTTCAATTGAGAAATAACGGGAATACTGACCTTTGGAATATAACGGGAATGCATGGTCACCAGTTGTTGGGCTTTCTAATTACCTTCCTACAGCTATCCTAATCACTTGAGGTAATGAATGGGTCATTTCTAATTACCTTCCTACAGCTCTATAGAGATCAGCTCACTCACGGCTGACCAACATGCTGCCCGACTCGATTGACTCTTGGGAATGACTCTGCGAAGTCTTTTGTGTAAACTTTCAGGGAACATGCATACAAGCGCCCAAGAAAGCGGACGATCTTCACCGTCTACGTTAAAGACCCAAGGAGTCACTCCTGGAGGTCATAAAGAGATTTAGCCTTAGAAGGAACACCATCCTGAAAATTACTGATCCCTCCATCATTCGTGCCTTCTGATAAGGCATAAGAGATCAGAGGTTGATCCAAGATATGGTTATGCGGCCTCCCTAAGACATTCGAGAAATTTTTGAGCTGGCTAATGGCTATGCAACCGCAGAAGAAGAGACAAACATTCCCTTGGTGAAGGGAACAATTGCCCGACTTTCCAGAGGACATGTTGAGGATCAATGAGGCCTTCTTTGCTAGGGGAAACATAGCCTCCATCTAGTTCTAGAGCATCGCCGAGTCGCCTCAAGCCCTGAACAACCCAAGTGATGCAAATCTGAGATCCCGATTTGGTATGTAATGGTAAATATGCTGTAATTATTCTGACTTCATATCTCCATTTGTGTCGAAACTGCATTAGATAAGAAGGAAGACCGCTCAGAGGAAAACTGATCGAGTTCCTGTGCATAGTGACTCCTCTCCTCAGCTAGCGCTGATCAGAGGCCCGTTAGTTGGGAGTTGTTCCACTCTTGGAGGCTGGTAAAAGTGTCCATGATGGTGACCTCGTCATTCACAAGCCTTTCAATAGGCAGGATGCCGCTTGTGGTAGATGGGGGCATGAAGTCTCCCGATAGGACCCCCTGGGGTTCCCCTATATAGGATTGGTGGCCCGCACTAAGGAAAGCGATGTCCAATGATCCCCGACCTCAAGTGGAAGACAGGAAGACCGACAATGTTCATGCAAGATATAAATATTCTGAATTCCAAGTTAATGATGCAGGACTTGAAGTTGGCCAGGAAAGTCAGGGCTAACACTTTAAGGGTGAAGGCATCCCACCAAAGACACTGGCCGAGTCACTACCCTCCATAGGAAGAACAGGTTCCAGATCATCGCCATGAATGGAGGGTGAATCTGATGACTGGGCCACTGACATGCATGCTAGGGAAGACATCGGCTTCCCTAACTTAGAGATTTGTCCCACTGAATCCTCCTTCTCTGAAGGGGCTGGTAGGGGAATGGCTGCGCTGGTGCTCCCTAATCCTCCAATTGGTCCACAGGAGCTCCGCCTTGCTCAAGTGAGATGGGCACATCTGAAGGCTGGACCAGTTCGACCTGATCTTCCCCTACAACCCCTGAAGGACTCGAGGCTATAGGGTCAGTAGAGAAAAGCCCATAGTTTCCTTTAGTAAGCTGTCCAGGACCATTAGTGATGAGTTTCATCGAATGGTTCATAGAACGCTATGTGTCCGGACTGGGGGAAGAGTGCACGATCTTGACTTTTGCACCCAACTGGCCAATGGTCCCGTTCAGGTCTGCTTGAGAAGTCAACCCTAGTGGATGCAAAGCCTGCAATGACTACTCCAACAGATTAGTACTTGTGACACCGCCTAAGACGATAGATAGAAGAAGAAGTTTTACTAGGATTTCCCTCTCCCTAACTTCTGGTGCTACATCACACAATGCTTAAAGGATGTCCTTGTGATGCCATAGGTGCTGATCTGTGAGCAAAAATTTGGCCCTCTGGAACACTGTGTTTTCTGAAAGGGCTGCACCTATGATGGAAATTTCATCAGTTACTGCAACAAAATAAGAGAATCAATTAGAGATACTCAGATGATGCCGTAACATCTGTTGTATCTCGAGTTGGGTTGAAGGACCCACAGTACACCCTGGCCAGATGGTCTCTAGCCTTAAGGGGGCTAAGCCAACATTGGATGAAGTCGAGTGTCATGTCCCAGGTGATTAGTCCTGCTCTCTCAGATCCTTTATTTTGTCAAGGAAAACCTAAACCTAAGTACGCTGGGCCCTTGTGTTCCACCATGATTTCTTAATTGCTTGAGTGTTTCGGTACTCGAGGACCCTCTTGACCTTGCACTGGCAGTAGAACCAGTGCAAAGGCTACCCCGACTAGGAGGCCTTGGGTGAGAATGGGATGTTCATGCTTAATGCCCCAAGCTAGAGCGCAAATCCAGCGGAACATGGGATACCGCTAGAAAAACACTTCAGGTGATAGAATTGACAGAAGTCAACCTACAAAGGTCTTATCTGAATAAATACCTCACACAGGTCAGCAGATACGCCCATCATGGTGATAGAGTTAGGGTTAAGGTGTATCATTTGCATGCCGTAGTAATCCAAGGCATGGGTGAAGAAATAGGAGGCTAGAAGCTGGAGACTGCAGTAGTCGAATTCCTCAAACATCATAATCTCGTCAGTGTTCGGGATGGGGACTTCCTCCCCAGCGTCCGCTGTCCATGGTATCAAGCTTTGGGAAAGGAAAAGACCCTCGCCCGTGAGCTTGTTCAGGTAGGTCTGGGACATCTCGGACTTCAGCTGGCAATCAGCAGTGGAGACCATGGAAGGCGATTGAGGTGTAAGAGTTTGGGGGAGAAGATGATGGATTTTTGGCACAAAAGGTTTTTGGTATAAAATCAAATGGTTGTTTACCACTTCATGTTATAAGGGGAGTGAGGAGGTAATGGTTTGCTCCACATCACCAGGATTATCACAATTTCGAAAATGTGATAAGATTGTAGGACTGTGGTAATGATTCGTCTTCCTTTTGGGCCATGACCATACGTCCCAAGTTCCCTCGGGCAGTAGTGCGCATTAAATGCAGTGCGGCCCGAGGAGGGGAAGAATGAGGTCTGGGCTAGTACTCAAGTGTTGAAGTGACTGGAGTGGGTCTCGGTCACATGGGTGCTGTCAATTTTCACCTACCTGGTGTAACATCCAAAATTTGGAATAAATAACAAGTTCATTTTTATACAAAGGAGATCAAGTAGATGCAATAAATAAGATATATATATATATTAAAAAGGTTTCTAATTTTTTATTTGCAATTGTTTGATTTATGTCTATTTGAATTGTTGATTTCATGTTGTTTGATTTGCAGTATATAAAAAATAAAATATAATGAGTATATACATATATACATAGGAATACAATAAAGAAATAGAAAAGGAAAAACAAAAGAAGAAAACCCCTATTGAAACCCTAGGCCGACACATCCTCCTCTTAGCCCATCCTCTTCCCTCTCCTCTCTTGAGTTTTTTTATTTTTATATTTTTTCATTAAATATTTAAACAAATAGACTCCTCACAGCAAGATTTGTAAAAATAGGTGCCTACCGCCCTCTGAAAGGGTTGCAGCCCTTTCAGAGGGTGGTAAGGATGGCCATGGTGGCAGGGCCACCGCTTACCGCCCTCTGAAAGGGCAGGTGGGGCTAACCGCCCTCTCAGAGGGCAGGTAGGGCGGGTAGGAGGTAACCGCCCTCGCAGGGGGTGGGTAGGCCCAGATATGGTGAAATTGGTTTGATTTTTTTAAATTTTATGTTTGTATTGCTTAGTATAAAAAATAGTGCACATTCGTTCGGTGAAAAATATTTGAAATTGATATGTTGCAAAGGATCAAAATGGTAAAAAAGTAGCCAATACGACATCATGGAGTAGTGATATTTTGGAAAATCTGGGTCATTGTAAATTTCTCGATATTTGATGTAAAATTATATCAATAATTTTTTAGTGATGTATTGTTAGGAGGATGCAAAATCAAATTTTGTGAACAAATTATAGATGTGAAGCACTCGCAGCATATTACGCGGCACAAAGGTTACAAACGGCGACAAACATTACTTGGCACATACGGTGGAAAATATTACATGGGACCCTAACCATGAGGACACGATGATAGAAAATGGTGGCATGTACGGTACGCATAAAGACCTACCTAATAGCATGCCGCTCTATTGGGGGTCATTGTTAAGGACCCCCGACGGCCCCTTGGCTTAACCAACCCGGTCTCCCAAAGCCTCGGCCTCCCGAAGGCTCAGCCTCCCAAAGCCCGACCTCCCGAAACCTGGCCTCCCGAAACCTCAGTCTCCCGAAGCCTCGGTCTCCTGAAGCCTTGGCCTCCTGAAACCCAGGCCTTCAGGAGTCCTGCCTCCTGAAGACTTCACCCCCCCGGAGCCATGCATCCTGAGGCCCCCGTCTCCAGCTGCTCGGGCTGGCTTCCCGGAGGCTACAGGGTGAGTCATCAGGCCTCAGAAAAGATCTGCCAGAAGGGGAGCACCAATCATACTTTGCCTGCAAGGAAGTGACCCGCATTAAATGACTAGGCTGGTGGACGCTACTCTGACACCTTGGCATAATGGAGGCTATCCTGACACCCCTGATAGTGCGGCGTCGGGCTGCAGTTGGCGACTAGGTCGCCCCCTTTAGTCGGATCCCAGATATTTGTACATTGTGATAACTTGTACGCCAAGCTACGCATGGCCCTATAAATAGGAGCCCTAGTCGCCTGGGCAAAAGGACACAGAGGTGAAAAAACATCAAGTCACCCTGTGATACTCCCCCAGATCGATCCATTTTTTCTACCATCAATACATTCATGGTGTTCCTTCCTCTTAAACTTTGTTTTCAAGCTTGAGTCTCCTCTTTAGAAGAAACTCTCACCGTACTTGTTGGGGCAAGACGAACTCTTGCTCCAACAGTGCACCGTCCGTGGGGATTTTGAACGTAGAAATACTAAGAGAGGTAGGATGCCACCCAAGAAGAAGACCACCAAGGCCACGTCGACAGCGGCTGAGCCCCCAGTCACACCTGCGTGGAAGTCTAGCGAGCTATATGTAGGCAGCGCCGACGACGGCCCCCAGTTGGGGGGAACGGGAACGGGAACCTTACGGCCACCACCGACCCAACCATAACCACAGCTGCAGGTGGCACCAAAGGGTTCTCCACCCCAGAGACCCAGCAGCAGTAAGGTGAGTCCCCTGCTGCGCCCCTAGGGGCTACGGTCGGCGCTACCGCCGAAAACACCATTCCGCCCAAGCGGCAATCACGCTTAGCGGCACTCCTGGCCCAGATGGAGGAACTACAGACTGGCCTGCGGGTCGAGCAGCAAGATACCCACACCTTTGTCGCCGCTCTCGGGACGGCCGACGTAGTTCCGACCCGAGCTCCATGAACCAACAAACCCTTCGGCGCAAGGACCTGGCCCGTTCGGTCTCTGGAGCCTCGGAGCTGGCGTTGTGAGGACCCCTTGCAAGACCACGACTCTCCCCTGTGGGCCGACCTGCGGGCCGACCTGCAGGCCACGCCCTTCCCAGAGGGTTTTCGGACCCCGAAGTTACCCAAATTTAAAGGCGATTTAGACCCTGACGAGTTCGTCTGATCCTACACCCTAGCCATAGAGGCCAGCGGGGGCGGACCGGCCACCATGGCTAAATGCTTCCCCCTCACCTTAGAAGGGGTGGCCACACGCTAGTTCTGGGCGCTGGACCCTGGCACCATTCACACCTGGTCCCAACTCAGAGACCTCTTCCGCAGCAACTTTCAGGGCACCTTCATTGAGCCAGTAACGTCAGGCAGCCTATTCACTATTAGGCAGGAGCCAGACGAAACCCTCCGGGACTACTTCCGAAGGTTCTCCCAGACCAAAGCCTAGATTAGGGGCATATCAAACTCTTCGGTCATCGATGCCGTAACCCAGGGCCTGGCCGATGGCCCCTTGTACGATCGGTTAAACCAATGTCCAATACACATGGTAGAAGTCCTCATGAGCAAATTTGAGGAGTATGCGCTGGCGGAGGAGGAAAAACTCCGCTAGAGGCGCTCACAAGCTAGCGAGGCTTCCTGTGCCAATTACGAAAGGCCGCACTCGCAGGCCGGATCATCACACGCCCCCGCTCCTCCAACAAAGAGGGGCTTCAAGGAGGCTCTTACCGCTGGGTCCCAAAGGGGGCGGCAGCAACAACGCCGAAACATCAGCAATATTAGCCTGGGCAGCAGGGCTCCAAACCAAAGCCACCCCAGGGGATGCGGCCGGGGACGCTCCACAGGCCTCCCAGAGCGAAGCCATGCTCCAAACCAACATTTCGAGGAAGAATCCTGGTGCACTCGACATGTCACAGGGTGAGGACATAATACCGACAACTGTCGAACCCTCACCACCTTCTGAGAGGAGTACCTCGGGAGGCAGGCAGCCTTCGCCTCAACTGATGGGGCCACCAAGGGGCGGTCCGAAGATCGCAGGCCATCGGCCAACCGACGGGTCGACCATCTGGCCCTACAGAATCCTCCGCAGCTGGCACTACATTCGCCACCCCAATCATCCCTAGAGCGGTACAACAACAAAAGGGCACGAGGCAAACGGCAGAGGAAGCACTAGTTGCAATTCGAAATGATAGCGGTGAGACTACACACGCGGGGTGCACCACATCGGAGTGACTAGCATCCATCGATAGGCTCATGATTGGGCCAACGCCCCCGTGGCATTCACCGTTGATGACTCCGAGGGGGTGAAATTTCCCCACTCTGATGCCCTAGTCATCTCAGCCAACATCGCGGAAGTCAAGGTCCGAAGAATATTGGTCGACGGAGGTAGCTCGGCGGACCTCCTATTCGTTCATGCCTTCGACCAGCTCCAAATTCCACGAAGCCAGCTCTCACCAAGCAGCAGACCCCTCCAGGGATTCAATGGGGCCCCCCTTGACACCCTCGGCCAGATGGAACTCCCGATCATCTTTGGTGAGGGCTCCGCATCACGGTCCGACGTAATCACCTTCGACGTTGTGGACGTATCGTACACCTACAATGCCATCCTGGGACAAGGAACTCTAAATAGATTCGGAGTTGTAACCCATCACAATTACCTCTGTCTAAAAATGCCCAGACCCCAGGGGCTAATAACCGTCCACGAAGACCAAGACTTAGCTAGACGCATTGAGTATGGGCACCCTGCTCCGCTCCCTAGTCGCCACATCCATGCTATGACACAGGAAGACTCGGAGGACCCTCCATCTGTGAATCCCGGGCACCGCTGTCCTCCGAGGCCACAACCGGAGGGGGACAAAAAGATGGTCCCCATACACCCAGACAAACCTGACTGGACCTTCCAAATAATGGCGGACCTCACCTCCAGCCAAGAAGCCCAATTTCTAGCTATCTTGCGGGGTAACCTTGACACCTTCACATGGTCCCCGCAGGACCTCCCAGGAGTCGACCGCAGCTTTATCAAGCACTTACTTCAGTTTGACCCGAAGGCAAGGCCCATACGCCAAGGGCTTCGCAAGATCTCTCCGGAGCAGGCAGAAGCCGCAAAGGAAGAAGTCCAGAAGCTACTAAAAGCCAGTGTTATCCGAGAGGTCATCCACTCCGATTGGCTCTCCAACATCGTCCTAGTCAAGAAACACAGTGGAAAATGGCGTATGTGCATCGATTTCACATCACTGAACAAAATATGCCCCCGGGATCCGTACCCCCTTCCTCGCATCGACCAGCTAGTAGATTCCACCACCGGTTGCGAACTGCTGAGCTTCGTCAACGCCTACTCCGGGTACCACCAGATGTGGATAGCAACGGAGGATGAGAGCAAGACCAGCTTCATTACCCCCTTCGAAGTGTACTGCTACGTGCGGATGCCCTTCGGTCTTTGGAATGCTGGGGCCACCTTCTCTCGCCTAGTACATAAGGTGCTGCAGCGGTAGTTGGGCCACAACGTCGAGGCCTACGTAGACAATATCGTGGTAAAAAGCCAGCTAGAAGCCAACCATGTTGCCAACCTGCAAGAAACGTTCAACAGCCTCTGGGCCGCTGGCATGCAGCTGAACCAAGAGAAGTGCGTATTTGGCGCTAGGGGTGGAAAGATGTTGGGATATCTCATCTCTCGAAGAGGCATCGAGGCCAATCCGGGCAAGATTCGTGCCATCGTAGAAATGTCACCTCCCACCAATCCAAAAGAAGTACAATGCCTGGCTGGCCGCCTTGCAGCCCTCAGCCGCTTCCTCGAAAAATCTGTTGAGCACTGCCGCCCCTTCTTCATAACGTTGAGGGGCTCCGAACCATTTAGCTGGACACCGGGATGCCAGGTTGCATTTGAGGCCCTCAAGGCACACCTTTCCCACCTCGAAACACTCGTGATGCCCCTCCCCACTGAAGGAATAGTCCTATACTTATCCGTCTTTGAGTTTGCCATCAGCGCCGCCCTAGTACGGGAGGAAAAGAGTAACAGTCGCTCCACACAAAGGGTTGTATACTACATCTCGGAGGCCTTAGCTGGGGCCAAGACATGCTACACCGAGCTCGAAAAAATAGCCTACGCCCTCCTGATGGCCTCACACAAGCTCTGGCACTACTTCCTTGCCTACGACATCACTGTCCCAACCTCGTGCCCCATGTTTCACAACCGGGAGGCGACGAGACGCATTGGCAAGTGGGCAGTAGAGTTTGCCCCCTTCGTGGTAAGGTTTGTGGCCTGCACCACCATCAAATCCCAAGTCTTGGCAGATTTCATCACCGAATGGACTCCGGCACCCACCGAACCCACCACTACACCCTCCCAATACATCTGGACTATCTACACTGACGGAGCATATGGCTCCATGGGCGCGGAGCTGGAATAGTCCTCATCTCTCCCATAGTCCAGCAAGTCCAATACGCTGCTCGCCTGGATTTCAAGATGACATAATATAGCTGAATACGAGGCCATCCTCTTAGGCCTCCGAAAGGTCCAAGCCTTGGGGGCAGCCAGAGTCATCATCCGTACCGACTCTCAGATCGTCGTCGGTCACATCAACATGAGCTTCCATGTTCGGCATCTGGACATGACAAGATACCTCAAGGCCATTCGCAAAGTCGAGGCACACTTCCGCGACATATGAATAAGAAGCATACAATGGGTGGACAACAGTCAGGCAGACACCGTGGCAAAGGCCGCAACCACGGGCAAAGACCCACCGATAGGCACCTTCCTCGAGACCCTACACTAGCCGACCGCCAGAGCTCTTGACGAGACACTCACCGCCATCCTCCCCATCAAAGCCACGGACTGGAGGGCTCCTCTCCTATCCTTCCTAAGAGGAACAGAAGAACTGGATGACCCGATTGCGCTCTGCCGCATTCAGCATCGCGCCAGGGGCTACCGTCTCATAAATGGCACCCTTTACAAAAAAGGTATCTACGCTCCCCTCCTTCGCTGCATTACTAAACAAGAAGGAGCCAACCTCCTCCGGGAGATACATGAAGGCCTTTGTGGTAATCATCTGGCGCCTCGTGCCCTAGCCGGTAAGGCACTTTGCCAGGGGCTCCATTGGCCTACGATCATGTCTGATGCAGAAGACCTCATACGCACCTGCCAAGGATGCCAATGGATGGGATGCCGAAGCCACTGACCCCCAACTCCCTTGCATCCAATCGCCCCCGTCTGGCCCCTGGCTCATTGGGGGTATGGACCTCATCGGTCCATTCCCTCGTGCCAAAGGCAACCTTCAGTACGCAGTGGTGGCATTGGAGTACTTCTCCAAATGGGTCGAGGCCGAACCCCTCATGGAAATCACATCAAAGAATGTCCATAAATTCTTTTGGAAGAACATAATCTGCCACTTCGGCATCCCACCACAGCTCACGGTGGACAACGGCACACAATTCGACTCCAGGCCTTTCAGACAATTCTGTGATGACCTCGGCATTGAATTATGCTTCGCAGCAGTTAGACACCCTCAGTCCAATGGGGCCATTGAAAGGGCCAATGACAACATCCTCTCCAGCCTAAATCACTGCATCGTCGGCATAGCTCGAGGCCTATGGGTCGAAGGACTTCCCAAGGTTTTGTGGTCCCTTCACACCACTGTCACGCGGGCCATCGGGTTCACACCCTTCCATCTTCTGTATGGAGACGAGGCCATGACCCCCACCAAGGTCAAGGGGTGCTCACTCAGGGTACAACTTCCACAAACTAACGGAGAAAGGGAGCTATCCCTCGAAAACTAAGGCCTGGTACAATCTGAGGGTTGTGTCACGAAACTTCAAACCCGACGACCTAGTACTTCGACGTGCCCTAGCTCCGGCAACGCTGTGCAACAAATGGGAAGGTCCATACCTGGTCGTCAACTCTAACAGGCCTGGCTCCTACCGCCTGGCCGATACAAAAGGGACCCCCCTCGAACACAGTTGGAATGCGGAGACCCTTCGCAAGTACTATGTGCAGGGGACCCTAGGCTCAGTCCTCTCCAAAGGTACTGGAAAATAAAAAACCATAGGTTTACACACCCACAAATAGCCACCAAGCCTACAAGACCAAAAAAACCCCACGAAGACCGCTCCAGCATCTTGAAGGCGTAAGCCTCCGTGCTAGACAGACATTCCGTTCGCCATCTTTATGGTCTAGCTAACCTACGTGGCGGATAGGCATAGACCGCTCCAGCATCTTGAAGACCTAAGTCTCCGTGTTGGACAGGCATACCGTTCATCATATTTTGGGCCTAGCAAACCTAAAATGGCGGATAGGCAAAGACCGCTCTGGCATCTTGAAGGTAGTGCCTTCATACCGGACAGGCATAACACCCTCCATCATTTCTAAGGCCTGGCTGACCTAACATGGCGGAGGGATAACCCCACGGCACTGGTAAGACAAAAAGTCTCCATGCCAAAATCATCTGACCCTTCCAATATCTTGAAAACCTAAAACTCCGAGCTCCCCACTCACACCTACTGCAATGCAATGCACCTCTAATCTCGCACCCGTGGCCACTAAACAGCCACAGGATGCGAAGGGGCTGGCATAAGGGGCACAGGCGAAGCGTCGATGCGATCAATCATAAAAAAGAGAGAGAGAGAGAAACAAAACAACAAAACAACAAGTTGACACAATGCAAGTTATACATACATAACATACAAAGAGTTTTCTTGCATATAGCTAGCCGTTGTACATCGAATCTATGCCCAACAAACTTGCTAGCCTGCTGCGCCTCCTTGTAACACTACGGGAGGACAAGGGTGCCCGACTGCCACGCCTCCTGGGATCTGGAGAGTCGTCCCTAACAACTACGCACAGGAGGCCGACGCGAGCCCCCTCTGCAAAAAGAGCTACTGCCCAAAATGGAGACTCGGCCTTGGGAAGACGAAGGATCCGCCGTGAAAGGATACGAATCGAAGGTCGAGAAATCCAGCTCTTCATCCTCCTGCCCCTCCAGTGAGGCCTCCGTGGCCTGTACCTCCTCCATCTTCACCTCATCCAGAATAGGCTCAAGAATTTCCGAAGGCACTCTTCCATCAGAACCCCGGGGAAGGACAAAGCGTTGTAGGAAACGTGAGCCGGCAACCTCCCGGGCTATTTGGGCTGCACACCAGTCGTCCCTTGAAACAAAATATACATCCGAAGTAGACACAAGGGGATCCTCCAGCTCGACCTTGACCAAGACATCGGTGGCCACCTGCAGATCAATATGCCCCTCGGAATCACGGGGCATAACGAAATGACTCCGCCGTCGAATGGACGGAATAGCCCCTGACGCTCCGGACGCACTCGATCCCTCCCCGGAGGCACTATCAAAGATACGAACGAGGCCTCCTTCGGCCTCGGGCCACCATACCTGTACATGTAGATCGAACTCCATTTATCCTCAAAGGCACAAATATTCCAGAAACAACACAGGCAAACCACAAGAAGACGGACGTAGTTCCATCAAATAAGGAAAATAACATATACATGAAGCAGAAAGGGGGTAGTCAACATGCTAAGACTTTTCCCCCCTCGAGAAAGAAAAGAAAACAAAAGACAGCCTGCGGCAGAGCTACACCTCTGGGGCATCCACGCGCGGAGACTGCTCCAGCAGGGCAACAACACTAGGCGAAGAACCTCTGGAGGGCCGCGGTGCGCCCGTAGGCTCCGGATGAAGGGTCGGACCTCCCAATGAAGAACCTAGGTGAAGGCCCCCCATGGGTTTTCACGCTCTGGCCATGCTTCTCCCATACGCCATTGCGGAAGCTCTCCAGTGCAGCGCGAATCTCTACCGGAGCCGCCTCTGGCCAAAGACCCTCAACCACGAAGTCCGGCACCTGCTGCTCCAGTGCTTTGAGGGGACCAACCCCCGCTTGGTGCAGCAGGGTCAGCTGAAGCGTAGCAGCCACACGGGCGCTGGACCCCACATAGAACTCTGTGGCTCTAACCATGACCTTCGCAGCAAACAGAAGCTAGAAGAGTGGCATAACTGACGCCTCCGAGTCGGAGCGTAGTGGCGGGCACTGAGGTCCAAGGCCGCTCAAAGCATCAGAAGTAATCCGGGCCACCTCTGACGCAAGTATAGTTAACTGCTGGCACTCCGAACACAGTGCCCCCTCCGATGCCCGAGCCTCCTCTAGCTCTCGCTGTACATTACCCACCGCCGCCCGAAGGGTGTCAACGTCACCTTAGGCAGACACATGGCCTGCGTTTGCCACATCGGCGAACTCCCTCGCCTCTTGAAGGTCTTCGGCAGCCTTCCACGCCTCAGCCTTTGCACGCTCGCGAAGCGCCATCTCCTCCTGAAGACGACCCTTCGAAGACTCCGCCCACTTTCGGGCCTCCTCCAAGGCCTGGTGAAGGCCTTCAACCTCGTCACAGGCCGCGGTAAAGGTCTGGTGTCCCCACCTCCCAGTGCCCTCGTCAAAATTACTTGCTACAAGGCACAGCAGAAGAAGGAAATGGACAGAATGAGCTACTCAGAAACAAACACTGGACCCGGCAAATCATAACCAATACTACTGACTTGGAAGGCCGCCGCTACCAACCATGCCTCTAGTTCCTCCAAAGGACGCTGGGCCCATGATCGCTCGACCTCTCCACTCTGGAGAAAAGAGGAGGCCACAGCGAAGGCCCATAACGCCTCCAGGCGCAGCACGAAGTCATCCAGGGTCAAGACCCCAAGGCCAGGGCCCCCTCGACTGCCCCAAAGGGAACCTTGGTGGAGGGCACGATGCCTCCAGCACCAGCCGCAAGGACAAATCACCAACTGGCTTGGGGCTCCGCAGAAACGAATCCATGTCGCCCAGGATGGCCTTCAGAGACCCCTCCGGAGGAGTCCCTGGTCCCTGCTGGGCCTTCGGGGCCTCGGGGATTGGAGTAAAGGACGCATCCACCTCAAGGGCCGCTACAAAACAAAAAAATCAGGGAAACACAAATCAAGATCCCGATGAACGACCAAAACAGGACAGGGCTAATGAAGCAAACGACTCCCCACCTAGTTCCTCCAAACCTCTTACAGGAGGGCCCAGAACATCATCGACGTCCGAACTGACGAACCCAAAATCATAGTCCACGGAGGCCACGCCTCTTCGCCGGCTCTGGCCATGACCCGCAATATCCCGGGAGACCCTGCCCTTCCCCCGGTCATCACCGCCAAACTGACCCTCACCTCTGAACTGGTCGCTCATGCTACCAACCCACCTCAGACGCTTCTTACGAACTAGGGGCACCTCCGACAACTCAACCGTTGAACCGGTATGCGAGCCTCCAGAGATAGAAGGCCGCTGGGCCTGGATTATCCTCGCACGGATTGGTGGGGGGGCACGCACTCATTTTCTAGCGGCCTTAGGCTCTGGAGGATCCCACCATGCCGGAGCGCCCAATCCGAGATGAAAGCAGACACGGTTGTATCGCACTCAGCTCTGTGCTAGGGCCACCTGTCGCTCCCGCTCTGGGTAAGTCGGGGGGCCCAGGATCACCTCCGCGATCTCGGCCACGCACTCCAGCGGGAGGCAGCTCTGTGGAAGAAAAAGACAGCTCACATCTACAGATCAAAAACCAAACTACAAGGAGAACTCACCAGCACTGACGGGCGGGCCAGAGTACACCTTCGGCTACTCTTCTGCACCTTGCTCAAAGACGCAGTCCCAGTCCATCTGAAGGGGCCGAGTGCGGAACATGGTGAACTCCTCCACGAGGTCATGCATGCTCATCTTTTTTGGCCACCCTCTGGAGAAGGGCCAGCCGTGAGGCGAACTGATTGTCCGTAATCTCCATCTCCGGCTCCGAAACATACACAATATCCCAGTTTATGGAGCGAAGGGGCAATGCAAGGCCGACGTTGTAATAGAACCACCGTTGCAACCAGCCGGTGTACCACCAACCATTAATAGCCTTCGTTGGGAAGGCATCGCGATACTGCGGCCGTATCTAGAAGTTGACACTACCAAAGCTAAGGGGCCTCTTCGTCCCCTCGTCCTTGATCAGCTTCGACTGGCAGCTGGCAATGTGGAGGGTCGCAAAGAAATCCGCCCTCCCTTCACACCCCTCAGCCCGCATGGCCTACTCGAAGGTGGCCAATGGCATTGGCGTGGAGTTGTGGAAGGTCCACACAGAAGTGGCGGAGCACTTCCTCGAGCAGCGGCACCGATTGAAAACCCAGGCCCACCTCGAAGAAATGGCATTGGTGTGGAGTTGTGGAAGGTCCACACAGAAGTGGTGGAGAACCTCCTCGAGCAGCGGCACCGATTGAAAACCCAGGCCCACCTCGAAGAAGGCCTCAAACACCACAACCTCATGGGCTAGAGGCTTTAGGACCTCCTCATCCAGCGGAGACCGAACGACAGCTCTGGAGGGAATCTTCCCCTCCCTGACCCTCCAGTTGAGCTCCTCATGATCGATGATAGACGCCCCCAGCGCGGTGGTTTGCTGGGGGTGACTTTTGCTGGCACGCCGGAGCTCCATCTCTGGCGGCGGCCCCATCAATGACAGGAAAACCAGGGCACCTAAGGGTCCCCCGCCACGGCTGCTTCAGCGATCTCACTCGCCACCCGAGTTTCGGCCCCACCCGGGGTACTCAAGCTAGCCATACGAACCATAGGAGGATGGCAAAAGGCGCTGGATTACAAGAAAGAGGAAGAGCAGGGATCAACGGATGACTCACGCAAAGCAAAAGATGGTGAAGACAAAAGGCAGATGAGAACGAGAAGCTGGCGAAAGGGTCGCTCTGGGCAATCCCTCTCCTTCTAAAAATAAGGAGCAACTTGCCCCCCTAGGTGGTGGGCACATACTCAGTCCTTTCGCCTTCCAGGCTAGATCATGGGGCAGCGGAACCGACCCCCATGACCCCCCAACGACAAGACACCACGCGTCCCACATCCGCCTGACAGGGCGATATTGTGCCTTTCCCCAGGGCGCATTCAATGCCCCCTGTTGCCGATGTCATCCAGCGTATCGTTCCGATCACTCGGGTCAAACCTTCGAAGATAAGCCAAGAAATACTTGGGACCACGAGCTATCAACCACAAGCAAGGGACCGCCAGAGGCCCTGCTCCGAAGGAACCATGGGCCTAACCGCTCCGCTGGTCGCCCTCGTGAGGGGCTACTATTGGGGGTTGCTGTTAAGGACCCCCGATGGCTCCTTGGCTTAACCAGCCCGGTCTCCTGAAGCCTCGGCCTCCCGAAGGCTCAGCCTCCCAAAGCCCGACCTCCCGAAACCCAGCCCCCCGAAACCTCGGTCTCCCGAAGCCTCAGCCTCCCGAAGCCCCAGCCTTCCGGAGTCCTGCCTCCCGAAGACTTCACCGCTCAGAGCCATGCCTCCCATGGCCCCCATCTCTAGTTTCTTGGGCCGGCTTCCTGTAGGCTACAGAGTGAGTCATCAGGCCTCAGCAAAGATCTGCCAGAAGGGGAGCACCGGTAGTACTTTGCCTGCAAGGAAGTAACCGGCACTAATGCCTAGGATGGTGGACACCGCTCTGACACCCCGGTGTAATGGAGGCTATCTTGACACCCCTAACAGTGCGGTGCCAGGCCACAGTTGGCGACCGACTTGCCCCCTTTAGGGGGCAGGCACCACGATAGTTACTACAATGGATATTTATCTCCCAGGTAGGGTAGAAAGTAGTTATCCGAGATAAGGCCCTGTAATTCGGTTGGATCCCAGATATTTGTACATTGTGATAACTTGTACGCCAAGCTACGCACAACCCTATAAATAGGAGCCCTGGTCGCCTGGGCAAAAGGACTCAGGGGTGAAAAAACACCAAGTCATGCTGTGATACTCCCCCCAGATCGATCCATTTTTTCTACCATCAATACATTCGTGGTGTTCCTTCCTCTTAAACTTTGTCTCCAAGCTTGAGTCTCCTCCTTAGAAGAAACTCTCATCATACTTGTTGGGGCAAGACAAACTCTTGCTCCAACACGCTCCTAATCATAACATGCCTTAGGGAGTAAAAACATGCCGAGTTGCATTAGATGCTCTCTACTGAGTGCACCTAGGATATTTGCCCTTTCTCAAGGCATCGGGACCTACCACCTTAGCGTGACGGGCCCTCTTCCACTTCCTTGCCCTCTCAACTTCACGGGCTAGAGCCGCGGTATGGTCCTACGTTGCCTTCCTCATGCGCTCTTCTCCCTACCGCTTTAGCCGTAGTTCCTCTTGCTGTTTCTCGTACTCCTGGCGTGCGTAAGCTTCCCTCCTCCACTTCATGTTCATGTCGACCCACCGCTTCTGGTTTTCATTTTGCTCAATGTCGAGCCATTCAATGAAGTCACAGATAGGTGGAGGTGACTGGACAAATAAAACAAGATGAGAGATTAGTAAAATAATACGTGAAATGGGGAACAAGATGTGGCAAGTGTCACATGACTGATCTATGTCGCTATACTGGTGGGTACTCATATAGTCCATGTTGAGGCTTGTTGTATTGGTAATTGGCACACATGAAGAAGCGTAGGCCATAGGTGTAGGAGATGTCCTAGGACTCGTGAAGCCTACAAAGGTCGCCATAGAAGCACATCGATGGTTCGACCCCCTGGGGGATGAAAATCCCCCAATGTTTCTTGGGTGGGCTTGGTGGAGCTAAGGAAGATATTGCAGTTGAGAGAACTGATAAATGAGTGTTGTAGCAATGGATGAAGGTGGGGTTATTTATGGTGGCGGAGGGCAGGTGCATGGAGTGAGTGTATGGGCTTGGCGGGGGGCTGGAGCATTGGATTCCCTATTGAAGAATGGAAAAGTTGTGGCACTGATGCTGGCAGAGATTCCATGTGTCAAGATACATGTGTTGTCATTTAATTTATGGTTAAAGCTCTCCTGTGTGGTCACTTCTTGTCTACAGCCTGCGCAAGGACAAAGGTGTTGTCATTTCATGGTTAAAGTTGAGTCGTGTGGTCACTTCATGTCTACAGATTACGCCAGGATAGAGGTGTTGTCATTTAATATTTAAAGTTGAGTCGTGTGGTCACTTCGTGTCTAAAGCTAGACTCCCGACAAATGTTTTGAGTAGTCACTTCGTGTATAAGTAGCTTTGTAAGAAATACTTTTCTAGGTCTGTCATGAACAGTCCATACAAAGCCGAGGATGATAGAAAGTAGCATGTGGTCATGTTGGATTAAGAAATGCAACTAGCGTACAATCACATTGGAATAAGAAATGCATTTATGACATGGTAAGTACACCATAGAGAGTAGACACGTCCGAATATGTAAGAATAGTTCGCTAATCGAAGATGCATATGTAAGTTACAAAAGCAAATGTACAATCCTACTGCTATCTCCCCCGCTAACGTCGGCCATTCCCACCATCATGGTCCATGTGCCACTGCCGCTGGTTGGCCCTCATGTGCCCCCTAGAGTAGGTCAGGGCATCGGGTGGACCAACCTGCCTGGTAGGCCTAGTAGGGATCATATGTGTCGAGGCCTCCTCCTGGGTGTGCTGTGTTCGAAGTGGAGCACTGGGCAGCTAGAACCGCGGGACAACGTCGTAGTCCGGTGTGCCCCCAAAGAAGTCCCTCACGAGGTTGAACGGGAGATCTGGCCCAGGTTCATCCTCCTGTCTCGGGTATGACGACTGCGAAGGTTTTGCCAGCGTCCATATGTATTGACTGGAGGGGCCTATGAAGAGATGAATTTATTAGATACGAAAAATGTGCAAATGAAAGTATTTGTATAAAATGCAATATTGTACATGTGTGGTATGTAGGTGCAGCAGTAGATGGACAGGCGTGCGTGCCATAGTAGGGGTCGAACGGTGGTGGTGGGACCGGTCGAGGTGCAGTTGAAGATGGCCCGGCCTCATCTCCGTAGTAACCTACGAACAATATTAGATATACTATTGAATATATTGAATACGGCAATATAGTGTTGCCCATTACCTGAGTGGCCTGCAAGAGATGAGGGTATCGGCACTGGGCTCGTTCTAGGTGGCAGCGTCGAGACGTGTGTAGGTGCACCTAATATTTGTTTGAAATTAGTGCATCAGTAACAAACGAATATCTCTAAATGCTGTGCATATGAAATATCCGTACCTATTGTGTCCGGGCCTGTAGGTCGTGGTCCAGGTGGCCGTGTGGGTGCCAGCCTGGTGGACGGCATTGCACATCAAACCTCCTGAACGACTTTGTGTGGACCCCACTCGACCTGGGAGGAGCCCCGGCGATGTCTGCGGTGGACCGGTAAGAGGTAAGCTTCAGGGCCCGCGCGGTCTTGTCGGAAACCTGCTTGACAAACCCCTCTACACTCCATGGTTCCAGCCACGTCCCTATGGATATCATAAATGATATCGGCCTGTAGAAACAAACAAGAAATGAGAATTTTAGTTTATAGTCATTCTTATGGGATTATATGCTAATTAAATGAGATGTTAATTACACATACCGCAAATGCAGCGTCCTCGTCCCAATGGCATGGGTAGGCCTCCGTAGTCGACGCGTCGTGGTGCCGGACAATCTCTGGGGTCAAGGTGACCCATGTATGTGTACGTGGCACGTACCGCCGCAGGTAATCCTTGAAGCTCTGCTCATCGAAAGGATGAGCCTCCTCTAGGACATCCTCAAGGGTATGGGACCATGCTGAGACGTACTGCGCCAAGTGATCTACCCAGAGGTTGCCACCCGGCTGCCCCTTTCATGTATGACTCCAAGTCAACCACGTTAAATAGACTGACAATGAGATGAATGCTATGAATTATTTGCTTGATTTTAGTTACCTGTGGACGTGGCCTAGAACCGTGTGAATGTTGACGAGGGGGAAAGCCTGGTAGTGCCTGAATTGCCTCATGACGCGGTGGGGTGAGTACTCCTCAACATAGATGTTGAAGACGAGCGGCGTCTTCATAAGCCTGTACTCCTCGTCGTGGCTACACAACGGAGACAGACCCATAGACGCATGGGCTTGGATGGACAAGTAGTTGTAGGGGTCCAGACCACGTCGTCTGGACAAAGATAGTCGAATTGCGACCTAAAAAGCTTGTACGCGCTATGGGCCTGCTCATGCGCCCAGTGCGGCTATGGAGAAACATAGTCAAAATCCAGAACAAAAACATGTGACAAGTAAAGCATTAAAATATTACATACGTACCCGGCGTCGACACCACAACGAGGCCATGGTGTTCCCGTCCTCCTCGGGCTCGCCGTACCATTCCTCAGGGTATGGGGAATGGTCCACAATTGGCCGGCCTATCGTGAACCGCTCGTAAGACCACAGCTGCAGTAGTAGTGGGCACCCAGCAAATGTGGCTAGTGGCTCCTTTTTTGTGCACACGTCGCATAATGCCCGATACATCACAGCAAGGACAGCAGAGGTCCAATTCAACTGTGGGACATCATCGGGCTCCGCATCCGCTATCCACCTTGCGTACGAAACAAGGGTCCTCGACACCAGGTGGCCTTGGCTGCTGGTGAACATAACCCAGCCAAACAACCAAAGCAGGTAGGCCTCCAAGTGCCTCGAGGCCGAGTACAAGCCGGCCTCCGAGTGCATGTATGCAGGCTACAAGTAATGCAAATGATGATGAGTAAAATATCTGAAAAATGGTAAAGTAATTGGGAAGTTAAATTGGAAGGCACCTGGAACTGTAGGATCCACTTCTTCGTGGGCCCTCGTGGATCCGACAGGAACTCGGGCACGTAGGGGGGTGCGTCATCAGTCTGCTGAAAGGGAGAACCGCTGATGCATGATGTTCATCCAGTCTGCATCCATGTCAATGACTCCAACGGTAGCTTTGGTGCAAGGTAAGCCTAACAGGTAGGCTACGTCCTGCAACGTCGGAGCCATCTCGCCGCAGGGGAGGTGGAAAATATGGGTCTCAGGCCTCCATCGGTCAACCAGGGTAGCAATCAGTGAGTGGTCAAAAAAGAATCGTCTCGCCACTGCCTCAGGGTTCTCTGTCGCTCGGGCCTCCAACAAACGACACAATGGTAGGAGTCTAGATGCTGCCAACCTGCACCATTGGGAATAGAACGTGAATGTGGGGCATGCAATACAAAAATAAATCGGCACATACGTAGCTAATTAGCGACATACCGGTGCTTCCAACGATCATCGATCGTAAGTAGCTCCCCAGGGCCACGTGGTCGGAATACCTCTAACTCCATCTGGTGAACGGCTGACAAGAAGTTGCGGTGCTTCTTGTCCACTACAGGGTCAAGAAGCTCGGGGATCGGAGGGTGCGTCATATCTGCATTGAAACCAAATATACATGAATATATTACAACATGTAGACAAGAAGAATATATATTGAATCTAAATATACATTGTAACTACATATACATGAATAATATGTACAGTTTGTTACATGAAAATATACACATAGTTACTTGAACAGCATATTATATACATGTACGAAAAGTTACATGAATATATTGCAACATGTAGGTACAAATGTAAGGTCCAAATGCAACGTAGGTAACTAAGGCTAAGACCATATAAATATTACAGCAAGATACGCTAAATACATTCACACTTAACCACGGTCATGCCCCCACCTACACAACAGTTACATTATTCAGACAATACTTGTATGTGTGACCTGTTTCATTGCACTGGCTACATCGCTTCACCCTTGGACCCGCCTCGGATTCATCCATGTCGTTTCGAATCCGGTGACTTTGTAGACGTCCTGGTGCGTTCTTCATCCTTTCGAAATCTGGCACATAGATTCATGTGGGACCTGGATTACTTGTAACTGTATGAACAATGCCGTAGCCATACAGCTCATGGTTCCATGTGTTCAGTATCTGATCCTTCATAAAGTACTTAGAAACATATTGCCTGGGAAGCATATTATGCTCCGCACATGCAGCTATAACGTGTGTACATGGCCTGTGTAGCAATTGTGGCTTCTCGTATGTACATATCCATGATCCACTCCTTAGCACACACTCTTGCACATGCCGCTCACGTCTTTCACCCCCTACAACCCTTATCCCAGCACAGGACACTGAACCTGTGCTCCGCAATCCCCTCTTGATTAGCGTGGTGCATATGTGCCTTCTTTGTGGCCTTCTCCATGTACTCACATAGCATCGATCCATATAGCATACGGTTATCTTCCATTGCCTTCGAAGTAGCTATGTAGTGATTAATAAAATATCTGCATGTCCCCTTCTACAATTCCAACAAGTGGGAGGGACCTCATACCCTGCATGACCCAGTTGTAGACCTCAGCAAGATTAGTTTCATTATCCCATACCTTGCCCCACCACTATCATACATCAAAGCCCATTTTCCTTTTGGCTCATTTTGTATCCACTGCAAAAAGTTCCTGATAGCTGACCTTGACCTCCTTACTATCCAAGGAGTATCTGTTGGGAGAGGTCCAAGAGCAATCGGTTCATCACTTGTGGATGCTAGCTCAGCTGTCTGCTTTATGGTTAGTTCGTCTAGTCTTGCCCATAGGGCATTGAACTTTCTCTGCTGGTTCTGACTGCACAATTTCTTGAAAAGCTTCATCAAGTTCTTGTTTTTTAATTGTCTGTAAAAGTTTGCACCCATATGCTGCATGCACCACCTGCTCTTCAAGTCATGCCACTTTGCTATCACACACTGTGGAACACTCCTATATTGCATATCCAGCAAAGCCTGCAACAACCCCGCATGTCTATCATGAATCAAACAAACATCTGGCCGGTCCAGAACTAATACCTGCTCAAGGAACCAATACCAGCTATCCCCGTTCTCACTCTCCATGAAGGCAAACCCCAGTGGCAGGACTTGGTTGTTCTCGTCGACCCCAATTGCAGATAATATCTGTCATTTATACTTCTCAGTGAGGAACGTCTCGTCTAGGCAAATGATGGGTCGACAGTGCCTAAAGGCTTTGATGGTTGCCACAAATGCAAATAAAGCACACTGCAATACTCGTTTCCCGCTATACTTCACATCAATCATGGGGTAATGCTTGATGTCATAGTAACTTCAAGGATTTCTTGCACATATTGTGGCTAATTGACGCCGTAGATTGTGATATGAATCTTCATATGTCCCAAACCTCATCTCAATAGCCTTCTGTTTCGCGCTCCATACCTTTGCGTAGTTTGTTGTATATTGGAACCTTTGCTCAATAGCACGGATTATTGATCGTGGCTCATACTTCAAGTTGTCCTCAATCTCCCCATACATAACATTGGCAACAAAAGCAGATGACAGGTTCCGGTGAGAGAACTCTATTTCCTCAATGTGACAATTATGCTCTCTGACTATTGAGCACTGTCAGTAGTCAACCCACTTTCCCTTGAATGCGTGCACTCGCCAACGACAATCAGGCACCAAACACTTCACGTCGTACTCCCTTTTACTCGACTTTACAACCTTGAATTGCCTCCAAAGAGACAGCGACTTGAATTTAACTGCATTAATAACAAACTTCTTAGTAGGGTACATAGCACCCTGAGATGCCTCGTTCTCATGATACTCCCATGGTGTCCGATTAGCCTCACTAACCACTAGCTTCAAAAATTCCTGATTCCTCCACTCTGCAGGAACAGGAGCATTTCCCTCCTCATCGGATGAATCCTCATTAGCGCTTCCTCCAGCTCTTGATCCTCCATCTCCATCTCTTCAATTATGCTAGGGATGTGCTCCCCCTCATCGGCTACACCCCTTGGTTACATCTCAGGTATATCCCCAACATCTTGCTTATCCCCGACATTTATCGAGTCTGATTCATCTACCACTGTCTGGCTTGTTTCCGCTACTACTTCCGCAGAGTTTATCTCTGTTGGATCCTTCTAGTACATCTCAGCTAACAAAATCAGAGGGATCCCACAGTCACATAATATATCTACATACCGCCTCCAAGTAGATGTCGCATTGATCGGGACGAGCTCGCCAAAGTAGCCCTAATTAGCACGGCTTAGCACAGCTCTCAGCTTAATATCATGTTGCTGGGGATCCAGTTGAAAATAACGCATTAGCCACTTGCACACGCCCACTATGGTCCTCTCATTAGCTCTAATAAGTCCCTTGACGACATGCTAAAACCCAGAGAGATCTACACCGCTGGGATCATAACTAATTTGACCTTCACCATAATATATCTGAAAATATAATTTATCTGCCATTCCTGGAAACATCCAAAAATATATCCAATGTTAAGACCGGAAAACTATATTTTTTACTATCGAAACTATAACAAAATTACCGACACCGATTATTGCCTAACAATAGGTTTCTTTAATATTGCCCCTAAGCAAACTAACCTAATTAAACTAATTAACCATCCGTCTACTTAATAAAATTTCTAATTACCTATAATTATTACTTACATCATTCTTCTGTACAATCTAGATATTCCAAACTACTATACTATAAATACTACTATGCATCTAATGACTATGTTACCACGTCGTAATTAATATTTACAATATACTACAAAATATAGTATTTTCTATATTTCTAAACCCTAGGTCATATCTAATATAGCTATTGTTATACCGCTAAACCCTAGATCTAGTGGTACTTTACTTACTAATAAAAACATGAGTAAAAAAATTTACCAGAAAACGTGCTTCAAAATCCACAGATCGAAAACAGTAGGGCTTCGCCGCGCTGCGTCCCTCTCTCCTCATCTCCTCTCCTCTTCCTTTCTCTTTTTCCAAAATAAAATGAGAATTTTTCTTCATTTTTGAGGTTTATATAGAGGAGGGGGGCGGGACCGACCCCCTAACCGCCCCCTGAGAAGGCGGCAAGTGGTCTAACCACCCTCTTAGAGGGCGGTAAGGGTGGCGGGCACAGGGATCCTTCCTACCCGTTCTCTGAGAGGGTGGTTAGCCATACCCGAGCGGTAAGGGGTGGCCCTTACAAGTCATGATTTTTCTTGTTGTCGTATCCGCAAAACACTTAACACACGCCAGTGGTGTGTTGCCTGGAAAGTCACTACAAAGCCGTTACAAAGTTTCATCCAGTATGTGTACGCCCACTAGGTTTCACCGCCGTCAAAGTGGTTTTCACATCACCCAGAAGCCCCCTTTTGTGCCTTGTAGTTTCCAGCAAGTTTTCACCCTTCCCTTCCACTACATATCTCATACTACTGACCAAATGGTTCTTGCCTTAGCCGTTCCCACACATCCACTCTTCTGTTTGGCACGTACAAAACTGGAATCCACTAATTAATAGGTCAGGCCTGTCTCATACCAGGTCTCGTGGTTGGTACGATACTTCTTGGGTTCTCGCTCCATGAACCACATCTTACTTAGGTCACTTGAGCAAACACTAATCCGACAACATGATTATGATCACCATCACTAACACCTCTTTGTTCAAAGCCTAAGGTTCCATGTTGCTATACCATTAACAAAATTTCCTATTTCATAGTTGCATAATTCATTAGTCATGTTTAATTGACTACCCATCCATACCCTTGTGCAAAGCTAAGCATAAACTACCCAACCAAACTACTACTGACAACTAGGCGATAAGTAATATATGGAACATGGTACTATAAGTAAATAAGATTTAGGATTAACAGCATGGATGTTTGAAATAAAGAATGCATTTCAAAAAAACTAGGATCAGAATGTTCAAGGAAACTTGCCTCTTCCAACTTGCTGCTCAGACTCTTCAAATACTTGGTCCTGGAGATTCTCGAACTGCTACTCGTCTGCTCTCAAAACACACCAAAAAAGAACACATCCAAACTAACTAAGAATAGTATACTAAACAATAGCTGACATCTATGAAAAAGGTACTAAAATATAGTACATGCTGCTACGAACATGAGAGCGCAAAAATCGCCTAAAACGAAGCTAAAACAAAAAAGTAATGCTAAAACCAAGTTTAGGGTTAAATCTGTAAAAGAAAAGGACTTGATTTGAATTAAACAGAAAGTTTAGGGGCCTTTTTGTAAAAATAGAGGGATCTAATTGTACTTAAGTAAAAGTTTAGGGTCTAAACTGTAAAAAGACATGGCTTTTGGTAATTATAGGAAAGTATAGGGGTTTGTTTGCAAAATTGACATCTTTGCCGAATTAAAGTAAATAGAACATGACTGGGTAAAGCTCTGATGACGAGGCAGTGATGTGACGAGACACGTTGGCTCTGCAGTTGATGTGGCGGGAGGTGGACACTGACATGGTAGCTGAGGCTGCCTGGGATTAAGAAGGGGCACGTGACGGTACATGATTGGCTCGAGCGAAGGGGTATTTTGGATCTAATAGTTGGCTTCCATCTCATATCCGACAGCTCAAAGATGGGGGGACGGGAGTATACAGCTGGTGGCGGAGAGAAGATGGCGGCGCTCTCGCTGGATAGGGGCAGAGACCTCATCGTCGAGCACAAGGGACGACGTCGAGCGGCGAAGAAGGAAGGAAGGGACATGGGGATTCTATTTGACAACATACCTTCGGCTACGCGCTCGTGAAGTTGGTCAGCGACGATGGAGGAGGCAACGGCGCACGGGACGCGTCGGGGAAGGAGCTCCGGTGACCAAGACACGAAGGTGAGGGCACCGGCGCACTCGGTTGGCAGCGGTGAAGCTTGCACATGGATTTGGCTGGTGGCAAGCCCGATCGAGCAGCAACAGAGGAGGGTGGTGGCGGCTAGGGTTTGCAAAAACAGATGAAAAGGGAGGGGGTGCGGACCCTTGTATAGGCGGGGACAAGCATGGGCTTTCGGATAAGGGGAGGTTGGTTGGGATTTGGGCTCGGAGAGGCAACGCATGGCGTTCGTTTCCGGCTCGGATTCGGTAGGCGCGACGCGAGGAAGAAGGAGGCGGCATGTTGGCGTCATCTGAGGGTGGAGGCGGCTTTTGTCAGGGGGCCAACAAGTGGAGTGACTAGGATGGCTACTGGGGCTTGCCTTCGGCCAGCACATGCGGGAGGTAGGGTGAAAGGGAGGGAAGGAACGGGCTGAGCCTAGGAGGTAGAAAAGGATGGGCCGAAAGCAAAAGGAGAAAAAGAAAAGAGGTGGAAGATTCCGGTCCAGAGAGAAAAATAGATTTTTCTTTTGCAAATCCTTTTCAAATTTTCCAAAAATTAAATGACAAGCCTCGATGATTTCAAAAATTATTTTCCACACAATAAAAACCCTAATGCATCTATTCTAGCATGAATACAACACACTTTAATATAACATAAATTAATTATTTAATTTAGAAAATAAGTTTTCCGCATAGGATTTGTAGAAGAAGAACAACACCCTAATTCTAAAGAAAAGGTAAATTATTACTATTTTCAATAAGTTGAAAATTAGGGTGTTACAGACACCAACGTTCCGAAGGAGCAGGAAGGACTTCAAGATCAAGGCATTGCTCCCAGTTTTCAAATGTTTTGTTTTAAAAACTTGCATTCTAATAATATTATCGGGAATCCAAAGTTAGGATTTACTCTAGTTTCCCATAACCATCCTTGTCTCCATGGTTATGGTTTTGGTTATGGAAGGTAGATCATGTTTAGCCTTGCTTTGGGATGGTGATAATAATAATGGTTGAACTGAATATGATAAAGGTCTTATGCAACTATGATAAAAGATGATGATATAATTTTTGTAGCAACATGGAATTTGCATTTGAGTAAGTGGTTTGGATGAGACCTCTGCAGAGTGTAAAAAATATTCAGCTGTGCTTACGGTTAAGAGCGATTAAGAACCCTCACATGATTAGAACTTGATAGTATGGTCAACTATGGTGGTGTGAACCATAGTTAAGGTGTGGGTCAATAACGATGGTGGGAGCCATGGTTGAGGTGTTGGTTGGTCAACCTTGGTGGTGGGAGCCATGATTGAGTTGTTGGTTGGCCAACCTTGGCGGTAAGAACCTTAGTTGAGGTGGTCAGTTGGTGGTTAAGTCAAGATGGTTAGAATCTTGAGGTTAGATGTTATTTACTCCTATTCATTTAATTTATACTCACTTTTCAACCGTTTTTGAAATAAATGTTGCTTTTCTGCAAAAAGATCCATATCAACCTTATTATTATTAAAGCCTTCATATGCATATTATTTCCTTTGAACTTGTTGAGTAGGACATGTGCTCACACTTGGTATCACCAAACACTCAGTTGGGAAAGATTTTGAATACTTCATGGGAGAAGGTGTATTCTAGGGAGGTGTTCTCTATCGATTGTCTATGGAGTTATCAATGAAGATGAAGACTACATTTAGGATCCGCTGCAGTTATTTGATTCTTCGACCCCTTAAAGGTCTCTCTTGTAAGATGGTTAATTGATTAAGATATGATTGTAATGATTTTCAATAATAAAGTCATTTTGTGTTAGGATTGGTTCCTGGGCTCAACACATAGATGAGATTGGTAATTATCTTGGACCGGTCTCAACACTAGCGGGTTAATTTACTCTTAGCATCATGTAGACCAATTGGTGGTATGGGAATGGAAGGGTGTACTCTTAGCATAATCTAGAATTCTGTAAGGCGCGAGAGGTTGCTTCAATTGTTGAGGTGTATTCACACAATAGTTAAATCTTAGCTTGCATGCACATGTTGAGAGGAGCATTTGTAAATGCTTTGCATTGGATTCCTAGCGCACACCTCAGAAGTGTGTAAGATTTTTCCGCGGCTAATGGATACTTAGCATAAAGGGATGATAGTCTTATAGGTAAAGTGTGAAACCTCTGCAGAATGTAAAATTAATTTATCAGCCATGCTCACAATCAAGAGTGGTAAGGAACCCTCACGTGATTTGAACTTGATGGTTTGGTCAATCATGGTGGTGGGAACTATGATTGAGGTGCTGGTAATGATCAACCTTGGTGGTGAGAATCATAGTTGAGGTGTTGAAGGTTGGTTAATTCAACATGGTTGGAATATTGAGGTTAGATGTTTATTTATTATTATTCACTTAATTAATTTCTCACTTTTAACTATTTTAAAGTAAAATATTGTTTTATGAAAAAGAGTCATATTACCATATTATTGTTCAAGCCTTCATCTGCATATTTTCCTCATAATTTGCGGAGTACAACATATACTCACATTTTCTATAACCAAACAAACTTAGTTGGAGAATATGTTTAGGAGTTTATGGAAGATGGAACGTTGTAAAGTGGTTCTGCATTGGTTTTCCTATGGAGTTGTCATGAAGAATAAACTCTACATAGATCCATTGCAGTTTTATTTTGTTTCTTCGAACCTCGAATGTCACTTGCCTGTGGATATTGTAATGATTATCATACAATGAAGTCACTATATGTTAGAATTGATTCATAGGCTTAGCACATAGATAAGCTTGGTCAATTTCTTAGACAGTCTCGACATCCGAAGAAGAATCTGACTAGGTCCTAGGCTCCTATTCGATCGGGCATTTTTCTTCTCGATCAGGAGGTACCCAACTTTGAAGGAAGCACTAGTACATAGGTAAAGAAACGGAACAAGTGTTGTATGAAAAATTAAACAAGAAAGTTTGTAAGAATACATTTAGCAAAAGGCTTTTTCATTAAAGTGAGCTAAAAAAACTTTACATCCAAAAGATGCTTATTAGCATCATTACATCCTGAGTTCCAAATCTTTGGATAACTTGGGAGAACAAAATAAGAGAAAAAGAAATGAAGCGAGAATCTAATAAAAGAGTCTGCACTTCAAGTTTCTTCTCCCTGAGCAGCTGATGTAGAAGTTGGCTACTCCACCATTGCCACCGCCATCATCGGCGCCAGCGGAGGGGGAATGTGAAGGTGATGAGGAATCGGTGGTCTCCTTCCTCTTCTCCTTGGCTTCTTGAGCTTCCTCCTGGCGTATCTCCTCCTAAAGGATATCCTAATCGATCCCTTCCTGGTGTGGAGCTAAGGGATCGACGGTGGTAGGTTCTATCAGTTGCTTGAACTTAGCAATAGTAGACTCATCAACCACCTCCTCTTCCATTGTCTCCTCGTTGGACGAAACAATGATAAGCTCGACATAGGAATTGGACTATGCTAGCAAAGGAGGTGGGCACTTTGGCAACAAGGACAAGGGCCTTAGCGGTGAAGCCACTGTGGTCTTAGTGGTGGCTCTCTCAAGTTTTTGGAGCTAGAAGAAGACGTAGATGCCATGATCAACACATGGAGTTCTAAGAAAGAAGAAATGTTTCTTGGCTTAGATGGAGGCTAAGGGTTTATGACTCCATTTATAAATACCCATGAGTCATAGAAGTGCACCTCATAACGAGCAACAAAATCATTAGGTTACTAACAGCGGGCGCATCTCTTTGCTTCTCAATGTTGTATGGCAGGTAGCTGAGATTTGGTGAGTAAAGATTCCAATTTCCAAAGTAGTTCGTCAGCAGTCAAATCATATCAACTCCCCTCAAAAGTCATGTGCGTCTGATCTAATATAAAGGATAAGGATGGAAAGCCTAAGACTTTTTTAGGATTTTCAATGCTACAACTTAGGTTGATTGAAGATTGATCACGGGAAACTTGATCCATGCAGTCATACAATTCCTCGACTATGAGGATGAGTCCCAAAGGAGTTCATGGTCAACGCGAAGGACTAGTGACCCTCTTCACTACTACAAAACATATCGATTGTGCAAAAACCGCTACTGAAGATGTATCAGTGCCGGTTGTTAAACTCTCACGCATGAACAATGGCTGAGGCACTATGAATCGGCACTGAAAGGTCACTATCAATGCCGGTTCATGCCACAACCGGCACTAATAATCAAGGGACTATTAGTGCCGGTTCGCGTCGCGAACCACCACTGATAGTTGATGACAACCGATTTTCTAAAATTCATAACTTTTTCATATGGTGTCGGATGGAGATAAACTTTATATGAGAATTATAGTTTTCGATGAGATCTATAACTTTGTAGTTGACAACTTTTTTATTTGAAGTAATTTACATCTTGAAATAATCATGAAAAACTTTCAGCAGGAGGGGTCAAAAGGAAAATATCTCGTAGTGCTATCAACAATGAGAGATAGGTGAGATGGTAAGGAACGTACGCACAGCGGAGGAGGTCGCGGCATCAAATCCAAAGGAATGCACATGCATGAAAAATAGCGACGAAGGCGTGTGCGTGTGGGGTAGCTCGGTCCTCAGTCGCTGGTTGGTTGCAAAAAAATATCCATTTTTTTGGCTTCGGAATGTTGATTTTTGGAACCGACTCTCAATGCCAGTTCCAGTTAAGAACCGACACTGATAGCACTTTTAGAGCCATTTCTGGAACCGACATTGATAGTCGGTGACTATTAGTGCCGAGTAATCGATGCCGCTGCAAGAACTGGCAATAGCGATTTTGAACTGGCACTGATGGCATGTTATGTGGTAGTGCTTCTGATCAAAGTTGGGGGGCTAGCTGATGGGGATATACCATTAATATTATATATTCCAGATATTTAGTATATCTATAAACGATATATGAGGATCTAATACATCTTATCCGATACGGGGCTTGTCGTGGCCACTATGGAGTAAGGTATGGAGATGACATACTTGGAAGCCACTCATCCCAGATATTTTAGCTATCCCTAATTCGAGAAGGATTCCTAGATCTTTGGGAGTCTTGTCACGTCCCGAAATCCATAATTGTGTGTTTTAATCCTAAAACATGCAATTTCAGCTTCATGTTCCAGTTTGGGATCACTGGAGCACTTCACTTTGAGTCAATGAGGTGGGAGAAGGAAAAACTAAGAGAAATAAAGGAGCTGGAAGCAAGTCTGGACTTTCCTCTAGGTAAATGGGGCCCACTTGGGTGGAAAATATCTCTCTATAAGTGGGCAACAGCTCTCTCTCCCCTCAAACTTGCCCATACGTACTCCTCACCCACTCCACCATATAAGGCTTTTTGAGGAAGCAAGTTGGAGTTGGCTGTCTCTCTCACTCTCTCTCTTAGGCTCCCTTTTTCCCCCTTTGGATCCCTACCTCTGGGAGCAAGATCAAGGTACGTATGTGGTACTCACGTGACCACCAGCTCAAGGACTACTCGTCCATCCAATTCATTTTCAGTTTCCCCGAAAGAATTCGAGCTGGTTCTGAACTTGTTTGGTGTTCTTTGGGAGAAGCAAGGAAGCAGCAGTTTTTCCTCTCTTCTCCAAGCCATTTTCCGTCGTTTCCTCCTTCAACTGGCGGTCACCAACCTCAGCAAAGGACCTTGGGTGAGTCTGCTAGGCTCCCATGGCAAGTATGCTCATTTTTGGTTGGATAGATCTTGAATCTGGAACTAGAGTTGCAAAGTTCTTAAAGTTCTGCAGTCTGGGAACAAATGAGGATTTATGTGGATTTGAGTTAGGAATCATGTTGCTAGGCGGTTGAGCAAAGTCTAGACCCTGTACACCCTTCTAGGCATTTTTACTTTTGATTTAGAGAGACTCCCAGGTTAGTTTAGCCCAGTTTTTCCCTTCGTAATGGCTGCTGTTCTGGAGCTGCACGAGGCTGATTTTACTGTAGCGCCGAGTAATGTTCACCCGAGCACCCTGGTACTGTTCATCCGAGCACGAGCACAGTTCACCCCGAGCACCCCGGGTACTGTTCACCCGAGGACCCGAGGGGTACTGTTCACCCGAGCACCCCTGTACTGTTCACCCCCGAGCACCCGAGCACGGTCGATCCCGAGGACCCCCGGGGACTATTCACCCGAGCACCCCTGTACTGTTCACCCCGAGCACCCGAGCGCGGTCGATCCCGAGGACCCCCGGGTACTGTTGACCCGAGCACCCCCGGGTACTGTTCACCCGAGCACCCCGGGTACCGTTCACCCCGAGCACCCCTGGGTACTGTTCACCTCGAGCGCCCCCGGTACCCGTGAGTACTGTTCATCCCGGGCACCCCGAGCACGGTTTATCAGGCTTTCCTGATAGCTGATAGCTTGTAAAATTCGTAGTTAATTCGTAGGAACTTCAAACTTTTTGAGACCACTTGGAAAATTCTGGTTTGGACAGTACGATCTTGGAATAATGTTGTCATGTATTGTGGAGCATATGTTTCTTACATGGTCGCATTTCATACATGCTCATTACATTGCACGCGTTGCTCTCTGTAGTGAACGCCGATCCGTCGATCCCGGAGGCCGTGGGCGATCGTGAGGCGTCCCACCTTTCTGATCCAGGGCAGCAAGGCAAGCATCGTTCATATTGCACCGTGTCTACTTGAAAATTTAATATGTTATCTACGCTTATGTATACATTGCATGTGTCGGGTACTGAGTTTGGTAGAACCTATGCCGATGCATTATCCCATTTCGGTCACGTGTCATGTGTTGTTCCTAGGAGCCTAGTGGTGTCATCGAGGTCTAATTTTAGTTCGCTATGCTTAGTGGTACTTAGGCTTTCCGGTAGAAGTCGACGACGGCGTCCACCGTTGTCGCGAGCCTAGGACTTATTACTTGTTCACACTTATGGTTGTGTTGATGATGAGTCGGTTTGGTGAGTGGTGAGTTGAGACGAGGTGTGGGCGGTGTTAGGGGTGTCATCTGCTCACGAGGAGTCCTCAGGCAGTTCGGGGAGGGAACCCGGACACCGTAGACCGCTTGCACCGGTTAAGCACCGATCATCGGTGTAGTCGGCTTTAGCACATACCTTACTCACCACATGCTGATATAATGGTAGGCGAGCCGATTACCTTCGCAGACATGGTCATGTGGGCCTCGTCATAGACGGTGTGAGTCCGGGCTTTTAGCGGTATTAGTTTGCTCGGGGAGTAGTTCTAATACCGCCGTGCCGAGCTATGGTTGATCCACATGGTTGGGCCTGGTTGGGAAAGGTTGTCACGGGTACCCCCTTGTGCGCATCTTAGCGGGTGGCACAAGCCGTATGGTCCCTGTGTCGTGTGGGTCCAGGAGTATCCCCCTGCAGGGTGTATAATCAGTTCGAACTGCCGCGCTCTCGGTCATGAGCATCGCTATCGCTTATCTCCACCGAGCGACCATGTTTTGGTCGTAGAGTTTCGATGTGGGTTGTGGCATGGTTGGTTTGGGGTGGTTTGGTCGGTATGTGGTTGGTGGTTTGGTGGGAAGGGTTTGCTTTTATACACTTGTTGTTCATATATCTGTTCTGATCAGTTGGTTGGCAGGGTTTGAGTCAGTGGTTGGTTAAGTCAGTTGCTTGCACTTAGAGTCTAGGTTGCTTACCGCTTAATGAACTTAAACATGTCTTAATCCTTGCTACAGCTTTAAATGCATGATCCTTGGAGTCGAGAATATATATACTCATACTGTGTAAGTCTTGCTAGTACCTTCGTACTAAGGGGTGCTGCCCTTAAGTTGTTTCAGGTCCGCAGGTTGGCGAGGAAGAGGCGGTGTTCGGCTACTTTGTGCCTGCCGATCAGGGTGGCGGGCAGGAGTAGCACCTTCTACTCCGAACTCCGGCGCTTTTGGTATGGAGCCTAAGGGCATACGGCTCTATACTCTTTTGTTGTATAGGTTTTTCTTCCGCTGCATAGTTGTTGTTGTTCCTCTTTTGTTGTAAATTGTGGAAGCAGTTGCATGTTTAATAATGATAATCCAGTTTAATTATTTGCTCTCTATTAAACTGTGTTGTGATATTTGAGTTGGAAGGCATGTGTTCCGATCCTGGGCACAAAACACGTGCCGGGACTACCGGAATGGTATTCTGGTTAATCGTCGAGGTTGTGATTATGAATAATGATCCTCCTGATGATTAATTAGAATACTATTTGGATGGTTCCTCACAGGTCTAACGATCCGAGTAGGATATGTCTGGAATATCTGAGTAGAATCATGCTCTGGGTTCCCTCAACTATATAAGGTGGGGAGAGGGGTACGTCCAAGACAACCCAAATCAGAGCAAACAATCAAAGCACAAGCAAGCTACGCCTTCAGATCTCCAAAATCGTGAAACCCTCAAGACTAGTCGAGTAGAAGACCAACACCCATCGAAGATGCATGGCAGAAGCAATCCCCTATTCGACTAGATCTTAAGCCTTAGACACAACAAAATCCACTTAGTTCTTATTATTAGACCCATCTACATTAGCATTGTACTTTGTGATCTAAGAATAATCAAGGCAAGACAGGACGTAGGGCCATTTCCCAACTTGGGGGCCTAAACATGTAAACCCTGTGTCTTTGTTCACGGTATAATTATTTTCGCAAGTATCCTTATTTTCCATATCATAAAACAATAGGCAAGTCATGTACGAATCGTCAATAATCCTCAATTGTTGGTCTCCTCCGATGAGACCTCCATGGCTCCTCCTCCACCACCTCAAACTCTAACATGATTGGCTACGAAAAATTGGTTAATGTGGAAGGCCCTTATGAAGAGGAGATGGCAGAGTAGGCACTTGTGCGGCGGAGGCAGAGGAGTAGCCATGGAGAGGTGTGGCAAAGGACCAGTGGTATCAGAGCTACATATGTCTAAGATTATGAAAGTAAAGTCTCCCAGTGACAATTGTTATTCCATTCTTAGTATCCTTTATGGAAAATCAGGATCAGTTATGATCCATACTACTTCCAGGTCGCTTTATTTTATTTTTGTTATGAGATTTCTCTGAGGAGGTCACACATGCTCAGAATGTCCCAAATAAGACCCTTTTTTATATAATCAATTGAGTTCCTATATAGTTTGGTTACTACCCATAGTAATGTCACCTCCATAAACATAAGGTTTCCCATTTTATTATTCTTTGCCATCACTCATCATTATATCCAATCCCTTTAAATTTGCCAACTTCTTGAATTCCTCCTCATATTCTCGCCAACCATTTGAGTGCATCTACCATAGGTATATGTGAGAATCAACTTGAGTCACCTCATAATATGTACATGAACGTGCCTTTTATTGGTGTGAATCATGTAGCCTGATTGTCTCAAATTTCTATTAAATGGTTCTAGAATCCAAGTGCTAAGGTGGATATTCCAATTCCCGCTGCCTTCCTTTGGCCACATAGCACTAAGATTATATAGATCTACTTTTTCAAGTTTTAGTTTGGATGTACATAGTGTATGATATAAATCACATTTAACAGAATTTCATCCAATGTATGAGACAAGTCAATTTATTCAATGAAATAAACTAGCAAAAGTTATTTGCTATCAATAATTTTTTTTTATCTAAAGTACTATAAGCATATGGGCATCAAAATTACTGTCAATTGAATATTTGCAATAACATATGGGCATCAAAATTTACTTGTGTGTGGAAAAGAATTGCCAAAAATAGACATTGCTAATGTAAACCACACATTGATAGGAGGCATATGCCAATGCCATGTGATGGGGGAGTGTTGCCTGGTCTTCCAAGAGGTAATTTAATAAGTTGATTTGGTGGAGTTTCGACAATGATGATCCAAAAGCTCCGATCATAACAAATTAAGAACCCTCGCAACCACTACACCACCACTCTGTGGTTATCAACTACGCCAAAACACGATTGACCTCACCAAGAAGGTTTTTTTTTTGTAAGCGAATCGAGAACACAAGCAAGAACATGATAGATGCAATCTAAATATTGCTAATTACCAATGTAGAACTTGAAGTTGGGGTAACACAAATCGATATATGACGAAACTGTCTAAAACAGAATAATCTAAGCAAAATCAGAGCCTAAACTACGACAACTATTGTATATATATGGGGGGACGTGAGGAGGTTGACCTACATTTGTGTGGCCATGGGGAAAGGCGTACACAACCTGGACTCCAACCGCGACACGCTTACAAGACACGACAAGGCCCACAACGGTGATGCAGCACTTTATTTCAATGACCCTAATTAATTCCTAATGAATCTAAGGGTGAGACAACATCCATTGGAAATGTCTCATCATACTCTTTCCAGCAAGTCCAAATATGCCTCAATTGGACTCTGTATGCGAAAGTTATACCCATTTTATTGATATGATGTACTGAGACTCTGAATAGAATTTTTAGTCCAACTAGAGCTTGATTTTGAGTCCAAGTAGATTTGGCCTTCTAGGGATGACATCCAGGTGAGCTTGTGGTGCTTCACCCATATTCCTAAGCAACAAAACACCACAAGAATTTTGTAGAATCCCATCATTTACCAAGAAAACATGAACAACAAAAGAGTTCAGCTTGTTATGTATCAGAAGGAGTGATGTCCTTGTCATCCTCCCCTTCTTTACAACAAACTATCCTCGGTTTGCGTATATCATTATCTTGCTCAGAAACCTCTACACAAAGCAAAATGCGCAAGGAACTCTCATTATGCAATTCTCTTTGAAATGATTGTACTTGATCATAATTTGACATAATAGACAACATTGGTACAATATATGCATGTGTCATTTCTTGCTCTCCATTTGTAAAAGAAGTGCTATTGTATGGCATCCTGTTATCAATTTGCATCTTCCGTACAAAGAAAGGTGAAACAATGGTTGTGGTATATGGTAGTATCCAATAACACTCCCATTCTTGTGAACTATTTGGTGGGTTACAAATGGAACTAGAAAAACTTGACATGACATTAATAGTGCTACTGCGGTCCTCTAAATGATCACTTTGTAGCGCAATAATGAAGATTTTAGATTTGAACAAATATAAACTCGATGCATCATATATTCTAATTTATCATTGTATTTTCCAATAACATGAAAAATATTTTGTGACAAGCATGGCAAGTCAGAATTAAGTTACAAATTCTCCTCTAAACTATTCAGATCACAAAGAACATCAAATTCAATATAACCTAAAGTATTTAGAGAAGATAGCAATTTTAGCTCTTCTTGCTCACTAGCAGTGCATTGAACATGTTTAATTTTAGAATAACTATTCATTTGTAAAATATAATTAACACATTCATGCATAGGTTGTGGTTGTGATTTACGTGAAGCATTTCCACACAACTATTTTTTTATCACAAGGAACAACAAGTAATTCATCTTTAGACAAAGATAAATCAAGAATTGGTTCCACTAACATTTGTTCTACATTAGCATCATTGGTGGATGATTTATGCACATCAAAAAAAATTTCACCTCGAATGATTGTAGTACTTTTTCCATTATCATAAATTTTAGTACGATCAGATTTAGTAGTAAGCATAACACATACTTGTTGATTTTCAGATGCCTGCTTACGCTCTTTTCTCTCATTTTCAGCTATCTCTTTTTCATATTTTACAATTTTTGCAGGGGTTAAAGGTAGAAAAGTTATTTTTTTCCTTTATGCATGAGGGTGTACTTATTACTTCTACCATGATTGTTGCACCAGTATCGAATTTCCATGGTCATTGTAACAAAAATGAGCATGCTTGCATGGGCAATACATAAAAATCAGCACAATAATGGTGTGAACCGATTGAAAACGCATCATAGATGTTTGTATTACCTTCACCTTACCGCTGTTGTTGAACCATTGAATGTGGTATGGGTGAGGATGTGTTTTTGCCAGCAAGGCAAGCTTCTTGATCAAATCCGAACTTACCAAGTTGTTGCAGCTCCCTCCATCAATAATGCCACAAACACGGTAATCCTTAACTCTTAGGAACATCTAAAACAAATTATGGCATTGTAGCTATTTTGCTTGCTCCATTTGAGTGATTAACACTCGCTTCACAATGCCTATAATTCTCTGTGGCCATAACACTGAACACTTCCTCATTGTCGATATTCATCTCATGCTCATCGTCATCACTTGCATGGTTAGTTATAAGAGCATATTCATCCTCAATATCACTAGCACTTACATATCCACCACCTTCTATTGCAATGTATGCTCACTGACTTGGGCAAATCATCATGATGTAGCCCATTCCCTTGCATCAGTGGGATACAATCCCTGTCGTACGCTCGTAGAAGCAACCAAAGAAGAACTCTTAGCTGGAGTCTGCACACTAATAGATTTGCTTATCTCGGGTGCATGTGGCAGTGTCGGAAGTGCTGCTGAATGTGCCCTAATCAAGAAGGGGGTAGTAGATCGTGTAGCTGAAGGTGAGGTTGTTTTAACTTGTTCCGGTGTTGATCTTGGTGTAGTAGTGCTTCCAAAATTGTTCCTTGGCCTCTGTTGTCGTCCCTATAATTCTTTTTCTGCCAAAAATGCAAGTTGGAACAATCTTGGAACACTATCATATTCTTTATAACCAACTATGTCTTGAATTTCACGCCATAAATGTCACACTGGTTTTAATAGCCAAAACCAGATGCGGCTTATGTGTGCCCAAGATGTTCAACACACATAAGGACGTCATAGGTGAAGTAACAAAAGCAATACTTTTATTAATTAAACGTTAAATTCTTACAGTAATTTACATATATTGTCTTCTATGAAGATATCTGCAGCGGAATAGAAGTACTGGTGCCCAACAACACCGCATGCAACTAACCGGGAGACACGCGCCTAGAACGTCACAACCTCGTCTTGATAATCTTCAACATCTTCACTCACTGATCAGCAGCATACATGTTGTATGGCGTAGGGAAAATAGCAAGTATGAGCACATGACGCGCTTAGCAAGTGGGGGAAAGTAATGATATGCAGGCTTATACCAAGAATAGGCTAACACATGGTATATTTACGTAAATGCGAGTAATGAAAACATATGTGGACTCAAAACATTAAGCAATTATTGAGTGAATGTAACCCATATAGTGTAACACCCAGCATACAAGGCTCCCCACCTTGCACACCATAACTGTCTAGTACTCCCTGTACCAGAACCATAACCACAATCATCTAGTACTCCCTCTACCAGAACCATAACCACAACCATCTAGTACTTCCTGTACCAGAACTATAACCACAACCATCTAGTACTCCCTGTATCAGAACCATAACCACAACCATCTAGTACTCCCTGTACCAGAACCATAACCACAACCAAACTCATAACCACAACCCACTAATCATGTGAGGATCCAATGATGAGTAATGTTGGCATGATCTTTCGATAGGTAGCGATAAGTCGGTGGGTGGAGAACTCGACGTTGATGATCCAAAGGCTTCGACTCGAACAGATCATATCCCTTGCAATCACTACACCACAGTTCCGTTGGTTATCAACCGTGTCGCGCGGTTGACCTCGCCAAGAAGGCTCAATCCCTGCAAGCGTACCGAGAACACAAGCAAGAACGTAGAAGATGCAATCTGAAATATTGCGAATAGAATTCAAGCACTCGAAGTTGGGGTTCCACAAACACTTGCGGCGGCCTAGTCGGTCCGAAACAAGAGCGAAAATCTCACAATTTGTGTGTAGATCAATATCTAAGCAAAACCCAACCCTAATTAGGGTGGTGACTACTGTATATATAAAAGACTAGGGTCAGCCAAGGACCCCTGGATGCGTCCCTAATGGACTCCAACACGTTACACGGCCCAACGGCCCAAAAGATGGTGGCGCAGCACCCTGACAGATTCTGGACGTCCACTTATTTCGATGATTCCTATTTACTCAGAAATAATTTGTACATGGGACTAGTTCCGTTGGAAAGCTTATCTCCTTAGCTTTCCAACCATGTGTAGAACGTCGAAAACAGAGTCCGTATGCGTCCTGGGCGATTATTTTAGTGCAGACTGGTCCTGGACTCCGAAACAGACTCGAACTTGATTGGACCTCCACCTTGGCTTGGGCGTCCTTGCTGTTCTTCTCCCGTGTTCCTAAGTAACAATACATCACAATTATTCAGTAGCATCCCATCCTTATCAAAATATAAAGGAACACTAAGGAACGAGCTCACCTCATGATTTAGTTGACGTGCACGAGCTCGTGTCAATGGATCTATTGTTGGAGGAATACTCGGTGTGTGTATCCGAAAGAGTGATGTCCTCATCATCTAAGTCTCTTATAACTGTGAGTACAGCTGTTATAACAGTTTTACACCCTGCAGAGGTTGTCCAGCTTTCCCCACGAGTCAGTGAATTCTATGTTGCCGTGTTGCGCAAACACTTAACACACGCCAGTGGTATGCTGCCAAGAATCACTGTATGACACTTTCTACTAACCAGAGACTAACCCAGTATGTGTCTGCCCACTAGGTTTCACCACCAGGCTTTACGCGAGTTCAACTCCTACCCAGAAGCCCCCATTTGCGTTAACACAACACACACTGGATAGACTCTAATCAGTATGTCACGCCTTACCTATATCAGCCTCGTGGTTGGTACGTTACTTCTTGGGTTGTCGCTCCATGAACCGGTCCTTACTTAGGTTACTTGAGCAAACAGTAAACCAACATCATAACCATCATAACCATCAAAACCACTTTGCTCAAGGCCTAAGGTTCCATGTTGCTAGACCATTAACACATTAACCACCGTTGTTGCATATGTTAATTAGTCAAGATTATGACACTTCTCAACATCCCAAAAGCATGGCAAGCAATCTACCCACAAAGACACCTAACCATAAACCATCTAGGTTCCAAGGGATGATAAGGGAAAATCTAGAAAAAAACCCTAACATAGGTGACTACCGATCATATTGAGAGACATTGCATGTCTTTTTGTAAAACAAAACACTTTAAAAACAGAGGTTCAAGATGATCAAGGACACTTGCCTTTTACCCAATGCTGCTCAGTGTTGTCGAAATCTTGGTCTTGAAGTCCCTCGAACTGCTTTAGAACATTATCGACTAATCGCGAGAATTACTGACAAACAACACAAAGCAAACACTACGAACAACATACCAAACATTATCAAAACACTTTAAAAACACTATGGTTGGATAGGGATAATTTTAGAAACGTTTAGACACAAGAATCGTCTAAATTGGAGTTAAGATGAAAAGAGAACAGCTTTCGGGAGATAGATTAGACTAAAAAGGAAATGTTGATTTTCCGAAACTATCTTCCTATGGGAAAGGCTTTATTGCACATTCACTATGTCAGGCTTGACAACATTCTTATGCAAGATTCAAGAAGTGTAGGGCAGCCCAGACTTCGTTGACTAGGCTAAGGAGAATGATGTGGCACTGACTTGGCATTCTATGCAAGTAACATCTTGGATTAAAGAAGGGATATGCGGAGATCTAGTCTCGAATACCTATGATGAATCAAAAAGGCCGAAGGTTGCGCTTCCAGGTTAAGGTTACTACTAGCAATGGTGGTTCGGGTTTCGTCGAAGACAGCGATCGGGCACGTGGCCACAGACATCGATGTTGGCTTCAGTGGTGTTTCAGTGAAACAAGGGAAGCATAGCGTAGAACGCGGAAAGAATAACTCAGCGGTATGGTTGGTTTTGGAAGGGGTCATTCGAGATAGCGGCAAAACAGCGATGACTGCTGCTAGGTTTGGTGCTAACCGCGAACAGATGCAGGAAAAAAGACGCTCGCGTTCCCAGAGATTGGCTATGAAATTTGAGAAACCATTTGAATAGAGACGTTCATATATCCCGGGAACACAATGCTATTGCATGGGTTTTAGTAGATCATCCACTGAGAGGAAGAACGATCAGCGGAGATGAGACGGGTGATGGCTGCGACATGCTGTGGTTGGCAATGGCATCCTGGTCGTGTCGCTGCACAAATGGGGATGGGCTCCTAGGGTGACGTGGAAGACTCGATGGGACACGTCGTGACATGGTTGGAGCATCCATACGGCCTTCGGATTGACGGGGAACGCGAATGCAAATCCGGTGCGCGTGCAGAACGCGTCCAGAAACCGGACAGCGGGTATGTCAACCTTGATTGCAATAATTTGGTTGCTCTACTGGCTGAACTGGTTGGTGAGAGCATGGGGAACATCATGGGACATGCACCAGTGAAAGGGCTTTGTAATTTGATCACTGGTCGGTCGGGAACATCGATGCCAATCGGCTAAGCGCAGCTGTCCCGCGGCTGTCCACGACGGCGACGACCGTGGCGCCGTAGATCGGGCTTTGGCCGAGGCTAGAGCTTGGCTAGGGACTTAGTATGATTCTAAAACAGTATTAAGGGAGGAGAAGAAGGGGTCCTCACCTTGCTTTGATGGTCGGGGAAGGAGGATTCGTGGAGAAGACGATGTAGCGCATCACGGGCGGCGGCAGCGGCGGCTCCGGCGAACGGCGGTACTCTGGCGACGCACGGACAGGGCAGCAGTGACTTCTAGGGCTCGGGGGCATGGAATAGAGATAGGAGAGGGCGTGCAACTCATATATATAGGGCTAGGAGCGGCTGGTTGAGGTGGAGTCCAAACCGAACACGAATCGGGTTCAAGTTCGAGTCGGTTACGGTTTCCTTTTTCGCAGCTCTGTATTCCGAGGATAATATCTCTATTGTACGGACTCCAAATTGGATGTTTCTTGATTCTAAATTGTAGTACTCAAAAATATCTACAACTTTGGTAGTCGTTGGAACTTCTGAAAACGTCATATTGATTTCTAAAAATGCGCCACAGGATAAACTGTTTGAACTCAGACTTATCTGCGCAGCACTGATTTCAAGGGCCATAACTCCTAGCTCCATTATCCAAAAGAGGACTTCCATAGGTTCAAATTGAAACTCTTGACGAGACCTACAACTTTTGTATTGTCAATATTTGTATTTGAGGTCGTTTTGAACTCCAAAACTTCATGGAAATATGAGACTGTCCAGGACTCCGGGAAAATTTACAGATTTCGTGGATCCTTTGTGTTGGGCCTTCTAGATGACTTGGCTAAGGGTTTGGACTTGAGCAAGATTGAGCCCAAAGACATTTTAGATATATCCAGAGTTTAGAAAAGAAACTTTTGTAGAGAAATTTGAATAGAGTTTGAATTTGAATTGAGTTTGGAGTGAATTTAAGAGAAACCAAAAGATAAGGTTGAACAAGAATAGGAGTAGATGAGGAATTTGAATTTGGATTTGAGTAGAATTTGAGAAAGAGAAGAGATTGACTTTAAACAAGGATTTGGATAATATTTGAATTGAACTAGAAAAGGATCAGGTATGATCAAGGATTGAATAGATGATGAATTCAAAGATTTTGAATTCCAACCATTAAGATCCTTAACTTATTCACTACTGAGTTTTGTAAAAACCTTTTCAAAATCTTTTTCACTCGAAACACCAAAGACAAAGAAAAGGAAAAAGAACTCTAATGCATTTACCTGGCTTCTAGCAAAACTCAGCATGCAATGCACACAAAATAATAACCTATATTGATTGATTGATTAAGAAAATAGGTTTTAAACCTATACTACTGTTGAAGCTATTCAATAATCTTGAAAAATTTTAGAAATTTGAGAAATCTGAAAATCAGGGTGTTACAAATCTACCCCCCTTAAAGGAATCTCGCCCTCGAGATTTGGGCAGATCGAAAATGAGATAAGGGATCTTGATCTTCAAAAATTTCTTCTTACTTTTCAAATTGCTTTTTTTTTCTTCTGAGTGGTGACGTCATTGCCCTAACATACTCTGCTCACCTTTCTTTTGACAGCTTTCACATCTGTCTTGACAAATCTTGATTGATTACCCTGAGTATGTTGGATTTTCTCGGATATTCCATTCATGGTATCTTCAATGGTTGTAGTTGTCTCTGATGTACTATTCTAACTTTTTTGACCTGTGTCATATAGGACCATATACTTTGCTACATTACTCTTGTTTCCATACTACCGATAAGAATCCTTGAGATCATGATACATCTTAGTGCTTTCTGATTCCTGAGAATTCTATAGCTTTAGCACTGCTGATAAGTTTCCTTTATTATTTTTTAATGATCTTCTCATCTGTTGATTGACCTTGGCGGACCTTCTTATCCTTGAAAATTTAGAAAGCCATATCCTAATTCCGAGGAAAGAGTACTTGTTCTTAGAAATCACTTCTGTGGTCGGAGTGCAGCTTCTAGGTACTGTCCTTTCTTTAGCACACTTTATTGCTGCATTACTTTTGCTGACTAGCAGTTTCCAATATCTGTCTTTAGATTCCAGAACCAAGAGATTAGCTAGGAAGACTACCCCCCTTAAAAAGGAGCGGACTTCTCTTACTCACATTTCCAGTTCTTGAGAAGTAGATAGTCATGTAGCCTTTGACATGGAATATATCATTTTTTTTGTGCCTACTGAGCTTCTATGAAATTGATGGGATTTCGTCGATCTTGGCTATCTTGAGTTACAACTTGAAAGTCATGACAGTTTGAATGTTGAACTGATATCTTCATATGGGATTTGGGGATGATCCAGTTCCGTGCAGGGTGCTTCGTGGGACATCTTTTGACCCAGTGTGTAGGTTCTCTAGAGTGGACACACACCTTCTTATCGTAAGGTACAAGGATCCTTAGGGGACATCCATTGGCATAGCGTCTTTCTTCTTCACAGCAAAAACACACCTTCCTTGTAGGGGTACTTTGCAAATTTTCTCTCGACCTGTGAAACTTCCTGGTTGACCGAACAAAGTGCTTGTTCAGGAGTGGAACATAACCGAGAACTGTTGTTTGCTTGATGGCTTTCAAAGGCTTTCTTCCTCTTCTTGTTGTTGCCTTGCTTTCTACGCTCGTCTTCTGCACCTAGAGCTTCAATGATCTATAGCAGACTTTCTATATTCTGAGTCATGCCTTGAAGAATTTGAGTCTGCGTCTCCAAAAATTGTTCCTTGTTGAATTGAGGTGGCATCTACTGGATGTTGCTATTATTGTTGTTGGTACCTTTACCAAGCTAATCTTTCGTTGTGTTCACCATCTGATTGGGATTGAGGCAGAAGGTTGGGGCAAGAAGAGAAGGGACTAAAAGGAGAAAACACAGCTATACTATTAACTATAGAGATATATAAGGAATGCCGTTGTTACCAGATGCTAAAGCATCCCACAACGCACTCCAGCACTCAAACAAAAAAACCAAATCACACAAGGCATAACACAAACACATACTACTAACAGCGCTCTAACGTTTCCGAAGATTTGCAAAAATCCTCCTATGACTCGTAGAACTAAAACCGAGAGCGGCGCGGAGGTAGATCTTCATGTCTTCAGTGTTGTGGTAGATCAATCTTCCTTGTCGTGATGAATCTTCATCTTTATCATATAAATCTTCACGCAAGGTAGGAGCGCCAAGAGAGATCTTCAAGTGCATTCTCCTCGAACAGAGTAACTGGGATGGTTCAACAACTAATAGTTTGAAAGGAGGAGTGATGGAAATTCATTTTTCTCAAAAGAGTGAAATAGGTAAGAAAAGAGAGAAACTGAGAGGTCAAAAAAGCACGGGGATGGGTTTTTCAAAATAGGATTTTAAAATATGACCTTATGGCATCACCATTCTATCTAGGCTTGCATTCTACAGTCAATATAGCTCTGATACCAGCTCTGTCACACCCGGTTTTAACGACCAAAACCAGATGCGGCTTATGTCTGCCCAGGATGTTCAACACACATAAGGACGTCATAAGTGAAGTAACAAAACCAATACTTTTATTAATTAAATGTTAAATTCTTACAGAAATTGACATATATTGTCTTCTATGAAGATATCTGCAGCGGAACAGAAGCACTGGTGCCCACAATGTCACACCCGGTTTTAGAAAGGGACAAAATCAGATGTAAACCACATGTATGCCAGGATCAAGTTTCATACGTGCAGCGACTTCATCAGTGTATCACACACAGTGTCATTATTACAACATTTTAACTAGAGTAAATAATGAGACTAAAAAGTCTTAAACAAAAGCACACAACGATACTCCGCGAAACTCCAACTTCCACAGGTATTTGACCGGGGGAAACGCCAGCCTAGCAGTCTTCATCTTCATCAACAAAGAAATCTGGATCTCCTTCAATGTCTGAGCAGCGCTTGAACGACATTTGGGGTAAAAACAACAAGTGTTAGTACAACTAGTACTCCACAAGTGTGGGAAGATAAAATGCTATGCAAGCTTAAACAAGGAACATGCTATAACAGTTAAAGTTTTGCATAAAAGCCAACTATACTAACGAAGTATTATGAAAGCATCCTACTTATCTAGGTGAATCATCATTAGATCTCCAACTCCTAGAACCATCTCCACAGTTTTTCCCTCCACCTGAATTCCCACATCAGGCTCCCAACAGACCAAAACAACCCAAACCCATTTGGCTAATCATGTGAGGATCCAAGTCTCTCATAACCGTGAGCACGGCTGCTATAACAGTTTTACACTCTGCAGAGGTTGTCCAACTTTCCCCACAAGTTGTGATTTTCCTTGTTGCCGTGTCTGCGAAACACTTAACACACTCCAGTGGTGTGTTGCCCGGAAAGTCACTACAAAGCCGTTACAAAGTTTCATCCAGTATGTGCATGCCCGCTAGGTTTCACCGTCGTCAAAGTGGCATTCACACCACCCAGAAGCCCCCTTTGCACCTTGTAGCTCCAGAAAGTTTTCACCCTTTCCTTCCACTACACATCTCATACCACTTACCAAATGGTTCTGGCCTTTGCCATCCCCACACATCCACTCTTCCGTTTGGCACGCACAAAAACTGGAATCCACTAATTAATAGGCTAGGCCTGTCCCATACCAGGTCTCGTGGTTGGTACGATATTTCTTGAGTTGTCGCTCCACGAACCGGTCCTTACTTAGGTTACTTGAGCAAAGACTAAACCAACATCATAACTTCATCATCACTGACCCAACTTTGCTCAAGGCCTAAGGTTCCATGTTGCTATTGCCATCATTAATATTCCCAACTCATAATTGCATTAATTAGTTAATCATATTTAACCCTTAGCCCTTCAATCCCCTTGTGCGAAGCTAAGCATGACTACCCATCATATCCTCTACTATCAACATGGCGACAAGGAATTATATGGAACAGCATACTATAAATACATAGGATTCAGGATTAACAGCATGCATGTTTGAAAAGAACGCATTTTAATCAAACTGGGATCAAAATATTCAAGGACACTTGCCTCTCCCAATTTGCTGCTCAGACTCTTCAAAAACTTGGTCCTGAAGGTTCTCGAACTGCTCTTCGTCTGTTTTCGACACGCACCGGAAAAACATACAACAAAACCAACTAAGAACAGTACACCACACAATAGCTAACATCTATGAAAAAGGTACTACAAGATAGTACACGTCGATACGAACACGTGAGCGCGAAAATTATCTAAATCGAAGCTAAAACGAGAAAGTTATGCTATAAATAAGATTAGGGTTACATCTGAAAATAAAAAGGGCTTAGTTTAAATAAAAATAGAGAGGTTAGGGGCCTTTTTGCAAAAATTGAGGGATCTATTTGTAATTAAGAAAAAGTTTAGGGACTATTCTGCATAATTACAAGGGCGTTTATTTAAATATAGGAAAGTCCAGGGACTTATTTGCAAAACTATCATTACTTTCGAATTAAATCAAATAGGAAAATATGACTAGAAAAGGTGTGCTGACGTGTTACTGCCACGTCGGCTAAATTGATGAGGTGGCCGGCTTATGCAAGCGATGACATGGCCTGATTTGCTGACTAGGATTATGTGGCCACGTGGCAGCAGACGATTGGACACCGAAGGGGTATGTGAAGCTTTTAATCACGGCCATCCAAAACAGATCTAACGGCTGTTGGCGGGGGGGGGGGGATTTAGTTGACCGGCGCCAGAGGTGAAAGCGGCGGCGGACAGCTCGGCGCGGCGGCGCTATCGCCGGAGAGATGGCGATCCTTGTCGCCGGGCACGGGGTTCAACAACGAGCGGCGGCGGAGAGAAAATAGAGCACGGGGAATCCATTTTAGGCACGTACCGATGACGGCACGGCTCGGGTGACGTGCGGCGGTAGGGTAGACGTCGGTGAGACTCGGGTGGCGTCAGGGAGGGAGCTCCGGTGGCCAAAACTCGTCGGTGAAGGCAGCAGCGGGCGCGGTAGATGGTGGAGATGCTCAAGCGCGGCTCAGCTACGACAAACGGGCGTCGAAACGGCGGTGGCGAAGCTTGGGGTGGCTCGGCTATGGCGGCGGCGGAAAGGCTTGAGCTGGCGCAATTTTTAGATGGGAAAAATTGAGGGGGGTCCGGGCTTTATATAGGCGGGGGAAGGGATAGGGTCGTGCGGTTTGGGTTTGGCTCGCTTCGGTTGGGATACAGACGCGGGAGAGCGGCGAACGGCGTCGGCTTCGACTCGTACACGGGCGAAGTCCAGCTCGGGTGGGAGAATGAAGAAAGCACGGGGCCCACCTGGCGGTGTCTGCGGAGGGAAAACGATTTTCGGCCGGGCGCCACTGGGAGGAGCGGCTCGGCGCCGTTGGGCCGTGGCCTTCGGCTGGCCCAGGCGAGGAGGCGGGAGGTGAGGGAAGGAGGAAGCAGATCGGCCCGGGTAGGAAGAAAGAAAAGGCCGGAAAGAAGAATTTTCGGCCCAGAGAGAGAAAAAAGGATTTTCCTTTAATAAAACCTTTTTCAAACCCTTTTCTTCTTCTTCTTTTTTTTCTTTTTAAATTCGAACGACGCGCTCGGGGTTTTCAAAAGTTTATTTTCCACACAATAAAAACTCTAATGCAGCTAAACTCAGCATGTATGCAACAAACTATAATATAGCCTAGGTTCAATATTTTAACTTTTAGAAAATAATTTCTTTCTCCTAAAATCTTAAGGCAAAGAAAAACACCCTATTCTAAGGAAAAGGATATTTATTACTATTTCCAAAAAGTTGAAAAACTAGGGTGTTACAAACCTACCCCTTAGAAGGAATCTCATCCTCGAGATTCGGAAGGATTGGGGAAAAGATGCGGAAATTCTGTCTTCAGATCTGATTCTCTTTCCCACGTTGCTTCTTCTTCGGAATGGTGTCTCCACTGTACCTTGCACATACGAACCTTTCTGTTCCTGGTAACTCTCTCTGATGTCTCTAGAATCTTGACAGGATACTCCATGTAGGTGAGATCCTCTCCAACTTCTACCTCCTCTAGGAGCATCTGCTCTTCGAGGACTCGTAGACATTTCTTCAACTGTGATACGTGAAAAACGTCGTGAACATCTGCCAGTTAAGGCGGTAGTTCCAACTGATATGCCACCTCTCCTTGCTTTTCCAACACTTTAAAAGGTCCTATAAACCTGGGTGCAAGTTTTCCTTTTACTTCAAATCTGCGAAACCCTCTTATCGGCGACACTCGTAAATACACAAAGTCACCTGCTTCGAAGGACAATTCACAACGTCGGTGATCTGCATAACTCTTCTGCCGTGATTGAGCCATTCTCAAGTTTTCCCTGATTTGTTGTACTTGTCTTTCTGCCTCTCTAAGAATTTCTGGGCCAAACACTTGATTTTCACCGGTTTCATTCCAGTACAGCGGTGTTCTGCATTTTCTTCCATACAAGGCTTCAAACGGTGACATCTTCAAACTAGCCTGAAAGCTATTGTTGTAGGAGAACTCCGCATAGGAAAGATTTTTATCCCAACTAGTCTTATTTCTCAAGGCACAAGCCCTCAACATATCTTCCAAATTTTGATTTACTCTCTCGGTTTGACCATCTGTCTGCGGGTGATATGCTGAACTGAAGTTTAACCGGGTGTCCAATGATTCATGTAGTTTTTGCCAAAACCTGGAGGTGAACTGGCTTCCTCTATCAGACACTATCCTCTTGGGTACTCCATGCAGACATACAATTCTAGCAATATATAGTTCAGCAAGTCTAAGTCCTGTGTAGGTGGTCTTGACTGGGATGAAATGAGCAACATTTGTCAAACGATCCACTATCACCCAAATAGAATCATATCCGTTTTGAGTTCGGGGCAAACCAACAATAAAATCCATACTGATTTCTTCCCATTTCCACTCTGGTATTTTCAAAGGTTGAAGCAACCCTGCGGGTCTCTGATGTTCAGCTTTGACCCTTTGACATATATCACATCTTGCTACATATTCTGCAATTTCTCTCTTCATTCCATACCACCAATATCGATCCTTCAGATCTTGATACATCTTGGTGCTCCCACGGTGAATTGAATAGGCAGACTCATGTGCTTCTCAAAGTATAATTTCCTTGATAGGTTCAATATCTGGAACACATATTCGTTTCCCAAACCATACCGTCCCATTCTCATCCTTGGTAAAACCTAGGGCTTTACCCTCTTTAATACGCTGCCTGATTTCCTTAACCTTCTCGTCCTCAAGTTGCCCTTTATGAATTTCTTGTTCCAAGGTCGAATCAACTTCCATCACCACGGCTTCTGCGCTGTTTACCAACCCCAGATTAAGTCTCTCAAAATCTTTGCTTAGCTCGGGGTGTCTATCTTGTAAGGACATTAATCGGAGATAAGTCTTTCTACTCAAGCATCAGCAACTACATTCGCCTTTCCGGGATGGTAGTTAATTCCTAAATCATAATCCTTAATAAGCTCTAACCATCTACGCTGTCTGAGGTTGAGATCAGGCTGAGTAAAAATATACTTCAAGCTCTTATGATCCGAATATATCTCGCACCTTTTTCCAATTAAATAGTGTCTCCATATCTTGAGTGCGTGGACTACAGTGGCTAACTCTAAATCATGTGTAGGGTAGTTCTCCTCATGCTTCTTTAGTTGTCTTGATGCATAGGCTACAACATGGCCTTCCTGCATTAGCACACATCCTAATCCCTGACGGGAGGCATCAAAATAAATGGAAAACAGTTTCTGCGTATCTGGCATGACCAGGACTGGCGCAGATGTAAGTCTTTCTTTCAACTCTTCAAAACTTGCCTCACAAGCAGGAGTCCATTTAAACATTTGTCCTTTCTCAAGTAATTTGGTGATGGGCTTCGCAATCTTGGAGAATCCTTCTATGAATCGGCGGTAATATCCTACCAATCCAAGAAAGCTTTCCAATTCAAAACATCTTCTACCTTTCTTGGGTCGACTGCTATTCCTCCGGCGGAGATGATATGATCGAGAAAAGAGACTTGATCTAGCCAGAGCTCACATTTGCTCAACTTAGCATACAACTAATTATCCCTAAGCTTCTGTAGGACCAATCCTAGATGTTCTTCATGCTCCTTTTTATCCCTTGAGAAAACTAGGATGTTGTCAATAAAACTACTACAAACTTATCCAAAAACTCCATGAACACTTTGTTCATTAGGTACATGAAGTAGGCAGGGGCGTTGGTCAATCCGAAAGACATAACCGTGTACTCATATAGTCCATAACGGGTGATGAAGGCGGTTTTAGGAATGTCCGAAACTCGAATCTTCAACTGATGATACCCTGAGCGAAGATCGATCTTGGAGAACACACATGCACCTCTAAGTTGATCAAATAAGTCATCTATCCTGGGAAGAGGGTACTTATTTTTGATTGTCACCTCGTTCAAGGCGCGATAATCTATACACATCCTTTGGGTGCCATCCTTCTTGGGTACGAAAATCACTCGTGCACCCCATGGTGACGAACTAGGTCAGATATAACCCTTATCTAACAACTCTTGCAATTGCTCCTTAAGTTCCGCTAGCTGATTAGCAGCCATTCTATACGGTCTCTTAGATATAGGAGCTGTACCAGATATTAGTTCTATAACAAACTCGATGTCACGGTCAGGTGGCATACCTGGTAATTCTTCTAGAAAAACATCCGGGTAATCACGAACAACTGGAATGCTCTCGATTGGTGTTCCATCAGCTTGATTAACTGTTCCCCTGACCATTGGTGAATCTTTTGCAACGTATTCCACTTCTTTTCCTCCTCTCACAGACAGACGAACGGCTCTTCTTGCACAGTCAATAATCCCATTGAACTTGGTTAACCAATCCATCCCTAGTATGATGTCTATTCCTTCGAATTCCAAAATGATAAGGTTTGCTGGGAAATCTACCCCCCTTATCTTAATACTAAGGTTCGGGCATACATGCCTTGCTTTTATTTCTCCACCTGGAGAGCTAACAACCATTCTATTCTTCATAAGAGATATAGGTAAATTGTGGCTTCCTACATACTTGGTTGATATAAAAGAATGCGATGCTCCAAAATCAAATAGTACGGTAGCGGGGTTGGAGTTGATAAGAAACATACCAATCACAACATCCGAGGCATCTTGAGCTTCGTCAACTGCCACATGATTCACACGGCCTCTTGCCACATTCTGCTTTGTTTGGTTCTGGGGTTGATTCCCATTGCGGTTCTGCTGGTTTGCGCCTTGGGTGGGTAGATGATTCGGACGCTTAAGAGGGCATTGGTACGCAAAATGTCCCTCTACTCCACAATTGAAACAGGGTTTTCCTTTAGTGGAGGCTTGAGGGTTGTTGCCAGTGTTGTTATTCCTTTGAGGGATCTGACTTGAATTGCGGGGAGGTTGAAAATTGGAGCGCTGGTTCTGTCCTGCATTCCTGGATGAGTTCTAATTTGTAGACTGGGCCCTGGGGTGATTGTACTGCTAACCGGAACGATTTATAGGTCCAGCCTGAGGGGTGTCATAACGGGGCCTAGCTTTACTACCTGACTGACTTGGGCGATCCATCTTGCGCTTGCGCTCAATATTGTTTCTCTTGTGCTCCAGGATAAGAGAATGATCTACAAGGGACTGAAAGTTCATGAAATCACAAGAAGCTAGAGAATACTGCAGTCCATCATTTAGTCCTTCCAAGAAACAGTCTTGCTTTTTCTCATCGGTATCTACATCCTCTGGTGCATACCGGGACAACTGGGTGAACCTAGTGACGTACTCACTCACAGTCATTCCTCCTTGCTTGAGCGATAGGAACTCCTTTCTCTTAATCTTGATAGCTCCTTGGGGTACATGATGAGCTCGGAAAACATTCTTGAACTCCTGCCAGTTGATGCTGTCAGGTTCTTCATGAGCAGCGACATAGGCATCCCACCAGTCTGCAGCAGGTCCCATCAGCTGGTGTGACACGAACAGAACCTTCTCCCTGGTGTTGCACTGGGCGACTGAGAGTTTCTTTTCAATGACCTTGAGCCAATCATCAGCATCCATAGGTTCAACCGCATGAGAAAAGGTAGGTGGTTTAGTCCTTTGAAATTCTCCGAGCTTGTCACGGGATTGATGTGGTGGTGCTGGGGCGGCGACGAGGGGATTCTGCTGCTTTTGGGTCATGGTTCGAGCCACTCCTTGTAGAATCTGCGTTTGCACTGCCAAAAGCTGCTCGAGGGATGGCTGTGGTGGTGGGGAGGGATTATCATTGTCTTGCCCATCGGAAGTATTGCCATTAGCATTGGCGCGGTTCCTTAGGTTCACCATCTAAGATCAGGGCAAGTAGAAGACGAAACAAGGAATTTAAGAAGAACAACAGAAGGTGAACAGAGGTAGACTCCCAAACTAACTAATATATTAATTATAAGGATGCATTCGTGAAGAGAAACTTCACAAAACATCACTCACTCAAACAAAAATCCAAATCATTACATAACACACCACCAGATCAACCTACTCTCTAACACACGATTTGCTAACGACTCATAACCACTAAGGGGCAGCCTCCTAAACAATTCCTAACTCTGCCGAAACCTCAAGGTGCTGGAGCTGGACGACGCTGAGCCTGAAGACAGTGCGGGGAACGGGGAGTCTCTTCCTCAGATCCAGAGTCAGATGCAGAAGATTGCCAGCAGTCCGGGTGGTAACGCTTCTTGTTGCATAGCTCACTCTGAGCTTGAGCTAACTTGCCTCTGACGTACTGCAGCTCCTCGGTGGTTCGATCCAACTCCTGACTTAGCTCCAAGGCCAGGGCGGTTTGCTCTCCAAGCCTGGTGGTACCTTCCGCGATGATGGGTGTAGTGGTGATGTCGGTGAAGCCGCTGATGCGTTGAGGGTAATGGTTGTATTGTGTGAAGATCAGGTCGTCGCTGTGGCGGTGGCAGAGGACCAGCAGGGCTTGGCGCGCGGCGTCACGTATTCCAGCCTCGAAGGTAGCTCTTGGTGAGATGGCGTAATGGATGCTCGTCACCTCGTAGGCTCCACGCTCTGGTAGCGAACTGTAGATCACCACTTCGACTTTCCACTCAGGAGGGGCATCGGCGTACTCCGTCTTCACTCCTGCATATTCTGGTGCCTTCTCGGATCCCAAATAATGAAGTATCTCCCAAATCTTGGCGGGGATCCATCCGGCGCGACGTCCATCGGAGTGGTAGACACGGCTCCATCGTTGAACTCAAGGAATTATATGGAATAGGATACTATAAATACATAGGATTCAGGATTAACTGCATGCATGTTTGAAAAGAATGCATTTTAAACAAACTGGGATCAAAATGTTCAAGGACACTTGCCTCTCCCAACTTGCTGCTCAGACTCTTCAAAAACTTGGTCCTGAAGGTTCTCGAACTGCTCTTCATCTGTTTTCGACACGCACCGGAAAAAGATACAACAAAACAAACTAAGAACAGTACACCACACAATAGCTAACATCTATGAAAAAGGTACTACAAGACAGTACACGTCTCTACGAACACGTGAGCGCTAAAATCATCTAAATCGGAGCTAAAACGAGAAAGTTATGCTATAAATAAGATTAGGGTTACATCTGAAAATAAAAAGGGCTTAGTTTAAATAAAAATAGAGAGGTTAGGGGCCTTTTTGCAAAAATTGAGGGACCTATAAAAAGTTCAGGGACTATTCTGCATATTACAAGGGCTTTTATTTAAGTATAGGAAAGTCCAGGGGCTTATTTGCAAAATAGTCATTACTCCCGAATTAAATGAAATAGGAAAATATGACTGGAAAAGGTGTGCTGACGTGTCACTGCCACGTCGGCTAAATTGATGAGGTGGCCTGCTTATGCAAGCGATGACATGGCCTAATTTGCTGACTAGGATTATGTGGCCACGTGGCAGTAGACGATTGGACACCGAAGGGGTATGTGAAGCTTTTAATCACGACCATCCAAAACAGATCTAACGGCTGTTGGCACGGGGGGGGGGGGGCTTTAGTTGACCAGCGCCAGAGGTGAAAGCGGCGGCGGACAGCTCGGCGTGGCGGTGCTATCGCCGGAGAGATGGCGATCCTCGTCGCCGGGCACGGGGTTCAACGATGAGTGGCGGCGGAGAGAAAATAGAGCACGGGGAATCCGTTTTAGGCATGTACCGACGACGGCGTGGCTCGGGTGACGTGCCGCAGCAGGGTAGACATCGGTGCGACTCGGGTGGCGTCGAGGAGGGAGCTCCGGTGGCTAAAACTCGTCGGTGAAGGCAGCAGCGGGCGCGGTAGATGGTGGAGATGCTCAAGCGCGGCTCAGCTATGGCAAACGAGCGTCAGAACGGTGGTGGCGAAGCTTGGGGTGGCGAAGCTATGGCGGCGGCGGCGGAAAGGCTTGAGCTGGCGCAATTTTTAGATGGGAAAAACCGAGGGGGGGTCCGAGCTTTATATAGGCGGGGGAAGGGATAAGGTCGTGAGGTTTGGGTTTGGCTCGCTTCGGTTGGGATATGGACGCGGGATCGCGGCGAACGGCGTCGGCTTCGACTCGGACACGGGCGGAGTCCAGCTCGGGCGGGAGAAAGAAGAAGCACGGGGCCCATCTGGCGGTGTCTGCGGAGGGAAAATGGTTTTCGGCCGGGCGCCACTGGGAGGAGCGGCTCGGCACCGCTGGGCTGTGGCCTTCGGCTGGCCCATGTGGGGAGGCGGGAGGTGAGGGAAGGAGGAAGCAGGCCGGCCCGCGTAGGAAGAAAGAAAAGGCCGGAAAGAAGAAGTTTCGGCCCAGAGAGAGAAAAAAGGATTTTCCTTTAATAAAACCTTTTTCAAACCCTTTTTTTTCTTCTTCTTTTTTTTCTTTTTAAATTCGAACGTCGCGCTCGGGGTTTTCAAAAGTTTATTTTCCACACAATGAAAACTCTAATGCAGCTAAACTCAGCATGTATGCAACAAACTATAATATATCCTAGGTTCAATATTTTAACTTTTAGAAAATAATTTCTTTCTCCTAAAATCTTAAGGCAAAGAAAAACACCCTATTCTAAGGAAAAGGATATTTATTACTATTTCCAAAAAGTTGAAAAACTAGGGTGTTACACACAACAACCATAGGCAACTGACCGGGAGAAACACGCCTAGAACGTCACAATCTCGTCTTGATAATCTCCAACATCTTCACTCACTGAGCAGCAGCATACATGTCGCATGGGTAGGGAAAATAGCAAGTGTGAGCACATGATGCGCTCAGCAAGTGGGGGAAAGTAATGATATGGAGGTTTATACCAAAAATAGGCTAACACATGGTATATTTGCGTAAATGTGAGTAATGAAAACATATTTGGACTCAAAACATTAAGCAATTATTGAGTGAATGTAACCCATATAGTGCAACACCCAGCATACAAGGCTCCCCACCTTGCACACCATAACCGTGATAGCGGCAAAACAGCGATGACTGTTGTTAGGTTTGGTGGTGACCATGAACAGATGCAGGAACAAAGACGCTTGCGTTCCCAGAGATTGGCTACGAAATTTGAGAAACCGTTTGAATAGAGATGTTCATATATCACAAGAACACAATGCTATGGCATGGGTTTTAGTAGATCATCCATTGAGAGGAAGAACGATCAATGAAGAAGAGACGGGTGATGGCTGCGACATGCTGTGGTTGGCAATGGCGTCCTAGTCGTGTCGCTGCACAAACAGGGATGGGCTCCTAGGGTCACGTAGAAGACTCGATGGGATACACCGTGATGCAGTTGGTGCATCCATACGGCCTTCGGATTGATGGGGAACGCGAATGCAAATCCGGTGCGCGTGCAGAACGAGTCCAGAAACCGGACAGCAGGTATGTCAACCTTGATTGCGATAGTTTGGCTGCTCTACTGGCCGAACTGGTTGGTGAGAGAGTGGGGAACATCACGAGACATGCACCGGTGAAAGGGCTTGGTGATTTGACCACTGGTCGGTCGGGAACGTCGATGCCAATCGGCTACAGCGCGACTGTCCCACGGCTGTCCACGACGGCGACGACTGTGGCAGCGTAGATCGGGCTTTGGCCAAGGCTAGAGGTTGGCTAGGGATTTAGTATGATTCTAAAACAGTAGTAAGGGAGGAGAAGACAGGGTCCTCACCTTGCTTTGATTGTCGAGGAAGGAGGATTCGTGGAGAAGACGACGTAGAGCATAACGGGCGGCGGCGGTGGCGGCTCCGGCGATGCACGGACAGGGCAGCAGTGACTTCTAGGGCTTGGGGGCATGCAATAGAGGTAGGAGATGGCGTCCAACTCATATATATAGGGCTAGGGGCGGCTGGTTGAGGTGGAGTCCAAACCGAACACGAATCGGATTCGAGTTCGAGTCAGTTACAGTTTCCTTTTTCGCAGCTCTGTATTCTGACGATAATATCTCTATTGTACAGACTCCAAATTGGACGTTTCTTGATTATAAACTATTGTACTCAAAAAGATCTACAACTTTAGTAGTCATTGGAACTTCTTAAAACGTCATATTGATTTCCAAAAATGCTCCACAAGATAAACTGTTTGAACTTGGACTTATCTGCGCAGCACTGATTTCGGGGGCCATAACTCCTAGCTCCATTCTCCAAAAGAGAACTTTCATTGGTTCAAATCGAAGCTCTTGACGAGACCTACAACTTTTGTATTGTCAAGATTTGTATTTGAGGTCGTTTGGAACTCCAAAACTTCATGCAAAGATGAGGCTGTCTAGGACTCAGGGAAAATTTACAGATTTCGTGGATCCCTTGTGTTGGGCCTTCTGGATGACTTGGCTAAGAGTTTGGACTTGAGCAAAATTGAGCCCAAAGACATTTTAGATATATCCAGAGTTTAGAAAAGAAACGTTTGTAGAGAAATTTGAATAGGGTTTGAATTTGAATTGAGTTTGGATTGAATTTAAGAGAAACGAAAAGGTAAAGTTGAACAAGAATAGGAGTAGATGAGGAATTTGAATTTGGATTTGGGTAGAATTTGAGAAAGAGAAGAGATTGACTTTAAACAAGAATTTGGATAATATTTGAATTGAATTAGAAAAGGATCAGGTATGATCAAGGATTGAATAGATGATGAATTCAAAGATTTTGAATTCCAACCATTAAGATCCTTAACTTATTCACTACTGTGTTTTGTAAAACCTTTTCAAAATCTCTTTCACTCAAAACACCAAAGAGAAAGAAAAGAAAAAAGAAATCTAATGCATTTACCTGGCTTCTAGCAAAACTCAGCATGCAATGCACACAAAATAATAACCTATATTGATTGATTGATTAAGAAAATAGGTTTTAAACCTATACTACTGTTGAAGCTATTCAATAATCTTGGAAAATTTTAGAAATTTGAGAAATCTGAAAATCAGGGTGTTACAATAAACCTTCATAGAAATGTTCCATAGCAGCCTCTTCATCCTCAATAATATCACAACGCAATATACTATTTTCTAGATTTTGATAATATTCTTCTACGAATTTATTGCCTTGGTTTAAGTGCTGCAATTTCTTACACAAATCATGTTTAAAAGAGGGTGGAACAAATCTGTTACGCATAGCAACCTTGAAAGCATCCCATGTCATAGCTGCTGACCCATCGATGCATACCCTATTCCACCAGATGATAACAAAATCTTTAAGTTCACTAGTGGCTTGCCTAACCCTATGTACTTCAGGAACTAAATGAGCATTAAATTTCTATTCTACCATCATCTCCCAATCTAGATACATTTCAGCATCATAAACACCCACAAAAGATGTATGGTAAACTCTACTTTAGCTAATGGATCACCATTAACACATGCATTATGTTGCTGAAATGTATTACCTCTCATACATTGTTGGTTGAAGTTCAATCAGTTCATTTGTTATGTATCAAAAGTGTCATGTTCTTGCGTCAAAATTTCATCATCCGCGACGGACTCCTCATGTTCATGGGCTGCACCATGAGGATCCACACGCGTGTTGTTCGGTGGCTAATTGGTCAACATATCAAAGCGTGCATTGAGCATTACAATATTATCATTCAGTCGCTGCAATGCAGTATTTGTTTCTGCAAGTTTCTTCTCAATGCCATCATTAATAGCTTTTCGGTGCTCATTCAACACCATCGTGAGCTCTTCCCTTAAAACACACTCTTGCGCATGGTTAGTAGCAAACATGAGACCATAATAATTTATTATCCCTATCAACTACTAGGTGACACAGGTGGAATTACACAATTTCAAGTGCCTTACCATGCTCTTGCAAGTGTTCTTACTAAACACAACAGGTGGAACAACTAGTGGCTGGTTCATGATACCTTATCGGGTGCCAGTGAGGCAGTTGTAATGGGAGAACTATTCTGATCAAGAGCAAGTGGAGCTCGGACAAACAATATTTAGTAGCAAGGAATAGCAATAATGAAATCAGATTAGCAAACCTGAATAAAAATCCATAGTACTCAGCATAGTTGCTGGCCTGAACGCATTCCTAGAACTAGCTCAAGCAAGCCAAAAAATAGGATCACCATGGAACAAAATTTGCAATGCAAACTAAATTTTCTTTTGGCACCCTTTGTTTCTTGCTCTCTTTTCTCTTTTTTTTGGCACTCTTTGCTTCTTGCTTTCTTTTCTTTTTTTTTACTTTTTTTGAGAATGTGATACAAACTCAAAACTCTTCTACTACCTTTTCTAGGTCCAAGGAGGTGAGTCTATCACAAACTTTCTCTCTCTCTCTCTCTCTCTCTCTCTCTCTCTCTCTCTCTCTCTCGCTCTAGGTGGTCGAACCCAAGTAGGTGGTCAAATCCTATTAGGTGATCGAACCCATGTAGGAGGTTGTTGGGGGGGGGGGGATAAGCTAGCCTGAGGATAACAGTTGAAGATCACCATCCGGTCCCTCCGAAGCCTTGATCTCCGAACCCTCTATTAGAAGCTCGATCTCCAATATCATCAGATCCTTTCATGGTACCCCTTCGCACCTATGAAACCTTCCCTTGGCTCCGTCGGTTCAACCCCCTAAAGCCTTCCAAAACACAGCCTCCCGAAGCCTCGGTCCTCCGAAGCTTCGGCCTCCCGAAGTCCCGGCCCTCTGGATTCTCGCTTCCTAACGCCTTCACCTCCCTGTTCTATGCCTCCCGAGGCCTCCACCTCGGGATAATCGGGCCACCTTACTGAGGGCAGTGGAGTGAGTCAGCAGGCACTAGAAAGATCTACCGAAAGGGGAGTGCCAGTCGTGCTTTGCCTGCAAGGAAGTGACTAGCATTAAAGGCCTGGGCTAATGGGCACCACTCTGACACCCTGTCATGATGAGGGCTATCCTGACACCCCTGATCGTGCGGCGTCGGGCCGGAATTGGCAACCAGCTCGCCCCCGTCAGCGGGCAGGCACCATGATAATTACCATAGTGGATATTTATCTCCCGATAGGATAGAAGGTAGTTATCCGGGATAAGACTCAGTAATTTAGCTGGATCCCGGATATTTGTACATTATGATAACTTGTACGCCAAGCTACGCATGACCCTATAAATAGGAGGCCATGGTCCTCTGGGTAAAAGAGGAAAAGGGGGAGAAGGACACAGCAAAAAAGAACACGCATCACAACGAACATTGTGATACTCCTCCCAGAGTGATACATTTTCCTATCATCAATATACTTGTGGTGTTCCTTCCTCTCAAACTTCGTCTCCAAGCTTGAGTCTCCTCCTTAGAAGAAACTCTCACCGTACTTGCTGGGGCAAGACGAACTCTTGCTCCAACAGTGGCGCCATCCGTGGGGATCTCAAACACAAAAGTGCTAAGAGAGGTAGGAATCCACCAGGGAAACCACCAAAGGATTAGCTAAAACTGCCATACCCACCGTTACGAGCATGCAACCATATGCATGGCTGCCTCAGCCATACGCACCGTATGCATGCACCAGCCCCGCTGCCGTAAGGGACAACGTTCCTCCAACCTCGGCCAACTCAGAACCTTGGGTCGGTACAGGAACTCCAGACGGCGCGGAGGCCTTCCAGCCTCTACGTGATGAAGACCTCACCGCCTCAGGAGAGGACGCGGCCGAAGCCACAGCCAAGCAGGCCACTTTCCATTGGTTCTGGGTGGTCCAATCCAGGATTGCTCCTACCTGGGCTTGTCCCCAGCTGTCCCCTTCGACCACACCTGGGATTCCCCGAGTGAGCCAACATCTTCGGAAAATCTATCCACCCAGCGCCCTCCTTGGGCCCCTCAGGCGAAAGAGGGTTTCAAGGAGATGGAGGGCTCCGGGGTGCATGGACCCCACCAGTGCCTCCGACGCCGCCCTCGCAACACCAACCGTGCGCAGGGAACCCCATGCCCACCTGATTCGGTGAGGCATAGTCAGAACCACTTTGACTCCAAAAGCCGGTTCACTGGGCAGCCTCGATGGTCTCCCAAAGGGGAAGGAGCCCTTGGGGAAACCACAGGCTTTGGGACACACCACCTTCGGCAATGACCCCAACGACAACTCCAAGCTTCGGTGCCCCTAGAAGCACACGAGTGCATCCTGGACGGGCGCGGCCATAACACCAATGACTGTCGCACCCTTATGACCTCCTGGGAGAAATACCTCAGAAGGCAAGTAGAATACCTAGCCGCGGAAGGAGCGGACGATGGACGGCGCAGGGTTTGGAGACCTGGGGCAAACTCCCGGGCAAATCCCCAGTTCCTAAACCCTGCACTGTCACTACCGACCCTACTACCAATAGTACCACATCCAGCAACGAGAACTGAGTCGGGGACACGCTGTCGCCAGGCTCCGGACGGAATATCTCCGCAGCCGGGCAATGGCTAAGGACCGAAGCGATCAAGCACCGCCTCTCCCGACTAGCCTTCGACTACGTCTCCAACATGCCATCGCTAATTTCCGGACGGATTACCTCCGGAGCTAGGCAAGGGCTAAAGCCTGAGGGGGTCAAGCACCGCCTCTCCTAGCCTAGCCATAGGCTTCGAGGTCACCAAGCCTCACAATAGAGGCCTCATTCCTACAAAGGTACGCCCACTGTTAACTACCAAATAGTTTACCTAGTGATCCGTCTTTCATACGGCAAGGTTAGAGTCTGTTGGAGGCCTCCAACCTTACTGCTAGGAGTCTTTTTTCAATAAAAAGCCACTAAGTAGAAGCAGTAGAACTTAAGTTACATTTTCACTTAGCATGAATAGTTATATCACTTAGCTATGTTTTATGCAATGAATAGCTTCTCATTGCCAACAGTAGACTACAAAACTTAGCTAGTATAAACCGTGCAAAATCCCTACACTCCCGCAGACGCATCGTGCCTAGGTCACCTGGGGGGCGGGTCTTTCCAGGTTTCCTGGAAGGCATTATGTGGCCTCGGAAGCGTAGTTGCCATGTATCAAGGGATTTCCTTGATAGACTGTGTTGCGACGCCACCTGTAGGACATCTTCGGGTGGCGTGACAAGCCCACGTACCACGAACGTAGCATGCCTATGTCAACTGGAAGGCAAGACTGCCTAGATTTCCTGGAAGGCATTGTGTAGTCTCGGTAGGAAGTGGAGCTCACACACCACGGGCGTAGCATGCCTAGGTTACCTGTGGGGCAAGACTGCCCAGGTTTTCTGGAAGGTATTGTGTAGCCTCGATAGTGTGTGGACGCCGCATATCACAGGACTGCCCTGATGTGAGGATGCGGTGCTCTGAGGAATGCTGTCGTAAGGAATCCTCGTTGCACGACATGCCTACACACCACGGGCATAGCATGCCTAGGTTACCTGGAAGGCAATACTGCCTAGGTTTCCTGGAAGGTATTGTGTAGCCTCGATAGTGTGTAGATGCCGGTTATCAAGGGACTTCCTTGGTAATGTAGTTGCAGCGCCCTCAGGGGATTTCTCTGGAGGCATGACAAGCCCACGCACCAGTAAGCATCACTTGCCTAAACCCAAGGTCACCTGAAAAGGTTTCTCGGAGGGTAGGCTTTGCCCTGGTAGGAAGTGGAGCCCACAAACCGCGGGCGTAGCATGCCTAGGTCACCTGGGGGGCAAGACTGCCAGGTTTCCTGGAAGGTATTGTGTAGCCTCGATAGTGTGTGGACACCGCATATCAGGGGACTACCCTAATGTGAGGATGCGGTGCTCTGAGGAATACTGTCACAAGGAATCCTCTCTGCACGACATGCTTATATACCTTGGGCGCCGCTTATGCCTAGGTCACTTGCAAGGTAGATTATGTCCAGGGTGCCCTGGAAGGGTCATATAAATGCCCCATGCTAGGACACATCCTTGGTGGACAGTGTTGCGGTGCACCTCGGGCGTTTCCTTGGGAGCACGACAAGCCTACACACCATGGGCGTAGCATGCCTAGGTCACCTGGACGGCAAGACTGCCTAGGTTTCCTGGAAGGTATTGCATAGCTCCGATAGTGTGGAGGACCTTCGGCATTAATACATGCCAAGGAGTCTTACCAAACCTCCGGCAAAAATGGAGAGTTTTACCAAACCTCCGGATAAAACGGAGGGTCCTTCCAAAACCTCCGACAAAAACAGAGAGTCTTTCCAAACCTCCGACAAAAATGGAGAGTCTTACCAAACCTCCGATAAAAACGGAGAACCTTACTAAACCTCTGGTAAAAACGGAGAACCTTACCAAACCTCTGGTAAGAACGGAGAACCTTACCAAACCTCTGGTAAAAACGGTGAACTCTACGAAAAACCTCTGGTAAAAACGGGGAACTTTACTAAAACCTCCGGTAAAACGGAGAGCTTTACCAAACCTCTGGTAAGAATGGAGAACCTTACCAAACCTCTGGTAAAAACGGTGAACTCTACCAAAAACATCCCTAAAAAACGGAGAGCTTTACCAAACCTCCGGCAAAAACGAAGAGCTTTACCAAACCTCCGGCAAAAACGGAGAGCTTTTCCAAATCTCTGCATAACGGAGAGCGCTACAAAATCTCCACACCACGGAGAGACTTTCGGAAGCCCCCCGCGATGGAGATATTTCTTTGAAACTCCATCAGGCGAAAAGATTCTGAAAAGATCTAACAGGAAAGGTACCCCGGCATCATGAAGGCTAATGCCTTCGTGCCGAAGGGGTACGAAACCCGCTGGTCTCCAAAGAGCACCACACATAGATCGAAGAGGTACATAGATCCCCCTCCCTACAGGGGAAGGTATGATCACGTGACTCAAACACGTATGGTAAAAGGTAACAATATTACCCTACCATCTCCTTTGAAAACACCTTTTACATGTTATTTTATAAGGGTCATACTAACATTTAATAAAAGCCAGCGCCACGTGGCACGGGAAACATAGCGGAACTCCCGACTATCCATTGCAAAGACCGCAAAGCTGGGCAGCTGCTAAGGGCTGAGGGGGTCACAGACCACCTCTTCCGCCTGGCCTTTGGCTTCACCTCCGACGCGTTGTCGCCAGGCTCCAGACGGAATACCTCTGGATCCGAGTAGCGGCTAAGGGCCTAGGGGGTTGCGGACCCTCTTCTGCCTAGCCTTTCGGCTTCACCTCCAACGTGCGTCACCAGGCTCCACATGGAATACCCCAGGAGCCAGGCAGCGGCTAAGGGCCGAGGGGGTAGCGGACCGCCTCACCCACCTGGCCTTCGGCTTCACCTCCGACGCGCTGTCACCAGGCTTCGGACGGAATACCCCCAGAGCCGGGCAGCGGCTAAGGGCCGAGGGGGTCACGGACCTTCTCTTCCACCTGGCCTTCGGCTTCACCTCCGACGCGCCATCGCCAGGTTCCATACAGAATACCTCCGGAGCCAGGCAACGGCTAAGGGCTGAGGGGGTCGCGGACCCTCTCTTCCGCCTGGCCTTCGGCTTCACCTCCGACGCGCCGTTGCCAGGCTCTGGATGGAATACCTCCAGAGCCAGGCAGCAGCTAAGGGCCGAGGGGATCGCGGACCCTCTCTTCCACCTGGCCTTCGGCTTCACCACCGACGCGCCGTCACCAGGCTCCGGACAGAATACCTCTAGAGCCGGGCAGTGACTAAGGGTCGAGAGGGTCACGAACTGCCTCTTCCGCCTGGCCTTCGGCTTCACCTCCGATGCACCGTCGCCGGGCTCTGGACAGAGTACCCCCAGAGCCGGGCAGCGGCTAAGGGCCGAGGGGTCACGGACCGCCTCTTCCGCCTGGCCATTGGCTTTACCTCCGACGCGCCGTCGCCAGGCTCCGGACAGAATACCTCCGGAGCCGGGCAACGGCTAAGGGCCGAGGGGGTCGTGGACCGCCTCTTCCGCCTGGCCTTCAGCTTCACCTCCGACGTGCCCTCACCAAGCTCCGAACGGAATACCTCCGGAGCCGGGTAGAGGCTAAGGGCCGAGGGGGTCGCAGACCACCTCTCTCACCTAACCTTCGGTTGTGCCTCCGGCACATCATCGCCGTCAGCCTGGACAGTCGCTAAAGAACCCGAAGGGTCAAGGACCACCTCCGGAGTTCATCTCCAAATTTTCTAGAGGGACTTCACTGAGTCGGAAATCTAGAACAAATTAGAAAGGAGGCCCTACCAGCCCAAAGCTCGAGGAGTATGCAGTAACCAGGGACGAAGAAGTACAGTTTGGAGGCACGAAGGCAAGCACGCACGCGGCCACCCATTCGAAAGGTCCTCTCGCATTGCGATACGGAAGGAGACATGACCATTCCCAAAGATCCATGTTACATTATTAAAAAAACAACCAATACATCCAGGGCATACAAACTAACACAACTGTACAAAAATTGCCACGAAGAAGATAGATCCCTACGGAGCAAAACAAGGCGAGAAAGAGTACAAGGTGACTAAGTTCAGCCGTGACATGGATATATCACGGCGTCACCAAGTACGTCATCTCGGTGACCGCCTTCACCTCCTTCGGGTCCCGGTAGGGGCCACGCATGAGACGGCGTATACGCCTCATCTACGGCCTGCCGTTGCGGAAGCCGATACAGTAGCTTGCTCCAGGGCTATCGGAGGATGCTGAGGAGTCCGAGGAGGTCACCGGTGAGGCCTTCTCCCTCACCTTCTCGGCCTCTTCCTGCTTCACCGCCGGGCACACAGACGCTGGCTCACTCTCCCTACGCAGGAGATCACAGTCAATCTCCTCGTCGTCATTGGAGCGATGGACAACCACCTCCCCTGCAGATGTGGAAGTAGCTTCGCCTCTGGCGCCTCTACCGACGACCGAAGTTGGTGTTCCAAACCATGAAAATAACACCATGACAACAACAAGGCCTTTTGAAAGGATCGAATGCCCCAAGAGGGGGGCTGAATTGGGCAATTTAAAAGCTTCTACCAAAAACTAGAACAAATAGCAACCTTAGCCTAGATGAAAAGAAATGTGACTATACGAACAAGCTAGGAGAAGGCAACTATACAAGCAAGCAAAGACACTAAGAAAATGTGGAATTGAAAGCTTCCAAGAATATAAATGCTCAAAATAAATTACAAAATATTAAAGAAATGGATAAGAGAACACCGAATTTTTTTCCAAGGTACCAAGGAGTTGGCACTCCCCCTAGTCCTCGTTGGAGCATCCACCTAGTCCAAGAGCTCACCTTGACACCACCAATCACCAAAGACCGGCTAGGTGTTGCCAACCACCAAGAGTAAGAAGCCAATAGCTTCACTTGACCAAGATCAAGCCTATACTACAGCTAGATGCACACTTGCTACTCTCCAAGCACTAATGATGTCCTTAATGTTCAATTAGGGACATGGAAATCAACTCAAGTTCTCTACCTTGCTTCTTCATGACACACACAGTGTATGAACTCCTCTGGAATGCAAGAGAGAGAAATGAAACCAAGTGGAGGGGTATTTATAGGCTAGAGATCCAAATTATAGCTGCTGCCTAACCACCCACTTTTTCTCTTAACACTGGATGATCCAGTAAGTATCTCCTTACTCACACCGGACAATCTAGTGAGTACAAACTTCCATTTTCACTGCGCCAGCTGTCATTAGCTGTTACTACTGAGAAATAGTTTGGTGACATCATCCGGAGAACATCGACCCAACACTAAACCATCCTATGAGTACAAACTAGCCAAATTTTTCTGTTGCAATACCCTCTGGAAAATATGCTCCGGTGATGATTTCATTGCAATCACCGAACTATTCGATGCGTTAAACTTCTTTTGTCCTCAAAATCTTCTCTGGTAGAAAAGCTTCGGTGTGCATATGTGTCTATCACCGGACTATCCGGTGAATAGAACTCCTGCAATCCAACCGAAACAACCCTCTCTGGAAATATTACTCTGGTGATCCATTCTTGCCTTCACTGGACCATCCGATGAGTGAAGTTTGTTCAGCCACAAGAAACTATTCTCTGCAAGAATTGGTCCAGTGTAAACACCACCTTTACTGGATCATCCAGTGAAGTAAGCCTCAAAATTCTTTCCTAGGAATCGCCTCTGTAATAAATAGTCCGGTGCAATCATCATTGCATAATGGATAATCCAGTGTGTTAAACTTCAATTTTCCTGGCAATCCCCCTTCTGCTGAAAATAGACCGGTGCTCTCACCACACTATCACCGGACTATCTGGTGTAACAGTTCTAACAATTTTGCACACGTCACCCAAAAAATCATCCAGTGATTACATCACTTTGTTCATCGGAGCATCCTATGCATATAGAGTGTTTTCTGTCTTGAGATAACAATATGCTCTGATGGGATCACTTCACATAGACCGGATCATCCAGTGAAGTAAATTTTCCCTGAGCTCATCCAATTCATACTTTCTTGAGCTCTAGCTTCTCGACATGTCAACCATGGGCTTCTATGAGCTACCTAGTGCAAGAATTTCACAAGTGTGCATCAAACCAAGTCTAGACTCACTAGGTCAAGCTACTACTCTTAGACCCTCTTTATAGTATGGTCAAAATACTAAAGAAAAAGAACATATACTACTCTAAGTGTCCTTCATCTCCCTTGTGACACTTAAAACAAGAAGATCCTTAATCTTGGTGCACAAGTCCTTTGATCGTTCACATAATAGCCTTAGGGACCAAGAATACCCAATTATCATTGTGAACTGAATTTTTGATTCTCTTAAAAACAAATTGTTAGTCACAATGATAGAGTTATCATTAATCACTGAAACACTTACCACTTACCTATGGGCCTATATACTACAATCTCCCTCTTTTTGGTGATTGATGACAAGACATATGAGAAGATATAGATATGAATTGAAGTACACCCTTCCATACTAGGCAATTGACAACATATAACAATAAAACAAGAGAAAGCCTAGCACTCGAACAACATGTCATGCTAGAAAAAATATAATTAAGCACGCAAGACATAAAACATAATGTGATGACAAGCTAAACACATCAATTAAGAATCAAAAGGCCTGTCATTACATCAAAATCCATAAGATCCAACAAGCCGAACCTAGCAACCCAAAAGCTAAACTACACTCCCCCTGAAACTAGCAAGCTCTCTAGACACTCAAGACTAGTTATCTCTCTCCAAAACTCCCCCTAACACTAGACTCTCTCTCCCCCTTTGGCATATAAGCACCAAAAATAATGCATCTACACATCTGGACTCCGCACTGTATCTAGACGAGGGTCAGAGCTAGAGGTGTCGACACCTGGGCGGCCATCTCCTAGTAAACCTGAGTGAGCACCTCCTGAAGAGCAGGATCGACCTCATCTAGCGCAGGCTAGGAGCTAGCTAGAGGCACAACAGGAAGCTCATGAGCTGGAACGGTCAGTTGTGGTTAGTCCTTAAAAAAGAGAGGTCCCATGGCTAGAGGTGATGTCAGTGAAGTAAGCACTGGCCTCGAAGATATCCTGACAGGCTAAGAAGGTACTTCATGGTGAACAGAGCTAACTGTGGAATGTCTGATCCCGAAGTAGATCCCAGAGTAGTCAAAAGTCCGATGACGCTGCTTGGGAGAGGTCTGGCTACTAGAGCGGGTGCTGAAGGTGCAGCTGGCAACTGAAGGCTAGTGTGCTGGAATAGGAAAGAGAACAAGCGAGCATTGTTCTCTCTGTCTGACTAAAGTGCTGAGAACATGGCCTACTGGTGCTGCTAAATAGACTACAAGAAGACAATCTGCTACTCCTGCTCGCAAATCATGTCGGCCTGAAGCTTCTCCTGCATCTCAGCTTGTGTTGCTAGCTACTGCTGGAACTGCTGCTACTGCATCTGTTGAAGAATCATGGCAAGCTCTAACGTCTGTGCAACAGGGGTCACTAGAGGAACTGTCTCAAGCATTGAAGCTGTAAGAACACATAACTTAGGGGCTGCTTGAGAAGAACCTCCTGCCTTGGCATCATGTGGCCTAGCGACCGGAGGAATGTACTCAATATTGTCTGAGTCAGAATCACTATCCACATCAAAGATATACTGAGGTAGCTCTGCCTCAGCCTTTGCTAGGGCCTGATCCTCAGCTGCTACTCTCTCTCTCTCTCTCTCATAAACAGGGATCTGCTACTGAGTGTGAACCATGGCTCACTGATGTAACACCCTGATTTTCAGATTTCTCAAATTTCTAAAATTTTCCAAGAGTATTGAATAGCTTCACTAGTAGTATAGGTTTAAAACCTATTTTCTTAATCAATCAATCAATATATGTTATTATTTTTTGTGCATTGCATGCTGTGTTTTGTTAGGAGCCAGGTAAATGCATTAGAGTTCTTTTTCTTTTTCTTTCTCTTTGGTGTTTTGAGTGAAAAAGATTTTGAAAAGGTTTTTACAAAACTCAGTAGTGAATAAGTTAAGGATCTTAATGGTTGGAATTCAAAGTCCTTGAATTCATCATCTATTCAATCATTGATTATACCTGATCCTTCTCTAGTTCAATTCAAATCTTATCCAAATTCTTATTTAAACCCAATCACTCCTCTTTCTCAAAATTATACCTAAATCCAAATTCAAATTCCTTATCTAGTCCTATTCTTGTTCAACCTCATCTTTTTCGTTTCTCTTAAATTCACTCCAAACTCAATTCAAATTCAAATCCTATTCAAATTTCTCTGCAAAAGTTTCTTTTCTAAACCCTAGATATACCTAAAGTGTCTTTGGGCTCAATCTTGCTCAAGTCCAAACCCTTAGCCAAGTCTTCTAGATGGCCCAACAAAGGATCCACGAAATCTACAAATTTTCGCGGAGTCCTGGACAGCCTAATGTTCTCATGACGTTTTGGAGTTCAAAACGGCCTCAAATGCAAATCTTGACAATACCAAAGTTGTAGGTCGTGTCGAGAGCTTCGATTTGAACCTATGGAAGTCCTCTTTTGGATATTGGAGCTAAGAGTTATGGCCCCCGAAATCAGTGCTGCACAGAGAAGTCCGAGTTCAAACAGTTTATTTTGTGATGCATTTTTGGAAATCAAGATGGAGTTTTCCGAAGTTCCAATGAGTACCAAAGTTGTAGATCTTTTCGAGTAATACAATTTAGAATCAAGAAACGTCCAATTTGGAGTCCGGACGATAGAGATATCATCCTCGGAATACAGAGCTGCGAAAAAGGAAACCGTAACCGACTCAAACTCGAATCCGATTCGTGCTCAGTTTGGACTCCACCTCATCCAGCCGTTCCTAGCCCTATATATATGAGTTGCACGCCCTCTCCTACCCCTATTCCATGCCCCTAAGCCCTAGAAGTCGCTGCTGCCCTGTCCGTGCATCGCCGGAGCGCTGCCGTTCGCCGGAGCCGCCGTCGCCGTCGCCCGTGAAGCGCTACGTCATCTTCTCTGCGAATCCTCCTTCTTCCACCATCAGAGCAAGGTGAGGACCCCTTCTTCTCCTCCCTTACTACTGTTTTAGCATCATACTAAGTCCCTAGTCAAGCCCTAGCCCCGGTCAAAGCCCGATCTACGCCACCACGGTCGTCGCCATCGCGGACAGCCGCGAGATAGCCGCGCTGTAGCTGATTGACATCGATGTTCCCGACCGACCAGAGGTCAAATCACCAAGCCCTTTCACCAGTGCATGTCCCATGATGTTCCCCACGCCCTCACCAACCGGTTTGGCCAGTAGATTAGCCAAACTACCACAATCAAGGTCGACATACCCGCTGTCCGATTTCTAGATGTGTTCTGCGCGCGCACCGGATTTGCATTCGCGTCCCCCGTCAATCCGAAAGCCGTATGGATGCACCAACCACGTCACAGTATGTCCCATGGAGTCTTCTACGTTACCCTAGGAGCCCATCCCCGTTTGTGCAGCGACACGACCAGGATGCCATTGCCAACCACAGCACGTCGCAGCCATCACCCGTCTCAGCTATGCTGATCGTTCTTCCTCTCAGTGGATGATTTACCAAAACCCATGCCATAGCATTGTGTTCCCGGGTTATATGAACATACTTGCTCAAACGGTTCCTCAAAATTCATAGCCAATCTCCTGGAACGCGAGCGTCTTCGTTCCTGCATTTGTTCGCGGTCAACACCAAACCTAGAAGTAGTCATCGCTGTTTTGCCGCTACCTCGAATGACCCCTTCCAAAACCAACCATACCGCTGAGTTAGTCTTTCCGCGTTCTATGCCATGCTCCCCTCATTTCACTGAAACACCACTGAAGCCGACATCGATGTCTGTGGCCACATGCCCGATCTCCATCTTCGATGAAACCCGAACTACCACCGCTACATAGAGTCACCAGTAGTATCCTTAACCTAAAAGTGCAACTTTCGGCCTTTTTGATCCATCATAGGTGATCGATACTAGATCTTCTTGTATCCCTTTTTTAATCCAAGATGATATTTGCATAGCATGCCAAGTCAGCGTCACATCATTCTCCTTAGTCTAGTCAGCGAAGTCGAGTCTGCCTTAAACTTCTTGAATCTTGTGCAATGACATTGTCAAGCCTAGCACAATGATTGCACAATAAACTCTTTTCCCATAGGAAGATGACTCCAGTAAATTAGTCTTTCTTTTTAGTCTAATCCATCTCTCGAAAGCTCATTATCTTTTCATCTTAACTCCAATTTAGGCGATTCTTGCATCTAAACATTTCTAAAATCATTCCTATCCAACCATAATAATTTTTTAAAGTGTTTTGATGATGTTTGGTATGTTGTTCTTAGTGTTTGCTTTGTGTTGTTTGTCGGTAGTTCTCGCGATTAGTCGATAACGTTCCGGAGCAGTTCGCGGGACTTCAAGACCAAGATTTCGACAACACTGAGCAGCATTGGGTAAAAGGCAAGTGTCCTTGATCATATTGAACCTATGTTTTTAAATGTTTTTGTTTTACAAAACTGCATGCAATGTCTGTCAATATGATGGGTAGTCACCTATGTTAGGGTTTTCCCTAGTTTTTTCCCTTATCATCCCTTGGAACCTAGATGGTTTATGGTTAGGTGTCTTTTATGGGTAGATTGCTTAGCCATGCTTTTGGGATGTTGAGAAGTGTCATAATCTTGACTAATGAACATATACAACATTGATGGTTAATTGGTTAATGGTCTAGCAACATGGAACCTTAGGCCTTGAGCAAAGTAGTTTTGATGGTTGTCATGGTTATGATGTTGGTTTAGTGTTTGCTCAAGTAACCTAAGTAAGGACCGGTTCGTGGAGCGACAACCCAAAAAGTAACGTACCAACCACGAGGCTGATATGGGTAAAGTGTGACATACTGATTAGAGTCTGTCCAGTGTACGTTGGGTCAGCACAAAATGGGGCTTCTGGGTAGGAGCTGTTGCTTGCGTAAAGCCTGGCGGTGAAACCTAATGGGCAGACATGCACTGGATTAGTCTCTGGTTAGTGGAAAGTGTCATACGGTGATTCTTGGCGGCACACCACTGGCGTGTGTTAAGTGTCTTGCAAACACGGCAATATGGAATTCACTGACTCGTGGGTAAAGTTGGACAACCTCTGCAGAGTGTAAAACTGTTATAACAGCCGTGCTCACGGTTATGAGAGACTTGGATCCTCACATGATTAGTGGGTTGTGGTTATGAGTTTGGTTGTGGTTATGGTTCTGGTACAGGGAGTACTAGATGGTTGTGGTTATGGTTCTGGTACAGGGAGTACCAGATGGTTGTGGTTATGATTCTGGTACAGGGAGTACTAGATGGTTGTGGTTTTGATTATAGTACAGGGAGTACTAGACGGTTATGGTATGCAAGGTGGGGAGCCTTGTATGCTGGGTGTCGCACTGTATGGGTTACATTCACTTAATAATTGCTTAATGCTTTTGAGTCCAAATATGTTTTCATTACTCGCATTTACGCAAAAATATCATTTGTTAGCCTATTCTTGGTATAAGCCTGTATATCATTACTTTCCCACACTTGCTGAGTACTCTATGTGCTCACACTTGCTATTTTCCCTACATCATGCGACATGTATGCTGCTGCTCAGTGAGTGAAGATGTTGAAGACTATCAAGATAAGGTTGTGACGTTCTAGGCGCGTGTCTCCCGGTCGGTTGCCTGCGGTGTTGTTGGGCACCAGTGCTTCTGTTCCGCTGCAGATATCTTCATAAAAGACAATATATGTCAATTGCTGTAAGAGTTTAACGTTATTTAATAAAAGTATTGCTTTTGTTACTTCACCTGTGACGTCCTTATGTGTGTTGAACATCCTGGGCACACATAAGCCGCATCTGGTTTTGTCCGTTAAAACCGGGTGTGACAGAGGTGGTATCAGAGCCATACTGACTGCAGGACGCAAACCTAGATAGAATGGTCGTGCCACAAGGTCATATTTTAAAAGCCTATTTTGAAAAATGCATCCCTGTGCTTTTCTGACCTCTCAGTTTCTCTCTCTACTTACCTATTTCACTCTTTTGAGAAAAAGAAGTTTCCAATACTCCCCTGTTCAAACTATTAGTTGTTGAACCATCCCAGTTACTCTGTTCGAGGAGGATGCACTTGAAGATCTCTCTTGACGCTCCTGCATTGCGTGAAGATTTATATCATAAAGATGAAGATCCATCACGACAAGAAAGATTCATCTACCACAATACTGAAGACATGAAGATCTACCTCTGCGCCGCTCCCGGTTTTAGTTCTTCGAGTTATAGGAGGATTTCCCCCTGTTCTTCAGAAACGTTAGAGCGCTGTTAGGTCGTGTGCTTGTGTTGTGTGCCTTGTGTGATTCGGCTTTTCTGTTTGAGTGCTGGAATGCGTTGAGGGATGCTTTAGCATCTGATAACAGCGATATTCCTTATATATCTCTATAGTTAATAGTATAGCTGGGTTTTGTCCTTCTAGTCTCTTATCTTCTTGCCCCAACTTTCTGCCTCAATCCCGATCAAATGGTGAACACAAAGAAAGATTAGCGTGGTAAAGGTACCAACAACAATAACCACAACATCCAGTAGATGCCACAAGGAAGAATTTTTAGAGACGCAGACTCAAATCCTTCAAGACATGACTCGCAATATAGAAAGTCTGCTACAGGTCGTCGAAGCTCTGGGTGCAGAAGATGAGCGTGGAAAGCAAGGCAACAACAAGAAGAGGAAGAAAGTCTTTGAAGACCATCAAGCAAACAACAGTTCTCGGTTGTGTTCCACTCTTGAACAAGCACTTTGTTCTGTCAACCACGAAGTATCACAGGTCAAGAGAAAATTTGCAGAGTACCCCTACAAGGAAGGTGTGTTTTTGCTGTGAAGAAGAAAGATGATATGCCAATCGATATCCCCTGAGGATCCTCGTACCTGACGATAAGAAGGTGTGTGTCCACTCTGGAGAACCTGTGTGCTGGATCAAAAGATGTCCCATGAAGTACCCCGCACGGAACTGAATCAACCCCAAACCCCATATGAAGATCTTAGTCCAACATTCAGACTGTCACGACTTTCAAGTTGTAACTCAAGATAGTCAAGATCGACGAGATCCCATCAAGTTCAAAGAAGCTCAGTAGGCAAAAAAAAAAGAAAAGAAAAAAGAGAGTGATATATTCCATGTCAAAGGCTACAATACTATCTACTTCTCAAGAACTAAAAATGTAAGTCAGAGAAGTCCGCTCCTTTTTAAGGGGGGTAGACTTCCTAGATAATCTCTTGGTTCTGGAACCTAAAGAAAGATATTGGAAACGGCTAGTCAGCAAAGGTATTGAGGTAATAAAGTGTGCTAAAGGAAGGACAGTACACAGAAGCTGCACTTCGACCAGACAAGTGATTGCTAAGAACAAGTACTCTTTCCTCGGAGATTGGATATGGCTTACTAAATCTTCAAGGATAAAAACGTCCGCCAAGGTCAATCAACAGATGAGAAGATCATTAAAAAAAAGGAAATATATCAAGAGTGCTAAAGCTACGGGATTCTCAAGAATCAGAAAGCACTAAAATGTATCATGATCTCAAGGATTCTTATCGGTAGTATGGAAACAAGAGTGGTGTAGCAAAGTATATGGTCCTATGTGACACATGTCAAAAAAGTTAGAATAGTACATCAGAGATAACTACAACCGTTGAAGATACAAGCAATAGAATATCCGAGAAAATCCAATATACTCAAGGAAATCAATCAAGATTTGTCAAGACAGATGCGGAAGTCGTCAAAAGCAAAGTAAGCAGAGTATGTCAGGGCAATGAGATTAACACTGAGAAGAAAACTTGAAGATCAAGATCCCTTGTCTCTTTTTTGATCTGCCCGAATCTCGAGGGCGAGATTCCTTTAAGGGGGGTAGGTTTGTAACACCCTAATTTTTAGATTTCTCAAATTTTTAAAATTTTCCAAGAGTACTGAATAGCTTCACTAGTAGTATAGGTTTAAAACCTATTTTCTTAATCAATCAATCAATATAGGTTATTATTTTTTGTGCATTGCATGCTGTGTTTTGTTAGGAGCCAGGTAAATGCATTAGAGTTCTTTTTCTTTTTCTTTCTCTTTGGTGTTTTGAGTGAAAAAGATTTTGAAAAGGTTTTTACAAAACTCAGTAGTGAATAAGTTAAGGATCTTAATGGTTGGAATTCAAAGTCCTTGAATTCATCATCTATTCAATCCTTGATTATACCTGATCCTTCTCTAGTTTAATTCAAATCTTATCCAAATTCTTATTTAAACCTAATCACTCCTCTTTCTCAAAATTATACCTAAATCCAAATTCAAATTCCTTATCTAGTCCTATTCTTGTTCAACCTCATCTTTTTCGTTTCTCTTAAATTCACTCCAAACTCAATTCAAATTCAAATCCTATTCAAATTTCTCTGCAAAAGTTTCTTTTCTAAACCCTAGATATACCTAAAGTGTCTTTGAGCTCAATCTTGCTCAAGTCCAAACCCTTAGCCAAGTCTTCTAGATGGCCCAACAAAGGATCCACGAAATCTACAAATTTTCGCGGAGTCCTGGACAGCCTAATCTTCTCATAACGTTTTGGAGTTCAAAACGGCCTCAAATGCAAATCTTGACAATACCAAAGTTGTAGGTCGTGTCGAGAGCTTCGATTTGAACCTATGGAAGTCCTCTTTTGGATATTGGAGCTAAGAGTTATGGCCCCCGAAATCAGTGCTGCGCAGAGAAGTTCGAGTTCAAACAGTTTATCTTGTGATGCATTTTTGGAAATAAAGATGGCGTTTTCCAAAGTTCCAATGAGTACCCAAATTGTATATCTTTTTGAATAATACAATTTAGAATCAAGAAACGTCCAATTTGGAGTCCGAACGATAGAGATATCATCCTCGGAATACAGAGCTGCGAAAAAGGAAACCGTAACCGACTCAAACTCGAATCCGATTCGTGTTCAGTTTGGACTCCACCTCATCCAGCCCTCCCTAGCCCTATATATATGAGTTGCACGCCCTCTCCTACCCCTATTCCACGCCCCTAAGCCCTAGAAGTCGCTGCTGCCCTGTCCGTGCATCGCCGGAGCGCTGCCGTTCGCCGGAGCCGCCGTCGCCGCCGCCCGTGAAGCGCTACGTCGTCTTCTCCGCGAATCCTCCTTCTTCCACCATCAAAGCAAGGTGAGGACCCCTTCTTCTCCTCCCTTACTACTGTTTTAGCATCATACTAAGTCCCTAGCCAAGCCCTAGCCCCGGTCAAAGCCCGATCTACGCCACCACGGTCGTCGCCGTCGCGGACAGCCACGAGACAGCCGCGCTGTAGCTGATTGGCATTGATGTTCCCGAACGACCAGAGGTGCATGTCCCATGATGTTCCCCACGTCCTCACCAACCGGTTTGGCCAGTAGATTAGCCAAACTACCACAATCAAGGTCGACATACCCGCTGTCCGGTTTCTAGATGTGTTCTGCGCGCGCACCGCACCGGATTTGCATTCGCGTCCCCCGGTAATCCGAAAGCCGTATGGATGCACCAACCACGTCACGGCATGTCCCATGGAGTCTTCTACGTTACCCTAGGAGCCCATCCCCGTTTGTGCAGCGACACGATCAGGACGCCATTGCCAACCACAGCACGTCGCAGCCATCACCCGTCTCAGCTATGCTGATCGTTCTTCCTCTCAGTGGATAATTTACCAAAACCCATGCCATAGCATTGTGTTCCCGGGTTATATGAACATACTTGCTCAAACGGTTCCTCAAAATTCATAGCCAATCTCCTGGAACGCGAGCGTCTTCGTTCCTGCATTTGTTCGCGGTCACCACCAAACCTAGAAGTAGTCATCGCTGTTTTGCCGCTACCTCGAATGACCCCTTCCAAAACCAACCATACCGCTGAGTTAGTCTTTCCGCGTTCTACGCCATGCTCCCCTCATTTCACTGAAACACCACTGAAGCCGACATCGATGTCTGTGGCCACATGCCCGATCGCTATCTTCGACGAAACCCGAACCACCACCGCTACATAGAGTCACCAGTAGTATCCTTAACCTAAAAGTGCAACTTTCGGCCTTTTTGATCCATCATAGGTGATCGATACTAGATCTCCGTGTATCCCTTCTTTAATCCAAGATGATACTTGCATAGCATGCCAAGTCAGCGCCACATCATTCTCCTTAGTCTAGTCAGCGAAGTCTAGTCTGCCCTAAACTTCTTGAATCTTGCGCAATGACATTGTCAAGCCTAGCGCAATGATTGCACAGTAAACTCTTTTCCCATAGAAGACGACTCTAGTAAATTAGTCTTTCTTTTTAGTCTAATCCATCTCTCGAAAGCTCATTATCTTTTCATCTTAACTCCTATTTAGGCGATTCTTGCTTCTAAACGTTTCTAAAATCATTCCTATCCAACCATAATATTTTTTAAAGTGTTTTGATGATGTTTGGTATGTTGTTCTTAGTGTTTGCTTTGTGTTGTTTGTCGGTAGTTCTCGCGATTAGTCGATAACGTTCCGGAGCAGTTCGCGGGACTTCAAGACCAAGATTTCGACAACACTGAGCAGCATTGGGTAAAAGGCAAGTGTCCTTGATCATATTGAACCTATGTTTTTAAATATTTTTGTTTTACAAAACTGCATGCAATGTCTGTCAATATGATGGGTAGTCACCTATGTTAGGGTTTTCCCTAAATTTTTCCCTTATCATCCCTTGGAACCTAGATGGTTTATGGTTAGGTGTCTTTTATGGGTAGATTGCTTAGCCATGCTTTTGGGATGTTGAGAAGTGTCATAATCTTGACTAATGAACATATACAACATTGATGGTTAATTGGTTAATGGTCTAGCAACATGGAACCTTAGGCCTTGAGCAAAGTAGTTTTGATGGTTGTAATGGTTATGACGTTGGTTAAGTGTTTGCTCAAGTAACCTAAGTAAGGACCGGTTCGTCGAGCGACAACCCAAGAAGTAACGTACCAACCACGAGGTTGATATGGGTAAAATGTGACATACTGATTAGAGTCTGTCCAGTGTGCGTTGGGTCAGCACAAAATGGGGCTTCTGGGTAGGAGCTGTTGCTTGTGTAAAGCCTGGCGGTGAAACCTAGTGGGCAGACATGCACTGGATTAGTCTCTGGTTAGTGGAAAGTGTCATACAGTGATTCTTGGCGGCACACCACTGGCGTGTGTTAAGTGTCTTGCAAACACGGCAACATGGAATTCACTGACTCGTGGGTAAAGTTGGACAACCTCTGCAGAGTGTAAAACTGTTATAACAGCCGTGCTCACGGTTATGAGAGACTTGGATCCTCACATGATTAGTGGGTTGTGGTTATGAGTTTGGTTGTGGTTATGGTTCTGGTACAGGGAGTACTAGATGGTTGTGGTTATGGTTCTGGTACAGGGAGTACCAGATGGTTGTGGTTATGATTCTGGTACAGGGAGTACTAGATGGTTGTGGTTTTGGTTATAGTACAGGGAGTACTAGACGGTTATAGTATGCAAGGTGGGGAGCCTTGTATGCTGGGTGTCGTACTGTATGGGTTACATTCACTTAATAATTGCTTAATGCTTTTGAGTCCAAATATGTTTTCATTACTCGCATTTACGCAAAAATACCATTTGTTAGCCTATTCTTGGTATAAGCCTGCATATCATTACTTTCCCCCACTTGCTGAGTACTCTATGTGCTCACACTTGCTATTTTCCCTACACCATGCGACATGTATGCTGCTGCTCAGTGAGTGAAGATGTTGAAGACTATCAAGATAAGGTTGTGACGTTCTAGGCGCGTGTCTCCCGGTCGGTTGCCTACGGTGTTGTTGGGCACCAGTGCTTCTGTTCCGCTGCATATATCTTCATAGAAGACAATATATGTCAATTGTTGTAAGAGTTTAACATTATTTAATAAAAGTATTGCTTTTGTTACTTCACCTGTGACGTCCTTATGTGTGTTGAACATCCTGGGCACACATAAGCCGCATCTTGTTTTGTCCGTTAAAACCGGGTGTGACAACTGACCATGGCGTCTGTTTGTGAGAGCAGAAGGAGCATACTCCTTGAAGCGAGTAGGAGACTCCTCATAGGTCTCGAGGAACTCAAGATACTTGATGGCGTGAGCAAGCAAATGAGAGATGAAGTGCGCATATGGCTGTTGTCTAGCAAGGGACATCCCTTCTGCAATAGCATCCTCAATCTCACACAAGATTAGATCCATGATGTCAAAATGACGGGGAGTGAGGATAGAAAGAATCAACCACTGCTACAGACTGGTGATGGCTTCTCCATAGCCGATCCTAGATGGCAAACTCCATCTTAGGGCCATGTGTATAGCCTTCGCTACAGGTGTTAGCCTGGCAGTCGTGGCAAACCTGGAGCGAAGGGCTGTCTAAAGAGTGGCCTGACATCCTCATCAATTGGGAAGATACCACCAACCAGAGGACGATGAGGGAGTTCGGCATTCAGATGAACTATCTCGTTCAGATACTTGGAACTCGCCTGCACCCCCAGAGCCTCAAGCAGATTGTTCCGAAATAATCTGAAAGTGTCACCCTGGAACATGAACTTAATAAAGTTCCTCTCTGGTGCGATCCACATTGTGGCGTAGAACATTGTGACCCAGTCTTCTACATATCTGTCCATGTCAGTGAGCAGAGCTAAATGTCTGGGGAGGGCATCCAAGTGCTACCTCACATCCACTCCCCTGCAGCTGACTGCATATAGCCCCAGTTGAGTGTCTTGTGCTGGCTCAAACTGACTTTCTTCCTAAGATAGGAGTAGAAGAAACTCTCCTGCAGGACTATCCAGAACTGAGGACCAACTCCCTCATCCCTAACCTCGGGAAACCACTCCTCAATGGGCACAAAACGTAGCTTCTTAATCCTCGATGACTTGTAAGAAGTCACATTGATGAGTCTAAGCTTTGCCTCTGCCTGTGGCTACACTATCTGCTACTGCTCTGCCTATTCCTCCTCCTCCTCAACTGGCGCTGGCTCCTAATGAGCCCTCTTCTAGCTGCTTGACTAGCCAAAAGGTGTCGAGCCCAACCTCCCAATAGGACGGGTGCTGGTGGACCAACGCGGAGTAGAGGAGTCGCCTCGTGTCGCAAAACCTCGCTGAGTGTCTGCTGCCTTAGCTGCTGCTAAGGCCCTATGCCACTCCATCTGAGCCTTTTACTTCTTCTTTTACTACTCAATGGCCTTGCCCTTGCCTTTGTTAGTGCATTCACGACCCATCTGACAGATAGATAGATGACAATAGGATGAGCAAATGCATTGAGTATAAAAAAATTGTCAAGATATGGACCCAAAATTGAATTCTAAGCAAGAATTTTGGAGAAAATCGATGAACATGTTATTGATTCACGTTTGAGACACGGCAATGATCAAATTCAAAGAATATGACTTTCAATTGAATGAATTGATCGACAGATATATGAAATTGGGACAAATTTGCAATATTTTGACCTAGTTTCGAAAGAAACGAGCACATTGTCGACAATTTAGATCAACATGCCCTAAAACAAGATCAAAGAGAATTATATGGTTCTAAGTTGAGCAATTGATCATGAATTTTTTGGATTGGGGTTGAATTTGAATGAAATTTGATCAAATTTGAATGAATTGAACTCAAATTTGAAGAATTTTAGCAATTAAGCTCATATACAGATGAACATGCTCTCAAATTACACGGAATTGAACTAATTTTGCATAGGTTTGAATGCAATTCACATGAATTTGCATGAATTTGAATGAAATTTTGAAATTTTAGAGCTAGGGTTTGGAAATTTGAAGATATGGCCGAAATTTATGCTCTCCACGATGACTAGGACGGAGGAGAACAGCGGTGAGGAACAAGAATGACGACCGGTGACCAGGATGGCATCACAGAAGCCAGCAGCGGCTTTGGGCGTAGGGCAGCGGTGCTCTAGGCTACGGCAGTGGAGCTCTGGACAGCAACTTTGGGCGCTAGTCGATGGTGAGTTGGTCGACAAGCGGTGGAGGGAGTGAGGCGGTGAGTTAGTCGACGGCAGCAGGCACAGGGACGACGAGCCGGTGAGAACGGGCGATGACATGATCGAAAATGGAGAGAGGAGAGTGGTGGCCGAGAGGTTATATGATAGGCGGGTACCATAAATTTTGCGAACACTGGAAGGTCCGGTGATGTTGAGAACTGAGCACCAGGCCAATATTTCCAAAGAGAATCTCAAAATGGACCAGTGGCAACTTTCAAACACCGGATGGTCCAGTGACGTTCTTCTGAACACCAGATCTTCTTTTTGAAGAAATCCAATTTTGAACACAGGATACTCTGGTGAAGTTCCACTGAACACCGGACACTATCACTAGACAAATTTTAGAACTTCTGATTTTCGCTGGCACTGACTGAACACCGGAAGGTTCGGTCCTGACCTCCTCACAAACACTGGACTTTTTCTGTGTGCCAAACCATTTTTCAAACACCAGACTGTCCGCTGCAACTGAGCTACTAACCGTACAAAGCCATCGGACCTTCTTCAGAGAAGCTGAGCCGAGAGAACTGAAGACCGAATGATCCGTTGAGGAGAATGACGGGGCACTGGATCATCCAGTGAGAAGGAAAATATTTTTTGCTGAACATAAAGATTAAGGCTTTAAATTCGATAGAACATGACTCAATAGGCATTAAGCACTTACATCATTATAATCAAACTCATAGAGTTGTATATTCACATTGAGAGCGAACAATAATCTGAAAGAGTTATATCCTCCTTTGTGATATCTCTATCGTCAATGCACATGCAATGCATAAAAAGTGCATAAATTTAAACATGAATGCAAGTTGTAACACCCTAAAATTTTCAATTTTTGCAACTATTTAAAATTTTGCTAGAAATTAAATAGGAGTTTCAATTTTGTTCAATAGCAAAAATTAATTTCTAAATTTAATTTGGTCATAGGTTATATATGTTTGATGCATTCATGCCGTCGTAGTTGCAATAGGGTTTTTATGCGTGGAAAAAGTTTGCAAAAGATTGCTAGAAGTCGCTCATTCAAACCCCTTTTGAATTTGAAGCAAAATCTAAAAAGAAAAAGGTTTTGCAAAATGGAAAAGGGTTCTCGGGCCGATTCTTCTCTCGGCCCATCTCCTTCCCCTCCCCTCTCTCTCCTTTTATACACCTGCATGGGCCACCTCCTCCTTACCCGTGCTGGGCCACGTTGAGCTGGCTTACTGGCGTGCCGAGCCGCCCCCTCAATCCTCTCTCACCGCCAGGTGGGCCCCGCCCGAGCTGAGCTGAGCCACCCACCGAGCCAGCTGCCCTTCTTCCATCTCCCACCGCCGATCGAAACACCCCTAAATCGCGTTGTCGTTTCAAAATCCTGCCTCCCTGTGCCATTTTGACTCAATTAAATGCCACCACTGTGATCCCCGCTCCATAATTATGAGCTCCCAGCCGTTTCCCCCTCCATTATATCTCTCAAATGCGGAAACCGCCGCATTTATCACCATCAAGGCCGCCGGCAATTTTCTCTATTTTCTGGCCGATTCGCTTCCCCTCTCGCGCATATAAGTCGCCCTCCTCCTTGCCTGTGACTTTCCGCACCTATTCCACCTCCTCCCACTCCATTTTCCGCTCAGAATCGCCATCGGCGTCGCATTCTTCCTCAACTCTGGTGAGCTCTGCCGCCATGCCGATTCTCCGTGTCCGAGCAGCCTTTGATCTCGTTTCTTCCCTCTTTGGTGTCGCAGGGTCTCCGATGAAGTTTCCCGTAGCTTCTTGGTGTTTCTACGTCACCCTACACCGCCGCACCGAGCTCAAAGCCCCGCTGTCCGCCATTCTCCGTCGCCGGCCACCCTCGGTCCTCCTCCACCAGCAATAAGCCTCGGTATAGATTCCCCACAAGCTCCTCTTCCTTTTGCGCTTTGTCCCATGGAGGCTCCGGCGAGGTTCTGGCAACCTACTGCCGTTGGCCAGCCGCTTTCCCCATCCAGCGCCGCCTGGCCGAGTCCGTCCACCACCCCTTTGAACCCCGGCAGTCGGATCTCAATCCAACGGCCTAAATCACATACCCCTTCGGTTGTGTAACCGGTCCACCATGGACCAGTGGACTGGTCTCCAGGCCGTGGTCCACGGGTCCATGGGCATATTCCATGAGCTTTTCCAATTGAAAATTAAATCAGTTTTGATTTATGACATCATAATTAGAATTTCCAATATAAAATCAATTCGGGTTTTTCTCTAAAAATTAGGTAAAATTTGCAGTTAAGCCCCTGAAACATCAAAAGCTCAATACTTTTTGCTCGTAGCTCCGTTTTGGGCGATTTTCATGCTCAAATGTTTGTAGAGACGTGTAGAATCTTTTTATAGAGTGTTTACCTAGTTTTAGTACTGTTTGGTATACTGTCCTTAGATGTTACTTTTGTGTGCTTTTTCCGGTTTGTCGATTAGGAGGTGAGCAGTTCAGCAATCTGCAAGATCAAGCTTTCGAAGACTTTGAGCAACCCTCCGCTGAAGGTAAGTGTCCTTGAACATTTTACCCCTGTTTTAGAATTCATGTGTAGTTATTTATCCTTCGATTGCATGCTTGTCTAAATGGAAATCCTATGTTAGGGTTTACTAGCTTTGTGTGAATATTTCTTGTCACCGTTGTTTAACCATGGGTTATAATGGGTAATATATGCTAGTGCAGACGTAGTTGGGGAAATTGTTAATCTTGACTAATGTCCATACAACCAGAAATAAGTATGGTAATCTTGTAGCAACGTGGTATAGGGATCCTATCAGGATGGTTGGATTGAAGTGGTGCTTTTGCAGTAGGCTTGTTCTTGAATATGTAACCAAATGAATCCACACAACCACGAGGCCTATATGGGTATGGCCTGGCCAACTAATTAGCCACCCCTCTAACTCTGTGGGCACCATTGGACAGTTAAGTGGCACAAGTGGGGGCTTCTACAGCAATATAATCATCTGTTAGTGGTGAAACCTCAGTGGGTGCCTGCAAGTTGGTGGGAGCTTTGTAAATGCCTTGTAGTGAGACCCCGACTCCACACCCCGAAAGTGTGAAATAACACGGGAATCATGAGTTGTGGGGAAAGCTATGCAAACTCTGCAGAGTATCTATCTAGCCGATCAGCCGTGCTCACGGACAAGAGCGAACTTGGACTTCTTCAAGATTAGATGGGATCAGGGTTTGGTATGGTTGGTTGGGTAGTCGGGTAATGGAATTACCTAGTGAGAGTTGGTAGTCAGATGGAATCCGATGAGTCATCCCTCTTGCTATAGTAGTGCCTTCACACCTGGTAAATAGGTTACCTGATGTTGGAGTTGTAGGTTATGTTGCTTAGTGCAGTTAACCGTGTCTAACTTTTCCTTGACTTAAGCCCCATAGCATGTTTCCCCTACACTTGCGGAGTACATTTTTGTACTCATACCCGTTGTCCCTTCTCTTGCATCCCCTTTGCGGATCAGAAGCCGTCAATGAAGCTGCTACCTTCGAAGGGACGACTTTGGCCCAGAGTTGCTGTTCTAGGATGGTGTGCCCCCGGTAGACGCCTGTGGATGATGGAAGCCCCGCTAGCACTGCAGATCTTTAGTTTTGGTGTGTTTTATTTTAGACCCTCGGGTCCTTTTGTTATAAGTTAAATAACGTTGTAATTTTTGCACTATGATGATACACTGATGATGTAAACACATGTATGAAATTTGATCATGGCATACATGTGTTGTTGCCGGTTTTGTCCCTTTAAAACTAGGTGTTACAGAAAGGTATCAGACCCATGTTGCCTGTAGGATGCAGCCTAGATAGAAAGGACATGCTAAGGTCCTATGTTTGTACAAACTACTTTTGCAAAATTATTTTCCTTTCAGTTTTTCGTCTCCTTGTCTATTGCTCTTTATAAAACTGTTACTATCTTCAAAATTTTAGATGGCCCGTACGAAGATCATCTCGCGCAAGTGCGTGCTGGTTCTTGAGCTAGAGATCCCCGCTGGTGCTGTCTGGGCGCATAAACCCCCTACCGAGTTCTACTTTGACAGACAGCTCGCCGGCTACTTCGCCCGTACGCTATGGTACCTGCTTCAGGATCTGGGCTACCACGACGCTCCACTCTTCAAGGGGTTAGTGTTCTGCTTGGAGGCCATGGTTACTCCTGGTCAATGGAGGTGACCATGTTCGAAAAGCCCACCAACGATGGTCTTCGCCGAGTTCGTCGGGTCTACACCACCATCGCCCTAAGAGCTACCTTCGAGGCTGGGATCGAGGATGCCGCCGGCCAGGCTCTGGCTATTCTCTGCAGGGAGAACAGACAGGACCTCTGCCTCACTTAGTTCGGGAAGTTCCCGCAGCACCCATCTGGTAGTCTAGAGGTCATCTTCACGTCCGTCAATAAGGAGCCAGATCTCCGTCTGAGAGAGTAGGTTCGCCTCACCACTGCCCTGTACGCCAAGCTCGACAGAGCCCTCGACGAACTAGAGGATATGCATCTGCGTCATGCAAAGTAGGAACAAAGCATCCGTGAGCTGTAGATTCTGCTGGAGGACCCTGACTAGTTCCCCAAGCTCCCGTGCCACCCGTGGCTGCACCGCCCCGTTCCCCTCCGCGTAAGAAGCTTCGTCTGGCAGATGTAGCAGGTCCTTCGAGTGCAACAAGCGAGGAGTAGAGTTGAGCTAGGAGGATGTCCCTAGCTGAATAAGTCATTTAATCTCTTGTGTTCTAGTTGTCTTGTGTCGTTTGTGCTAGTGTGTGCTTGTGCTTGAGTCTATAGTGTGAACCTTATAATGAGTTGGATCTTTGCATGAGTGTTGGTGTAATGTGGGGGGTTTTCCCTCTACATTGAATCAGTTAATAATATAATAATAATTGGGAGTCCCTTTCTTTCTTCCGTGATGTATCTGTTCCTATGTGTTCTTTTCTGTTCTTGTCTTGTTGTCCGCCCTTACTTTTTCCCTTATGTTCCCCACTTGAACCTTGGCTACCAATAGATGGTGAACACCAGGCGTAGCAACAATGTCAATGACAACATCAACAACAATGTCAACGACAACGTCAAAAACAACGTCAATGACAATGTCAGCAACAACGCCCATGACAACGCCGCCAACCAGCGCGATCTTCCACCTCCGCCCCCTCTGATGGATGCCAATCAAGTGATGACCATTCTCTAAGGCTTAGTCCAGGCTATCAACTAGTGACCCCAAGACCAACAAGCACCGCCACAGCAGCCACAGTCCATGCTCTGAACGTTCTCGAGCACTCAGCCACCCACCTTCTCTTAGGCAGTTGAGCCCATGGAGGCTGATGACTGGCTGAAGACAATAGAGAGCAAGCTACAGGTAGATTAGTGCACTGGAAGGGAGAAAGTTCTTCTCGCATCTCATCAACTGATTGGTCCAGCTCAAGAATGGTGGACAGCTTACACTACCACCCACGAGGATCCCAAGGAGAATACTTGGGCAGAATTCTGGAACAGATTCCGTGCACACCATGCCCACGCAGGTGAAGTGAAGCTGAAGAGGAGGGAGTTCTTCAGTCTGAAGCAAGGACCCGTGTCAGTAAGGGAATAACTCACCAAGTTTACCCAGCTCTCCCACTATGCCCCCAATGATGTGGATACTGATGAAAAAAACAAGACTATTTCCTAGAGGGTCTCAACACTGGCTTATAGTATGCCCTCTCAGCCAATAAGTACCCCAGTTTCCAGAAGCTGGTGGATAAAGCTTTCATCATGGAGAAGAAGCGCCAAAATCTGGGAGAAGAATGCAAGCATAGTCTGCAAGGTCAGTCTTCTAGCAGCAACACCCGTCCCCACTTCAACCCTCCTGCTACAGGTCCAATGTTCCGTCATGGAGGGCAATATCAGCAATAGAGGCCACCACAAAAGATGCCTAATCAGGTTGCAGGGATGTACAAGCCGCCAGTGCATCCAATGCAACAGCTTCAGTCACGTCCTAACTACCAGCAGCAGCGACCGAACAACAACAACCAGCCCCAGCAGTAGAATCGCACTGGTCAAGGATCGAGCAACATCGACCCATGTTTTAGTTGTGGCAACTTCGGGCACCTTGCCAACAAGTGTACCAAGAAGCAATAGGTCCTAGCACAGGCTCAGGGCAACAACAATCAGCAGTAGAAACCTCAGCAGAATGCGATGCATGGCCGAGCCAATCATGTTGCAGTGGAAGAAGCCCATAATGCTCCTAATGTAGTGCTAGGTATGTTTTCTGCAAACTCTCATCGTACTATAGTATTATTTGATTCTGGTGCTACGCATTCTTTCACATCATCTCAGTTTGTGAATGCATATAAATTGCCAAGAGCATTAATGAAAAATCGGGTGTTAGTTAGTTCTCCTGGAGGAGAAATGGAGTCAAGGCATGTATTCCCTAAAATAAGTATATGCATAAGGCGGTAGACTATCTTGCCAACTTCATCATTCTGGATTCCAAGGGCATTAATATCATACTGAGAATGGACTGGTTGACCAAGTACAATGGAGTCATTGGATGCGCCACAAAGTTAGTAATGTTGAGACACACAGATGGAAACAAGGTGGAATTCCAAGCCACGACAGAGTCAGCTATCAACACTAGCCTCAACAAGGCCAATGCACTAGAAGATAGTAGAGCGGTCAGTGAATTTCCAGATGTCTTCCCAGAAGATTTGCCAGGTATGCCACCTGATCGCGAAATTGAGTTCATCATTGAATTAGTACCTGGAACAGCTCCTATATACAAGAGGCCATATAGAATGGATGCCAATTAATTGGCTGAGCTCAAGGAGAAAATCCAAGAGCTGCTAGATAAACGGTTTATCTGCCATAGTTCTTCACCCTGGGGTGCCCCAGTTATCTTTGTACCGAAGAAGGATGGAACCCAAAGGATGTGTATAGATTATCGAGCCCTGAATGAAGTAACAATCAAGAACAAGTATCCTCTACCCCGCATTGAAGATCTGTTTGATTAGTTGAAAGGAGCATGTGTGTTCTCCAAGATCGATCTTCGGTCTGGGTACCATCAGCTAAAGATTCGTGCTTCGGATATTCCGACGGCATTTGTTACTCGGTATGGTGTATATGAGTACACAGTATTGTCTTTCGGGTTGACCAATGCCCCATATTACTTCATGTATCTGATGAACAAGGTCTTGATAGAGTATTTGGACAAATTTGTCGTGGTATTTATTGATGACATCCCGGTTTACTCCAGGAACGAGGAAGAGCACGAGGAACATATAAGAATGGTATTGCAGAATCTCAGAGAAAACCAAATGTATGCTAAACTGAGCAAATGTGAGTTCTGGTTGAAGGAATTTCCCTTCCTTGATCACATTATTTCAGCAGGAGGTGTGTCTGTGGACCCATCCAAAGTAAGGGATGTTCTGAACTAGAAACCACCGAAGAATGTTTCAGAGATCCGCAGTTTCTTGGGTCTAGCAGGATATTATCGTCGGTGCATAGAACGTTTCTCCAAGATAACGAAGCCAATGACAGAACTGCTAGAAAAAGGAGCAAAGTTCAAGTGGACAGCCGCTCGAGAAGCCAGTTTCAATGAGTTGAAGAAAAGGTTAACCTCAGCTCCAGTATTGATCATGCCTAACACCCAGAAGCCATTTTTGGTGTATTGTGATGCATCTTGTCAAGGTTTGGGTTGTGTGCTCATGCAAAAGGGTCATGTAGTAGCATATGCATCTAGGCAGTTAAGGAAGCATGAAGAGAACTAACCGGCACATGACTTGGCGCTAGCCGCAGTAGTTCATGCACCAAAATCTGGTGACATTATTTGATAGGTCAAAGATGTGAGATCTATTCATATCATAAGAGCTTGAAGTATATCTTCACTCAACCAGATCTTAATCTCAGACAATGCAGATGGTTAGAGCTCATCAAGGATTACAACATGGGAATCAACTATCATCCAGGAAAGGCAAATGTAGTGGCTGATGCCTTGAGCAGAAAATTTCATGTCAACACTATAACTCTTCAAGAAGTAAGTCCCGAGCTATGCAAGGAGTTCGAGAAGTTGAATCTAAGAATGGTGTGCAACACCGAGATAGTTGCAATGGAAATAGACTCAATGCTTGAACAAGATATAAGGAAGGGTCAGCTTGAGGATGGAAAGATTTTGGAAATCAAGCAGCTCATCGAAGATGGCAAAGCCCTAGATTTCACTGAAGATGAGCAAGGTACAGTGTGGTGCAAGCACAAGATATGTGTTCCGAACATAAAGGTTGTGTTTTCTTTTAGACTCTCAGGTCCTTTTTTTATAAGTTAAATAATGTTGTAATTTTGGCACTGTGATGATACACTGATGATGTGAACACATGTATCAAATTTGATCCTGGCATACATGTGTTGCGCCCAGTTTTGTCCCTTTAAAACTGGGTGTTACAAGTTATATGGCATACAAATGCATATCATAAAATAAATCTATCTTGTCATATTACTTTCCTTCTCAAGATTCTTCATGATGAACCCAACAACATTCCTTGAGAGAAACTAGGAGACCACCATCTCAAGCAAAACCCATGTTCACAACTATCTTGAGAAGATTAGACAGACACTAATCATGAATTCATCTATATGACAAGGCATCACATGACATTTGAAGCATCTACCACGTTCAACTCACTTCGCAATCTACAAAAGGTTGCTTCATCTAGAGGTTTTGTGAAGATATCTGCCAATAGATCTTCTGACCTTACACCACTAAGAGAGATATCATTATTAGCCACATAAATTATGGCGAATATCAATGTGCTTTGTATGAGAGTATTGAACGCGATTGTTTGCTATTTTTACGGCACTCTCATTGTCACAATGGAGTGGAACCTTCTCTAGATGAACACCAAAGTCTAACAAGGTTTGCTTCATATAAAGGATTTGAGCATAACAAGCTCCAGCGGCAATGTATTCTCCTTCCGCGGTGGACAAAGCTACCGAGTTTTACTTCTTAGAAGACCATGAAACTAGGGATTGCCCAAGCAAGTGGCATCCACCCAAAGTACTCTTGCGATCCACATGATATCCGGCAAAGTCTAAATCCGAGTATCCCAAGAGTAGGAAACTGGCACCTTTCGGGTACCACAAGCTTATGCTAGGTGTATACTTTAGGTATCTAAGGATTCTGTTAACCAAGCTAAGATGTGATTCCTTAGGATTAGCTTGAAAGTAAGCGTACATGCATACACTAAACATAATATCGGGCCTAGATGCGGTAAGGTAAAGAATGACCCAATCATAGAATGATAAAGCTTTGAGTCAACTAGTGTACCCGTTTCATCCAAGTGGAGATGTTCATTAGTAGGCATGGGGTTCTTGATTGGCTTGCAATCATCCATCTTGAATTTCTCGAGGATGTCACTCGTGTACTCCTCTTGGTGGATGAACGTTCCTTCCTTCAATTGATTGATTTGAAATCCAAAGAAGTAGTTGAGCTCGCCAATCATCGATAGCTCGAACTCCCTAGACATCATGTCACCAAATTTCTTGCAAAACTCTTTGTTAGTTGAACCAAATATTATATCATCAACATAAATTTGACACAAGAAAAGCTCATTGTTGATGATCTTTGCGAACAATGTGGTGTCCACCCTCCTGATCTTAGATCCTTGGTTGATGAGAAAGTCACGTAGGCATTCGTACCAAGCTCTTGGCACTTGCTTGAGTCCACAAAGCGCCTTGTGCGACTTATAGACATCATTAGAATATCTAGGATCATCGAAACTGGGAAGTTGTTCAACATAAACAAGTTCATTGATGAAGCCATTTAAGAATGCACTCTTCACATCCATTTGATAAAGATTAATGTTATAATGTGAAGCAAATGCAAGAAGGATACGAATGCCTCAAGACTTGCCACAGGAGAGAATGTTTCGCCAAAATCCAAACCTTCAACTTGTGAAAATCCTTGCATGACGAGTCTTGCCTTATTGCGTACCACCATACCATGTTCATCTTGCTTGTTGTAGAAGACCCACTTGGTTCTGATTACATTATTGTCTTGAGACCTTTCTTCAAGAATCCATAGCTCAATGCGGGTAAAGTTGTTGAATTCTTCTTGCATAGCTATCACCCAATCCGGATCCTTAATAGCCTCATCTACATGTGTGGGTTCCAAGCAAGAGACAAGCGAGTAATATTCACAAAATGAAGCATATTGACGAGAGAAAGTTCATACAACCCTAGATGGACTTCCAATGATCAAGTGAATGGGGTGATCCTTAGAAATATGCGTATGCTTCACTTGTGGTTCTTGAGGTGTATCTTGCGGTGGTGCAACATCTTGAGCTTGAGCTTGAGCTTGAGCTTCCTCTTGAGAGATATGGACATCATATGGTGGAAGTGGTTGATCATCCTTGTCCTCATCTTTATCAACTTGGGGCGCCATGGATGTGTGTGGAATTGAAGTAGTGGTACATCTTCATCATCCTCCTTAGGCTTGATATCCCCAATTGCCATATTCTTCATTGCATCTATCAAGGGTTCATCACCTACATCATCAAAAGAAACACCTTCTCCTTGGGAGCCATTAGATTCGTCAAACTCCACATCACATGTTTCTTCAACTAGACCGGTGGCATTGTTGAATACTTGATATGTTTTGGAGTTAGATGCATAACCAACAAGGAAAAAATATCGCAACATTTTTCAAACTTTCCTAAGCGTTATTTTTTCTTGAAAGCACTTACACCCGAACACCCGGAAGTATGAGATATTGCGTTTCCTCCCAATGAGAAGCTCATATGACATTTTCTTCAATAGTCAGTGGAGGTACACTTAATTGGATGCATGACACGCCATGTTGATTGCTTCCGCCTAAAACTTCTCCAACGTACCATACTCATCCAATATTTCTCTTTAAAAAGTGATCAAGGTCTTGTTGTTCCACTTCACCAGGCCATTTTGCTGAGGGGTGTAGGTTGATGAGAACTCATGCTTGATGCCTCTATCATCATAAAATTTTTTAATGTATGTGTTCTTGAACTCTGTGCCGTTGTCACTCCGGATCTTCACAAGTGTGGCCTCAAATTCATTTTGTGCCCTCTTCGTGAACTTCTTGAAGATCCCAACAGCCTTGCTCTTGTCATCTAGAAAAAAAGTCCAAGTGTATCTTGTATAATCATCAACAACGACAAGGTAATAGAGATTACCACCAAGACTCTTGTAGGTAGTTGGTCCAAAGAGGTCCATTAACAACGACAAGGCAATAGAGATTACCACCAAGACTCTTGAAGTAGACATCATAGACTTGTATGGATGTGAGCTTGTAACTTGCTTTCCCACTTGGCAAGCGCTACACAACTTGTCCTTCTTGAATACAACATTCTTCAAACCAACTATCATCCCGTTCTTGAATGCCTTCTTGTGTTGGCTCATTCCAATATGTGCAAGTCGACAATGCCAAAGCAAACCTATAGATATCTTGGTGAAGAGGCATGTAGTCATGCTAGCTTCATTAGAGGAGAAATCCAAAAGATATATATGTCCATGTCTAGAACCTTTAAAGATTAGATCATTATGCTTCTTGCAAGTTATGATAACGTCAACATCACTAAATAAGCTTGTGAAGCCTAAATCACATAGTTGACCTACGAAAAGCAAATTTAAATCTAAGCAACTCTACTAAAAGAACAATGGAAATAGAGAGATCATTGGAGATTGCTATCTTACCTAAACCTACCACATTTGCCTTAGAGTTATCACCAAAGGTGACTTTTTCATGATCTCCCACATCATCTTCTAGTGAGGTGAACATCTTTACATTGCTGATCATATGTTGTGTGCATCCACTATCAAACACCCAATACTTTCCATCGGCTTTGTAGTTCACCTACAAACATGGATCAAGCTTTTTGTTTAGGTACCCAACCACGTTTGGTACCTTTGAAGTGACTCACAAGAGCTTTAGGCACCCAAATTTGCCTAGGAAGCTTTCCCTTAGCTTAAGTTCCAATGAATTTAGCCATAACTTTCCCACTTTTAAGTTGTTTATGCAATAGAAAATGGTGATCATTGAAAGTAGACTTGTACTTGGAAGGCAAAGTAGGAAGGGGTTTGGTAGGAATCGGATAATCCCTTGTGTGGTGACCGATGACTTCACATTGTTGGCAATATGAACCAACTTCCTTGATGAAGCAATTCTTGATCTCCGGTGACTTGATGATCTTATCCACTGAGTTGGGAACCATCTAAGGCCTCTCTTGTTGTAGTACAATGCATTCTTCATGAGAATTTCCTTGTGCTTGTACTCCCCCTTAGTCAACTGGGCCACACATGAATTGTGATTTGCAATCTCCTCTTTGAGCTCTTGCTCCCTTGCATGGTTAGTCTTAGAAGATGATATACTATCACATGAAGAGGAGCATGGTATAGCAAGAAGATCATCACAAGAAGTAGATGTATTGACCTTAACAACATCTATAGTAGGTAATTCATTCATGCTACGATCAATGGCATCATAAGTAACTCAAGTTTTTGATATTTGCATTTCAAGTCAATAAGCTCAAGTTTTAGTTTCTACTAGCCTCAAGAGACTTGCTAGATGCAACTACTTCATCATATTTCTTAAGAACATAATTGTATTTAACAAGCAACTCATCATGATTAGAACTAAGCATAGCATTAGCATTTTTAAGAGACATGATTTTAGGTTTTAGTTTCTTGATGATAGTAGCATAGTCATTCATGAGCTTAGATAGATCATTAGGAGAAACACCATCATCATCACTACTACTACTATCATCCTCACTACTCATCATATTGTTACCTTTTCCCATGAGGCACATAGGTGGTGAAGGTAGAGGTGGATCATCATTGGTGATGTCAAGGCGTACGAATTTGTTGTCTTCATCATCGCTTGAATCATCACTTGAGCTTTCACCGGAGACCCATTCACCAACAATGTAGGCCTTGCGACCTCCACCCTTCTTGTTGAAGATCTTCTTCTTCCTCTTTTCTTGACCCTTCTTCTTGGGCTTGTCCTCATTCTCAATTGCATCAATCTTATTAGACTTGTTCTTGTTTCTCTTGTCGGGATGAGGGCAATCATATGATAAGTGGCCAAGGTTACCACAATTATAGCACTTCTTCTTGTCTCCGCCACCGTACTTGTTAAATTTCTTTGGGCAAAATTTGTTCTCCTTGGAATCATAGTTGTAGCTCTTCTATTAAAACATGGAGATCATCCATGTGGTTTTTCTCATGAGAAGAGCAAGCTCAGTGTCGGAGTCATCACCATCATCATCCTCATCATCATCTTCTTCATTGTTTTCACTTGATGATGGGAGCTTCTTCTTCTTCTTCTTCTTCTTCTTCTTCTTCTTCTTCTTCTTCTTCTTCTTCTTCTTGTCAACCATATTTGCCTTGAGAGCAAGATTCTTCTTAGATGAAGATGCATGATCTCCAAACAAGAACATCTCAGGAGCACATATCTTCCCAACGGCATCAGCGATGGTCATGTCATTGATGTCCTTTTCAAAAAGAAGAGAGATAACAATGTTGTATTGCGGCTTGGGAAGCACCATCAAGATCCTACGAATAATGTATCCTTGAGACAATTCAGTGAGTTCAAGAGAATTGATTTCTTCCACAAGCATATTCATGCAAGAATACATATCATTGCATAACTCATTAGGAAGCATCTTGAATTGATTAAGAGCATTAATAAGCACATGATATCTTTTCTCACAAATTTTCCTAGAACCCTCATGCATTTCACAAAGAGCGATCCAAATCTCATTAGCGAATTCCTTGCTCCTAACTCTAGCAAAAACCTCTTCACAAATTCCCTCAAATATAGCATACTTAGCCTTAGCATTCCACCTAACTTGTTGGTCGGTAAAAGGTTGATCAAACCCAATGGAGGCGACTAGCCAAACTTCGGGGAAAATAGCCTCAAGATAGCTCGCCATATGAAATTTCCAATAGGCGAAGTTGTTTCCCTCGAACTTTGGCACGCTACTTCCACTCCATGGGGCCATTGCTCTAGGATTTTAAGCCAATAAAGAGCACGAGGCTCTGACACTAATTGAAAGGATCGAGTGACCCAAGAGGGAGGGTGAATTGGGTAATTTAAAAACTTATACCGAAAACTAGAACAAATAACAACCTTATCCTAGATGAAAAGAAATGCGACTGCACGAACAAGCTAGGAGAATGTAACTAAACAAGCAAGCAAAGACATTAAGAAAATGCGGAATTGAAAGCTTCCAAGAATGTAAATGCTCAAAATAAATTGCAGAATAGTAAAGAAATGGACAAGAGAACACCGGATTTTTTTCCCGAGGTATCGAAGAGTTGGCACTCCCCCCTAGTCCTCGTTGGAGCATCCACCAAGGATATTGCTCCCCCTTAGTCACCAAGACTCAAGTGCTCCCTCATGATTGCCACTTCAACATCTCTAGATTGGCGGGTATCAAACCAAATACATAGCTCTTCCTGGGCCCATAAGAACTCCAAGAGCTCACAGAGACACCACCAATCACCAAAGGCCAGCTAGGTGTTGCCAACCACCAAGAGAAACAAGCCAATAGCTTCACTTGACCAGGATCAAGCCTAGACTACAGCTATATGCACACTTGCTACTTTCCAAGCACTAATGATATCCTTAATCTTCAATTTGGGACCTGAAAATCAACTCAAGTGCTCTCTCTTGCTTCTTGATGACACACACAGTGTATCAACTCCTCTGGGACGCAAGAGACAGAAATGAAACTACGTGGAGAGGTATTAATAGGGTAGAGATCCAAATTATAGCTGTTGCCTAACCAACCACATTTTCTGTTAACATCGAATGATCTGGTGAGTAGAAACTTCCATTTTCACTGTGCCAGCTATCATTAGCCGTTACTACTGAGAAATATTCTAGTGACATCATCCGGTGAACATCAACCCAACACCGAACCATCCTGTGAGTACAAACTAGCCAAATTTTCCTGTTGCAACCCCCTCCAGAAAAATGCCCCAGTGATATTTCATTGCCATCACAGGACTATCTGATGGGTTAAACTTCTTTTGTCCTCAAAATCTTCTGTGGTAGAAAAGCTCCGGTGTGCATATGTGGCTATCACCAGACTATCCGGTGAGTAGAAGTCCTTCAATCCAATCGAAAAAAACCCTCTTTTAAAAGATTACTTCAGTGATACATTCTTGCTTTCACCGGACCATCCGGTGAGTGAAATTTGTTCAGCCACAAGAAACTATTCTCTGCAAGAATTGGTCCGGTGTAAACAACACCTTCACCGGATCATCCGATGAACTAAGCTTCAGAATTCTTTCCCTTGAATCACCTCTAGATTAAATAGTCTACTACACTCATCATTGCATCACTAGATAATCTAGTGAGTTGAACTTCAATTTTTCCTAGCAGTCCCCCTTCTGCTGAAAATAGACAGGCGCTCTCACTACACTATCACCAGACTATCCAGTGTAACACTTCTAATAATTTTGCACAGTGTCACCCAGAAAATCATCCGATGATTACATCACTTTATTCATCGGAGCATCCGGTGCATATATAGTGTTTCTGTCTTGAGATAACAGTATGCTCCTATGAGATCACTTCACATAGACTGGATCATCCTTTGAAGTAAATTTTCTCTGAGCTCGTCCAATTCAAACTTTCTTGAGCTCTAGCTTCTCGACATGTCAACCATGGGCTTCTATGAGCTACCTATTGCTAGAATTTCATAAGTGTGTATCAAACCAAGTCTAGACTCACTAGGTCAAGCTACTACTCCTAGCTCCTCTTTATAGTACGGTCAAAAGACTAAAGAAAAACAACCTATACTACTCTAAGTGTCCTTCATCTGCTTTGTGACACTTAGAACTAGATGATCCTTAATCTTGGTGCACAAGTCCTTTGATCGCCCACATAATCGCCTTAGGGACCAAAGAATACCCTATTATCATTGTGAGCTGAATTTTTTATTCCCTTCAAAATAAATTGTTAGTCGCAATATTGTGGTTCTCATTAATCACCGAAACACTTACCACTTACCTAGAGGCCTAGATGCTACAATCGCTCCCATTTTGGTGATTGATGACAACACATATGAGAAGATATAGATATGAATTGAAGTACACCCTGTCATACTAGGCAATTGACTGCATAGAACAATAAAACAAGAGAAAGCCTAGCACTAGAACAACATATCATGCTAGAAGAAATATAATTAAGCACGCAAGAAATAAAACACAATGTGATGACAAGCTAAATACATTGATTAAGAATCAAAAGTCCTGTCATTACATCAAAATCCATAAGATCCAACAAGCCAAACCTAGCTACCCAAAAGCTAAACTACTCCCCCTGAAACTAGCATGCTCTCTAGACACTCAAGACTAGCTATCTCTCTCCAAAACTCCCCCTAACACTAGAATCTCTCCCCATTTGGCATCTAAGCACCAAAAAGAGAACACATCTACACATCTGGAGTTGGAAGAGACGAGGGAGCCAGCGCTACGGAAGAAGGCTACACCACGAACTGAGATGCATTGCTCTCGGAGTCGAATGCAGATGAGATAACCTCAACGATAGTGTCTTCGGCTGGAGAGGATGCTCTTGTTGCAGTTTGACTCTGCACTGTGTCTGGACGAGGGTCGGAGCTGGAGGTGTCGACACCTCTCGACAGCCATCTCCTGGTCAACCTGACTGAGCACCTCCTAAAGAACAGGATCAACGTCATCTTGCGCAGGCTCTGGGATAGCTAGAGGCACACTAGGAGGCTCCTAAGCTGGAACGGTAGGTTTTGGCAAGTCCTCAAAACAGAGAGGTCCAGTGACTAGAGGTGAAGTCAGTGAAGTAAGCTCTGGCATCAAAGATGTCCTAGTAGACTGAGAAGGTACTCTGGTGGTGAAGATAGCTGACAGTGGAAAGTCTAATCCCGAAGTAGTCAAAAGTCTGTTGATACTGCCTGGGAGAGGACTGATGGCTGGATCTGGTGCTGAAGGTGCAGCTAGTAACTGAAGGCCGGTGTGCTGGAACAGGAAAGAGAACAAGCTAGCATTGTTCTCTCTATCTGACTGAAGTGCTGAGAACATGGCCTGCTCCTACTGCTGAAGAGACAGCAAGAAGACCATCTGCTGCTCCTGCTAGCAAATCATGTCAGCCTGAAGTTTCACATGCATCTCAGCCTGTGCTGCTAGTTGCTGCTGGAACTACTGCTGCTGAACTACCTTCTGCTTCTGCATCTGCCAAAGAATCATCGCGAACTCTGATGTCTGCGCAGCAGGGGTCACTGGAGGAACTTTCTCAAGCGTTGAAGAAGTAAGAATAGATAACTAAGTGGCTTCCTGAGAAGAACCTCCTACCTCGGCATCATGTGACCTACGACCGGAGGAATATACTCAATGTCGTCCGAGTCTGAATCGCTGTCCAAATCAAAGATATACGAAAGTAGCTCTGCCTCAGTCTCTGCTAGGGCCTGATCCTCAGCTACTGCTCTCTCTTGCTCATCAATAGGGATTTGCTCCTAAGCATGAACCATGGCTCGCTGACCATGACGTCTATCTGTGAGAGCAGAAGGAGCATACTCCTTGAAGCAAGTAGGAGACTCTTCATAGTTCTCGAGGAACTCGGGATACCTAATGGCATGAGCAAGAAAATGAGAGATGAAGTGCGCATATGGTTGTTGTCTGGCCAGGGACATCCCTTCTGCAAAAGCATCCTCAATCTCACACAAGATCAGATCCACGATGTCAAAACAGCGATGAGTGAGGATAGAAAGAATCAACCACTGCTGCAAACTGGTGACAGCCTCTCCATAGCCAATCCTCGGCAGCAAACTTCATCTCAGGGCCATGTGGATAGGTGTTAGCATGTCTGGCAGTCACGGCAAACCTAAAGCGAAGGGCTGTCTGAAGAGCAGCCTGATCTCCTCATCAGTGGGGAAGATGCCACCAACTAGAGGACGGTGAAGGGGTTCGATGTTCGGATGAACTACCTCATACAGATACCTAGAACTCTCCTGCACCCCCAGAGCCTCAAGCAGATTGTTCTGATATAATTTGAATGTGTCACCCTGAAACATAAACTGAATAAAGTTCCTCTCTAGTGCCATCCAGACTGTGGCATAGAACACTCTAACCCAATCCTTTACATATCTGTCTACATCAGTGAGTAGAGATGAATGTCCAGGGAAGGCGTCAAAGTGCTGCCTCACGTCCACTCCCCCTACAGCTAACTGCATATAGCACCAGTTGAGCATCTTGTGATTGCTCAAACTGACATTCTTCCTGAGATAGGAGTAGAAGAAGCTCTCTTGCAGGACTGTCCAGAACCGGGGATCAACTCCCTCATCCCTAACCACGATGAATAGGACAGAGGAGAATGGCAGTTTGGAAATTTTAGAGCTAGGGTTTGGAAATTTGAAGATATGGCCGAAATATGTGCTCACCACGATGACTAGGACAGAGGAGAACGGCGGTGAGGGAGAAGAATGGCGACCGGCGACAGGGATGGCATCACAGAGGCCAGCGGTGACTTTGGGTGCAAGGCGGTGGCGCTCTGGGCTGCGGTAGTGGAACTTTGGGCGGCGGCTTCAGGCGCTAGTCGGCGGTGAGCTAGTTGGCGAGCAGTGGATGGAGTGTGGCGACGAGCTGATTTGTGGTGGCAAGCATAGGGACGGGGCACCGGTGAGAACGGGCAGTGGCGCAATCGAAAACGGAGAGAGGAGAGTGGCGGCCGAGAGGTTATGTGATAGGTGGGTCCCGCAAATTTTTTGTACACCGGAAGGTCCGATGATGCTGAGAACTGAGCACCGGACCAACATTTCCAGAGAGCATCTCAAAATAGACCCACGACAACTTTCAAACACCGGATGTTCTGGAGACATTCTTCTGGACACTGGATCCTTTTTCTAAAGAAATCCAATGTTGATCATAGAATACCCCGGTAAAGCTCCACTGAACAATGGACACTATCACCAGACAAATTTTAGAACTTCTGATTTCCACTGGCACTGACTGAACATTGGAAGGTCCGATCCTGACCTCCTCACAAACACTGGACTTTTTCTACATGCCAAACCATTTTTCAAACACTGGACTATCCATTGCAACTGAGCTGCTCACCATATAAAGTCACCAGACCTTCTTTAGAGAAGCTGAGCCAAGAGAACAGAAGACCAGATGATCCATTGAGGAGAACGAAGGGGCACCGAATCATCCGGTGAGAAGGAAAAAAAAAATCTGCTGAACTAAAATATCTCACTAAGTCCAAACTTCAAATCAACACATAACAAAAACAAATGTTTGGACTAGCTTTAGTGAAGCCTCACTATCTCAAATACTGATTTGCAAATATTTGCCAAAAAGGCTATAGCATACATAATTTTGCAATAGGCAGTAAGAACCAAATAAAAAAGAGAAAAACTCCAAGGAAATGTATGAGTCACATTGCGTATGAACTTAAAAATTAAGGCTTTAAATTCGATAGAACATGACTCAATAGGCATTAAGCACTTACCTCATTATAATCAAACTCATAGAGGTGTATATTCACATTGAAAGAGAACAACAATCTCAAAGAGTGATATCCTCCTTTGTGATCTCTCTACCGTCAATGCACATGCAATGCATAACAAGTGCATAAAATTTAAATATGAATGCAAGCTATATGGTATACGAATGCATAGCATAAAATAAATCTATCTTGTCATATTACTTCCATTCTCAAGCTTCTTCATGATGAATGAAACAACATGCCTTGAGTGAAACTAGGAGACCATCATCTCAAGCAAAACCCATGTTCACAACTATCTTGAGAAAGTTAGACAAGCACCTATCATGAATGCATCTATATGACAAGGCATAACATGACATTTGAAGCATCTATCACGTTCAACTCACTTCGCAATCTACAAAAGGTTGCTTCATCTAGAGGCTTTGTGAAGATATCCACCAATTGATCTTCCGACCTTAACCACTAAGAGAGATATCATTATTAGCCACATGATCTCTAAGGAAATGATGGCAAATATCAATGTGCTTTATGTGAGAGTGTTGAACAGGATTGTTTGCTATTTTTACGGCACTCTCGTTGTCACAAAGGAGTGGAATCTTCTCTAAACGAACACCAAAATCTAACAAGATTTGCTTCATATCAAGGATTTGAGCACAACAAGCTCCAGTGACAATGTATTCTACTTCCACGGTGGACAAAGCTACCGAGTTTTGCTTCTTAGAAGACCATGAAACTAGGGATCGCCCTAGCAAGTGGCACCCACCCGAAGTACTCTTGTGATCCACATGGCATTTGGCAAAATCCGAATCCGAGTATCCCAAGAGTAGGAAACTAGCACCTTTTGGGTACCACAAGCCTATGCTAGGTGTATGCTTTAGGTATCTAAGGATTCTTTGAACCACGCTAAGATGTGATTCCTTAGGATTAGCTTGAAAGCGAGTGCACATGGATACACTAAACAAAATATCGGGTCTAGATGAGGTAAGGTATAGAAGCAACCCAATCATAGAACGATAAAGCTTTTGGTCAACCAGTGTACCCGTTTCATCCAAGTTGAGATGTTCATTAGTAGGCATGGGGGTCTTGATTGCCTTGCAATCATCCATCTTGAATTTCTTGAAGATGTCCCTTGTGTACTTCTCTTGATGGATGAATGTTCCTTCCTTCAATTGATTGATTTGAAATCCAAGGAAGTAGTTGAGCTCGCCAATCATCGATATCTCGAACTCCCTAGACATCAAGTCACCAAATTCCTTGCAAAACTCTTTGTTAGTTGAACCAAATATTATATCATCAACATAAATTTGACACAAGAAAAACCCATTGTTGATGATCTTTGTAAACAATGTGATGTCCACCCTCCCGATCTTGAATCCTTGGTTGATGAGGAAGTCACGTAGGCGTTCGTACCAAGCTCCTAGGGCTTGGTTGAGTCCATAAAGTGTCTTGTGCAACTTATAGACATGATTAGGATATCTAAGATCTTCGAAACTGGGAGGTTGTTCAACATAAACAAGTTCATTGATGAAGCCATTTAAAAATGCACTCTTGACATCCATTTGACAAAGCTTGATATTATGATGTGAAGCAAATACAAGAAGGATACGAATGGTGTGAGGAACCGTCCAAATAATATGCTAATCAATCACCAGGAGGATCATTGTTCATAAGCACAACCTCGATGATTAACCAGAATATCATCCCAGTAGTCCCGGGACGTGTTTTGTGCCCAAGGATCGGAACACATGCCTTCCAACAAGTACATCACAACATAGCTTAATAAAGAGCGAGTAATAAATATTTATATTACAAGTATTAAGCATGCAACTGATTTCAACAATTTACAACAAAAGCGAGCTAGGAGGAGACAAAAACCCCTCAACTCCTAACCACAAAAGAACTACGCAGTGGAATGTTAAACTTATAAACAACAAAAGAGAACAGCGCCACATGCCCTTAGGCACCGTCCCAAAAGCGTCGCTTTCAGAGTAGGATGCACTACTCTTGCCCACCACCAAGATCGGCAGGCACGAAGTAGCCAAACACCGCCTCTTGCTCACCAGCGGCACCTGAAACACAGGCATGAGTACGAAGGGTACTCGCAAGACTTAAACCATATAGAGCACATAAACATAGCTCGACTCCAAGGATTATGCATTGAGCCATTAGCAAGGATAAAGCCACATGGTTATGTTAAACATAAGCGGTAAGCAATCTATACATCTATGTGTGAGCAACTGACTTAACCGACAACATGATTCTACCCTGCATATACCAACTGAACATAAAGGTAACTGTAACCAACATAAACATAAAACTAGAACCAACATGAGTATATATGTAACCAAGAACCAACTCGTCCATCTCCCACATAACCAACCACAACCACAAATGAAACTCTACGACCGGGTGCAAATGAAACAATAGCATGCTCATGACCAAGAGCTCGGTATTTTGAAATGTTTAAACACCCTGCAGGGGGATACTCCTGGACCCACACGACTCGGGGACCATACGGCTTGTGCCACCCGCTAAAGTGCACACAAGGGGGTACCCGTGTCAACCTTTTCCAACCAGCCCCAACCATGTGAGGCATGCATCGCTCGGCACGGCGATACTAGAACTACTCCCGAAGCAAACTAGTACCACTTACAAGCCCGCCGCTCACACCGTCGATGTCCATGCCCACAAAGCCACAGCTGCGAAGGTATTCGGCTCGCCTTACCATTAGATCAGCATGTGGTGAGTAAGGTAAGTGCTAAAGCCAACTACCCCGACGATCGGCCTTAAACGATGCAAGCGGCCTACGGTGTCTGGGTTCCCTTCCCAAACTACCCCCAGACTTTCCTTGACGGCAGATGACACCCCTAACACCGCCCACATCTCGTCTCATACTCACCACTCAACCAATCATCATCAAACCATATCCAACATTGTGATCATAACAAAAGTAAATAATGCCTATGCTCATGAACAATGAAACCATTCACCGCTCGACTTCTACCAAAAGTCCTATGCACTGCTAAGCATTTCGATTAATTTGTAATCTAGACAACAACATATTCAAGGCAACAAGGGTATGGATAAACAACATCTCAAGGTAGAGGATATGCAATTCAACATAGGATCTACCCATTTATACCCGACAATGACTCACTAAACATGCAAACATACACAAGCATAATTTATCAATTTTAGACTTCATTCAATTCAATTAAACGGGTGCAATAAGCAAACATAATAGGTTGCTTGCCTTGATGCACTGGTTCACAAAGGTGCGGCACCTCAGGATCGACCTCGGTCTCTGGGATCAATGGATCGGCATGTTCTAAGAAACATAACGCGTGCAATGATAAACATAAATGAAATGCAACAATCTAAGACAGAAGGTACAATGATGAAATGCCATGAAAATATGCTTTAAAATGTAGGAAAATATTTTTCCTAGCTAGAACAAGTCATAAGAAGACTAGCAAAATTGGTTTCATCCATTTTGGACTTGTAAAGAATTAATGGTGAATTAATGAAGCTTTAACTTAATGAATTAATCTCAGACATTTAATTCGTTATTTCATGGCTGGTGATATTTTTAATAGGTATATTAGGTTATTATGAAACCAAAAAAAATTGTTTCATAATTTTTTGAGCTACAGAGAATTTATTATGAATTTTACAAGTTTCAGTAAGCAGTAACTATGTTGTCTGGGTATACAGCGGTCAGACCGCAGGTATACTGGCAGTCAGACCACCAACAGTCGCGGTCAGACCGCCGGAAATGCGTTCAAACCGCCCCCATGTAGAGGGTTTTGGCCCCTGGCGGTCTGACCGACCTTGGGGTGGCGGTCAGACCAGTGGGAGTCACCAGGGGCACTTTGGGAGCTCACCGGCAACGATTTCGGCGACATTTGGAGTGGGGACTTGGACCTAGAGCATCACATTGACTTCCTCTACCACGTAGGACAACATGTATACGCCGAAATCGACCAAAACTCGGCTATTGTTTCTAATTCATCAAGAACTCATGAACTTCAAATACCTAGATCAAAATTCGAAATCCAACCATCTAAAAGGTGAATTCTTGCCATGGGAGTTTAGGGGACTCACCCAAAGGCCTTTACCGAGGTTGTGGACTACCAATTGAAGGAGGAAACGAAGGGAAAAGCTTGGGAGGCGAAGAAATCCGGTGTTCTTCATATTTCAACCCTAAACACCAAAAGACACCAAATTCGGCTCAAATCCTCCGGGAAAAGGAAAATGAATTGGAGGGATGGATAGCTCATGAAATTGTGATCGCATGAGTACCACATGCATATCTTAATTCCTCCTCTTGAGCTCGGATTTGAGGAAGAGAGAGTTTGAGAGAGAGGGGGTGAGAGGGGGCTACCCCCTTGCTTTGGCTGGTTGGGAGAGGAGAGAGGAGCACGTGGGGGAGTGAGGGAGCAGGTGGGGCTGCTGCCCAAGTGGAGGGAGAGATGGTGGGGCCAGCCGATGGGCCCACGTACAAGAGAGAGAAGTTCGTTTGACTGCGAATTCAATTCTTTTCTCTCCCGAATTTCTTTCTCTCATCCAATTGATTTCAAACGAAGTGCTCTAGTGCGCCAAAATAATTTACCTCAAAATTAATTATGATGCTAATGATGCATGATTAAGCTTAATCACACGATTATGGAATTTGGGACATGACAAACCTCGCCCCCTAAAAGGAATCTCGTCCCGAGATTCGATATGAGTCAAGGAGAAAGCGATGAGCACGCTGCAAGGAACATAGCACTCCGTGAGGGACAATTATGCTATGAGAGGCGAAATCCAAAACACACTTTCATTCACATGTCAATACCTAGACACATGAGAGATTCCAAATATGCTATATTATAGCCACATTTACAAGTTCTCAAAGAAATCAGGATACTCAGAGCGGAGCTTATCTTCTCGCTCCCATGTCGCTTTAGCTTTCGTGTGATTGCTCCATTGAACTTTCAAGAACTTGATTGAACTTCACCGTGTCTTGCGTTCGGCTTCGTCCAAGATACGGAGTGGCCGCTCACAATATTTCAAGTCCAGTTGCAACTCTTGGGGTGCAACATCGATGACTTCCGTCGGGACTCGGAGACATTTCTTCAATTGTGACACATGGAACACATTGTGCACGACGGAGGGAGACAGCGGCAAGTCCAATTGATATGCTACTTCTCCACGCCGAGCGAGAATCTGGAATGGCCCCACATATCGAGGCGCTAGCTTACCTCAGACTTGGAATCGGCGAACTCCTCTGAGGGGCGACACCTTGAGGTATACATGATCTCCAACCTCAAAAGTGAGCTCTCGGCGGTGGCGATCCGCATAGCTCTTTTGCTGTGATTGAGCCGTGAGAAGACTCTTCCAAATGCTCAGAACATGATCTTCTGCTTCCTTGACCAAATCTAGACCTAGGAAAGCCCGTTCGCCGGATTCGGACCAATTTAGCAGCGTTCGGCATCTTCGGCCATAGAGAGCTTCAAACGGCGACATCTCGATACTCACTTGGAAGCTGTTGTTGTAGGAGAACTCCGCGAATGGCAAGCATATGTCCCACCTCTTCCCATAAGTGAGAACATAGGCACAGAGCATATCTTCAAGAATCTGATTCACCCGCTCAGTTTGACCGTCTGTCTGAGGATGATATGCCGTGCTGTGAAAAAGCTCGGTTTCCATAGCCTCTTGGAAACTCCTCCAGAAATGAGAAGTGAATTGTGTGCCTCAATCAGAAATGATCTTCTTTGGAATACCATGAAGGAAAACTATCCTGGTGAGGTACAACTCCGCATATTGCTTGGCCGAAAATGTGGTCTTGACGGGCAAGAAATGAGCGGACTTCGTCAATTGGTCCACAATCACCCATATAGAGTCATATCCATTCGAGGTCTTTGGCAAGCCGGTAATGAAATCCATTCCAATTTCCTCCCACTTCCAGGAAGGAATGGGCAAAGGATGAAGCGTACCGGCTGGCTTGAGGTGCTCGGCCTTTACCCTTCAGCAGACATCACACTCGGAGACATACCAAGCGATTTCTCGCTTCATGCAAGTCCACCAAAATCTCGGCTTGAGGTCTAAATACATTTTTGTGCTTCCTGAATGAATAGAGAGCAATGAATCATGAGCCTCATCAAGAATCTTCTTCCTCAAAGCCTCAACCTTCGGAACCACGAGACGGTTCCCAAACCGCAGAATGCCCTGCTCATCTTCAGAAAAGCATAAGGCCTGACCGATCTTCATCTTCTCTCGGATTCAGGCCATGCCCTTATCATCCTTTTGAGCTGCTTTGATATCGTCCAGGAGAGTGGATTTGATCTCCAAATTGGCAAGGAAGCCATCTGGAACCATTTCAAGTCCAAGCCGCCGAAAATCATCACAAAGTGTAGAGTCCATAGGCGAGACTTTCAGACAATGGCAGTGAGCTTTCTGACTCAAGGCATCGGTGACCACATTCGCTTTACCCAGATGATAATGAACCTCCAGCTCCTAGTCTTTAATCAACACGAGCCACCTTCGCTGCCTCATGTTCAAATCCGCTTGAGTGAAGATGTACTTCAAACTCTTGTGATCTGTATAGATACGACACAAGTTCCCCATCAGATAATGACGCCATATCTTCAAAGCGTGCACGACAGCGACAAGCTCCAAGTCATGGGTAGGATAGTTTTCCTCATGGCGCTTCAACTGTCGTGAGGCATAAGCGACAACCCTGCCTTCTTGCATGAGAACACATCCGAGGCTCATGTGAGACGTGTCGCAATAGACATCGAAACCCTTGCTCATATCTGGCTGAGCGAGCACTGGAGCGGTCATGAGCAACCTTTTCAAAGTCTGGAAAGCGGACTCACACTCACTTGACCACTCGAACTTGTTGCCTTGCTTCAACAACTCAGTCATTGGCTTGGCATTCTTGGAGAAGTTCTCGATGAACCGGCGGTAATAACCCGCAAGTCCGAGAAAACTCTGGATGTCAGTGATATTTTTGGGCTGGACCCAATTGAGCACATCTTGCACCTTGCTCGGGTCAACTGCAACACCATTCTCGGATAGAACATGACCCAGAAAAGCGACTTCACTGAGCCAGAACTCACACTTGTTGAACTTGGCATAGAGTTGATGATCTCTGAGTCAACCAAGAACAATACGGAGGTGTTCAACATGCTCTTCATCAGTCTTGGAGTATATGAGAACGTCATCGATGAAAACTACGACAAACTTATCCAACTCCTCCATGAACACCGTGTTCATCAAATGCATGAAAAATGCCAACGCATTCATCAATCCGAAGGACATGACGGTGAATTCATATAGACCATAACGGGTCGAGAAAGCTATCTTTGGAATATCCTTCGGCCGAACTTTGATCTGATGATAGCCTAGTCTCAAATCAATCTTCGAGAAGACTTGGGCTCCGGTCAGCTGATCAAACAAGATATCAATCTTAGGGAGCGGATACCTGTTCTTGACAGTGACCTCATTCAACAGACGATAATCCACACACATCCGCAAAGTGTCATCCTTCTTCTTCACAAAGAGTGCTGAGCATCCCCAAGGTGAGGAACTTGGACGTATGAAACCCTTTGCAAGCAGCTCTTGCAATTGCTTCTTCAATTCTGCCAATTCATTTGGCGGCATCCTATAGCACTTCTTCGACATTGGAGCTGCACCAGGCACGAGATCAATAGAAACCTCGACTGCTCGGTCGGGCGGCATTCCCGGCAATTCATCCGAGAAGACATCCGGGAACTCCCACACCACAGGAATACTCATCATATCTCTGGTAGCGACAGCCTTCAAAGCAAAGAGACAAGACTTGATACCCTCCAGCTTCAATTGAATCCAGGTGCCGGAAGGACCATTTAGAGTAACTGTCCGCTGGGCACAATCTAACACGGCCTTGTTCTTGGAGAGCCAGTTCATCTCCAATATGATATCAATTCCCTTCGAGTTCATCACTAGCAGATTTGCCCCGAAAGACATCTTGTTGATGATCACTGAGGTGTTGGACACGCATTGCTTAACAAAGACCTTGGCTCCTGGTGCATCTATGAGGTAAGACGTGAGGGGTGGTGCTAACTATCAACCCATGACGCCGAGTATAACTTACCGCTATGAAGCAGTGAGAAGCTCCAGAATCGAAAAGAACAACTAATGGAGCTATGATAGAATGTGAATGCACAATCAACGTACCCATCAGGACGGTGTCACTCTCGTGAACGTCCTTAGCAGTGGTGTGGCGTGCTCGGCGACGCTTGGGGATGTGGGTCGCCTGAGAGGAGTATGATGCAGATTGAGCCGGTGGTGGCCTTGGAGCGGTCACCACGGCTCCCAACCTCGGGTAGGGGCAATCCCGCATGTAGTGGCCGACACGGCCGCAGTTGTAGCACGGGCCGCCGGGGCCACCAGTCACGCTCACTTGCGAACCGGTCGGTCGTGGAGGCTGTCCCTGTGGAGCAGAGAACGACGGGCGCTGCATGAGCCACATCGGATGAGGAGCGCTTGATGCAGGCACGCAAGATAGTGGAGGTAGACTCTCCGTGCGGGTGCGCTGCGAGTTCCCACCCACAGAAGGCGAGGGACCCCTCTTGTGCTTCTTCTCCTCCTGGTGGTTCTTGAGCTTGAACTCCACCATGAGGGATGTGCTCGCCAACTTGTTGAAGTCGGTGAACTCATGTGGAGATAGCCAGTCCTGCATCTTCGAGTTGAGGCCATTGACAAAGCGGTATTGCTTTCGCTCGTTAGTGTTGACCTCATCCAGAGCGTACTGTGCAAGGTGATTGAATACCTGCACGTACTCCATCACCGCTCGACCTCCTTGCTTGAGGTCCATGAACTCGCGCCTCTTGATCTCCATGAGGCCCTTCGGAATGTGGAAATCCCAGAATGCCTGGCGGAACTTCGCCCAAGACACCCGGTAAAACATCACAGAATTTAGTAATAATCCATCCAAGGAAGCATGAACAGTAAGGAACGAGTTCACCTGGTGGTTTAATTGTCTTGCACATGCTCTTGTAATTGAACCTTATGTGATTTGAGGAATATTAATAGTATTGATCGTATCTGACGGAGCCATGAGCTCATCACTTGTTGTGGAAGATCCACTTGGTTCCGGTTACATTCTTGTCTTGAGGCATTTCTTCAAGAAATCCATACTTGATTGTGGGTGAAGTTGTTGAGTTCTTCTTACATAGCCATCACCCAATCTGTATCCTTAAGAGCCTCATCTACATGTGTGGGTTCCAAACAAGAGACAAATGAGTAATGTTCACAAAATGAATCATATTGACGAGAGCGAGTTCGTACTCCCCTAGATGGACTTCCAATGATCAGTTCAATGGAGTGATTCTTGGGAATATTCGTATGCTTCACTTGTGGTTCTTGAGGTGTATCTTGCGGTGGTGCAACATCTTGAGCTTGTGCTTGAGCTTCCTCTTGAGAGATATGGACATCATGTGATGGAAGTGGTTGATCATCCTTGTCCTAATCTTCATCAACTTGGGGCACCATGGAGGTTGTGGAATTGAAGTAGAAGGTACATCTTCATCATCCTCCTTACATTTGATATCCCTAATTGTCATATTCTTCATTGCATCTCTCAAGGGTTCATCACCTACATCATCACAAGAAACACCTTCTCCTCAAAAGCCATTAGATTCATCAAACTTCACATCACATGTTTCTTCAACAAGACCGATGGTATTGTTGAATACTCGATATGCTTTGGAGTTAGATACATAACCAACAAGAAAACCAATATTGCAACGTTTTTCAAACTTTCCAATGAGAAGCTCATATAAAATAAAGCACCTACACCCGGACACAAAAAATTGAGATATTGGGTTTCCTCCCAATGAGAAGCTCATATGGCGTCTTCTTCAATAATCTATGGAGGTACACTCGATTCGAAGCATGTCATGCCGTGTTGATTGCTTCCGCCAAAAATTCTCCGATGTACCATACTCATCCAATATTGCTCTTGGAAGAGTGATCAAGGTCTTTTTCTTTCTCTCCATCATGCCACTTTGTTGAGGGGTGTAGGTTGATGAGAACTCATGCTAGATGCCTCTATCATCACAAAATTCTTCAATGTCTGTATTCTTGAACTCCGTGCCCTTGTCACTCCGAATCTTCACAAGTGTGGCCTCAAATTCATTTTGAGCCCTCTTCACGAACTTCTTGAAGAGCCCAACAGTCTAGCTCTTGTCATTTAGAAAGAAAGTCCAAGTGTATCTTGTATAATCATCAACAATGACAAGCCAATAGAGATTACCACCAATACTCTTATAGGTAGTTGGTCCGACGAGGTCCATGTGTAGTAGCTCCAAGTGTCATGAGGTAGACATCATGGACTTGTATGAATGTGAGCTTGGAACTTGCTTTCCCGCTTGGAAAGTGCTACACAACTTGTCCTTCTCAAATACAATATTCCTTAAACCAACTATATCTATTCTTAAATGCCTTCTTGAGTTGGCTCATTCCAATGTGTGCAAGATGACGATGCCAAAGCCACCCATAGATGTCTTGGTAAAGAGGCATGTAGTCAAGCTAGCTTCATTAGAGGAGAAATCCACAAGATATATAAGTCCATGTCTAAAACCTTTCAAGATTAGATCATTATTGGATCAAGAGTTCATCTTTCCCCAGCATGTACGGCGAGAGTTTCTTCTAAGGAGGAGACTCATGCTTGGAGACGAAGTTTAAGATGAAGGAACACCATGAATATATTGATTGTAAAAAAAATGGATCAATCTGGGGGGAGTATCATATCGTTCACCTTGTACTCTTTCTCGCCTTGTTTTGCTCCGTAGGGATCCATCTTCTTCGTGGCAATTTTTGTACGGTTGTTTTAGTTTGTATCCCCTGGATGTACTGTTGTTTAATAATATAACATGGATCTTCGGGAATGGTCGTGTTTCCTTCCGTATTGGAATGTGAGAGGATCTTTCGAATGGGTGGCCGCATGCGTGCGTGCTTTCGTGTCTCCAAACTGTACTTCTTCGTCCCTTTCGAAGGCGATAGCTAATTTTTCTGATGACTGATGGATATGTAGGGTAACTAAGGAGAACCAGGTGGAGTAGTGGCGACCTCGTCGTTCCTGGTTACCACGTACTCCTCGGGCCTAGTTACTGTGTACTCCTTACTAATTTGTTCTAGATTTCCGAATCAACGAAGTCCCCCTGGAACCTTTGGAGATGAGCTCCGAAGGTGGTCCTTGACCCTTCGGGTTCCTTAGCAACTGCTCGGGTTGAAGACGATGATGTGTCAGAGGCGCAGTCGAAGGCTAGGCAAGAGAGGCGATCCGCGACCACCTCGGCCCTTAGCCGCTGCCCGGCTCCAGAGTTACTCCTCCAGAGCCTGGCGATGGTGCGTTGGAGGCAAAGCCGAAGGCTAGGCGGGAGAGGTGGTCCGCGACTGCCACGGCCCTTAGCTGCTGCCCGGCTCTGGAGGTATTCCGTCCGAAGCCTAGCGACGGCACGTCGGAGGCAAAGCCGAAGGCCAGGCAGAAGAGAGGCTCTGTGACCCCCTCGGCGCTTAGCCGCTGCCCGGCTTCGGAGGTATTCCATCCAGAGCCTGGCAACGGTGCGTCGAAGGCGAAGCCGAAGGTTGGGCGAAAGAAAGGATCCATGACCCCCTCGGCCATTAGCCATTGCCCGGCTCCGGAGGTATTCCATCCGGAGCCTGGCAACGGCGCATCGGAGGTGAAGCCGAAGGTCGGGTAGAAGAGAGGGTCCGTTACCCCCTCGGCCCTTAGCCGCTGCCCGGCTCTGGAGGTATTCCGTCTGGAGCCTGGCGACGGTGCATCGGAGGCGAAGCCAAAGGCCGGGTGGAAGAGGGGGTCCGTGACCCCCTCGGCCCTTAGCTGCTGCTCGGCTTCGGAGGTATTCCGTCTGGAGCCTGGCGACGACGCGTCAGAGGCAAAGCCGAAGGCCGGGTGGAAGAGAGGGTCCGTGCCCCCTCGGCCCTTAGCCGCTGCCCAGCTCCGGAGGTATTCTGTCCGGAGCTTGGCGACGGTGCGTCGGAGGCGAAGCCGACGGCCAGGCAGAAGAGAGGGTTTGTGACCCCCTCAGCCCTCAGCCGCTGCCCGACCTTGCTATCTCTGCAATGGATAGTCGGGGGCTCCACTATGTTCCCATGCCACGAGGCACGGGCTTTTATTAAATGTTAGTATAACTCTTATAAAATAACATGTAAAAGGTGTTTTCAGAGGAGACGGTAGGGTAATGTTACCTTTTACCATACGTGTTTGAGTCATGTGATCATACCTTCCCCTGTAGGGAGGGGGATCTTGGTACCTTTTCGATCTTTGTGCGGTGTTCTTTGGATACCAGTGGGTTTCATACCCTTTCGGCACAGAGGCATTAGCCTTCAAGATGCCGGGGTACCTTTCCCGCTAGGTCTTTTCAGAATCGTTTTGCCCGGCGGAGTTTTCGAATAAACATCTCCATTGCGGGGGTTTTCGGAAGTCTCTTCGTGGTGCAAAGATTTTGTAAGGCTCTCCGTCATGCGGAGGTTTGGAAAAGCTATCCGTTTTTACCGGAGGTTTTTGGTAGAGTTCACCGTTTTTACCGGAGGTTTCATAAAGTTCTCTATTCTTACCGGGGGTTTGCTAAAACTCTCCGTTGTGCGGAGGTTTGTAAAAGGCTCTACGTTTTTGTCGGAGGTTTTGTAAGGTTCTCCGTTTTTGTCGGAGGTTTGTAGAACTCTCCATTTTTGCCGGAGGTTTGTAAAATTCTCTGTTGTGTGGAGGTTTGTAAAAGGCTCTCCATTTTTGCCAGAGGTTTTGTATGGTTCTCCGTTTTTGTTGGAGGTTTGTAAAACTCTCCGTTTTTGCCGGAGGTTTGTAAAACTCTCCATTGTGCGGAGGTTTGTAAAAGGCTCTCCATTTTTGCCAGAGGTTTTGTAAGGTTCTTTGGCATGTATTAACACTATCGGAGCTACGCAATACCTTCCCGGAAACCTAGGCAGTCTTGCCTTCCAGGTGACCTAGGCATGCAACGCCCACGGTGTGTAGGCTTGACGTGCTCCCAAGGAAATGCCCAGTGTGCACCGCAACACTGTCTACCAAGGATGTGCCTTGGTGCGTGTCATTTATACGACCGAAGCTATGCAATGCCTTCCAGGAAACCTAGGCTTGATGCCTTGGTGGTGACCAAGGCATGCTATGCCCACGGTATATAAGCATGTCGTGCAGAGAGGATTCCTTGCGATAGCATTCCTCAGAGCACTGCATCCTCACATCAGGGCAATCCCCTGATATGCGGCGTCCACACACTATCGAGGTTACACAATACCCTCTAGAAAACCTGGGTAGTCATGGCTCCCAGGTGTCCTAGGCATGTTACACCCGCGATGTGTGGGCTCCACTTCCGACCAAGGCAAAGCCTACCCTCCGGGAAACCTTTTCAGGTGACCTTGGGTTTAGGCAAGCGATGCTTATTGGTGCGTGGGCTTGTCATGCCTCCGGAGAAATCCCCCGGAGTGCACCGCAACTACATTACCAAGGAAGTCCCTTGATAATCGGCATCTACACACTATCGAGGCTACACAATACCTTCCAGGAAACCTAGGCAGTCTTGCCTTCCAGGTGACCTAGGCATGCTACTCCCGCGGTGTGTAGGCATGTCGTGCAGTGAGGATTCCTTGCGATAGCATTCCTCGGAGCACCGCAAATACCCTACCGAGGACATCCCCCGGGGCGTGGCTTGGACACCCGAGGCTATGCAAATGCCTTCCAGGGCACCATGGGCATAATCTTCCTTGCAGGTGACCTAGGCATAGGCGGCGCCCGTGGGTGTGGGCCTCACTGTCTATTGAGACTACGCAATGCCTTCCAAGAAATCTAGGCAGTCTTGCCTTTCAGTTGACCTAGGCATTCTACATCCGCGATACGTGGGCTTGTCACGCCACCTGAAGATGTCCTACGGGTGGCGTCGCAACATGGTCTATTAAGGAAATCCCTTGATACGTGGCAACTACACTTTCGAGGCCACACAATGCCTTCCAGGAAACCTGGGTAGACCCTCCCCCCAGGAGATCTAGGCACGAAGCATCTGCGGGAGTGCAGGGATGTTGCATGGTTTATACTAGCTAAGTTTTGTAGTCTACTGTTGGCAACAAGAAGCTAGTTACAGTATGAAACATAGCTAGGTTAAACAACTGCTCATGCTCAATGAGAATGTAACTTAAGTTCTACTGCATCTACTTATTAGCTATCTATTGCAAAAAACTTCTAACAATATGGTTGGAGGCCTCCAACAGACTCTAACCTTGCCGCATAAAACACGGGTCACTAGGTAAACTACTGGGTAGTTAATAGTGGGCGTACCTTTGTAAGAATAAGGCCTCTATTGTGAGGCTTGGCGGCCTCAAAGCCTGTGGCTAGCCTAGGAGAGATGGTGCTTGACCCCCTCAGCCTTTAGCCATTGCCGGAGGTAATCCATCCGGAGCCTAGCGGCGGCACGTGGGAGGCGTGGCTGAAGGCTGGTCGGGAGAGGCGGTCCTCTACCGCCTCGGCCCCTAGCCACTGCCTGGCTCTGGAAGTACTCCATCCAGAGCCTGGTGACGGCGTGTCCCCGACTCAGTTCTCGTTGCTGGGTATGGTACCGTTGGTAGTAGGGTTGGTGGTGATGGTGCAAGGTAGAGGGGCTGGGATTCGCTCGGGAATTTGCCCAAGGCCTTCGAACTCTGCGTCGTCCTTCGCTGGCTCCTTCTACGCCCAGGTATTCTGCTTGCCTTCCGAGGTATTCCTACCGGAAGGTCATGAGGGTGCGACAATCGTTGGTGTTATGGCCGCTCCTTGGTCCATGCAGGACACACCAGTGTGCCTCCGGGGGCACCGGAGCTTGGAGTTGTCGTTGGGGTCACTGCCGAAGGCGGTGTGCCCCAGAGCCTGTGGTTTCCCTAGGGTTTCCTTCCCCCTTCAGAGACCATCGAGGCCGCCCGGTGAACCGGCTTTTGGAGCCAAAGTGGTTCTGACTATGTCTCCCCGGACGAGGCGGCTTGGAGTTCCCTGCGCACGGTTGGTGTTGCGAGGGCCGCGATGGAGGTGCTGGCGAGGTCCGCGCCCCTTAGAGCCCTCCGTCTCCTTGGAACCCTTTCTTGCCTGAGGGGCCCAAGGAGGGCGCTGGGTGGACAGACTTTCCAAAGATGTTGGCTCGCTCGGGGTATCCCAGGTGTGGTCAAAAGGGATACCTGGGGACCAAGCCCAGTTAGGAGCATTCCTGGGTTGGACAACCTAGAACCATTGGAAGGCGGCCTGCTTTGCTGTGGCCTTAGCCGTGCCCTCTCCTGAGGCGGTGAGGTCTTCATTGTGTAGGGGTTGGAAGGCCTCTGCGCCGTCTAGAGTTCCTGTACCGACCTAGGGTTCTAGGTTGGCCAAGGTCAGAGGAACGCCGTCCCACACGGCAGCGGGGCTAGAGCATGCATAAGGTGCGTATGGCTGAGACAGCCATGCATATGGTTGCATGCTTGCAACGGTGGGTAGAGCGACTTTAGCCAATTCTCTGGTGGTTTTCCTCGTGGATTCCTACCTCTCTTAGCACTTCTGTGTTCGAATCCCCACGGACGACTCGCTGTTGGAACTAGAGTTTGTCTTGCCCCAGTAAGTACAGCGAGAGTTTCTTCTAAGGAGGAGACTCAAGCTTGGAGACGAAGTTTAAGCGGAAGGAACACAAAGAATGTATTGATGGTAGAAAAATGGATCGATCTGGGGGGAGTATCATAGCGTTCGCTATGATGCATGTTTTGTGTCCGTCTAGCCCCCCTTTTGCCCAGGCAGCTATGGCCCCTATTTATAGGGTCGTGCGTAGCTTGACGTACAAGTTACCATAATGTACCAATATCTGGGATCCGACCGATTTACTGGGCCTTATCCCGAATAACTACTTTTCTACCCTACCTAGGAGATAAATATCTACCGTTGTAAATATCGTGGTGCCTGCCCCTTGTAGGGGGCGAGCCGGTCGCCAATTGCGGCTCAGCACCGCACTATCTAGGGTGTCAGGATAGCCCTCATCACGCTGAGGTGTCAGAGTGATGTCTATTCAGCCTAGGCCTTTAATGCCGGTCACTTCCTTGCAGGCAAAGCATGATCGGCGCTCCCCTCTCGACAGATCTTCCTAGGGCCTGCTGACTCACCTCGCTGCCTTCGGGAAGGTGGCCTGATCATCCTGAGGCGGGGGCCTCGGGAGGCATAGAAAAGGGAGGTGAAGATGTTAGGAAGCGGGACCCCGGAGGGCCAGGACTTAGGGAGGTTGAAGCTTCGGAGGATCGAGGCTTCGGGAGGCCGTGTTTTGGAAGGCTTTGGGAGGTCGAACCGGTGAAGCCAAGGGAGGGCTTCGTAGGTGCGAAGGGGTACCGTAAAAGGATCTGATGATATCAGAGATAAAGCTTTTAACAGAGGGTTCGGAGATCAAGGATCCAGAGGGACTAGATGGTGATCTTCGACTGTTATCCTCAGGCTGGTTTATTTTCCCCCAAACAATCATTATGCTTCTTGCTAGTTATGGTAACGTCAACATCAATAAATAAGCATGTGAAGTCTAAATCACATAATTGAGTTACGGAAAGCAAATTAAAGCTAAGCAACTCTACTAAAAGAACATTGGAAATAGAGATGTCATTGGAGATTGCTATTTTACCCAAACCTACCACATGTTCCTTAGAGTTATCACCAAAAGTGACTTTGTCATGATCTCCCACATCATCTTCTAGTGAGGTGAACATCTTTACATTATCATCCATATATTGTGTGCATCCACTATTAAGCACACAATGCTTGCCATCAACTTTGTACTTCACCTAGACACATGGATCAAGCTTTTTGTTTAGGTACCTAACCAAGTTTGGTACCTTTGAAGTGACTCATAAGAGATTTTGGCACCCAAATTTGCCTAGGAAGCTTTCCCTTAGCTTAAGTTCCAATGAATTTAGCCATGAATTTCCCACTTTTAAGTTGTTTATGCAATAGAAAATGGTGATCATTGAAAGTAGACCTGTACTTGGAAGGCAAAGTAGGAAGGGGTTTGGTAGGAATTGGACAATTCCTTGTGTGGTGACCAGTGACTTCACAATATTGTCGATATGAACCGACTTCTTTGATGAAGCAATTCTTGATCTCCGGTGACTTGATGATCTTATCCACCAGGTTGGGGAAGCATCCAAGGCCTCTCTTGTTGTAGTACAATGCATTCTTTATGAGAATTTTCTTGTACTTGTACTCCCCCTTAGTCAATCGGGCCACACATGAATTGAGATTTGGAATCTCCTCTTTGAACTCTTGCATCGTTGCATGGTTAGTCTTAGAAGATGATATACTATCATATGAAGAGGTGCATGGTATAGCAAAGCAAGAAAATCATCACAAGAAGTAGATTCATTGACCTTAACAACGTCAATAGTAGGCAATTCATTCATGCTAGGATCAAAGGCATCATACACTAACTCAAGTTCTTGATATTTGCATTTCAAGTCAATATGATCAAGTGTTAGTTTCTTGTTACTAGCCTCAAGAGACATGCTAGATGTAACTACTTCATCATGTTTTTTAATCACATCATTCTATTTAGCAAGCAACTCATCATGATTAGAATTAAACATAGCATTAGCATTTTCAAGAGACTTGATTTTTGCTTTTTGTTTCTTGATGATAGTAGCATAGTCATTCATGAGCTTAGATAGATCATTAGGAGAAAAATCATCATCATCACTACTACTACTGTCATCCTGACTACTCACCTTGTTGTTACCTTTTGCCATGAGGCACATAGGTGATGGAGGTAGAGGTGGATCATCATTGGTGATGGCAAGGCCTGTGAAGTTATTATCTTCATCATCGCTTGAATCATCACTTGAGCTTTCACTAGAGACCCATTCACCAACAATATAGTCCTTGCAACCTCCACCCTTCTTGTTGAAGAGTGCTTCTTTCTCTTTTCTTGATCCTTCTTCTTGTGATTGTCCTCATTCACAATTGCATCAATCTTCTTAGACTTGTTCTTGTTTCTCTTGTCGGGATGAGGGCGATCATATGATATGTGGCCAAGGTTACCACAATTGTAGCACTTCTTCTTGTCTCCGCCACCGTATTAGTCAAATTTCTTTGGGAAAAATTTGTTGTTCTTAGGATCGTAGTTGTAGCCCTTATTTTGAAACTTGGAGATCATTCTTGTGGTTCTTCTCATGAGAAGCGCAAGCTCGGTGTCAGAGTCATCACCATCATCATCATCATCATCATCATCATCACCATCATCATCATCATCATCATCGCTTTCATCTTCTTCTTCTTCTTGTCAACCATATTTTCCTTGAGAGTGAGATTCTTCTTTGATGAAGACTCATGATCTCCAAACAAGAATGTCCAATGAGCACATATCTTCCCAATGGCATCAGTGATGGTCATATCTTTGATGTCCCTTTCATGAAGAAGAGAGATGACAATGTTGTATGCGGCTTGGGAAGTGCCATGAAGATCATACAAATAACGTCTCATTGAGACAATTGAGTGAGTTCAACTAATTTTTTGCACAAACATATTCATGCGAGAATACATATCATTGCATAACTCATTAGGAAACATCTTGAATTGATTAAGAGCATTCATAAGCACAAGATATCTTTCCTCACGAATTTTCCTAGAACCCTCATGAATTTCACAAAGAGTGATCCAAATCTCATTAACGAATTCCTTGCTCCTAACTCTAGAGAAAACCTATTCACTAATTCCCTCAAATATAGCATTCTTAGCCTTAGCATTCCACCTAACTTGTTGGTTGGTAAAAGATTGATCAAACCCAATGAAGGAGGGTAGCCAAACTTCGGGGGAAATAGCCTCAAGATAGCTCACCATGCAAACTTTCCAATAGGCAAAATTCTTTTCCTCGAACTTTGGCATGCTACTTCCACTCCATGGGGCCATTGCTCTAGGATTGTAAGCCTATCAAGAGCACGAGGCTCTGATACTAATTGAAAGGATTGAATGGCTCGAGAGGGGGGTGAATTAGGCAATTTATAAACTCATACTGAAAACTAGAACAACTAACAACCTTAGCCTAGATGAAAAGAAATGCAACTACACGAACAAGATAGGAGACAGCAATTAAACAAGCAAGCAAAGACACTAAGAATATGCGGAATTGAAAGCTTGCAAGAATGTAAATACTCAAAATAAATTGTGGAATAGTAAAGAAATGGACAAGAGAACACCAGATTTTTTCCTGAGGTATCGAGGAGTTGGCACTCCCCCTAGACCTCGTTGGAGCATCCTCCAAGGATATTGCTCCCCGTTGAGTCACCAAGACTCAAGTGCTCCCTCATGATTGCCACATCTCCATCTTCGGATTGGCGGGTATCAAACCAAATACATAGCTCTTCCTGGGCTCCCACAAGAACTCCATGATACGTGTTTGCCCGATCTTCCTAAAGGTAATATGATAAGTCGATTGGTGGAGCTTCGACGTTGATGATCCAAATGCTCCGAAGAAAACAGAACGAGAACCCTCACAACCACTACAACACTACTCTGTGATCATCAACTGTGCCAAGACGCGGTTAAACTCACCAACAAGGCTTTTCCTACAAGAGAATCGAGAACACAAGCAAGAACAGTTAGTTGCAATCTGAATATTGCTAATTACCAATGAAGTACTCGAGTTGGAGTTCAACGAACTGATAAACGGAAAAACTGTCTAAAATAGAATAATCTAAGCTAAACCCGAGCCTAAACTACGATGGCTATTGTGTATATATAGGGGGGACGTGAGGAGGTTGACCTAGGGTTGTGCATCCATGGAAAGAGGCGTGCACAACCTGGACTCCGACCCCGACACGGTTACAAGACCCAACAGGGTCCGATACAGTGGTGTAGCACCTTATTTCTTTGACTCTTACTAAATTATAAGGAATATTTGGTCAAGCTTATATCCATTGGAAAGATCTCATCGTAAGCTTTCCGTAATGTCCAAGATTGCCTAAAACGGACTTCGTATGAGAGGGTTATGCCTGTTTTACTGACGTGCTATCCTGGAACTCGACCACGACTACAACCTTGACTAGAGCTCAGCCTCGAGTCTGAGTAGACTTGGCCTTCAAGGGGTGACGTCTGGGTAAGGTTGTGCTGCTTCTCCCACAATCCTAAGCAATAAAACATCATAAGAATTTAGTAGTAATCAATCCAAGGAAGTGTGAACAGCAAGGGACGAGTTCATCTGGTGGTCTAATTGTCGTGCATGTGCTCTTGTAATTGGACCTTGTATGATTTGAGGATTATTTGTGGTATTGATCGTATCCGAAGGAGTCATGGGCTCATCAGTATGTGTTGTCGTCGTTTTTCCAGAAAACCTCACGTGATGATCAATATGATTGATCCAAGCAAAATTGAGGGATTGTGAATGACTCAGAATCGGCTTGATATGATCAATCAGATGAGATTTTTATAGCGATTTCATAGATACGATCTATGAATTTCTGAGAGGTTTATAAAGATAACGTGTTGATGCTGCAACATTAGAATTCGATTCCACGCTTAACTCATTTTTGCAGAGAATGTTCTGACTAGTATAGCCTTATTATGTATGTGATGCATGTTTGTAATTTTCATGACCTGCGTGTCATGGTTAATTGCAGCCCAAGGCTGTCATGTTATTGTATAACAGCCTACGTGCCGACATGTGATGTTTCATATTCTCATGTAATTTGTAGAGTGCTATTAGGTGCAATAGACTAATACATAACCATGAACACTTGAAGCATGATGAATCAGAGGACAGGGACCATAGCGATAGAGATCACCATGTGAAGGGGCCATACTATGTCACAGTTAATACGTTTGCCCGTGATGCTTATTTATGTTCATGTCATGATGTTTTATTCATGTTTTCTATGAGATGGATATGTTTACATGATATAATATCTTCCCTCAGAAAAATTAAGAATAATTGATGCCCTTCCAATAGCTGCACCTACTTAGGTTTTTGATCATTGTTTCATAGGTCTGCCAAAGCAGGGTGCCATCTTTTATCTTAACCAGTTAGGGCGGATGCCGGACAACCACACGCATAGTGTTGGTTTACTTAACAAAGCTATCAAAACGGTTTTAGGCTTTGGGGCATAATGTTGGGGCCGGGGCATTCGATGCCACCCTACAAACAAGAGTCGCATAGGGATGTGATTAGCAAGATGTTGCTTGCCTATGTCACCTAAGTTTCTAGCAGTGATGCCAAAGCTCACTAGAACCTAGTTGAATATGAATCTTGTTCCTCTATATGTCGTTAGAGGGAAACGGTTTTGAAACATAGGGAGTATCTTTTGTTAAATTGTTTAATGAAAGGTTTACATAAACATAGTTCTAAACTTTGCATATTTATTTCTGTTGTAGATCATGGCACCTACTGTTAACGTAATTCCAGTTTTAATTTGTGTTTGATTCTTGAAAAATAAAAGCTATCTTGAACAAACTTTATAGATTGGTATAGAAATCTGAGAATTCTTCTCAAACAAGAGAAAAAGGAGTATGTTCTAGAAGTTCCCTATCCTGATAAACCAGCCGATAATACATCTACCGCCGATCGGAGAGCTTACGAGAAGCATACCAACGATTCACTCGATGTTAGCTGTCTCATGCTTGCCACTATATCCTTTGAGCTTCAGAAGCAATATGAGAACGCGGATGCTCACGATATGATTGTGGGACTCCGAGGCATGTTTGAGAACCTAGCTAGGGCCGAGAGGTTCAACACCTCCGAGTCCTTGTTTGCGTGTAGGTTGATAGAAGGTAGTCCAGTTAGTCCTCATATAAACAAGATGATTAGTTACATTGAGAGCCTGGAAAAACTTGGTTTTCCCCTTAGTCCTGAGTTGGCTACATATGTAATTCTCCAGTCGCTCCCTACGAGCTTCGAGCCGTTCATTTTGAATTTTCATATGAATAGCATGGAGAAGAGCATGGCTGGATTGCATGGGATGCTTAAGACTGCTAAGGAAAGTATTAAGAAAAGAGCTATAAGAAGGATAGCAAGAAGAGAAAGCACAAGGCCAAGGCAAAAGCGATAGATGAGAACTCGAGCTCAAAGCCTAAACCTGTTGGAAAGTCCAAGGTTGGCCCTGCTGCTTCTGATGCTTGCCACCACTGCCATAAGCCTGGCCATTGGTGGAGGAACTGCAAGCTATACTTGGAACAACTCAAGAAGGAAAAGAGAAGTAAGACTTCCACTTCAGGTATAAATGTTATTGAAATTAATCTTGCTACTCGTCCCAAAGATTCATGGGTATTTGAAACTCGATCGATGATTCATACTTGCAAATCGTTGCATGGACTGAAAAGGACTAGGAAGTGTGCGAGAGGCAAGATGGATGCTCGTGTCGACAATGGTGCAATAGTTGTTGCGTTGGCCGTTGGTATTTATTCCTTATCGCTACCCTCTGGATTAGTTTTGGAATGAAATAATTGTAATTACATTCTTGCCTTGGGCAAAAACATTATCCCTTCTTCATGTTTGGAAGAAGATGGATATAATTTCATAATAAAGAACAAGTGTTGTTCAATTTATTTGAATGGTATGCTATATGGTAGTTGTCCATTGGTGAATGAATTATATATTCTAGATCTTGAGGATGTCCCCGTCTATAACATTAATACGAAGAAGCCTCAGCTTAATTATTTGAATCCCACTATTGGGGGCAAAATAAATCAGCCTAAGGATAATGGTTGAAGATTACTATCCAGGTCCCTCCGGAGCCTTGATCTCTGGACCCTCAGCTAAAGACTTGACCTCCGAAGCCATCGGGCTCCTTTGCACCACCTCTTTGTACCTCCGAAGCCTAACCTTGGCTTAACCAGCCTGGCCTCGCGAAGGCTCAGCCTCCCAAAGCCCAGCCTCCCAAAACCCGGCCCCCCGAAACCCGGGTCTCCCGAAGCCTCAGTCCCCCGAAGCCACGGCCTCCCGAAGCCCCGGCCTTCCGAAGTCTTGCCTCCTGAAGTCTTCACCTCCCGGAGCCATGCCTCCCGAGGTCCCTATCTCCAGCTACTCGAGCTGGCTTCCCGGAGGCTACAGGGTGAGTCATCGGCCTCAGGAAAGATCTACTAGAAGGGGAGCACCAGTCATACTTTGCCTACAAGCAAGTGACCAGCATTAAACACCTAGGCTGGTGGACACCACTCTGACACCCCGGCGTAATGGAGGCTATCCTGACACCCCTGACAGTACAGTGCTGGGCCGTAATTGGCGACCGGATCGCCGCCTTCAGGGGGCAGGCACCACGATAGTTACTACGATGGATATTTATCTCCCAAGTAGGGTAGAAAGTAGTTATCTGGGATAAGGCCCAGTAATTCGGTTAGATCCCAGATATTTGTACATTGAGATAACTTGTACGCCAAGCTACGCACAGCCCTATAAATAGGAGCCATGGTCGCCTGGGCTAGAGGGGCGAGACGGTAGAAAGACACAGAGGTTTAAAAACATTGAGTCGCACTGTGATACTCCCCCAGAACGACCCATTTTTTCTACCATCAATACATTCGTGGTGTTCCTTCCTCTTAAACTTCGTCTCCAAGCTTGAGTCCCCTCCTTAGAAGAAATTCTAGCCGTACTTGCTGGGGCAAGATGAACTCTTGCTCCAACAGTGCGCCATATGTGGGGACTCGAACACAGAAGTGCTAAGAGAGGTAGGAATCCACCAGGAAAACCACCAAAGTGCTATCCAAAACCGCCATACCCACCGTTGCAAGCATGCAACCATATGCATGGCTGTCTCAGCGATGCACACCGTATGCATTCTCCAGCCCCGCTGCCATGTGGGATGGCGTTCCTCCGACCTTGGCCAACCCAGAACCTTGTGTTAGTACAGGAACTCCAGATAGCACGAAGGCGTTCTAGCCTCTACACGACGAAGACCTCGCCGCCTCAGGAGAGGACGCGGCTGAAGCCACAGCCAAGTAGGCTGCCTTCCAGTGGTTCTAGGTGGTCCAACCCAAGAGTGTTCCCACCTGGGCTTGGTCCCAAAGTATTCCCTTTGACAACACCTAGGATACCCCAAGCGATCCAACATCTTCGAAAAGTTTGTCCACCCAACATCCTCCTTGGGCCCCTCAAGCGAAAGAGGGTTCCAAGGAGACACAGGGCTCCGGGGTGTGCAGACCCCACCAGCGCCTCCGACGCTACCCTCGCAACGGCAACCACGTGCAGGGAACCCCAAGCCCACCTCATCCGGGGAGGCATAGTCAGAACCACTTCGGCTCCAAAAGTCGGTTCACCGGGCAACCTCGACGGTCTCCCAAAGGGGAAGGAGACCCTAGGGAAACCACAGGCTTCGGGACACACTGCCTTCGGCAGGGACCCCAATGACAACTCCAAGCTCCGGTGCCCCTGGAGGCACACGGGTGCATCCTGCACGGACCAGGGCGCGGCCATAACACCAACGACTACCACACCCTCATCACCTTCCAGGAGGAATACCTCAAAACGCAAGTAGGATACCTGGCCGCAGAAGGAGCCAGCGAAGGACGACGCAGGGTTCGAAGGCCTGGGGCAAACTACTGGGCAAATCCCTTGCCCCTCGACCCTGCACCGTCACTACCAACCCTACTACCAACGGTACTATATCCAGCAACGAGTCGGGGACATGCCGTCGCTAGGCTCCAAGACCGCCTCTCCCGACTAGCCTTCGACTATGCCTCCAACATGCTGTCGCTAGGCTCGGGACGGATTACCTCTGGAGCCAGGCAACGGCTAAGGGCTGAAGGTGTCAAGCACCACCTCTCCCAACCTAGCCACAGGCTTCGAGGCCTCCAAGCCTCACAATAGAGGCCTTATTTCTACAAAGGTACACCCACTGTTAACTATCATTTCGACGGGCGTGACCTGCCGAGCCAAGGGTGGGGCCGGAGCGGCAGGTAGTCACCTCCCCTACAGAGATGGAAGCAGCATGGCCACCGACGCCTCTGCCGATGACCAAAACGGTCCAGCTCCCGAAGAAGCCAACGAGATCATCGACATCTCCGAAGAGGATAAGGAGGAAGACGACACCATACTCAAGTCAAGGTTAACTGCTCACTCGTAGGGCTATGGAGAATCCAGCCGGGTGACCCCGGCTTTATACCCGGACCAAGCAGCCACGTAAGCTCAGGAGATGAAGCAGAACCGATGCAGTGGTGTCCCCCATTGAATGCCTGAGGGGATCGTGACCATACCCCGATCGTTCTGCCAGCACATGGCAGCGTTCCACGACGAATGCCTCATTTCCTCGCACGGACATCCCGTCACATTAATACCCCAGACTCCTTTCGGCGCGTGACAGGAGCGTGGGCACAAGACCCTAAACGACCCCTCGCATTGTCTAGTCAGAACGCGGCAATAGAATGTCTCATCCTACCAGGCAAACACGTAGGGTCCCCTGATCTTGTACGTAATCTCTACTCTGGCAACCTCAAAAGGCAAGAAGAACCATTACCGAAGGAATCCGAATAGCCTGTATCGGCCTTGGCACGAACCCCGAAGTACACTACCTCCATTCATGCCCCTCTGGCCTAAGGTCCCGACACCGCGCATGCCAGCTCCAACAAGCTCTAGAGTAGATCGCCACCGCTAGTACGCCATCAGCCCTGGGCCTCGCCATCGACACCAACGGTTCCCAGCGAAAAAACCTCTTAAGGATAGGGAATTGCTATCGGGCATCCTTGATACTATACTAGGCTGGGGTTGGTTTTCCTCTACATCCTCTCCCCCCTCCGAAACATCGAGGCCCGAGAATGAGGGGGTACTGTAGGGGAAAAATAAACTAGCCTGAGGATAATGGTTGAAGATTACTATCTAGGTCCCTCCGGAGCCTTGATTTCCGGACCCTCAGCTAAAGGCTCGACCTCCGAAGCCATCGGGATCCTTCGCGCCACCTCTTCGTACCTGCGAAGCCTTCCCTTGGCTTAACCAGCCCGACCTCCCGAAGGCTCAGCCTCCCAAAGCCCGGACTCCTGAAGCCCAGCCCCCCGAAACCCCGGTCTCCCAAAGCCTCGGTCCCCCGAAGCCTCAACCTCCTGAAGCTCCGGCCTTCTCGAGTCCTGCCTCCCGAATCCTTCACCTCCTGGAGCTATGCCTCCCGAGGTCCCCGTCTCTAGCTGCTTGGGCCGGCTTCCCAGAGGCTACAGGTTGAGTCATCAGGCCTCAGGAAAGATCTGCCGGAAGGGGAGCACCGGTCATACTTTGCCTACAAGGAAGTGACCGGCATTAAACACCTAGGCTGGTTGACGCCACTCTGACACCCCGACGTAATGGAGGCTATCCTGACACCCCTGACAGTATGGTGCCAAGACGCAATTGGCGACCGGCTCGCCGCCTTCAGGGGGCAGGCACCACGATAGTTACTACAGTGGATATTTATCTCCCAGGTAGGGTAGAAAGTAGTTATTCGGGATAAGGCCCAGTAATTTGGTCAGATCCCAGATATTTGTACATTGTGATAGCTTGTATGCCAAGCTATGCACGGCCCTATAAATAGGAGCCATGGTCGCCTGGGCTAGAGAGGCGAGACGGCAAAAAGACATAGAGGTGAAAAAACCCCGAGTCATGTTGTGACACTCCCCCCAGATTGACCTATTTTTTTTACCATCAATACATTCGTGGTGTTCCTTCCTCTTAAACTTCGTCTCCAAGCTTAAGTCTCCTCCTCAGAAGAAACTCTCACCGTACTTGCTGGGGCAAGATGAACTCTTGCTCCAACACCCACTTTTATTTGGCATTTTTGCTTAGGTCATATAAATGAGAAAGGCATGCAGAGGCTCTACATAGATGGTCTTCTTGATTCATTTGATTTTGAATCATTTGATACATGTGAATTTTGTTTACTTGGCAAGATGACTAAGGCGCCTTTCACCCATCAAGGAGAGTGGTCGAGTGAGTTGTTGGCTCTTCTACATACTGATGTATGTGGACTAGTGAGCTCTATCGCTGGTGGTTTTTAGCACTTCATTACTTTTACCGATGACTTTAGTAGATATGGTTACATCTATCTAATGAGGCACAAGTCTGAGTCCTTTGAAAATTTCAAGGAGTTTCAGAATGAAGCACAAAATCACCTTGGCAAGACAATTAAATTTCTACGATCTGATCGTGGAGGTGAATATTTGATCCATGAGTTTGGTCATCATCTAAAGCAATGTAGAATTGTTCCACAGTTGACTCCACCGGGGACGCCTCAAGGGAATGAAGTGTCCGAACGGAGGAACCGGACTTTGTTGGACATGGTCCAGTCCATGATGAGTTAATCTGATCTTCCATTATCCTTCTGGGAATACGCTCTAGAAACTGTTGCGTTCACTTTAAATAGGGTTCCTTCTAAAGCTGTAGAGAAGACACCATATGAGATATGGACCGGAAAGGATCTCAGGTTGTCTTTCCTTAAGATCTGGGGTTATGAGGCCTATGTAAAACGTATGACGTCAGATAAGCTCACTCCTAAATCAGATAAAAGCTTCTTTGTGGGGTAACCAAGGGAAACCAAAGGATATTACTTTTATAACCGGAAAGAAGGCAAAGTGTTTGTGGCACGAAACAGTGTTTTTCTAGAGAAAGAGTTTCTCTCAAGGAATATCAATGAGAGCACGATGCAACTTGAAGAGATTCGGGAACCATCAAAAAGTGTTTTAGCTCCTATTGAATCACAATTAGATGTTACAGAACATGTTGTGGAGACACCAGCCCCACGGCGGTCGTAAAGGATCAGTCGCGCACCTGAGGTTTATGTTCCTAAAAATGGAGCAGCGCGATATATTATTATTAGACAATGATGAACCTAAGACTTACTCGGAAGCGGTGGTGGGACTGGACCCTGAGAAATGGCTTGGAGCCATGTGATCCGAGATAGAATCCATGCACAATAATCAAGTTTGGAACTTGGTTGATCCACCTGATGGTGTCAAAGCAGTTGAGTGCAAATGGGTTTTTAAGAAAAAGATAGACGTTGATAGAAATGTTCACATCTATAAGGCATGATTGGTGGCAAAAGGTTTCAGGCAGATTCAAGGTGTTGATTATGATGAAACATTTTCACCCATCATAATGCTAAAGTCTATCCAGATCATCTTAGCAACTGCCGCATATTATGACTATGAGATACGGCAGCTGGATGTCGAAACAGCTTTCCTTAATGGAAACCTAAGTGAGGATGTGTACATGACATTGCCTGAAGGTATCCGAAAAATGCTAGGAAGATATGCAAGCTGTAAATGTCCATCTATGGGATGAAGCAAGCTTCTCAGAGTTGGAATCTTCGTTTTGATGAAGTGGTTAAAGGGTTTGGTTTCATCAAGAATGAAGAAGAGCCTTGTGTTTACAAAAGGGCTAGTGGGAGCGCACTTGTGTTTCTGGTCTCATATGTAGATGACATATTACTGATCGGGAATGATATTCTGATGCTTGATGCTATCAAATCTTCATTGCAAAAGTGTTTTTTAATGAAAGATCTAGGAGGGGCAGTATACATATTGGGCATAAAGATCTAAAGAGATAGGTCGAGAAGGCTAATTAGATTAAGCCAAACTACATATATCGACAAGGTATTGAAAAGGTTCAATATGCAGGATTTCAAGAAAGGTTACTTGCCAATGTTACACGGCATCACTCTCAGCAAGAGTCAGTGTCCTTCGACCATTGATGAGCTCGAGAGGATGAGTGTGATCCTGTATGCTTCCGCTATTGGGCCCATCATGTATGACATGCTTTGTACACGCCTAGATGTCTCTTATGCTCTAAGTGTTACGAGTAGATACCAATCAAACCCAGGTGAAGCTCACTGGGTAACAGTAAAGAATATCCTCAATTACTTGAGAAGAACTATGGATATGATCCTAGTGTATGGAGGTGAGCAAGAGCTCATTGTAAATGGTTACACTGATGCTAGCTTCCAAACCGATAGGGACGATTCGTGATCGCAATATGGTTTTGTGTTTTGCCTCAATGGAGGAGCAGTGAGTTGGTAAAGTTCCAAGCAAGAAATGGTGGCCGATTCCATGATGGAAGCCAAGTATATTGCAGCTTCTAAAGCTGCAAAAGAGGCTATTTGGATCAGAAAGTTCGTTTCTAAGTTAGGTGTGTTGCCTAGTGCTTCTAGTCCAATGGATCTCTATTGTGATAATAGTGGAGCTATTGCGCAAGCCAAAGAACCTAGGTCACATTAGAAGTCCAAGCATATACTGCGGCACTATCACCTTATTCGAGAGATTTTAGATCCGGGTGACGTGAAGATATACAAGGTGCACATGGATTTGAATATTTCTGATCCCTTGACAAAGCCACTCCTGCGGCCCAAGCATGAGGTGCACATGAGAGCTATGGGTATTAGATACTTGCATGGTTGACTCTAGTGTAAGTGGGAGATTGAAGGTGATAACCCTAGAGGCAATTATAGAGATGATTGTATCACACGTCAATATTTATGTACTACCGAATAATGTGTTATTCCAAGAATGACAATCGTTTACATTGATTGTCAAGTATGTCACTTGTTCATGAAACTCTTTGTTTATATCATGATGTTATTCTTAGTCGATCCATGGTCGCAAAACATTGTGACGATACATAAGACCAACACATGTATTGATTGATGATCACGTTTCATGGATCATAGGTATAGAGATACCAAGTCAATAATATGGACATTTATGTTCGAGAACATGATGTTGGATAGACCCACCTTGAGATACTGCTGTGTCACACCCGGTTTTAACGGCCAAAACCAGATGCGGCTTATGTGTGCCCAGGATGTTCAATACACATAAGGACGTCACAGGTGAAGTAACAAAAGCAATACTTCTATAAAATAAACGTTAAACTTTTACAGCAATTGATATATATTGTCTTCTATGAAGATATCTGCAGCGGAACAGAAGCACTGGTGCCCAACAACACCGCAGGCAACCGACCGGGAGACACGCTCCTAGAACGTCACAACCTTGTCTTGATAGTCTTCAACATCTTCACTCACTGAGCAGCAGCATACATGTCGCATGGTGTAGGAAAAATAGCAAGTGTGAGCACACAGAGTACTCAGCAAGTGGGGGAAAGTAATGATATGCAGGCTTATACAAAGAATAGGCTAACAAATGGTATTTTTGCGTAAATACGAGTAATGAAAACATATTTGGACTCAAAAATATTAAGCAATTATTAAGTGAATGTAACCCATACAGTCCAATACGCAGCATACAAGGCTCCCCACCTTGCATACCACAATCATCTAGTACTCCCTGTACCAGAACCATAACCACAACCATCTAGTACTCCCTGTACCAGAACCATAACCACAACCATCTAGTACTCCCTGTACCAGAACCATAACCACAACTATTTAGTACTCCCTGTACCAGAACCATAACCACAACCAAACTCATAACCACAACCCACTAATCATGTGAGGATCCAAGTTTCTCATATTCGTGAGCACGGCTGTTATAACAGTTTTACACTCTGCAGATGTTGTCCATCTTTCCCCACGAGTCAGTGAATTCTATGTTGCCGTGTTCATGAAACACTTAACACACGCCAGTGGTGTGCCACCAAGAATCACTGCATGACACTTGCCACTAACCAGAGACTAATCCAGTATGTGTCTGCCCACTAGGTTTCACCGCCAGGCTTTACGCAAGCAAAGCTCCTACCCAGAAGCCCCCTTTTGTGCTGACCCAACACACACTGGACAGACTCTAATCAGTATGTCACGCTTTACCCATATCAGCCTCGTGGTTGGTATGTTACTTCTTGGGTTGTCGCTCCACGAACCGGTCCTTACTTAGGTTACTTGAGCAAACACTAAACCAACATCATAACCATGATAACCATCAAAACTACTTTGCTCAAGGCCTAAGGTTCCATGTTGCTAGACCATTAACAAATTAACCATCAATGATGTATATGTTCATTAGTCAAGATTATGACACTTCTCAACATCCCAAAAGCATGGCTAAGCAATCTACCCACAAAGACACCTAACCATAAACCATCTAGGTTCCAAGCGATGATAAGGGAAAATCTAGGGAAAACCCTAACATAGGTGACTACCCATCATATTGACACTGCATGCAACTTTGTAAAACAAAACATTTTAAAACATAGGCTCAATATGATCAAGGACATTTGCCTTTTTCCCAATGCTGCTCAGTGTTGTCAAAATCTTGGTCTTGAAGTCCCTCGAACTGCTTCGGAACGTTGTCAACTAATCGCGAGGACTACTGACAAACAACACAAAGGAAAACACTAAGAACAACATACCAAACATCATTAAAACACTTTAAAAACACTATGGTTGGATAGGGATGATTTTAGAAATATTTAGACGCAAGAATCGTCTAAATCGGAGTTAAGATGAAAAGAGAATGAGCTTTCGAGAGATGGATTAGACTGAATAGAAAGACTAATTTACTGGAGTTATCTTCCTATGGAAAACGAGTTTATAGCACAATCGCTGTGTTAGCCTTGACAACATCATTGCACAAGATTCAAGAAGTTTAGGGTAGACTAGACTTCGCTGACTAGGCTAAGGAGAATGATGGGGCGCTGACTTGGCATGCTATGCAAGTACCGTCTTGGATTAAAGAAGGGATACGCTGAGATTTAGTATCGATCACCTATGATGGATCAAAAAGGCTGAAGGTTGTGCTTCTAGGTTAAGGATACTACTGGTCACTCTATGTGGCGGTGGTGGTTCGGGTTTCATCGGAGATGGCGATCGGGCATGTGGCCACAGACATCGAAACTAGGGAAGCATGGCGTTTTAGTGAAACTAGGGAAGCATGGTGTAGAACGCGGAAAGACTAACTCAGCGGTATGGTTGGTTTTGGAAGGGGTCATCCGAAGTAGCGGCAAAACAGCGATGACTGCTTCTAGGTTTGGTGGTGACCGCGAACAAATTCAGGAACGAAGACACTCGCGTTCTAGGAGATTGGCTATCAAATTTGAGAAACCGTTTGAACAAGGATGTTCATATAACCCGGGAACACAATGCTATGGCATAGTTTTGGGTAGATCATCCACTGAGAGAAAGCACGATCAGCATAGATGAAACGGGTGATCGCTGCGATATGCTGTGGTTGGCAATGGTGTCCTGGTCGTTTCGCTGCACAAACGGGATGGGCTCCTAGGGTAACGTAGAAGACTCCATGGGACACATCGTGACGTGGTTGGTGCAATTATACGGCTTTCGGATTGACGGGGGACGCGAATGCAAATCTGGTGCGCGTGCAGAACACGTCCAGAAACCAGACAGCGGGTATGTCGACCTTGATTTTGATAGTTTGGCTAATCTACTGGCAGACCTGGTTGGTGAGGGTGTGGGGAACATCATGGGACATGCACCGGTGAAAGGGCTTGGTGATTTGACCTCTGGTCGGTCGGGAACATCGACGCCAATCGGCTACAGCGTGGCTGTCTCGCAGCTGTCCGCGACGGTGACGACCATGGCGTCATAGATCGGGCTTTGGCCGGGGCTAGGGCTTGACTAGTGACCTAGTATGATGCTAAAACAGTAGTAAGGTAAGAGAAGAAGAGGTCCTCACGTTGCTTTGGTGGTCGAGGAAGAAGGATTCGCAGAGAAGATGACGTAGCGCATCACGGGCGGCGACGGCGGCGGCTCCGGCAAACGGCGGCGCTCCGGCGACGCACGGGCAGGGCAGCAGCGACTTCTAGGGCTTAGGGGCATGGAATAGAGGTAGGAGAGGACGTGCAACTCATATATATAAGAATAGGGGCGGCTGGATGAGGTGGAGTCCAAACCGAACACGAATTGGATTCGAGTTCGAGTCGGTTACGGTTTCCTTTTTCGCAGCTCTATATTCCGAGGATGATATCTCTATTGTCCGGACTTCAAATTGGACGTTTCTTGATTCTAAATTGTAGTACTCTAAAATATCTACAACTTTGGTAGTCATTGGAACTTCTGAAAACGCCATCTTGATTTCCAAAAATGCGCCACAAAATAAACTGTTTGAACTCGGACTTCTCTGCGCAGCACTGATTTCGGGGGCCATAACTCCTAGCTCCAATATCCAAAAGAGGACTTACATAGGTTCAAATCGAAGCTCTCGACGAGACCTACAACTTTGGTATTGTCAAGATTTGCATTTGACGCCGTTTTGAACTCCAAAACGTCATGAGAAGATGAGGCTGTCCAGGACTCCGCAAAAATTTGCAGATTTCGTAGATCCTTTGTTGGGCCATCTAGAAGACTTGGCTAAGGGATTGGACTTGAGCAAGATTGAGCCCAAAGACACTTTATGTATATATAGGGTTTAGAAAAGAAAATTTTGCAGAGAAATTTGAATAGAGTTTGAATTTGAATTGAGCTTGAAGTGAATTTGAGAGAAACCAAAAGATAAGGTTGAACAAGAATAGGAGTAGATGAGGAATTTGAATTTAGATTTTGGGTAGAATTTGAGAAAGAGGAGAGGTTGACTTTAAACAAGAATTTGGATAAGATTTGAATTGAACTGGAGAAGAATCAGGTATGATCAAAGATTGAATAGATGATGAATTCAAAGACTTTGAATTCCAACCATTAAGATTCTTAACTTATTCACTACTTAGTTTTGTAAAAACCTTTTCAAAATCTTTTTCACTCAAAACACCAAAGAGAAAAAAAAGAAAAAAGAACTTTAATGCATTTACCTGGCTCCTAGCAAAACTCAGCATGCAATGCACACAAAATAATAACCTATTTGATTAATTGATTAAGAAAATAGGTTTTAAACCTATACTATTGTTGAAGCTATTCAATAATCTTAGAAAATTTTAGAAATTTGATAAATCTGAAAATCAGGGTGTTACATGCTGGGATTGTTATTTATGATGTGCCATCAATTTTTATGTCAAATGGTGTGCCTGCAGGATCCTTAGACCTGAGATCGTCATTGATTCCCAGAATGTGTAGTGGTATACTTTGAGGCTTCCAAATACTATTCCGTAACTGGGTAGTCATAAAGATAGTTTTCAGGTTTATCATGAAACATGTTGTTAGCGTAAGAGGATATCTTGCACGAATAGAGTACGGCGAGAGCCTCGTCTAACGAGGAAGCTCAAGCTGAGGGACAGCAGTGAGCTGAGAGGAGAGAGCGAAAGAAGGGGAGTGTCTGTCATGGACCTAAGAACACAAGAGATTTTACTAGGTTCGAGCCTCCTAGTCGGATAACAGCCCTACGTCCTGTGCTTTTGCTCATGGTGCGTATCAACTAGTTACAAGAGGAGTATCTACATCTGATCAGAGGAGAAAAATCCTTCCCCCGGGGGTCCCCTCCTCCCAGATGACCACGATCCCCTATTTATAGGGTGTATGTAGCTTAGTATACAAGTTATCACGATGTACAAATATCTAGGACCTGGCCGAATTATCAGGCCTTATCCTGCGTAACTACTTTTTATCCTACATAGAAGATAAATATCTACCATGGTAACTATTATGGTGCCTGCCCCCTAAGGGATGAGCCGGTTGCCAATTGCGGCTCGGCGCCGCTCTGCCGGGGGTGTCAGGACGACTTTCATCGCGCTGGGGTGTCAGGATAAGCACCACTTGCACCGACATTAATCGCCCATCACCTCGTGTCATGTCGGCTGTAGGGGGGTGTCCTTTCTTCCCTGATATTATCTCTGGACGCCGCCAGTATCTTTAGGCTTTGGAAGGCCACATGGGCACCGGAGGGGTGGCCTAAAGGGGTCTGCAACCTCCGGGGGCCCGGCCTCCTACTGGGAGTCTGGAGGCTGAAGGCTCTGGAGGGACTTGCGGTAGCTTCGAGTCTTCGGAAGGCCACGTATGTGCCAGAGGTGTGGCCCGAAGGGATCCGCAGCCTCCGGGGGCCAGGCCTCCTGCTGGGAGTCCGGAGGCTGAAGGCTCAGGAGGGACCTTTGATAGCGATCATCAACTAGTATCCTCGGGCTGGTCTATTTTCCCCCAACAAATGTCGTGGGGTATGAGCGATCAAGATAGAATTTACCCCTCCTTGATAATAGGAGAGATATCTCTGGACCTCTCGAGGTAGTTGGATTTAGAAAGTGCATGGCCATGCCAATATGAGAGATAATAATTTTTAGCAACCTAACCTACGTGTTAATGATGATCCATTTGCTAAGGTTAAGTTTAACATACCATCTTTTGTGGGTGCTTATGATGCTAAAAAAATTTAGATTGGGCGATGACAGTTGAACAGAAGTTCAATGCTCATTTAGTTCCTGAAGTGCATACAGTTAGGCAAGCCACTAGTGAATTTAAAAAATATGCAATTATCTGGTGGAATAAAGTATGCATCGATGGATTATCACCTACCACATGGAATGCTTTAAAGGTTGCTATGCGTAACAGATTTGTTCCACCCTCTTTTAAATGTGATTTGCGTAAGAAATTGCAGCACTGAAACCAAGATGATAGATCCATAGAAGAATATTACCAGAAGCTTCAAATTAGTATGTTGCATTGTGATATTATTGATAATGAAGAGGCTGCAATGGCATGCTTTTATGGAGGATTAAGGCATGAAATTCATGGCATAGTTGATTATAAAGAATACAATACTGTTCCTAAATTGTTCCAACTTGCATGTCTGGCAGAAAAAGAATTGCAGGGACGACAACAGAGACCAAGGAGAAATTTTCAGCTACATGGTATGCTGCCCCCTTCTCGAGTAGGGCATGTTCAGTAGTACCTTCGACACCATCGCATGCTCTTAAGGTAAGCAAATTCGTAAGTGTGTAGGGTCCAGCCAAGAGCTCTTTTGATGCGCGTTTGTCCGATCTTCCAAAAGGTAATATGACAAGTCGATTGGTGGAGCTTCGACATTGATGATCCAAAGGCTCCGAACAGAATAGATCGAGAACCATCGCAACCACTACACCACTACTCAGTGGTTATAAACCATGTCAAGACGCAGTTGACCTCACCAAGAAGGCTTTTCCTGCAAGCGAATCGAGAACACAAGCAATAACGGGTAGATGCAATCTGAATATTGCTAATTACTAATGAAGTACTCGAGTTTGGAGTTCAACAAACCGATAAACGGTGAAACTGTCTAAAATAGAATAATCTAAGCTAAACCTAAGCCTAAACTATGATGGCTACCGTATATTTATAGGGGGGTGTGAGGAGCTCGACCTAGGGTTGTGCCGCCATGGAGAGAGGCATACACAACTTGGACTCCGACCCCAACATGATTACAAGACCCGACAGGGCCCACATCAATGACGCATCACCTTATTTCATTGACTCTGACTAAACTATAAGGAATATTTGGTTGAGCATAGATCCATTGGAAAGGGATCGTCATAAGCTTTCCAGAATGTCCAAGATCGTATCAATCGGACTTCATATGCGAGAGTTATGCCTATTTTACTCACATGATGTCCTCGGACTCCGAGTAGACTTTCGAGTTCGACTAGGACTCGACTTTGACTCTGAGTAGACTTGGCCTTCGAATGATGACGTCTAGGAGGGGTTGTGATGCTTCTCCCATATTCCTAAAAATAACAAAAAAAACTTAGCAGTATTCAATTCTTTATGAAGAAAATATAAACAATAAGGGACGAATTCACCTTGTGTGTATCCGAGGGAGCCGTGCCGTCATCATCTTCTTCAGTTGCTTCTACAGGCCAATCAACCGGGATTATATGCCACCGATGCAAGGGAATGGGCCACGTTATGAAGGTTTTCCCAAATCAGCGAGCGTACATTGTAACAGAAGATGATGGATATGTAAGTGCTAGTGATGTTGAGGATGAATATGCTCTTGCAGCTAACCATGCAGGTGATGAGGATGGTCGTGAGATGGATATCAACCATGAGGAAGTGTTCGATGCCACTACCATAGAGGATTATCGGACCCTCATTGTGTAGCGAGCGTTAAGCACTCAAATGGAGCAAGCGGAACAGCTACAACACCACAATTTGTTTCAGATGTTCCTCATAGTCAAGGATTATCGTGTTCGAGTAATTATTGACGGAGGAAGCTGCAACAACTTGGTAAGTTCAGATATGATCAAGAAGCTTGCCTTGCCAACAAGAAACCATCATCACCCTTATCATATTCAATGATTCAACAATAGTGGTAAGGTGAAGGTAATGCAAATAATTATGGTGCATTTTTCTATTGGATCATACCATGATTATGCTGATTTTAATGTAGTACCCATGCCAACATGTTCACTTTTGTTAGAACGACCATAGGAGTTTGATATTGATACAACACATCATGGTAGAAGTAATAAGTACACCCTTATGCATAAAGGAAAGAAAATAATTTTTCTACCTTTAACCACTGCTGAAATTGTGAAATGTAAACAAGAGATAGCAGAAAATAAGAAAAAAAGAGTTTGAGAATGAATTTGAAAATCAACAAGTAGCGGAAAAAGTTTTTTCACCCAAAAAGAAGAAAGCAACAACAACTTTTAAGTCCGATGGAATTAGACTAAAAGGGTGTGTTATACTTGCTACTAAATCTAACCTTGTTGAAATGTGTGATAATGAGCTACCATGCTATACTTTGATATGCAAAGATGCTTTAATTTCACTTGAGAATATATCTAGCTCTTTGTTTCCTGCTGTTGCCAAACTTTTGCAAGAGTTTGTGGATGTATTTCTAGCTGAGGTATCCCCAGGATTAACACCTATTCGAGGGATTGAGCATCAAATTAATTTTATTTCGGGAGCAACTTTGCCAAACCGTGCTACATATAGGACCAACCCAGAAGAGACTAAGGAAATTTAGTGACAAGTCCAAGACCTTTTAGACCGAGGGTATGTATGAGAAAGTCTTAGCCCTTGTGTTGTTCCCGTTCTTTTGGTTCTTAAGAAAGACGGTAGATGGCGTATGTGTGTGGATTGTAGAGCCATTAATATTATTACTATAAGATATCGTCACCCTATCCCTAGTTAAGATGATATACTTGATGAGTATAATTTTCACTAAAATTGACTTGCAAAGTGGATACCACCAGATTAGAATGGAACTTAGAGATGAATGGAAAACTGCATTTAAAATTAAGTTTGGTTTGTATGAGTGGTTAGTAATGACTTTTGGGTTAACTAATGCACCTAATACTTTCATGCAATTGATGAACGAAGTTTTACATGCTTTCATTGGGAGATTTGTGGTGGTTTACTTTGATGACATCTTGATTTATAGCAAGTCATATGAACTACATTTTGATCACTTACGTGCTATTTTTAACGCTTTGAGAGATACACGTTTGTTTGGTAACCTCTAAAAGTGCACCTTTTGCATGGATCGAGTCCCTTTTCTTGGCTATATTGTTACTCCACAGGGAATAGAGGTGGATGAAGAAAAAATAGAACCCATAAAGAGTTGGCCAACTCCTGAGACTGTTACACATGTGAAAAACTTTCATGGCATTATGGGTTTCTATCGGCGATTTGTACGGGATTTCAGCACCATTGGTGCTACATTAAATGAGTTGACAAAGAAAGAAGTAGTTTTCAAATAGGGACATGTACAAAAACAAGCATTCAAGTTGTTGAAAAAGAAGCTCACCTATGCTCCATTGCTCCAACTCCCTGATTTTGGTAAGACCTTTGAACTTGAATGTGATGCTAGTGGGATTGGAATCGGAGGTGTGCTAATTCAAGAAGGTAAACCTGTTGCTTATTGCAGCGAGAAATTAAGTGGACCAAGTCTGAATTATTCCACTTATGATAAAGAATTGTATGCTTTAGTTCGTGTGCTTGAAACTTGGAAACACTATCTAAGACCCAAAGAATTTATCATATATTCTGATCATGAATTACTGAAACATATTAGAAGTCAAGCTAAACTGAATAAACGACATGCTAAATGGGTAGAATTTAATGAGTCTTTTCCATATGTCATAAAGCATAAGAAGGGAAAGGACAATATGATTGCTGATGCGCTTTCTAGGCGTTATATCATGTTATCTCAACTTGTTCATAAAATTTTTGGTTTAGAGACCATTAAGGACTTGTCTGCTGCTGATTTAGACTTTAAAGAAGTGCTTGAACATTGTAAAGAAGGGAAAACATGGAATAAATATGTGCTGGATGGATTGCTCTATCGTGCTAACAAGCTATGCATTCCAACTAGCTTTGTCCGTCTTTTATTGTTGCAAGAGGCGCATGGAGTATGATTGATAGCACAATTTGGAGCAAAGAAGATTGAAGATGTGCTAGGCGCTCATTTCTTTTGGCCAAAGATGAGACGTGATGTCGAGCGCTACGTGTCACATTGCACCACTTGCAATAAAGCTAAGTCTCGCTTAAATCCACATGGTCTTTACATGCCTCTTCCTGTTCCTAGTGCACCTTAGGAGGATATTTCTATATATATATTTTTTTAGGATTGCCTAGGATAAAGAGGTAGAGGGATAACATATTTGTAATTGTGGATCATTTTTCTAAAATGTCAAATTTTATACCTTGTTATAAGAGCGATGATACTATAAACATAGCTGATTTATTTTTTAGGAAATCGTTCGACTACATGGAGTGCCTAATACTATCGTCTCGGATCGTGATACAAAGTTTTTGAGTCACTTTTGGAGATCACTTTGGAATAAATTGGGGACGAAGCTGATGTTTTCTACTACGTGTCATCCCCAAACTGATGGTCAAACAGAGGTCGTCAACCACACATTATCGACCATGTTACGGGCAGTTCTAAAGAAGAATATTTGAGAATGTGGGAAGAGTATTTACCACATATTAAATTTACTTACAATAGGTCGGTACACTCCACCACCAAGGTACGTCCGTTTCAGGTAGTGTATGGATTTAATCCCCGTGCTCCTATTGATTTACTACCTTTGCCTACTTTTGACAGACTTAATTTAGATGCTAAGAAATGTGCTGAATTTGTTCGTTAGTTGCATGAAACCACTAAAAAGAATATAGAGAGCGTGATTGAAAAGCATAGGATTGCTATAAGTAAAGGTAGAAAGGAAGTAAAATTTGTATCGGGTGATTTAGTTTTGTTGCATTTGAGGAAGCATAGGTTTCCATAACTAAAAAAGTCAAAGTTGATGTCTAGAGCTGATGAACCATTTAAGATAATTGAGAAAATCAATGACAATGCATACAAATTAGACTATATGTAGATTTTGGGGTTAGTCCTACATTTAACATTTCATATTTGAAGCCATACTTGGGAGAAGAAGATGGGCTTGAGTTGGGGACGACTCCAATTCAAGAGGGTGAGGATGATGAGCCCATGGCTCCTTCAGATATGATCAATACTATTAATATTCTTCAAATCATACAAGGTCCAATTACAAGAGCACGTGCGCGACAATTAAACTACCAGGTGAACTCGTTCCTTGCTATTCATGTTTTCTTGTATGGATTACTACTAAATTCTTGTGATGTTTTATTGCTTAGGAATGTGGGAAAAGCACCACAACCTTACCCAGATACCACCCCTCGGAGACCAAGTCTACTTAGACTCGAGGCTGAGCTCTAGTCGTGGTCGTGGTCGAAGTCGTTGTCGTGGTTGGATTGCAGGATATCACGTCAGTAAAACGAGCATAACTCTCTCATACGAAATCCATTTTAGGCAATCCTGATCATTCTGAAAAGATTACAACGAGTCCTTACCAATGAATATGAGCTCAACCAAATATTCCTTCTAATTTAGTTAGAGTGAAAGAAATAAGGTGATGCACCATCGTATCAAATCCTGTTGGGTCTTGTAATCGTGTCAGGGTTGAAAGTTCAGGTTGTGCACACCTCTTTCCATAGCTGCACAACCTTATGTCGATCTCCTCATGTCCCCCTATATATAAACATTAGCCATCGTAGTTTCGGCTCGAGTTTTTCTTAGATTATTCTGTTTTAGACAGTTTCGCCATTTATCGGTTTGTTGAACCCTAATTTGAGTACTTTATTGGTAATTAGCAATATTCAGATTCCATCTACTTGTTTTTTCTTGTGTTCTCGATTCACTTGCAGGAAAAGCCTTTTTGGCGAGATCAACCGCGTCTTGGTGTAGTGGTTGCGAGGGTTCTCGATTTATTCTGTTTTGAGCCTTTGGATCATCAACGTCAAAACTCCACCAATCGACTTATCATATTACATTCGGAAGATAGGGCAAACGCGCATCACATTCTCTAATTTTGATGTGGATAAGCTTGTGAAACTCATAATTCTTCATAATTATTTGAAATTAGAAAGAAATTCTTATATTCATAATTATTTGAAATTAGAAAGAAATTTTTGTATCGCTATTTTATCGTGTTTGTGTACATGCCTCTCCTCATAAAGATTGAAGAATATTAGGCTATTGTCAGGTTTGAAGAATATTAGGCTCAATTAGTGATATGCTCTTTTCTCGATATGCTTTGCATTTTTTTAATACTATGGTTGTGAAAAATTTTGCTTCAAAGTTTGAACTAGACATTGTTTGTTTAGCTTGGTGAGCTTAACCCCCTCAAAATTTGTGATGGATTCGCCACTGTTAACTTGTATGCTGCCCATAGAGTAACAAACTTGAAAGTGAAGTCTAAGTTGCAACTGTTTTGGAAAATATACATATGAGTCACTTCATTGATTTTCAACTGTTCTATATGGATATAGAACTGTAGGTGTTTCATTGAGTGCCCATACATACCCTACCGTAAATTTGTGATGCCGCAAAGATTTGGCAACCATTTAGTTCAGCTCCCAAATTTGGCATCACCCTAGAATCTTGGTTTGTGTCGAGCTTTGCGGTTGATTCCCTGGCCGCTTTCGAGGCGCCCCAATCGAGTTGTAGCATGCCTCAAGTGATGTGGAAAGCTTTGGTTGGTTGCAAAGAATATGTTTGCATTTTATTACGAAAATTCAAATGATAATACCTCCTGTATCCACCATTAGATTTATAATTTAAGTAATTCGTTTTGACCATTGTATTCCCCATGTCAAGATAAACAATACAACATGAGTTCTTGTTTAATTATATGCCAGGGCACAAGGGTTCGAGAGCCTGTAGGAGCGTGTTGCTCGTCTGCACCCTCTAGCATGCTCGGTCCCATATTCATTATATTCTTAGCATAGTGAAATATTAGGAGCCATATCGGCCCAATCGTCATTGTTACACTTAGAACAATTTGTGAGCCCGATTTTCCCCGGAAACTATGAAACTAGACATCCAACACATTCAACTATCAAAATTGGTCAAAATACCACCATCAGCCCAATCAGAGGTAGTTTTGTTAATAGGTGGCGCAGAATGTGCAATGGTTTTGACACATGGAATGTTTTTTAGTGTCACAGCAACACAGTCACCGAACAAGTAGTGGGACCCACCCGTCAGGTTCCTATCTAGTCTTCATCCACTCCTCTCTGTCGTTCTCATGGCCGCAGCCGTGAGTCCCCTCCATCTGCTGTTCCATGGTATGCTGGCACTCCCTCGTCGCCCCTCGAGCATTCACTGCAGCAACCAAGTCCTCATAGGTTGCTGCCGCGTCGGCAAGCACGAGATGCAAAGACCGTGCAGGACAGGAGCTCACCGATTCCAAGGACAGGAACGTCATGGGCGTTCTGATCACCAAACCAAGATTAATCAATCTGACCACGTTGTTGTCACATTTTTGTTTAACTTATAGAAAGAATTCGATGTCGAGGAGAAGGCCGCCAAATTGAGGAGGAGGGGAGGGGACGGGGCACTATGTAGTACTGTAGCGCAGTGGCATTCCCGACGGTGATGACGCTCGGCTAACTCCCGCCCTTCATCGTCGGCCTGAGCGTGAGCTTCCACGGCTTCGTTCTCCTCCTTGATTTGGTCACGCGAGAGCTCGATTTGGCTGTTTCGTGGGTTCGATTCACCGCCTGTGAGGTCAACTTGGTCGGTGAGGTGTTCGATTTGGAGGCGTGAGTTCGATTTGGTAAACAAGATGCTCCATTTATAGGGTGAGTTCGGCCCTGATGAGCCGGACAAGCCCGATAGCATCCACATCCACACCGCCAAAGATCATGACCCAACACCCCCGTCCTTTCCGGCCGTCGTCGCTGCAGCTCCAGCTGCCCATCAGTGTCTCAAGTGGCGAACTAGTGATAAGGAGATGGAGAGAGGAAGAAAGAAGTGGACGAGGAAAAAGATGATAGAGGCTGACGTGTGGGCCTGTCATAAGAGTTTATTTGTTTATCTGCTGACCCTTTGCCATGTGAGTCAAGGTTCGATGACATGAATTCGTTCAAACCGAAATCGGACTCGGGCAAGGTGAAATGGACTTTTTCCAGTGTCCTTCGACCCACCCATCTTTCGACTCACTATCTCGGCCTTGTTGGCCCATCCAACATTACCATGCAGCCCGTCCCCGGACCCAACCCTCTCGAATCGCACGCCTCTACGGCAATCGTCGCCTAGGGTTTAGGCTTCCGGCCGCCGCATTCTCCATACCACGAGCGAGCGACAGGAGATCGCCAGAAGCGGACGGAGATGAGCGGGAGCGCGTTCAACGCGTTCAAGTCGCGGGTGCCTGTGGCGTGGAGCCCCCGGCTGTACATCACGCTGGTGCGGGGCCTCCCGGGCACGCGGCGCCTCCACCGCCGCACGCTCGAGGCCATGCGCCTCCGCCGCTGCCACCGCACCGTCGAGCACCGCACCACTCCCTCCCTCCTTGGTATGCTCACCCAGGTCAAGCGCCTCGTCGTCGTCGAGACCGAGGAGATGTACAACGCGCGGAGGCAGGCCGCGGAGGAGCGCCGCGCGCCCAGGCCGCCGCTTGTCGTCTCCCACCACCTGCCGACGCCGAAGCCGAAGCCGGTAGCAGCCGCCGCGGAGGGTGCCGCTGCCTCGGCGCAGTAGCCTTTGGTAAGCTTCCCGAGTCCCGTTTGTTCCCGGTGTGGTTCCATTTTTCTGTTGGCCTGTTTGCCCTTGATGTGTTTGGTGCAAGGCCTGAACTGAGGGGTACACCGACTTCATGGGGTAGTTTTTTATCCAACGCAATGCAAATGGCTTGGTATGAAGAAATAAGCGAAGAAAAATTTAAGGTGGCGTTCAATTTTGCTATTGCGTTTCTGTAGCGAGATACTCTATGTCAGACATTTGACCAATTGTTCTACTGCTTTTTACCTTGTAGTTTGCTATAACTGTTTTGTTATTTCACAGTGTGACCAAATGGAAGGAGAAACTCTAATTACATTATGTTGGATAGTTTTTTTTTAAAAGTTGGATATTCAGAATGTCGCGTATGAGGTTGGTATACCGGTCCTAGCAAAAGTAAAAATGAGAATCGCATAAGCAGTGCAAATCCGTTTTCGTTGTTAAGTGTTAGCAATGGATAATAAGTTTGTGCTAGACAAATAGATAACTGAAAGCAGCCTGATCTTTCTAGGCTTTGTAGTGATTGACACTAAGAAAATAGCAATTTGAAAAGGGCTTCATGGTTGTTGAGGTTTAGTTGAAATCTATACAATTACTGTTAACCTATTTATTCGTTCTAAACCTAAACTAGGTAACTAGATGGTCGATATATCCTGTTCTCCAGTGGCGGCACAGAATTTACCATTCACATCTTGTTTCAAGTACTTCTTTTCCTTGGACTTTAATGAATGGCAAGATATTCTTTTTTTAGGCCACATTGATGGATGGAATTGGGAAATACAAGTGCTTTTTTTATTGTGAGCCTGAAGTTGGTATGGTAATTCCATGTAGAAGTACAAATTGGTGATAAGCCCGTGAATAAATAAATAAGATTAAAGTACCACAACAGCATAATCATTTATGTGTGGCGCATATCGTCCGAAACAAAAGGATATAACCATTAACGATGAATAGTGGGTTGAGCTTACCATTCTGAAGCAGGGACAATTTATAGGAAGCAAATAGAAAATATTTATTCAACTTTTCTTTTTTCATTGATTCTTTGGTGGACAAGTATGTTGAATGACATGATCACATATCAAATCACTGGACTTCAAATGGTAGAAAAAGGAGAAGGGCGACCAACCTTGATGCTAGTACCATATGACTTCAATGCGCACAGGCTAAATCAGTTAATCTAGTCTGTCAAATTCCTTTCCTGTATTACATACTTTGTTTGCTTTTTCTTTTCGTTCCTTCTGTTGGTTGTGCATGTGATTTTCTGGAATATCAACAAAATAGATGCTTTGTTCTGAAAGAAGTATGTAGGATATAAATATATAATTTCTTGTTTATCTACAATATCCAACAATATTGTTAATAAATTAACCTTTGCATTTTTTAATCCATATGGAGAGAGAATTGCTTCAATGCCTCTTAACAACTCTTCAACCCCTGATCTGCCACCTAATAATAATTCACAGTTTCACACAAAGTTATATGTCATCTCTTTGCAAAATTGAACACCTATATGCCATCACTGTCAGTTTAGCTCTCAAGTAACACATGAAAGGACTGTTTTGCTTCTCATATTTCCGAAACAAGAAATTAAATGGATCTGGGCCCACATGATGTTATTCTTCTCCTTCTGGCACTATGACCCATGGGCCTCACCTGTAAAAAGATCATGCATTGAGGCATTATTCAGTGGCATAGAAGGAATTTCTCCGTATAGATGACAACAGAATATATTCTTCCTATGCAAGTACTATGAATTGTGATGTGCATTTCACTAAAAGCCGATTATCGTTTACAAATTTACAAATGATCTGGTTATGTTATTCAACCTCTAATATTTACTCATGGTTGTCTTGTAGGGCATAAGAAACAATTCATCACAGTTCAGCAGCATAATAATTAACATGGCTATGTTCGGGTCTGCTGTTTGCCTTCAGATGATCTCCCTGAATCGTGCTCAATGAGCTCAGGCTACCCATATTTTCTGCAAGACTGCTGTACGGTGTGAGCTCAGGCTACCCATATTTTCTGCAAGACTGCTGTACGGTCCAACTCACTGTTTTCATTGGCCCTTTATTTTAGATTGTTATGGACTGATGGCATGGTCTTCAAATGCTTGTCAAGATCAAGTTCAATGATTTGATTTCTGTTGCTAAATGTCCTGAAAATGCATTTTGATATGTGTCATCTTGGTTTCTTGCCTAATTTGACCACATGAATGTTGGTTTAAAATTATCGTATACTCTTTGTTCCAATGATTGCAAAAGGATTGCTAGCTTGGATTTTGATTGCCAAGTGGCAACAATTGCTTTAATTCTGAAAGTGAACCGATATTGTAGTCTTGGTGACTTCAGTGCTTTGCTGTTGACTATATGATTTTGGGGTGAAAACTTTAATCATTGATATTTTAGTGATTATATCTGGTTCATATCCATAGGTATTTTTTCACCTAATGGATACCTGTGAGCATGATTTCGTCATCATCCGAACTACAGAGACCTAGAATGTATGTTCAAGGTTTATTCCTTGCTTCCACTGGAATGATATCAGTTACTTTTGTAATTCAGGTTTATTGTTTTGTTTGAAGTTATTTAAAAAAAATCCAAGTTCACCGAAGTCGGTTAGATAGCGCACTTGCCAGCATATTACAAACTCCATTTAGCTTTTTCTGCAATTTCTTTTCAACGTCTTTGTTGCTTTCTCCAGTCAATTCTCATGACATAATTGTTCACCCTAACGCTGGACTGCGACACAGCAAGTCAAGTCATCGTCGTGTCAAGGACTAGTACTCTAATGTTCCACTGTAGGAGACGGATGATTTAAAAGGAGGAACCTACACAGCACGGCATTCCAACAAAGGGTCTGTACTGAAGTTACAAAAAAAACAAAGGCTCTGTACTAGCTTGGAGAGATGGCTCATCTACTCACCTTCATTCTTGGCTCATCTACTCATCTTCCTTTCATCCAATAATGTTGCAACCTTAGCTGCAAAGTCGATCAACAACACCGAGATCAATCGTCAGGCCCTCGTCTCCTTCAAGGCCAGCATCCCCTCCGATTCCCACGGCGTCCTGCGCTCATGGCGCAACCACTCGCTCGATTTCTGCAACTGGAGAGGGATCACTTGTGGTAAGGCTCTTCCACTTGGTGTCAGTGGTGGATCGGGTGGCACGGTGGGCCGTGATCACTCTAAGAATTTGCACCAGTTCAAGATCTATATAGGTGTGTAAGCTTCTTTAAGATAAATTTTACATGTTAAATTATGTTAAATTGGACCATTCTTGCCTACAATCCACTGCTTGTGTAGTTTCACTCGAGCTCTACTCTCTACAGCTAACTGGGGAATTATCACCTTCTCTTGCTAACCTTACTTCACTAGCTCGTTTAGATCTTGCAATTAATCAGTTTTCTGGAAGCATCCCTGATGACCTGGGCACACTTCCTAAGTTCCAAGTTCTGATGCTTGCAAGTAACAAGGTTGCAGGTAATATCCCTGGATCACTAGGTGCTAGAAGTAGGTCTCTCAGCTATGTCAATCTTGCATACGACATTCTCAGTGGAGTTATCCCCCATTCATTGGCAACTAGCTCTTCGCTATCAGTGTTAAACCTGACAAGTAACAGCTTCTCTGGAATGACACCTGCTAGTATGTTCAATGGCTCATCTCAACTTGTCGTTTGCGATCTTGGAAGGAATGTATTTTTTGTGCCTATCCCAGATTTTCATAAGATGGCAGCTCTGCAAATTCTTAGGCTCGCAGCTAACAACCTTCCAGGAAGCATACCTCCATCACTAGGAAATGTTTCTTCCCTCGCTGAAATGTGGCTTGATACAACTACTTGATCGATATATTCCAGAAACTCTTAAGTCGAATTCAGAAACTCAGCGTGCTGGGTTTAGGTAACAACCTATTGGGGTATGTCCCAGCCGAATATTATAACATCTCATCACTGAGAATCTTGGACTTAAGCCAGAATAGCCTTATTGGACGGATACCATCCAGTATTGGCAACTCGTTACCGAACCTTGAAATGTCGATCATGTCGAGTAACATAATTAAGGGATTCATCCTAACATCACTAGCTAATGCATCGAAGCTAGAAGTGATTGATGTTTCCGACAACTCACTAGCTGGCCCAGTGCTATCTCTAGAATATTTACCTGACTTTTACGAACTAAATTTTGGAAGTAATTACCTAGAATCTGATGATTGGACATTCCTTACCTTTCTCACAAATTGCACACAGCTACAAGTAGTGGCAATGGATGAGAATTATTGCAGTATACTGTAACAGAGACAATAGACAGCAGATAGAGAATGAACTCGTGATTGTATTCATTGAAGTAATGTACATATTTATATAGAATGAATGGGCATTATGTCCGTTAGGAAGCATCTCTTCCTAATGGGCGGGTACAACTGCCATGGGCGGTTGCTTTGATCACCAAGTTTGTAACACTCCTCCTTGATTAAAGTCGTCATATGTATACATCAAGTTGAATACTCCTCCAAAAACTAGTAAAAAAATTAGGAGAAAATGATATAGCATATATCAATGTTTGTATTAATATTGCCTTATTAAAAATCTTATATGAGAAACCTTGATAGGAAAAACTCATAATGGAAAAAAGTGCAATATTTATGATCTGATGATCATTAACAGGTTATATTTCAGGAGTTTACTTCCCTGAACTTTGCAACTCTTGAGGTCGTTTCATACCAATTCCATAAATGGAATAAATATGTTGGTAAAGACTTTGTGAATAAATCTGTAAGATTATCACATTATATTGTTTGCAAAGTATCTATCTCCCTATTTTTCTGTAATTTATGAGGATAAAATAATTTTGGGCAATATGCTATGTGATACTGCATTTTATATAATATGTATGTATTTGTTCAATACAATCAACATTATCTTCAGAGATAATGGTAGACATTCTAATGAATCAATACCATATGATTCTTTTATGTGGTTAACCATTCTGTGAAGTCATACATATTCATGTGATATTTTATATAATGTAATTATTTCAGAATGGTTAGTGGAAGTAGCCATGAGAGTCTGATTTGATGACTTTCATGAAAAGTCCATTCCACTATATAAAAATACAAAATCTGTCTATGATCTGACATTGTGGGGATCAATTAAATAACTGGTATCTTTATATCCAATCATAGTCATGTCTTAGTTTTTTTATAGAATAAATCAAGATATTTTTTACCTTGAAAATATCTGAAGATATTCTTTACTCCTGCCCAGTGGTGTTTGTTGGAGTTGAGCTATGTTTAACTAGCAAGTTATCTGCAAATACAATATCAGGCATGTTGCAATTTGTAAGATATATTAGCTCTCCAAAGGTACTGAAATATAAAACTTCATGTCATAATATCTCTTTATCATCATCCCGAGATCTTAATGGATCTTTATACATATCAAGGGATTGAACAACCATAAGTGTTTTGATAGATATGATATATCCATATTGAATTTCTTCAATATCTTTTGTATATATGCAGACTAGTATACAAGTATTCCTGACAAAATATGCTTAAGTTGTAAACTTAAGAAAAATTTGGTTTTACCCAAATCTTTCACCACAAATTCCATCTTAAGATGACTACGTGTCTTGTGTATTTATGATGATATTGAGATCATCTATATACGCTGAGATGATACAAAATCCAATTTAGGATTTCTTTATAAACAAATATGAGCAATCATCATTATTTAAGTAACTATTCTGCAGAAGGAACTCATTCAATCAATTTGTACCACATTTTATCCGATTGTTTTAAGCCATAGTGTGACTTTACACAATACATGTTGTGATTTACATTAGAATTCAGAATTCCATATAGATTTCCGAATCAAGTGGCTAGATTCTGCCAATGATATTAAATATCATAATGTTATTTCAATTATAACTGGAGAGTATGTTTCATCGAAAATCGATATTGGGTCTCTGCGTGAACCTTTGTGCTACAAGTCTTGCTTTGCATCTCACAACCTCATTGTTTTCAGTCCATTTGCGAATGAAAATCTATATTAATCCCACAGGGAGAATATTTTGAGGAGTAGGTATTACTATGGTAAATACATCTCTTTTATTGAGCGAGCACAATTATACCTCAATTGCTTCCTTCTGTTTGGTCTAGTCCGAATGCTTGAGGTACCTTGTCATGGCCATGGACTTTGGCTTGGATCCAATTGAAGATCTTTTGCAATTTTTGAGGAAAAATATTTATCAATAATTATAGTCTTTCTATTGTATTATTCTCAAGAATCAATATAGTTTTATAGATATTTTAGTTACCCCTTCTAACTCCTCATGATTTCCCACATCAATGGAGTCAGGGTATTTCGATGCCCCAACACCTTAAAATAGTATGCATATTTGTGCTGGGTCGTAGATGTTGAGCATTCTTAGGTCTTGGATATTGAGTATCCATAAGGTGTCTATCAACTTCAGGTTGATTTGCATTTACTGTTTTGAAAGTTAACTTTGTTTCCGTGGATGCTTGTAAAAAGCATTGTCCCTTGTGGCCATACTCCTCCCCCTCTTATTTGTATTTGGGAGTTGAGTGGTTTTTTTAGGTGTCTCCACTCTTTTTGGCGCATTGAGTGCGGGGATATGATTTAGTGACATATTTGTTGTCAGTAAATGCATCTGGCAGATTATTTGCAATGTATTGTAATTTTATGAACCTTTGAACTTGTTGTTAGGATTATGATGTATGTGGATGTCAGGACTAAATGGTTGTATATAAGGATTGAATGCATGTGACATTCCAATCTATTTTCTAGCATTATTTATGGTACTTTTGATATCCCCTAATGCTAGATAATTGTCCTCATCAGCGTACCTGGCTGTGAATAAGTTCCATGTTAAGGGCTTGAGGTATTTTATTATTGACAGAAAATATACCTCATATAAATCCCCAATTTCCTATGAGGTCACATTGATGTACACTGTGGTGGCGATATTAGTACAATGCAACAAAATTATCGTAGATGGGAAATACTTATTTTATTTCCCCATACTTAACTGCAATGGGGAAGCCGTATAATATGCAGTTAGTCTTTATTGAAATAAGTATGTGGCGTGTAAGATCGCATTACCCAACATGAGGTTGGTAAATTGCAATTATGAAGTAATGGTCGTACAATTAATTTAATTCTCCTTACAAGATATTCAACTAGACCATTTTTTGAGTGTACACATGTGGTACTTAATGCTCCAAATTAATGTCTAATGCCATACAATAATAATTAAAGGCCCATGAATTTAATTCAATGGCATTGTCCATTCCAATGGAATTTATCCTATGTACATGATAATTTGCTCTTAAATTGATAATTTGAGCAACAAATTTGTAGATGCATCTATAAGCACCATAAACTACCTTAATGGTCAAGATAACTGCTGAATAGGACCACATATATCTCTTGAATACATTCAAGGAAATTAAGTGGCTCATGCTTAATTTTAAGGTAAGAGTTCCTTAAAATTAATTTTCCTATATCACAGATGGTGCATACAAAATCTGAGGATTTTTGGGAATTTTGCAACATTGATGTTATGACCAATAGAATTGCTGATAATTTTTCTTATCATTCCTAAACTAGAATGATCAAGATGATCATGCCAAGTCTTGAATTTATCAAGATTCTGAAAAATTATCTTGAACGCAACATGTGGTACGGGATTGATATATGTATGATATAATTTAGATGAAAATGAAGGATTTTTCTCAAGAATTTGCTTGTCATATCCATTATTCTTGATAAAGAGATATGCATCACTGTTGTCATTATGAGTTTTCAATGGAAACTGTCTTGATGGATATCTTTGTAATTTAATAGGGTATGTATAGAATCAGAATACATGAGTGTATCCTCGATTACTATTTCAGTACCCATTTGGGAGAATGATTGTGGCTCTACCGGCATCGACAATCAATTTATCACTCCTAATGATTGTCTTAATATTTTCTTGCCTCTTTTAAAGAGTATGCAAATATCTTGTCTCCCTTGATTTTGTATTAGTGGTACAATTATCCACTAAACATATTTCCTCCTTCATCTGAATATTTTCCATAAAGTCTATATAGAGTAAATTAGAGTTAACTCATATACAAAATATATATCAATGGTATCTTTTGGAGATACAATATTTGACATAATGACAACATTTAGTAGTATGTAGATAGGCTGATAACAATTTATGAAGATTTAGGAGACTAATTGAGGTCTCCAAAATATGTATTAGGAATTATATTCCACAAGCATGTTATATCTATTGAGGAAGTCATTCAGTTTCTTGCTAGATCATGTTGTTGTAATCCTCTTGAGGAACATATTGATAACAACTTGCTTCCATATTATTTCCTGTTATATGTTTGAAGTAAGCTTCAAACTTATCCCCTTGAACTTGTGTTCCTTATCCAACAGATTTGAAGTATATATCAACCACATGCTGGTTGTGGCATTTCTTGGTACGATGATTCGTACATCCACACTTATGACAAACTTATGAGTTATCATTGTGGCTATTTTTCTTGAAAAAACTATTACCCTTGTTAGATCCATAAAAATTCTGCTTAATATTGTGTTTCTATTTTTCTATGAATTTATTCTAGGTACGGTATTGATGTGGCAATATCCTGTTAGCCGGAAGAAAAGTGGATAAAGTCTTCTCAATCATATTCGTGTCTGAGACGGGTTGATCACATAAGTACAATTATGACCAGATTTTTTGAACAACAGTGTTATAAGCTGCCACGGACGTAAAATCCAGAAAATAAATGAGTGGCCATTCATATATTGCTTCTGGCAGAAATACAGTCTTTTACTGATCATATCACTCTTTGAGAGATATCCAAAGAGCATGTGGATCTTCTTCCATTAGATACTCATTCTTTAGATCCATATAGAGGTGGTGCCTTAAAAATATAAGGCAGCATATTTGAGTTGTCCAAATACCACTTGGGCTTTAAGTTGAGGTGTAGTTATTACTGCAATGAGTCCTCGGGATGTTAAACTGGTGTTTACATCCATAACCCAAATTAGATGGTTGCTACTATCTAACACGAGTTTATTAAATTCTTTGTTGAAAAATGAGCCATGTACTACATGAAATGACCATGTATTCAATTAATTTACTATAATAGTAAATTAAATAGCATGAAAATATTGTAATTGTGCAAAATTTAAATTCAAGATGAGTCCCGAATATAAATGTAGTCTTTTATAAAGAACAAGCAACAAAGTTGCTACTAATGGTTTGGTCGCCATTCCTGAGGGAGTAGGTGATTTGATAGGCATTGTCAAAACATAGGCTCTGTTCTATAAATTTTGGTTCTACACATTGAAGGTAGCCATCATGTTGATATGTAACATGATTGTAGACCTTACAGTAGTAGGTGAGAAACTCGCTGCTATGAGCATGAACTCTGTCTTGTAAGGACGGGCGACACTACAGTCACAGACAATGCTATAGTCTTCATTGCCTTGTGTTTTACCAATGTTATAGAAAATATGGATCAAAATATTTTGTGCTAATTTTTTGCTATTTATATAAGAAAAATGTGGATCAAAATATGTCAAGGGTGACATTAGGTGTAAGCCTTCAGTACAAGGTAGACAAAAATTCACTGCTAATATCTCGAACTCCACTTCTAAGGAAGTGGGTGACATACAGTAACTAAAAAAAATATAGACTTTGTACATGTTAAATATTGGGTAATAATGCAAAATTAACATTCAATATGAAAATTAAATAATTTTTGGTGTAGACCTTCATGACATGCGAAATATTCGTTGCTAATGTATTGGTCTCCACTTTTAATGAGGTGGGTGACATGCAATCACTACCAAATACATAGTCTCCACTGCCTTGTATTTTACCAATGTTATTGAAGATACGGATCAAAATACTTTGCATTGATTTTTTGTTATTTATATAAGAAAAATGTGGATCAAAATATGTCAAGGGTGACATTAGGTGTAAACCTTCAGTACAAGGCAGGCGAAAATTCGCTGCTAATGTCTCAGACTCCACTTCTGAGGAAGTAGGTGACATACAGTTCAGTGCAAAAACTATAGAGTTTGTACATGTTAATATTGGGTAATAATGCAAAATTAACATTCAATATGAGTATTGAATAATTTTTTGTTTAGACCTTCATGACAGGCGAAATATTCCCTGCTAATGTATTGGTCTCCACTTTTAATGAGGTGGGTGACATGTAGTCATTGTCAAATACAGTCTCTATGCATGAAATTTATTGGAAAATACATTGAAGGTAATCACTATTTGGTGTAGACCTCACAAACAGTAGGTGAGCAATTTGCTGCTATAGCATAGACTCAATCCAATTAAAGTGGACGACACTATAGTTGCAACCAATGTTATAGTCTCTACTACCTTGTGTTTATACCAATAAAATAATAAGGTAATCACCGCAAATTTTGCATATTTGTCTGTATAGTATTTAAGTTGAGGCTTAAATAAATATTGAATTACAGAAATATGAAATGAAATTATTGCAAGCAAGAAATAAAACTATTTAATAAACTACAATTATATGAAATTATGGAGTATTACTGAGGTAATACTTAAAAATTGTAATATTACACAACATTATGCGATTCCTGGACCTAAGGGTTTGGAATGTATATTTACATGAGGTTAATAAAGCATTACACAATTTGTTTAGAGTCTAAGGACTAAAACATAAATAATAGTGGACCCAATTTACAAGAAATTCAATATAATTGAAGTTATATTAAAATGGCACACAATTTACAAGAAACCAAGGGTTTTTTTTGAAAATTTGGAGTCATTTTACGTTCGGCCTAAATAATGCGTGAGGGGAGGGGGGTAGGGTTTCCTCATGGGCCTGCCGCTGTCCTGGTTGTGCGCTGCAGTCACCACACTGGCTGTGCGCTGCCGCGCGCTTGTGCCACACACCGTTGAAGGAAGGCACGACCTAGCGCCGTGAGTCTCGAAGGGACGCACCCGGCTTGCTGCGGCACCACCATGAGGATGGGCACTGACGTGGGGAGAGCCAACCGCCTCCGGGTTGCGCAGAGCGTCACCAACCAGGAGGTGGGCTAGCACTAGCTGCCTTTGACGAGTGTCATCACAGTCGGCCACCTTGTGCTCTAATGACGTTGTCCAGCTGGCTACGTTGTGCACCTCCATTCAGGGGCGAAGCCAGGATTTGAGGTTGGGGGACAAGCCAGTGAAGAATTTGAGGTTGGGGGGACAAGCCAGTGAAGCCTATGACCAAATGGCTTGTGTAGTTGTGTGGGCTGGACTGCGGGGGTTCCAAAATCGGATGGGGGCCCGACCCACCCCGGCCCCCCTTAGCTTCGCCCCTGCCTCCATTAGAGGAGGCCACCGCCGGGTGAGGTTGGACGCCGCCTCTCGTCAGAAGTAGATGAGCCGAGGCAGCTCATGCACCAAATCTCATCGGCCTCCACTGGGTCCACCTCTGCACGGTTGGTCAACGTAGCCGCCATTTGGTCTGTCGTTGGATGCGTGTCGCCGCCGACCTTCCAATGCATGCCGTTTGGAGTGCTGCCGGTGGGCGCTTGTGCTCTAGCGAAGCACCGAGAGGTGAGATAGACATAATATCTTCTTGCACTGTACTTGATGGTGGTGGTATCCAGGATCTCCTGGTTCGTCGTCGGGGTAGGAGATCTTCCGCAACAGGGCTGTGGTCTACGGCCTCAAGCTCAGCGAGGAGCACTACTGGTGCCACGTGGACGTCCTCGGCCGTGCCGGGCTGCATGCGAAGTCGCTAGACGTGTTGTAGGCAATGCAAATGGTGCCATGTGGTGCTTACTGGTGAGTGGCTGATTAGCAAAGATTGGACAATCGCCTTTAGTTCTGCCCTGCAATTGTCTTGCGTCCTTAGGCCATCACATGATGCCTGATGCAGGATAAAGTTCCGGGCCGAGGCCGACGATGCACTGCTGCTAGATGCATCAGATTGGCGTGGGGAGGAGATGGTTACTTTTGGGGATGGCAGATTAGCGAATTTGAGAGCAAAAGTGATGATAACGTATTGCAGTATATTCTAATAGAGACAATAGATAGCAGATAGAGAATGAACTCGTGATCGTATTCATTGAATTGACGTACATATTTATACAGAATGAATGAGCATTCTATCCATTGGAAAGCATCTCTTCCCAACGGATGGGTGCAACCGCCACGGGCGATTGCTTTGATCACCAGGTCTGTAACAGGAATATCCTGAATAGAAGCCTGCCTAGACTAATTGGCAATCTTTCAACAAGTCTACAATGCATAAATCTTTTAGAACAACCAAATAATTGTCCTAATATCAGTTGAGAATGGAAACCTTGCGAGTCTAATCATGCTAAGAATGGTTCTCTCCAATCAACAAGATAAGCTCAAGTCACACCGGTTCGATCTACATTGGCAGGTTTGAGTTTGACGCATATCTCGTAGCCATCAAAGTGTTCCATCTCCACGAGCATGGTTCACTCAACAGCTTTCTTATGAAATGTGAAGTGCTTAGAAATACTAATCTTGTGAAAGCAGTAACCTTATGCTCAATAGTGAATTTGGAAAACAACGAGTTCAAAGCTATAGCTTTCAATTTCATGGCTAATGGATGCTTGGACATGTGGGTGCACCCAAAGTTACACCAAAATAGCCCCAAGAGAGGTTTGAGCTTGGGTCAGAGGATAAGAATAGCTATGGATGTGGCTTCTACTTTGAACTACATTCACATGGGTGCCAGTGGAGGCATTCTTCTTGCCTATTTAGAGAACTTCTCGCTAGCTAATAGTCGCACTTCCCAGAATACGGTTTCAATCGACATAACTATGCTTAATGATAATGTCACTTGGTCTCTAATAGGAGTGTACGGCCCTCAATCGGAGGACGAAAAGGTTGCTTTCCTATAGGAACTAATTGCTCTAAAACAAGAAATGAGGATTGAATGGCTGCTTCTGGGGGACTTTAATCTCATCTATAAAGTCGAAGATAAAAACAATGACCGATTGAATCGCAGAGTTATGAGAAGGTTTAAGTGATCTTTAGATGAGTTGCAAGTAAAAGAGATCAGGTTACATGGAAGGCTCTTCACGTAGAGCAATGAACAAACACAACCAACTTTGACAAGAATAGATAGATGCTTTTCCACAGCTAATTGAGATTTTCTGTTCCCACACGCGCATCTACGGGCCATCTCGTCACTAGCCTCTGATCACTCCCCCCTTCTGCTACAAAGGGAAGCTATCTACACTTCCTACAAAGGTTTTCATTTTGAGTCTTACTGGATAGCTATGCCAGGCTTCATGGAGACGGCTCAAGAGGCATCGAATTAGCTAGTTAGCACATCAGACGCCATCTTACTTTTACACATCAAGCTATCAAGGGCTGCCAAAGAAATAAAAATCTGGGCACGCAGAACTATTAGAAATGTCAGATAGCTTATCGCTATCGTGCAAGAAGTCATTTTTAGACTGGATGTGGCTCAGGAAGCCAGGCAACTGAGCATGGATATCACTTTCCGGAAATATCTCAAATGTAAAGCTTTAGGCCTGGTTGCGATCGAGAAAGCGAGAGCTAGACAACATTCCAGGTTTACTTGGATCTGGAAAGAGGACACAAATACAAAAAAAAATTAGATAAAAGCCAACACAAGAAGGAGGAAACATTTTATCCGATCTTTGCAAACTGACACAAGGCAAGCTCACACGGCATAACAAAAGGAACATGAGCTCTTCAAACATTTTTTACAACAGTTGGGCAGAAATAAACCTAGAGATCTAAGGATAAATTCAGAAAATTTGGGATATGAAGCAATAGATCTGGATGATCTGGAAGTCCATTTTGAAGAATAGGAAGTCCATGAGACAATTAGAACCATGCCGGCAGAAAAATCCCCGGGACCAGATGATTTTATTGGGCTCTTCTACAAACGTTGTTGGACAATAATCAGAGAAGACTTGATGGAAGCCATCAAGAATTTTTACAACTTAAGAACACACAATCTGGAATTGGTAAATAGTGCCAACATCATTTTGCTTCCTAAGAAAAATGAGGCTATGCATGTGGGGGACTACAGACCAATAAGCCTAATCAATAGTCTATCCAAAATTCTCACAAAGCTATTGGCCAACCGGCTGGTGACAAGACTACAAGAAATTGTTTCATGCAGCCAGAGTGCTTTTATAAAAAAGCACTGCATACATGATAATTTTCTATATGTGCAAAATGTGATCAAGGAACTACATAGAACCAAGCAACTGGCCCTTTTCATAAAGTTGAATATCTCCAAGGCTTTCGACTCCATTAATTGGGTATACCTTCTCGAAGTCAAGGCAGCACTAGGGTTCGGACAAAAATGAAGAGACTGGATGTCTTTACTGCTGGCCACTTCCTCTTCGCATGTTCTTCTCAATGGCACCTGGGAAGACTGATCAAGCATGCAAGAGGACTTAGACAGAGAGACCCTCTATCATCGTTACTCTTCATTTTAGCCTTTGACCCCATTCAGTGAATCATTGACCTAGCAACTCATCAGGAGCTCCTCAAACCGGTCCTTAAGAGAATGGCACAGCTGTGATGCTCACTGTATGCAGATGATGCAGCAATTTTGCTCAACCAAATCGTGAGGAGATGCTAGCACTCCATAGTATTTTACAAGCTTTTGGAAAATATTCTGGGCTGGTGACAAACTTAAGCAAGACTGAAATTTATCCGATAAGATGCGAGGACCAACCTTTGGACAAAATTTTGCAACATTTCCCATGCAAAATAGGACAGTTCCTGTGCAGATACCTTGGACTCCCGCCACACACCAGGAAAATTCGACGTGTGGATATCCAACCCCTCATAGACAAACTAGGAGGAAGGTTGCCCAGCTGGAAGGGGAAATTCTTAACCCCATCAGGACTTGAGACCCTTATCAAAACAGTTCTATCTTCACAACTGACTTATTTTCTAACGGTTTTCCCCCTCCAGAAGTGGCTCATTAAGAAAATTGATCGGATCCGTAGGAGCTTCCTGTGGAAAGGTGACAAATCAGAAAAAGGAAGTGGGGGCAACTGCTTAGTGAACTGGAGCATATTATGTAAGCCAAAGACCTTGGGAGGCCTTGGAATTTTGGAGCTACAGAAATTTGCTAGAGCATTACGCTTACGGTGGCTGTGGTAAAAATGGAAAGATGAAGATCGACCATGGACAGGGATGTCAGTACCTTGCGATCAAGGAGATCGGGACCTTTTCAATGCTTCAACTGTAGTGACCTTAGGGGATGGAAGAAAGGCCTCCTTCTGGCACTCTAGCTAGTTTCATGGTTAGGCCCCAAGAAACATTGTGCCAGCCCTATATCAAAAGGCTTGCAGGAAAAATCAAACGGTCAACAAAGCCTTGCCAAATCATGGTTGGATCAACAGCCTGTGACAAATAAGGACACGTCAATAGTTAGACGAACTCATGAGATTATGGGAAGAGCTGCAGAAGTTTTCTTTACATCCAAACACCCAGAACACTATCACTTGGCGCTGGACGGCCAATGGGGAATACACCATGCAGTCCGCATACCATGTACAATTTAAAGGAACAGTTAAAAGCCACAATATGAAGCATGTTTGGACTGCAAAAACTGAACCTAAATGTAAATTCTTCACTTGGCTGCTCCTGCAAAACAAGATCCTGACTACCGATAACCTTGCACGGCGCGGTTGGCTAAATCATTAAACGTACAAGCTCTATGGTCAGATGGATGAAACACCGACCCATCTTTGCAAGGATTGCAACTTCACATATGATGTATGGAATGTGATTGTTAATTGGCTTCACATTACAGGGCTTCCAAGCCTGAGGGATCATTCAATGATTAAGAGAAGGTGGCAGGTTGCAAACAAAAAGGTTCACAAGAACGTGCGAAAAGAATTCAACGTAATAACGATCTGCTTTTGGTGGAATATTTGGAAGGAGCGCAACCGTAGGATCTTCCTAAATGAAACTTTGTCACCCATGCAAGTAGTAATCAAGGAGGACATCGACCAAAGAAGAAGAGCTTTCAGCGAGGATCTGGGGATTCATGTTGGTGAGAGCACCAACGAGGTTTTGGGCTATTAGAGGTTTTAGTAGTTTTAGTTTCTTATCCCCTGCTTGTTAGTACTTCCCTGTTTTCTTTTTCACCGTTCGGCATTGGGCTAATTCACTGACCCTGAGAGGGTAGTTGCCTAGTGCCGGAGGACTTCCATTCTAGTTTTTGTTTTTAAACCCCCTTTTATTCCTTCTAATACAAAATCGGTAGAGTTTCTGCTATCCTTTCAAAAAAAAGAACTACATTCACAACCAATTGACACCGCATCTAGTTCACTGCCATCTGAAGCCAGCCAATGTTCTTTTGGATTATGATATGACAGCCCGAGTTGGTGATTTTGGATCTGCAAACTTTCTCTTCAGGTCTCGGTAGTCCAAAAGGCTTCGTAAGCGTGGGAGGAACTATTGGATATATCGCACCTGGTGAGTCATGTTTGTTTAAAGTTTCTACAAGTTTCTCTTACACTAACATGGAATAGTTGCTTTTGCAGAGTATGCAATGGGGTTCAAAATCTCAACTGGGTGCGATGTGTATAGTTTCGGAGTGTTGCTACTGGAAATGCTCACGGGAAAGTGACCGACTGATGCAATGTTCACCGATGGCATGAGCCTTCACTAGTTGGTAAACTCAGCATATCCAAACAGACTTAGTGAGGATTTAAATTCCCATATGCCCCAGAAGGTGTACCATGTGTATGCAACACTAACAGTACAGGAATAAATCTGATGCCGTTGATTGAAGTTGCCCTCCTTGTTCGATGGAATCACCGAAAGATCGACCAGGAATGCAAGATGTTTGTGTCAAAATATTTGCGATTAACGAGGCATTCCTCGAGTCCTGGTGATTTATTTACATTCTATTGAACAAGATTGGGCGATGTGGCAATCTTGTTATTTGTTACAAAATAGCATATCTTCCTGGAAATAAGAAACCACTTCGTTGTTTCTTCAGTATACTCCCTCTGGCAAAGAATATTAGTCCTTTCGACCTTTCACGGTCTTCCAAGAAGACCGAAGTCATATATCAATCATAGTATAATAGTGAACCAATGAAATAATATGCTGTGAAATTATTCCTACTATAAATATAATGATTATTTTTCACTTAACCAATCTATTTTATGTTTCTATATATCAGTTGTCAAATGCTTTAAAAGTTTGACTGCTTGGTTTTGTAGATCCTTAAAAACCTTATAGGCATGTTTAGTTTGATGCCCACGAGAGCCAAAACTTGGACCCACGCAAAGCCTTCTTGGACAAGTATGGATTTTTGGTGCTACTGTTTTTCTCCTGCTACTTTTTATCGCGTCATACTTTTCCTTTTTTTGACACATGTACCACATTTCAAATTGTCAACTTTGACCAAATGCTCACAGCGTCAAATGCCTCTTTTGCTCCGCTTGTCTATGCCCACACACAAATTGGCATCCCATGACAAATAAGAAATACACAACCAACCAAAAAAGATGTCATACCGAAAGCAGGCATGCAAACCAAATCGAAGGTCTAGTTTCTGGTTGTGTGCTGCACTGTAGAATCTAGTTAGTTACATGTCCATGAAATTATCTTTCCCCAAATATGTAGCTAAATTGATGGATAACCTATTTCCCGGATTTGAAGCTCCGTCCAAAAAGAAAAAAGCTATTCAAAGCCGCATGTGCAGAAACCTTCCTTTGAATCTGATCTAGCTTGGTTGCCGTATCCAATTGACCGGAGAAGTACCGGATCTATTTTCACCTTAGGTGTATTTTTATTAGGGTCTATTTATTTGAACTTCTGTTTTAGAATTTTTTTGAGAAGTTGTGTTTTTATCTGTTTGGAAAGCTATTTTTGAAAATAGAATATTGACTTCTGTAACAAATTTTTAATTTTTCAGCACATAGCTTCTTAGAAAGCATCTCTCAGCGAGTTTCTCAGTTTTAATTTACTTTTAGAAAAACGTCCCTCAGCGAGCTTCTCAATTTTAGTTTATTTTCTTCAGAAGTAGACTTATGCTTTCATTAGAAGTCACTTGTTCAAAATCCTATATATTCTAATTTCTAGCTTCTAACTTCTGAAAATAGCTGAAACAGAAAAAAACAGAAAACACATAGAGCCTTAATGCCCCTAGTTTAACCGTACTGATTTTATGTGTCTCCAAATCAATATATCCACGACAAGAGGCATCAGCAATCGCGCAAGCGTTTTACATCAACTTCATCAAAACATTCTTTTCTTTTAAGGCAACCGAAGTACTCCACTTAAACAAAGTACTCCTATATATTTATAAAATCTAATAAATTTATGAGATTATAAAATATTTTTCAAAATCAATCTACATATAAGATATATTTCTAAACTAAATATTTTGAAAGTTATTGATGGTCAAAATTACAAAAAATTAATCGAATCTTTTCCAAAATATTAAATATTTGTGACTGGAGAGAGTAGCTCCTAAATTGCAAATTACCGCATCAAAAATGCAATGTTGGAAACTTTTATAACTGAGCAAAGTGATGGGCCTTCAGATCTAGGCTGAGATCCAAAGGTTTGGTGGAAAGTGCATCTGATCTAGGGAACATAGCATTACTATTAATTACCACATGTCTTTTTGGTACAATGTCGTTCTATTTATAGTCATACTTAACCGTTCTATGTTACAATGTATCGTAATACCCCTTCAACTACCATATTCTCGGCATATTCATGGACAATATAGTATTATCCCTAAGCACATCTGTTCTATTTACAATCATGCTCTTCTTGGTCTTCACTTATTAGCGAAAGTCCACCCCTTCGCCCAAGCTCGCGAAGGTCCGTAACCGATGGCACCTTCGGCCCTCCCTCAGTCGATCTCCTCGCGGCACCGTGTGATAGTCTTCGTCTAGCGAAGGCTCGTCGAGTGCTTCGCCCGCGACGATACATCTGGCGCCCCTTCGGTTAGTTCCCTCATGAAGCCCAGCGAAAACCCTTGGTGAACTTCCAAAGACCCCACACTAGCTTCGCCGACCCTGGCACCAGCACACACTCTGATGGACGGCTTCGAGTGTCCACAAGGCACCTTCGGTAGATCCAAAAGGTTCCTGCAATATGACAAATCCATAGTTGTAATATTTGTCAGTAAACAGTGGCTATTGAGGACTTCACCCTAACATCTTAAGGGGCACTTGAGACCATCCACCAACATGCAACTTGACATCGGGACCTAAACAAGAGCCAAATACAACATATTTATTAAACTAGCCAAATACTCCTGTGTTGCTGTAGTGACATAAAAATCATACTACCTCAAATTTGTAAAGTTGTGTGTTCAAGGCAATATAACATTTAACCATCAATATCAATACCAATCAACTAATCACAATGGAGGAGAGACTCTTAAATTTAGGGCGATGTGGTATGAATGACATATTTGTTTTGAATAAAGGATTAATGAAATATTTGTGGAGAGAACCAATTCTAAATATCGACCTTTCGATCAAGACGTTTGATGGTGGAGATTAAATGTTCCCTACCTAACTTGTTTTTTATATTAGTACTAAGTACAATATTTGTGCATTGCAATAGATCATAAATTTAGTACCCTTATAGTTCCTAATCTCGCACATAATATTATTTTACTTCCCACATTAAGGAAGCAAAATATGATGCTAAAGATAATTCTTAGAGCAATAATGCTCTATGATGCCTAAGATTCAACACTAGAACAATATTATTGTCGGTGTAAAGGATAGTAGGGTCCCCTCGCGGGCGGATTCACTTCGGTAAGTTATCGGCAGGCGTCGCATGTCATATTTTGTCCTGAACCATGGCCACCCCGCACAACCAGCCTACAATCGTGCAACCAGGCTCCGTAACCAATCCCCAGGTCACAGGAGCAAACCCCGCGACCAGTCCCCTCTGGTCGCGAGGCAGGTTTGTGTCCAAACATTCTAAATCACAATAAATGCCTTTTCACTCGAGTATTTTCCTTCCCCAGGTCCTCTTTCGGGTCGTCCAAAGCATGGCTAGTGCAGAGCTGTTGTGTCCCGTCCCGTAGAATTAGAAGCTACGGAACAACCTGAAGGGCGTGGCAGGAGGTCTTTTTGCAGGTGCGCATGCGGTGTGTGGGACGGGACAAGGCAGTCCAGGCGACCAGGTGATGCTGGAAGTGGAGCGATGGGACATGCTCTGTAGCGCCGTAGAGCAAATGGATACGTCTGCTCTTAGTAATGATGGGCCTAGGTGGGAAGTTCTAACTAGGCCTGAGTCTATATCTTGACTCAAATGTAAATCCTCTTTCCCTCTGATATATAAAGGAAGGAGTACCAGGCTTGTAAGGGTGAAGGAAAAAGAGAGGCCTAGAAGCGAAAGAGGCCTAGAGGTGAAAGAGGTCAAGAAGAAGGCTGATCAAGAACATCATCTGTACCTCACTTAGACAACAAGAAGAAGAATACACAGGATGTAGGGCTATTACCCTAAGGGGGGATGAACTTGGATAAACCTCGGTGTTCTTGCGCCACACACACAACCGGATCCAACATACGCTTCTCAAACAAGGATCATGCACCCATCGTCCAATACACTCCAGAATCATTGTCAGGGATTTACCCTCGATAATTATGACTTTTGATTTTTTGTCTAACATGAATATATCAAAAATAACATTGTCACAATAACATTCTAAAGATATCTATGTATAAGAACATTTATGTATGCAATGTTCTTAGTGAAAGTCGATCGCCGAATTCTATGTCCATTCCTGTGAGGCAAGTATTTTAAGATCATTGTAGTAGCTTAAGATAGTGCAACGTAGAGTTGTCCTACTGATAAAAATGGATCCAAGATAGGAGTCACCAAATTTAGAACAATGATGCTTCAAAATTTCTATAGCTTCACCGAATCACAATATTACATCTGGATGGGGATTTTCAATGTTACTCTCTAGAAGTGGTGCCATCACAATAAGGATATGAATGTCAAACTGTGCATGTGCAAAGTGCATGTGCAAAGTGTATAGTTAGTGCAGCCAATGCACATAGAAACTCAGATGACAAAAGTTGTGAGTCCAAACCAAATCACAAAAGGACCGTCCTAAATACGTGAAAAATGATGCTAACATAACCCCTGGAGCTGTAGCAGTAAAGCAAGCTGCTATATTCATCTAAACAGGAAGTGCCATCTAATCTCAAGTAGAGGAATGGTGAGCTAGTGACTTCTCGATGTCCCAATGCTTGCTTCAAAAACCCATCCAGAAAAAAAGGTGTCCAATTGTTCTCATCTCTTGCATACGTAGTATTAATCTAGTATCTATCTATTTTGACCAGCGTTCACTTAGGGAAATAAAATTTATAATATTAAGAAATATCTGTCTCATACATAGCAGCATGTTCTTGATTGCCAAATCATGCAAATTGGCTCCAAGAAAAGTACAAAAAAAATAAACATTAAGTAATCAAAGTCCCTTTTACATGAGGAAAACCAAACATAAGAAAATAAATAAATCACATATTAGGAGACTATAGTTACTTAAAATTTTAGTCTTATGTGCTCCAAAACCTCTTCCTTTATCTTGTTATCCTAAGTTCTTCATCTTCCATATCTGGCAGAGCTCTAATAAATCAGTTTAAGCTCACATGTACGCTTAGTAAACAATATTGAGTGGCCCCTCAAGTGATTATGTATGGACAACGGCGGCACCATCGCAGTCATCATACCCAAGTTAGGAGGATGAGCCTGGGTCAGACCCCCCGTTCGACCTTGTGAGGGACTTCTTTGAGGGCACACCGAACTACGACAGCATCACATGGTCCCAGTTGCCTAGTGCTCTACTACCGAACAGCAGATCCAGGAGGAGGCATCGACACATGTGATCGCTACGAGGCCTACCAAGCAGGGTTGTCCATCGGACGCCCTGACCTACTCTAGGGGTCACGTGAGGGTGAACCAGCAGCAATGGCTATGAGTCCATGATGGTGGGAACGGGAGACGACAGCGGGGGAGACATCAATAGAATTTTACCTTTGCTTTTGTAACTTACATGTTGGTTTAATGATGCATCTTTGATTCACAAACTACTCTTACATATTCGAACGTGTCTACTGTATATATACTATTTACAATGTCATTAATGCATTTCTTAATCCCATGTGGCTGCATGCTAGTGGCTTCTCAGATATGGATGAAACCACCTTTTATGAGCGATGTGACCACACGCTGCCACCTTTTATGAGTCATGTGACTGCACGCTACCAACTACTCAGCGTCCAATGACCCCTCGCTTCAGGTTAGCATCCAATGCACTCACTATACGCTTCAGCGCATACAGATTGAAATACTTCATCTCCACCACACTTCTCAACCTTAAGCATGAAATGACAACTCCCTGTTGCCAACATAGCATCTCTGTCGTGACCCACACTTTAGACATGAAGTGACCACATGACTAAGCTTTAAGTATGAAATGACAACACCTCTATCGTGAGTCGGGCTTCAGACACGAAGTAACCACATGACTCAGCTTTAACGATGAAATAACAACACCTCTGTCCTAACTCGGGCTTTAGACACGCCATAAATAACCACATCCTCATCCATAGATAGACCACTCCTTCCATCGGTGCACTTGTACTTGTTTATGAAACATGTATTATTCATTTTAATGTCGTAGTCATCCCTACTATGTCTTATTCGTTGTATTGTTAATGCAATTATTTTTAATTTATCTATTGTTTGTCAAATAATTATGACACATAAATTTATTTATTAGTTAGTTCTTAAGCATCGTTACATATGAATTATGATATTTAGTACTAGTTTAATGTTTCTTAAATATTTAAGGATTTGTGCTTTGGTGTAGAGGCAGAACATTGCAGACACGGATCAATAAATTTATAGCGGTATCTTCTAGTATAGGCTCTTCATGGACACTTACAATAATCGATATAGCACTTAATGTCTCATTGCAGGTTGTGCGTGGAGGGAAGGATGATCCCTTCAAGAAGAACAACCTAATCTAAGCTATGTCCAACTTGCATGCAAGACCCTTGTGTTCTGCATTAACCGCTCTGCTCCAACATATAACCACCGATGACCTTATGGTCATATTGCACGAGCACAAATACTAAACATGTAACCGCTCCAATATGTAACATCAGGGTGTTTGAACTAGCCTACCATCCTTCAGTGCTAGGTTTCTCTAGAAGCCAAAGAAGGATGCGATGTTACCTGACCAATATACATCCCACATTCAGGTTCGTCATTTTCTATTTGGTCATCCTACTTATCTTTTTTCCATTGATTCGAATGCTCCTCTTACACGTTAGGTATTCCCAGAAGACGTAGAGTTGATCAACAAAGAAAATCCAAATTTCTTGGCAATATATATGCTCTTCGATGGGGTTGTGATGACTGGTTCGCGTAAAAGATGATGATGGTTAACGAATCTAAGGTGTACAGGGTCACCCTCTACTACTCATCTAGAAAATAATGAGGACGATGATGATGATGATTTTATGCCCCTAATACCTCGATGTTCTAGCAGCAATATAGGAGAAGGTTCATGGAACACTACAAGAGGATGTTCACGGACCACATCGATATGGCGTACAACTGACAACGAAATAGGATGTGCTACTACCGTGATAGCTCAAGTTGATCATGATGACGACGATTTCATGCCACAACGACCCCTCCTTATAAGGCCTCCATCTCCAAAGGACATTGGTGACTAAAAAATGATGGTGGATTTGTTGGTACCTATCCTTACAACTTTCTATCACCACCTCGGAGATGACAAATATCTTACCCTGATAGCATTGATTGGCATAGCTTGCATTCTTTTGCTAATTTGCGCCGGCACTTTCATCCGCCATCTTGAGATGATCTAGGTATTCAACATCTATACACTAAGAACTATGTAATGCCAGCCACGACAATTTATTTCTTTACATTTCCATTTCATTAGTTCACTTCGATGGGTATATGGTTAGTGTCTTATATTAACGTACTATGTTATGAACTATTTATGAACTTTATATCTAATCAATGTTATGATAAGTTTATTATATTAACATACCATTCAACACAATTCTTTCTAATGTATGAAAAGCATTACTTAGAGACTAGGTTATAAACATGAAGTGACCACACGATAGAGCTTTAATCATAAATTAAATAACAACACCTCTATCTTGACATAGAAAATCTCTACCTAGCATCAATGCCATAACTTTTTTCAGCTTTTACAGGGAAACCTAAGCTCCAGCCCCCAACCAAGCCCATGCACTTAGTCCATGCATCAGCCCCCAGCCACTATAAATAACCTCCCTCTTCCATGGATAGACCATTCCTTCCTCAGCTCTCTCAACTGCAATGTCTTCGTCAGCTCTGCCAAGCCCACCCAATAAATATTGGGGGATTTTCATCTCCTAGGGTGCGGAACCGCTGATATACTTCTGTGGCAATTTTTGTAGGCTTTGCGAGTTTCAAGACATCTCATACACCTATGACCTACGCTTTTCATGTGTGACAGTTGCCAATACGACAAGCCTCAACATGAACCGTATGAGTACCCACCGATATAGCGATATAGATCACTCATGTGACACTTTCTATATGATTTCATGCACTGCCTTACTAATCTCCCATCTTATTTCATTTGTCAAGTCTCCTCCACCTATCTATGATTTCATAGAATGGCTCGATATGGAGCAAAATGAGGATCAGAAGAGGTGAGTCGACTTGAGCATGTGGGAGAGCAGTGAAGCATACGAACACCGAGAGTACAAGCAAAAGTTGGAGGAACTATGACTGAAGTGGCAGGAGGAGCAACGCATGAGGAAGGCAACATAGGAGCTTGCCACGACTCAAGCACACGAAGCAAAGTGAAAAAAAAAATTGCAGAGGGCCCGTCACGTTAAGGCGGAAGGCCTCGATACCCTCAGAAAAGGCAAATATCCTATGTGCACTCAATAGAGAGCAACTACTATAACCTGACATATTTTTATTTCCTAAGGTATGTTAGAATTAGCAGCGATACGCTATTAGATTAGTCTTTAAACCTACCGTAAATACCAACGTTTGTTATTATCATATCTTTATGGTTAGGCTTCATTCGTGCACCAACGACAAACCCTATATCCCATATAATTTTTGTCAACGTATGCAGCATCCGTACCGGATTTTATGCTAATAGTGTTTCACAACTATAGTTATTCAAAAAATTAGATTTTATATCCTCCCAACATTACTTCACTAAAAAATTACTCATACAATTTTACATCAAATAAATAAACGAATATCGATAAATTTACATGAACCAAAATTTCCAAAAAATAACCACTCTGTGATGCCATTTTGACAATTATTTGCACAACTAATTTTTTTCACGAATAAATGTGCACTATTTTTCAAATTAACATATACAAAAGTTAAATTACAAAAGTAAAATTCCAAGCAGGGGAGGGGCTAACCGCCCCTTTTAAAGAGCAGTAAGTGGCGATGCACAGTAGGCTCTCGGGGGGTGAGGACTAACCGCTTTCTAAGAGGACGGTAAGTACTAACTACCCTCTGAGAAGGTGGTAAGAACTAACTGCCTTCTCAGAAGCAGTAAGAGGCTTCGCTACCATGTTGTCATCTTTACCGCCTTTTGAAAAGGCAACAGTCTTTTCAGAGACCGATAGACGTCTATTTGTGCAAATATTATCATAAGAAATCTATTTAGCCATTTTAGATGGCGATAAACGTCTATTTATATAAATATTATCATAAAAAATCTATTTATTTAAATATTAATATTACAAAATATAAAAAACTCTCGCACTGCACCTCCGGTCCATGCCGCACTCCAGCCCACGCACGCTGCTCTACTTTGGTATAGCGGTGGGGAGTAGAAATCAGATTTCACCAGCAATTTCATAGGGGTACTATAGTAATGTTTCTTGGTAGTAAATAATGTTTCCTATGCTAAACTAATTTGCACCTTGCCGCTTATCAATGGATAACACCCAGTTAAACTTGCAAGTTGCCCTAATTTATTGATCTACAGTTTGCAATATTTTTCCTTCATGAACGTCACGGGGGTTTATGCGAGCATGTCTGCCATTGCGTTTGATCAGGTCTGGTAGATCAGGCAACGTACACCTAGCCACCTAGGGCCCCCTGCATGGCCATGCCCTTAACGCGGTCCGCGCCGAGTCGTCGGCTTGCACATTGGATAAAAGGCATGAATGACCCATACTGATTTGGAGGCACCATAAATAAGCTCTTTTAGTGTCATAGAAATTAGAAAAAGAAAACTCGACCATTCTAAAGCGCTCATAAAAACTCTACATTACAAACAGGCGTTAGTCTATAAGCAAAGTCTATCAATATGCAACAAGTTAGATATCTGTTGTGCTTTTACGCTCACTCCTCTCACTGCGACCGCGTGACGCCATCCCCACTTTGAGGGCGAACGGCACTCCACCTCTGCTTTGACTATCTATCTACTCTCTGTTTTTCCAATCCAGTTTCTCCTAAAATCTTAGCACACTAGATCCTTAAGCTCTAACAACAATTTAATTGGCTGTGCAAACACCTTACTATAGCACTGTCGCCGCAATCTGCAGCAAAATCTGCACAAGTGTTGCAGGCTTTTCATAACTTCTTAAATTTTTCAAACAATATTAAAATAGATGAAATCACAAAAATAGATAGAATTGAAAATACACCGCTCTAAAGTGTACATTTAAGACTATACCACTTCCTTTCAAGAATGACCAATTTGGTTTATACCATCACGCTCATCTGAAATGGTCTTCATACCCTGGTGCACGAAGCCACCCAACCAACTCTCCCTCACATCACCTCCGCCGCCGGTCGTCATAAGTGGAGATATGCATCGTCGCGGCGAGCTCTCTTCTGGCTTGCCACCATAGAGACGAGGGATTTGAATCCTCTGACTTCACACCATTCACATATATTATTTATAATATTACCATATCACTAAATCTTATGCATCTATTACAGATCCAACCTCTCACACAAGTCTGAAGTCATGCTACAGTGCCCTGACTTCAAACATGTGAAGTCAGGGATCCAAATGCAGAGGCGAGGACATCGAGAATCTCCTCGCATTGTCCTCCATTGTGCTCGCCGCATCGCTGGCGCCGCCAGCGGTTGCCGCGGGGGTGCTCGTTGCGGAGCCCGAGTTCATGCGCAACCGGACCCAGCCTATGCTCTCCGAGCTTCGGCGCCAGTACGCGGCGTGGGAGCGAGACCTGGGCCGCCGGGTGCTCGAGGAATAGGCTGTGCGCGCCCGCGTTGACCTCTTGGGGGTCAGGGGGTTCGGGTGGGGAGAGGAGGGAGCGGTGGAGGCACGGCTCTCGCGGCGAGCAAGCAATTCCTCGACGTGGCTCTCAACGACCAGTCAACCGGTGAGCAGGCAGGAGTTAGAGAGACGGAGGAACTAGGAGAGAGATGTCAGGTGGGCATGATGCCATGAACCGAATTGGTAAGTCTTTAGAGTGCCATAGTCTGAAATCCACTCTTTTATGCCGTGTTGTCATTATATTTTCAGTTGTCAATCATCTAGTGGCAACGCAAATTGAAATGCTGAATGGCTAGCTTCTTGCGCCCCTGCCGGCTGCAACCGGGGGGAGCAGCCATCACTAGTCCTGCAGCTGTTGTGGCCGATACGTGTCAAATTTGCAACCTTTTGTTTTCAATTTTGGTCCTACAGCAATCATTCTTTTTAGGCAATGTTGCACAAAGCTTCCTCTTGAACCAGTAAAATAATTTAATTTGTTCGGCAATTTGCACGGGTTTTCGTTCTCAAGTCTTTGTACGTAAGTCAAGCATATCTTAAACTCCATTACGGTAAACTAGACGAATCCGTTAAAGAACACATATGTTTGGAGCTTTGGTTCACCTAAAGAAAAAAAAAATCTGCAGGACGCACGCGTTTTCCGTGTCTAGTATCAGGTTCACAGCGAGAAACAGTCAGTCTTGCATTAAGTGAAGACCATGGTAGCCACAACTCCATCACCATTGACATATATGAACACACCGAGGTTCCAAGTTCCAACCAAAGCACTCAAAAGTTTTGTAGATTTGGTTCTTTAGTACCCTTATTTCTCGGAAGCCATGCCCTCAATCGTGTCCCTGCTATGTTGTTTACTTATCCTTTTTCCCTTCAATATTACAGCACTCACAGCAGCAGGAACAAACAAAACCGAGATCGACCGGCGAGCACTCCTTTGCTTCAAGTCCGGCATATCCTCTGACCCCCTGGGCATCCTGAACTTATGGCTCAAGACCTCACTCAACTTCTGCAGCTGGCCAGGGGTCACTTGCAGCAAATGGCTTCCAACCCGTGTGATCTCTCTAGATCTCACCTCCACGCATCTCGGTGGGCAGATATCTGGTTGCATAGCAAACCTGACATCTCTATCGCGGATAAATCTTACAGATAATCGCCTATCTGGAGCCATCCCTGATGAGTTGGTCAAGCTTGCTGGCCTTCAGACTCTGATGCTTGCCGGCAACCACCTTGAAGGTACCATCCCTGATGCATTAGGCGCTAGCATGTTTCTCAGCTATGTCAATCTTGCAAACAATAGTCTCACTGGTGGTATCCCTCACTCCTTGGCCAATAGCTCCTCACTCAGCACGCTAATCCTCTCGCGTAATAACCTCAATGGAGAGATCCCTGCTTCATTGTTTGCTAACTCATCTACACTTACTATAGTCGATCTGCAGATGAATTCATTGGCTGGTGTTATCCCGCCTTTGGGTAAGGTCACAGCCCTCAAATATCTTTGTGTTACAGAGAACTTCCTTTCTGGAAGCATACCTCCTTCAATAGGAAATGTTTCTTCCCTCCACTCTATATTTCTTGGCCAAAATAAATTTACAGGGTTAATTCCAGAAAGTTTGAGTCACATCCCAAAACTTATGGAACTAGATTTAAGTGTCAATAGCTTGTCTGGGCATGTCCCATTATCTCTCTACAGCATGCCTTCACTCAAATACTTAAACTTAGGCAGCAATGGCCTTGTTGGGCAGATACCATCGTACATCGGTCACTCACTACCGAATCTCCAGTTCCTTATAGTGCAAAGCAACATCCTGGCCGGCCTGATCCCTACTTCACTTGGCAACGCGTCAAATCTTCAAGTGCTTGATCTTTCAAATAACTCCATGCATGGCCCTATTCCATCTCTTGGATCGTTGTCAAATTTGCGTCAAGTGCTTTTAGGGATGAATCAGCTAGAAGCACATGATTGGGCATTCCTTTCTTCTCTAACAAATTGCACCCAGCTTACAAAATTGTCCTTGGAGGGAAATATGCTGAAAGGCAGCATACCTAGATCAGCTTTTAATCTATCCACAAGCCTAAAACTTTTGGCACTCGGTTCGAACCAAATTTCAGGCACCATACCTGTTGGGATAAGAAATCTTGTTAATCTCACTTTCCTTAGCATGGAAAACAATTTGATTTCCGGGAGCATACCTCCTACTATCGGCAATCTGCACAAACTTTTTATCCTAAACCTATCCAAGAACAAATTATCAGGTCAGATCCCTTCCTCGATTGGTAACATTACTCAACTGGGAGAGCTTTCTCTTGATGATAACCTTTTGAATGGAAACATACCTAGTAGTTTAGGTCTGTGCTTGGAGCTGCTTCAGCTAAACTTGTCCTTTAACAGCCTTTATGGATTCTTATCAGAAGAACTATTTGCTGGCCCTCCCCATTTTTTGGGTGTGGACCTCTCGCACAACAATCTCACAGGGGTAATACCGGAGGACATTGGCCAACTGGGAAATGTTGTTCTTCTAAATGTTTCCAACAATTTGTTTTATGGAGGAATTCCCGGTGTGCTTGGTGGATGCTTTGCTCTATCATCACTACGTATGGAAGGAAACAAGCTTCAAGGGCAAATTCCTGCAAGTTTTCATGCGTTGCTGTCCATCCAATATATTAATCTTTCTCGAAATGACTTGTCCGGTAATGTACCGAAGTTATTTGAGAACCTGGCTATGTTAGAGAAACTCGATCTGTCTTACAACAACTTTGAAGGGCCAATTCCAACTGGTGGCTGCTTTCAAAATTCAACTGTTGTATTTTTGGATGGCAACAAGGGACTCTGTTCAAGGTCCTCCACACTGGCACTACCACTTTGTGATGGCACTCCTGACATAAATCACCATGTGCCATTGCTGCTGATAGTAATACCATGGGTTACTATTGCTTCATTATTATTATTGATATGGTTTGTAATCACTCTTTGGAAGAAAAGGGTGTTTGAATTTCCACAGTGGGATAACATACTGAGTATGTTTCCTTTTTTTGCCCATCCAAAGAGAAGAGAAGTGCAAACATTTCCACGCAACAAGGAGACGCTGAAGAAGGTATCATATGGTGACATCCTGAAAGCTACCAATTGCTTTTCTTCAGTCCATACAATCAGTTCAACTCGTAGTGGATCAGTTTATGTTGGTAGATTCAAGTATGATAAAAGCCTAGTCGCCATCAAAGTATTCAACTTGAATGAACCTGGAGCATATGAGAGTTACTTTATTGAATGTGAGGTGCTACGGAGCACCCGCCATCGTAATCTAATGCGACCTGTGACCCTATGCTCAACTTTGGATACAGATAACCATGAGTTTAAAGCGCTAATCTTCAAGTTCATGGTTAATGGCAGCCTTGAAAGATGGTTGCACTGTGAGTACTACAGTGCTATGCCGGAGAGAGTGCTAAGCTTAGGCCAGCGGATATGCATTGCAGCAGATGTGGCTTCTGCTCTCGATTATGTCCATAATCAACTTACGCCTCCTTTGGTCCACTGTGATTTGAAGCCAAGCAATATCCTTCTAGATCATGACATGACTGCACGCCTTGGTGACTTTGGGTCTGCAAAGTTTCTATTTCCCGACCTCATTGTTCCAAAAAGCCTGATCGAAGTTGGAGGAACAATTGGATACATGGCACCTGGTGAGTTCACTTTTCGCATTTCTGCGTAACTATAGTTTCCCTTAAACTTAAAGGCATTGATTTACTTTTGCAGAGTATGGTATGGGCTGTGAAATCTCCACGGGAGGTGATGTGTATAGCTTTGGAGTGCTTCTTCTAGAGATGCTTTTGGGAAAGCAGCCCACCGATGAAATGTTCGTCGATGGACTTAGCCTTCATAAATTTGCCAACTCCATGTTCCCAGATAGAGTTGCAGAGATTCTAGATCCCCATATGGTGCATGAGGAACACCAGCTGTGTGCCGAAGTACGGATGCATAGCTACATTATCCCGCTTGTTGCGCTTGGCCTGTCATGTTCCATGGAATCTCCGAAAGATAGACCTGGGATGCAAGATGTGTGTGCAAAACTTTGTGCTATCAAAGAAGCTTATCTGGAGTCTCGTGGTTAGTGCTTGAATTCTCTTTTGCTGGTACTACTAGGATGTGTAGTGAGTGACAGATTCGTACTGTTAACAATGCAATTTGTAATTGCGAGTCTTTCTATTTGACAGATTGAACTACCTAAGCTAAGGCTTGGAGCCCCCCCCCCCCCCCATATACTACTTTGGGATATTGTATTTAGTAAAAAAAAAATTGTGTGTTTTTGTCAGAATTCAGAAAAACATATAATTCTGTGAGTATAACACGGGGCCAAGTATAATACACCGCTGGAACAAATCAAATATACAAATACAGGAACAATGAAAAAGATACTGCAGGAACATATAAATTTGGATTCCTCACCGATGTCTTCTATGCTACATACAACTCTTGATTAAGTAATTAAAAGATTTTTTAGAGACTGTCGACAAGTGTTTGTGGACTACTTACAACTCTTGATTAAGTAGTTAAAAGAGTATTTAGAGACTGTCTACAAGTGTTTGTGGACTACTTACAAGTTTAGTTAGACAAGGGCACAAGTCTGGGAAGGATCCTTAGTACCCACTGGAACCAAATAACTGCCCGAAAACAGCGTAGGGTCAAAATTGCAATTGAAATGACTGTTCCAAGGACAACACGCTGTGAGATTTCCCGAGTAATGTTGCCTTGTCTCTAGCTTGGCGTGTTTCTTAATCTTCAGACACACAGATAAGCCTTGAGATTGAACAGCGGTAGAGGATTGAGTGTCCGTAAACATTGCGATCATGCGTTCTGAAGGATTCAGTTAGTGGATCAGTAGAGAGTTCTTGCACTGCTGAAGCCTGTGGTTTTGAGCACCGGGTTGTGAAGTTGAAGCATGCGCATGAAAACGAGACCAGCATTAGAAGGAACTGCAATCTTGTATTGACCAGCTCCGAAGTGGCAATATATAGTACAAGAGGGACACAAACCGACTACAATACTCTTATCCCTTCTCAAATGCAATTGCGTTGGACTGCATCTGTTCAGAAATAATAGACGTATTCTTAACTTGCAAAGTTAAACTTTGTGTACTTCTATTAACATTTAATCCAATTATAAGAATATCTAACGTATAAAAAATTATACAACTAGATTTATAATCTAAAATAATTTCACATTACATAGGTTTTGTAGCTATAAATGATATATGAAAAAACTTAGTCAAAATTTAACTCACATTACATAGGTTTTGTAGCTATAAATGATATATGAAAAAACTTAGTCAAAATTTAGCTTCGAAGACCGAGTAAAAAAAATACGCATACTATTTCTGAATGGATAAAGTAATTGAAAGGGCAACAATAAGCAGCAGACTTAGACATATTACAACACTAAGATAAGCGATACATCCAAATCAGAGTCATTGTAGGATGCAATTCTTGAAAGCGTTGTCAAGTTGAGGAGGTGCAAAGAGGTAGAGATGCAGTGACCATGAACAGCCTTTAGTCTAGAGTTGCAACAGAGCCGATGAAGAGTAGCAAGGTTGAAGTAGACGGGCCATTGCTGCACAAAATCCAGATGGGTCTATTATAGCGAAAATGGCCTCATTAGATTATGATTATAATTTTGATGATTAATGATAATATAGTCATTGAGACTAACATGTTTGTCTAGAATATATGTCAGTAGATCTCATGGATGCAATACATGAAGAAACCACCGTAACTGGGACAAAGTTTGATTGAATTGGAGAAGTCCCCAGAGAAATGAACTCACCGGATGGTTCGGTGTTCAGGGAGTTGAACTCACCGGATCATATCTGACAAAGTAGGAGAGAGGGCTGAAGACCTCACCGGAAGGTCCGGTGATTAGCAAGTATGCTCACTGGAGTAATTCTTTCAGAGAAGGGTGTCGTGCTGAAGAATGAAAGCTAAGTCTCACCGGATAGTCAGGTGATCAAAGTATGGCAACACCAGAGTGTTTCTGTCTAGAAGGCAGAATGGAACAACCCACCAGATAATCCGGTGATCAGAGGAAGATACACACCAGAGCATATCCACCAGAGAAGGTTGTAGCCGTGGAAGATCGGATCAACACACCGAAAGGTCCGGTGATGAAGCAAGGATATACCGGACAATACACTGGATAATGAATAGTGAAAAGAGATAGAACGAAGTTCAAGGCATCAGATGGTCTGGTGATGAAGGCTGTGCACACCGGAGCATTATTTTTAGAGAGGGTTGCATTGGCTCAAATGGCTAAGGATAACTCACCGGATAGTCCGATGATGAAGTGTTGAGCATTGGAGAATACATCGGAGCAATTTACTCAGAGAAGAAGTTGGCTTGGATGGCTAAGAGTATACTCACTGGAAAGTCCGGTGATGAAGAAGAAGTACACCAGAGTGTCCGGTGTTCACAAAGGTTTGAGTGGGGGTTCCAACGGCTAGTTTCTGAGAGTGTACTCAACAGATAATCTGATGTTAGTACTATTGTTCTCACCGGATCATCCGATGTTAACAACTTTTCTAAGTTGTTGGGTTAAAGGTTAGTGCGCGGATTTGAGGCTATAAATACCCCTCCACTCAGTCATTTGAGGTAGCCGGAGTTCAGAGAAGTTCATGTATACCTGAGAAGACATCCAAGCCACCAAAGTGCTTAAAGTGATCATTCAAGGTGATTAAGCACACGATTAGATAGTGATTAGTGCTTATAGGTGGATAGGGGTGACATTCATGCCATCAATACCATGGGAAAAAAATTCTTGTGCCGAGTTTGCTCTTTCTACCTTATTTACGTTTCCACATTTACATTCTTGCAATTTACCCTCTTAGATATGTTGCAAGCGCTTTAATCGGTAGACAGGACTAGCCCTTGGGGGGCGAGCAGTGCAGCCGCTCCGGGCCCCCAACTCGCAGTGGGCTGCGACCTGCGCGAGGCCGGCAGCTGGCAGGCCGCGAGCGGACTTTGAGTCTCCGACTCAGCGAGACACCGCCGAGGGCTCGAGGGCCAAGACCTCTAGCCTCCAAGAGCGCCAGCCGCCAGCGCCTGGCCGCCGCCTGACTGCAGTCTGCAGGAATGCATAGCGCTGACGCCGAGCCGCTGAAGCCTCGAGCCGAACTGCCGACCGTCGTCCGCCGAAGGACTGAAGCCTGAAGGAGACTCCCGTCTCCCGCAGGGCCCTGGTCTCCGACTCCTGACTTTGCGTGACGTCGGCCGTCGCGGACTCGCGGCGTCGCCACGTCGCCCACTCGCCCCTCGCCCGTCGCTCGTCGGCCGAGACGCGAGACTCCAGCCTCCAAGAGCCTTAGGAGCGCCAACTGGCAGCCGCGGAGCCTCCGCTGGCCCGGTGCCCACCGGGTGGCCGCCTCGGCCAGTCAACCCTCGGCGCCTGCACCTCAGCTCCGCCAGTCCACAGTCCGCTGCAGGCTGCAGCCCCTGCCCTGCGCCCCTGGCCCCCTGCATTAATGTTGGGGAACGGGTAGGCTACGCTAGCACAAAATAAATTTTCTCTACCGCATTCAACCAGGAAGCCATGCAAGTAGGGGATTATGAATCATTACCACTTGACGAGCAGTGCAGCGGAAGAAGAGTTGGAGCAGACCAATCCAACGTCGTGCGCGTCAAGTAGTCGATCGTCAACCTCGTCCCGAGCACCTTCCAAGTACTCGCGAGTACGTCCTGAGTACTTCGAGCACAACCCGAGTACCTCCGAGCACATCCCGAGCACCCCCGAGCACGTCCTGAGTACCCCGAGCACATCCCGAGCACCCCCGAGCACGTCCCGAGTACACCGAGCACATCCCGAGTACCCCGAGCACGTCCCGAGTACCCCCGAGCACGTCCTGAGTACCCCCGAGCAGATCAGCACCGCAATAGTAGCAGCGCCTCTATGGTATCCACACGTACAAGGATGGAATCGCCGTGCGCCGGTGTGCTAGCACCGCGCACCCGGCTAGGGTTTCGAAGGGAGTTCGGGAATAGGAGGCGGCCAGGGTTTTTGGTGGTAAGATCTATTTTTCGAAAAAAAACTCAATGCGCCTTGGCCCCTGCCTATTCTTATATAGAGCACGCTAATAGGCCTTTAATCAACATTAAAGCCCATTATGACTCTAAACCCTAATGGTCCTTTAATCAACATTAAATCCCATTAGCAGATCCAATCCGCAAACTCGATCGCCTCTAGGGCATATCACCAACAATCTCCCACTTGCACTAGAGTCAGTACAAGTTTTATATTCCATCCCCTTAAGTGTGTGACCCGTTAGGTTCATATGTAAACGGCCGCTATCCGGAAACCCTTTTCCGAATTGCAAGTCAATAGCGGTACCTAGCAGGACATATTGACTCCCGAATGCATACAAAGATCATATCGGCTGAACCTTGATATACTCATGCACCAATCCCTTTACCACACGATATCAGTCAAGCTCAAGGCGAGATTCGTGCCACCCTTGTGATAGCTCGACCATTCACTCGATCAAGTAGTGGATTCACCATGATTAACTCTTTAATCACATTGGCATGGCCATGCACTTTCCAATCCAACTACCTCGAGGGGCCCAGAGATATCTCTCCCGTTATTTAGGAGGGGTAAATTCCATCTTGATCACTCACATCCCACGACATGTTTCATAACATACCCGAAAGCAACCTTTATAACTACCCAGTTACGGAATAGCGTTTGGAAGCCCCTAAGTGTGTTACTACACATTCTGGAATCAATGATGATCTCAGGTCAAAGGATTCTGTAGGTACACCATTTGAGATAACAACTGATGGCACATTAAAAATAACAATCCCAGCAGTATCTCAGGGTGGGTCTATCCAACATCATGTTCTCTAACATGTGTCCACATTACTAATTTGATATCTCCATATCTATGATCCGTGAAACATGATCATCATTCAGTCAAATGTGCTAATCTATAAATCATTATTGTCCCACACAATGATATGAGATTAGGGACTATTTAGAATAACATCATAAAACAAAGAGTTTCACAAACAAGTCACATACTTGCTGATCAATGTAAATGATAATTATTCATGGAACCAGATGACAATTATCCAAAAGTACATTAGCATAGACAGAACACATTCTCTCACATGCACTAGAGTCTATCCCGCAAGTATCTAATACCCATAGAGCTCAAGTGTGCCTCATGCTTGGGCTGTGAGAGAGGCTTCGTCAACGGATCAGCAATATTCGAATCCGTGTGCACCTTGCATATTTTTACATCACCTCTATCAATAATCTCTCGAATGAGGTGATAGCGCCGAAGTATGTGCTTGGACTTCTGGTGCGACCTAGGCTCCTTGGCTTGTGCAATGACACCACTATTGTCACAATAGAGGTCCATTGGACTGGACGCACTAGGGACCACACCCAACTCAGAAACAAATTTTCTGATCCAAACAGCCTCTTTTGCAGCTTCCGAAGCTGCGATATACTCGGCCTCCGTCGTGGAATCAGCAACCGTTTCTTGCTTGGAACTCTTCCAACTCACCGCACCTCCATTAAGGCAAAACACAAAACCAGACTGCGATCTCGAGTCGTCCTTGTCGGTTTGGAAGCTAGCATCGGTGTAACCATTTACAACGAGCTCCTCCTCACCTCCATAGACTAGGAACATATCCTTAGTTCTTCTCATGTACTTGAGGATACTCTTTACTATAGCCCAGTGACATTCAGCTGGGTTCGATTGATATCTGCTCGTAATACTTAGAGCATAGGAGATATCTGGGCGTGTACAAAATATAGCATACATGATGGACCCGATAGCAGAAGCATACGGGATCGCACTCATCCTCTCGAGCTCATCAGATGTCAAAGGACATTGATTTTTGCTGAGAATGATGCCATGTGACATTGGCAAGAAACCTTTCTTGGAATCCTGCATATTGAACCGATTCAATACCTTGTCAATATACGTGCTCTGGCTTAATCCGATTAGCCTTCTCGACCTATCTTTATAGATCTTTATGCCCAATATGTATGCTACCTCTCCTAAATCTTTCATTGAAAAACTCTTTTGCAATGAAGATTTGACAGCATTGAGCATTGGAATATTATTTCCGATCAATAATATGTCATCCACATATAAGACTAGAAACACAAGTGCGCTCCCACTAGTCCTTTTGTAAACACAAGGCTCTTCTTCATTCTTGATGAAACCAAACCCTTTGATCACTTCATCAAAACGAAGATTCCAACTCCGAGAAGCTTGCTTTAGTCCATAGATGGACTTTTGCAGCTTGCAAATCTTCCCAGCATTTTTCGGATTGACAAAACCTTCAGGCTGTGTCATGTACACATCCTCACTTAGGTTTCCATTAAGGAAAGCCGTTTTGACATCCATTTGCCATATCTCAAAGTCGAAATATGCAGCAATTGCTAGGAGAATCCGTATAGACTTTAGCATTGCGACGGGCGAAAACGTTTCGTCATAATCAACACCTTGAATTTGCCTGAAACCTTTCGCCACCAATCGTGCCTTATAGATGTGAACATTTCCATCAACGTCTATCTTTTTCTTAAAAACCCATTTACACTCGATAGTTTTCACACCATCAGGTGGATCGACCAAGTTCCAAACTTGGTTTTCTCGCAGACCAAGTTCCAAACTTGGTTTTCTCGCATGGATTCTAACTCGGATCTCATGGTTCTAAGCCATTTTTCAAAGTCTGGTCCCACCATTGCTTCAGAGTAAGTCTTAGGTTCATCATTGTCGAACAATAATATGTCGCGCTGCTCCGTGGTTAGGAACATAAACCGCTCGAGTGCACGACTGAACCTTTCCGACCGACGTGGGGCTGGTGCCTCGACAACGGGTTTTGCAACATCTTGCATACCGAGTTGTGGTTCAATAGGAGCTGAAACACTTTCAAGTGGTTCCCGAATTTCTTCGAGTTGCACCGTGCTCCCACTAACTCTCTTCGCGAGAAACTCTTTCTCAAGAAAGACACCATTCCGGGCGACAAACACTTTGCCTTCTTCCCGGTTATAGAAATAATATCCTTTGATTTCCCTAGGATACCCCACAAGGAAGCATTTATCAGATTTGGGAGTGAGCTTATCAGACGACAAACATTTTACATAAGCCTCACAACCCCATATCTTAAGAAAAGACAATCCGGGACGCTTCCCGGTCCATATCTTATATGGTGTCCTCTCTATAGCCTTAGATGGAACCCTGTTTAACGTGAAAGCAGCAGTTTCTAGAGCGTATCCCCAGAAGGACAATGGAAGATCAGATTGGCTCATCATCGACCGGACCATGTCTAACAAAGTTCGGTTCCTCCGCTTGGACACCCCATTCCATTGTGGCATACCCGGTGGAGTCAATTGTGGAACGATTCCACATTGCCTTAGATGATCACCAAATTCATGGCTCAAATAATCACCTCCACGATCTGATCGCAGAAATTTAATTGTCTTGCCTATATGATTTTGTACTTCATTCTGGAATTCCTTGAACTTTTCAAAGGATTCAGACTTGTGCCTCAATAGGTAGATGTAACCATATCTACTAAAGTCATCGGTGAAAGTAATGAAATACTGAAAATCACCTCTAGCTGTAGAACTCATCGGTCCACATACATCTGTATGTACTAGGGCCAATAATTCATTTGTCCTCTCACTTCGACCAGTGAAAGGTGTCTTAGTCATCTTGCCAAGTAAACAAGACTCGCATGTATCAAATGATTCGAAATCAAATGAATGTAGAAGACCATCTTTATGGAGCTTCTGCATATGCTTCTCATTTATATGACCTAATCGACAATGCCAAACAAAAGTGGGATTCAAATCATCAAGCCGAGGCTTCTTTGTATCAATGTTATAAATAGTTATATCCTCAAGATCCAATATATATAATCCATTTACTAATGGACAATTACCATAGAGCATACCATTCAAAAATATCGAACAACACTTGTTCTTTATTATGAATTCATAACCATCTTCTTCCAAACATGAAGAAGAGATAATGTTTTTGCCCAAGGCAGAAATATAATAACAATTATTTAATTCCAAAACTAATCTTGAGGGTAGCGATAAGGAGTAAACGCCAATGACCAACGCAGCAACTTTTGCACCATTGCCGACGCGAGCATCCAATTCGCCTCTTGCACACTTCCTAGTCCTTTTCAGTCCCTGCAATGATTTGCAAGTATGAATCATTGATCCGGTATCAAATACTCATGAATCATCAGGACGAGTAGCAAGATTAATTTCAATAACATTTATACCTGAAGAGGAAGTCTTACTTCCCTTCTTCTTTTTGAGTTCTTCCAAGTACAATTTGTAGTTCCTCCGCCAATGACCAGTCTTATGGCAGTGGTGGCAAGTGTCAGAAACGGTAGGGCTAGCCTTGGGCTTTCCAACAGGTTTAGGCTTAGAACTCTAGATCTCATCCGAAGTTTTAGCCTTGCCCTTGCGCTTTCTGTTCTTGCTATCCTTTTGAACCATCATCACATGACTAGAGCTCTTCTTAATGCTTTCCTCAGCACTTTTTAGCATCCCATGCAGTTCAGCCATGCTTTTCTCCATGCTGTTCATATGAAAGTTCAAAATGAACGGCTCGAAGCTCACAGGGAGCAACTGGAGAATTACATCCGTAGCCAACTCAGGACTAAGGGGAAAACCAAGTTTTTCCAGGCTCTCAATGTAACCAATCATTTTGATCACATGAGGACTGACTAGACTGCCTTCTGTTAACCTGCACGCAAACAAGGACTTTGAGGTGTTGTACCTCTCGGCCCGAGCTTGGTTCTCAAACATGCCTCGAAGTCCCACAATCATATCATGGGCATCCCTGTTCTCATATTGCTTCTGAAGCTCAGAGGACATACAGGCAAGCATGAGGCAGCTAACATCCAGTGAATCGTTGGTGTGCTTCTCATAAACCCTCCGATCCGTGGCAGGAGCATTATCAGCTGGTTCATCAGGATAGGGGACCTCTAGAACATATTCCTTTTTCTCTTGTTTGAGAACAATTCTCAGATTTCTATACCAATCAATAAAGTTTGTTCCAGAAAGCTTCTCTTTTTCAAGAATCGATCGCAAATTAAAACTGGAAGTGTTACTAGCGGCCGGTGCCATAATCTACAACAGAAAATGCAGGTTCAGCACTATGCCTATGTGAATCTTCTATTAAACAATTTAACAAAAGACACTCCACTATATGTGTTTTCCCTCTAACAACATATAGAGGATCAAGATCCATATTCAACTAAGTTCTAGTGAGCTTTGGTATCACTGCTAGAAACTTAGTGACATAGGTAAGCAACACCTTGCTAATCACATCCCTATGTGACTCTTGTTTGTTGGGTGGCATCGAATGCCCCAGCGCCCAACACCATGCCCCAAAGCCCAAAACCGTTTTGATAGCTTTATCAAGTAAACCAATACTATGCGTGTGGATGTCCGACATCCACTCTAACTGGTTAAGATAAATGATGGCACCCTGCTTTGGCAGACCTACCACACAATGATCAAAACCTTTGTAGGTGTAGCTATTGGAAGGGCATCAATTACTCTTAATTTTTCTGAGGGAAACTACTCTATCATGAAAATCATATCCACCACATATAAAACATGAAAGAATAGTATGACAAGAACATAAAAACATCACAGGCAATCATATTAACTGTGACATAGTATGGCCCCTTCACATGGTGATCTTCATCGCCACGGTTCCTGTCCTCCGGGTCATCATGCTTCAAATCTCCATGATCTTGTTCTAGTCTATTACACCTAATAGCACTAGATAAATTACATGAGAAGAAGCATCACAAGTCAACACGCAGGCCATTATACAATAACATGACAGCCTTGGGCTGCAATTAACCATGACACGCAGGCCATGAAAAATTACACACATGCATCACATATCACAAGGCCATACCAGTCACAACATTCTCTGCAAAAACGAGTTAAGCGTAGAATCGAATTCTAATGTCACGACGGGATCATGTTATTACAACAATCTATGCGTGTACGCGACGGCCGGTCAGCGGGCGGGGGGTCAAGGGGGGAACCGCCCCCTGCGGGTTTCTGGGCAGTGCCCTGAAAACCTCTCAAAAATACATAGATCGCATCTATGAAATCGCTATGAAAATCTCATCGGATCGATCGTATCGAGCCAATTCCGAGTCATTCATAATGCCTCAATTTCCATTAGATCAATCCCATTGATCATCGCGTGAGGTTTTTCCAGAAACGATGACAGCACACACGACCTCGATCTGCTGTTCTCCCGACCATGTCGCGATGCACGCAGTTAGCCCCGATGGTGATTCCAGCCGGTAGGGGCAAGTCGCGCGCAAAACCAGGTGGGAGATCGAGCTAATCTTTTTGGCTATGTGGTTTCATCGACTGGCATCTCATCCGATCTCTAATTCACCTAACCAACCGTGCATTGATCAATCCATCATATGAACTGATCAAAAACAATAGATCTAATCTATTTCTATCACATATCTTCTATATGTGACTGATCCAGATCGAAAACTACGCAGGATGGCTCTGATACCACTGTTGGGGAACGGGTAGGCTACGCTAGCATAAAAAAATTTTCTCTACCGCATTCAATCAGGAAATCATGCGAGTAGGGGATCATGAATCATTACCACTTGATGAGCAGTGCAGCAAAAGAAGAGTTGGAGCAGACCAATCCAACGTCGTGCGCGTTAAGTAGTCGATCGTCAACCTCGTCCCGAGCACCTTCCAAGTACTCGCGAGTACATCCCGAGTACTCCCGAGCACAACCCGAGTACCTCCGAGCACATTCCGAGCACGTACCGAGTACCCTGAGCACTCCCGAGCACGTCTCGAGTACCCCGAGCACGTCCCGAGTACCCCCGAGCACGTCCCGAGTACCCCCGAGCACATCAGCACTGCAATAGTAGCAGCGCCTCTACGGTATCCACACGTACAAGGATGGAATCGCCATGCGCCGGTGTGCTAGCACCGTGCGCCTGGCTAGGGTTTCGAAGGGAGTTCGGGAATAGGAGGCGGCCAGGGTTTTTGGTGGCAAGATCTGTTTTTGGGAAAAAAAAACTCAATGCGCCTTGGCCCCTGCCTATTCTTATATAGAGCACGCTAATGGGCCTTTAATCAACATGAAAGCCCATTATGACTCTAAACCCTAATGGTACTTTAATCAACATTAAAGCCCATTAGCAGATCCAATCCGCAAACTAGATCGCCTCTAGGGCATATCACCAACAATTAAGCCATTACTATTTGCTGAATCTGAATGCTGATTTGCTGGCTTGTTGCACACAGCACACTGCACACGCAGGCAGTGAGGTAGACACCGAGACACGTTGACTGCCTGAGTCTTTGACAAGCAGTCACAGTCACGCACACGCACTCTGATTTAGATTTCAGAAATCACGATTTCAGGTTAATTTTAATTAATCCCATTTTTTTAGTTTTGTAACTTTGTAATTTATATGAGTTCAACCACTAACATGTTAATCTTTTCAATTATCAGTTTGTCCTAGGTATCATGTCATTGATAAAGTACGCATCGGGTAGCGAAAAAAAGGAAAAAGAGAAAACAGGTGGATGAGTTAATAGAATCACAGAAGGGGGCAATGGACAAATTTTTAAGGAGTAATACGGGCGTTCACGAAACCCAGATGAGTGGGCGATAGTTGCTGTGGAGGAACAAACTAATGTGAACGATGAAGACCAGGGCCCTACCCCTACGGAAGACAATGTTGACATCAACGAGGATGATAACAATGTAAGTGGTCATGACAACATATTTAATTCATCTGCTACAGAATCTGCTAGTGTTGATGAGCAGCCGGTTTTTACTACGGATATTTATGATCTAAGAAATTGGGATAATCTTGATAACAAAGCTAGGGACATATTAGTGGAAAAGGGGCCTATAAGAGAAGAAAATATTGTATTCCCTTTAGATGACAACTCAAGATATTTTTTGTATGCTCATTTGTCTAGAAAAATGAGCAATGGGGAGGTTCATGACAGAAAATGGTTAGTGTATTCGAAGCACGTTGATAGAGTGTTTTGCTTTAGTTGTAAGATTTTCAATTCTAGAAATTGCAAGAGTTTATTGGGGCGTGATGGATTTAGAGATTGGAGGCATATTAGTGGGAGGCTAAAAGAACATGAAGTTAGTGTCGAGCATATTACCAACATGACCTCTTGGAATGAACTTGATGAGGACATCACTCCCTCCGATACATACAATGATCCTCCATTGAACTTTCAAGGTCCAATCACAAGGGCTCGCGCACGACAATTAAATTTAGAGGTGAGCTCGTTCCTAAGCAACTCTTTATATAATTTTGAGAATAGATTACTACCTAATGATTATGTGTTGCTTAGGAATCATGGAGAAGACAAGGAGACACATAGAGGAAGGCTTGGAGGCGTGGAGGAGCAGCTAGGACGTCCAACAACAGCAGGAGGTCCAGTCCAACTCGAGTCCGAATCAGCCTCGACCTCCAGGACCAGCGAGCAGTAAAACGGACGCCCAGGACGCATCCGGACTCCGTTTTCGACGATTCACATATTGTATGCACTTGTACGTTCTTTAGAGACGTGGCGTCATTATTTGTGGCCTAAAGAATTTGTTATACATTCAGATCATGAATCGCTTAAGTATCTTCGTTCTCAACATAATCTGAATCGTAGACATGCTAAGTGGGTTGAATTTATTGAATCTTTTCCTTATGTTATCAAACACAAGAAAGGGAAGGATAATATAATTGCTGATGCTTTGTCTAGACGATATGCTTTGTTGTCCCAACTTGATTATAGAATTTTTGGACTTGACTCGATAAAAGAACAATATGTGCTTGATCCTGATTTTAAAGATATATTGCTGAACTGTAAAGAGGGACGTACGTGGAACAAGTTTGTGATCAATGATGGATTTGTGTTTAGAGCTAACCGTCTATGCATTCCAGTTGGTTCCGTTCGTCTTTTGTTGTTGCAGGAAGCACATGGAGGAGGATTGATGGGACATTTTGGTGCTAAGAAGACGGAGGATATGTTGGCCACACATTTCTTTTGGCCAAAGATGAGGAGAGATGTTGAGCGGTTCGTGGCACGCTGTACCACATGTCAAAAGGCTAAGTCTCGCTTGAATCCACATGGTTTGTATATGCCTCTTCCTGTTCCTTCTATTCCTTGGGCAGATATTTCGATGGACTTTGTTTTGGGATTGCCTAGGACCAAGAGGGGGAGGGATAGCATTTTTGTTGTTGTGGATCGTTTTTCTAAGATGGCACATTTTATACCTTGTCATAAAAGTGATGATGCCGTTTATATTGCTGACCTCTTTTTAAAAGAGATTGTTCGCTTGCATGGTATACCTTCTACTATTGTTTCAGATCGCGACGCTAAATTTTTGAGTCACTTTTGGCGCACTCTATGGAATAAGTTGGGTACAAAACTATTGTTTTCTACTACTTGCCACCCACAAACTGATGGCCAAACGGAGGTAGTGAACCGCACTTTGGGTACCATGTTGAGAGCTATTTTGAAGAAAAATTTGAAGATGTGGGAAGAATGTTTGCCCCACGTGGAGTTTGCTTATAATCGGGCAACACATTCTACCACCAAGGTAAGTCCTTTTCAGGTAGTGTATGGTTTTACCCCTCGCGCTCCTATTGATCTTTTGCCTTTACCTACCACTGAAAGAACACATAGTGATGCTAGTGCACGTGCTGATTTTATTCATAAGTTGCATGAAACAACTAAAATAAATATCGAAAAGATGAATGAAAAGTATAGAATTGCTGGTAGTGAAGGTAGGAAAGAAGTCAAACTTGAACCGGGTGATTTAGTGTGGTTACATTTAAGAAAAGATAGGTTTCCAGAGCTGCGTAAGTCTAAATTAATGCCAAGAGCTGCTGGTCCTTATAAGATAATTGAGAAAATAAATGATAATGCATATAAACTTGAATTGCCACCAGAGTCTGGGGTTAGTCCTTCTTTTAACATTGCAGATTTGAAAACCTTACTTGGGAGCCGATGATGAGCTTGAGTCGAGGACGACTCCAATTCAAGAGGGGGAGGATGATGAGGACATCACTCCCTCGGATACATACAATGATCCTCCATTGAACTTTCAAGGTCCAATCACAAGGGCTCGCGCACGACAATTAAATTTAGAGGTGAGCTCGTTCCTAAGCAACTCTTTATATAATTTTGAGAATAGATTACTACCTAATGATTATGTGTTACTTAGGAATCATGGAGAGGACAAGGAGACACATAGAGGAAGGCTTGGAGGCGTGGAGGAGCAGCTAGGACGTCCAACAACAGCAGGAGGTACAGTCCAACTCGAGTCCGAATCAGCCTCGACCTCCAGGACCAGCGAGCAGTAAAACGGACGCCCAGGACGCATACGGACTCCGTTTTTTACGATTCACATATGGTTGGAAAGATAATTTCATAAGGAAACCAATGGCGTTGGTTTAAGGTCCAAATTCCTTCTGAGTCAACAGGAAACGTCGAAACAAGTCAGCGTCCAGAATCTGTCCCGGTGCTGCGTCACCGTTTTTGGTCCGTTGGGCCATGTATCGTGTTGGAGTCCATTAGGGACGCGTCCAGGGGTCCTTGGCCGACCCTAATCCTTTATATACAGTAGCCACCGCCCTAATTAGGGTTGGGTTTTGCTTAGATTATTCTGTCAAGAACAGTTTCGCCGTTTCGTCGGTTTGTGAGACCCCAACTCGTGAGATTAATCATTCATCTGCAATTTGGTTGCATTCTTCCTTGTTCTTGCTTGTGTTCTTCGGTTCGCAGGCAAGGATTTTAGCCTTCTTGGCGAGGTCAACCGTGCAACGCCGGTTGATAACCAGAGGAGACGTGGTGCTGCGATTGCGGGGTTTCGGATCGTGTTGTTCGGAAGCCGGATCGACTTGTGTCTCGTTTCCACCAAATCGAGAGTTACCAGAACCTTTCAGAAGATCGGGAACCCTTGTTCATATTAGAACTGAGAGCTAGATTGAGGAAAAGTGAAACACTTGACAAAGATTTACAATAGCAAATCACAAAGGAGAAAGAACGTATAAGACAAGTTTTACTAAGAATAATTGCCATTGTCAAATTTCTTGGTAAACGTAATTGGGCTTTTAGAGGATCCAATGAGCAACTCTATAATGATCAGAATGGCAATTTCTTAGCTTGTGTTGAGATGGTTGCAGAATTTGACTTGGTGATGCAAGACCATCTTAGACGTATTTAAAATAATGAGATTCATTATCATTATCTTAGTCATAAAATTCAGAATGAGTTGGTTTCTCTTTTGGCTTCTGATATTACCAATTCTATCATAAAGATCGTTAAAAAGGCAAAATATTTCTCCATTATCCTTGATTGTACCCCAGATGTAAGTCATCAAGAGCAAATGAGTTTGTTGGTTCGATGTGTTAATATGTCCGATGGCAAAATAAAATTAGAGGAGTTTTTTTTGGGTTTCTTGATGGTGGATGATACATCTGGTTTTGGGCTTTTCAATATATTGATTGATTCTATCAAGTCTTTTGGTCTTAATATTGATGATATTAGGGGTCAAGGTTATGATAACGGCTCTAACATGAAAGGAAAACACAAGGGGGTGCAAAGACGGTTGCTTGATATTAATCTAAGAGCTTTGTATATGCCATGTGCTTGCCACAGTCTTAATCTTACTCTTTGTGACATGGCTAAATCATGTGGTAAAGCTATTTCATTTTTTGGAATTATGCAACGGATATATGTATTATTTTCTGGTTCTACCAAAAGATGGAAAGTTTTGCTTGAACATATTCCAAGTTAACTGTGAAATTGTTGTGCAATACTCATTGGGAGAGTCGAATCAAAAGTGTTAAAACAATTAGATATCAAGCTCCTGAGCTAAGGTCAGCTTTGTTAAATTGAAGGGAAGCTGATGATATTGATCCCAAGGATAAGAACGATGCAAAAAATTTATTTGAAGTGCTTGGCAGCTTTGAATTTATACTTGGTATGGTTATTTGGCATGACATTTTATTTTCTGTTAACACTGTGAGTAAGAAGTTTCAATCACCGTCCATGTGCATTGAGTCTACCTTACAACAAATTGAAGGCATAATGAATTACTTTCACAGCTATAGAAATGAAGGATTTGCTTCTAGTCTGATCATAGCCAAAGATATTGCATCTGGCATGGGTGTAGAGGCATCATTTCCAGTAAAGCGTTGTTCTATTAGGAAGAAACAGTTTGATGAAACTGATTATGATGAAGCAAATTTGCAAGCTGAGAGGGCTTTTGAAGTTGATTACTTTCTTTTTATGGTTGATATGGCAATCACTTCATTGAAAACTAGATTTGAAGAACTCCAAGAATTCAAAAGTATATTTTGGTTTTTAATGAGTTCAACAATCTTGAAGTCATTGGATGGTATTGAACTAAAAGACTGTTGCGCTAAATTTGCAGAAACTTTCTCTCTAAAGGGTTCATCTGATGTTGAGTTAAATGATCTAATTTCTGAGTTAAGTATTATGTAGTTGACTTTACCAGATAGACCAATGTCTGCCATGGAGATTTTTGAGTTTGTCAGAAATGCAGATTGTTATCCTAATATTTTTGTTGCTTGTCGGATCTTATTTACTGTACTTGTGACTGTGGCATCTGCCGAAAGAAGCTTTTCAAAGTTGAAATTATTGAAGAACCATTTGAGGTCTACAATGTCCCAAGAAAGGTTAAACGGTCTGGCAACTTTATGCATTGAGAAGAAATTATTGGATGAGATTGATATTGATACAATCATCAATGACTTTGCATCTAGAAATATCTGAAGAAATTTTTAAGGTAATATGTATGAAGTATTCCATATAAATATTGTTTTGATACAATTTAAGTTTTTATCGGTAACAACTCAAATATATTTAGGGCCCTATGTTTAGTTTCGCACCGGACCCAAAAAATCTCAGGATTGGGCCAGTCGGTAGATTAGACACACTAGATAAACCTAGAGCATATCTAGATAGAATTTGATATATGTTTATCTTGTGTTTTTTAGCCGAAATAGTTCTAAGTGTCCTAATTCACACCTCTCTTAGGATGTCATCGATCCCTTCAATTGGTATCAGAGTTAGGTCTTACACCTTTCATAAGGTTTCGCTAAATCAAGTGGTGTTTGAGTCTTAGTCTCATTATGATCGGTTAGACTTCATAGCTTAGTGATTTGTGACGTTCGAGGTTGGGATGGATTCCCATAGTGCCCAACTTTTCGATTGCACAAACTTCTCCTAGTGAATTTTTTTAATGATTTGTTATTTACAAGCTCAAGGGTTGAATATTTGGAGAGTCACCGAGGATGGAATGAGACCTCGCATCACCAACAAGGAGAGATAATTAAATGCATTAGCCAAGAGTATCATTTTATCATTTATATGTGTATTGATGCATTTAATCGAGTTTATTATCTCACCAATGCACATGATATTTGGATCAGTCTTATTGAAATACATGAAGGCACAAAGGATGTGCGTAATGAGAAATATCATGTGCTTATTATTAAGCTCAATAGCATCAAGAAACTACTCTATGGAAGTGCTAATGATATGCATTCTTATTTGAACATTGTTGTTAATGAGATCAATGGGTTAGGTTTGACACCAATTGAAGATGATCAAGTGATGAGAAGAATACTTCAAGCTCTTCTTCCGAAATACAAATTGATAGTCTCTATCATCTACGATAATAATGATATCAAGAAGATGACTCCAAGTCACGTGCTCAGTAAGATCACCACCCATGAGATGATAATGTTCATAGAGGTGGAAGCTTCTTCCTCATTCAACACCAAGAACCTTGCTCTCAATTCTAACACATGAAGGCAAGGATGAGGAGATAAGAGCAAGAGTCAAGCTCAAGTGAAGATGATGGGGATGAAGATGAAGAGAGCTATAAAGAAGATGAGCAAAGCACCTTAAGTGATGAAGAGATGGATCCCGAAGTCGCCAAACTCATCTCATAAGTGGAGAAAAATATCAAGAATATCAATACCAAGATTGATCACTCAATCTTCATGAAGGACTTGGTCAAAACAATTGATCACATGAAGAAGGAGAAGAAGACTAAGATCAAGAAGAGGGAGATAAAGGGGAGAGCCAAGGCACTTGCTAGCATAGGAAGATGAGTGAGTGATGATGAAGATTTAAGTTCAAGTGATGAGAGTATCACCATCCATTCCTACAAGAGAAGCTCTACCTCAAGGTCATTATCGCATAAGTCATCACATAAGTACCTTATGAATAAAGATATGGATAGCGATGTAAGTGATGATAAATCCGATGAGGATTCTCCCTCCTATGATAAACTCCTTCATTTGATCAATGAGCAACAAAGGGCTCTGAAGAAATAATCTAAAAAGCTTAAGAAATTTAATGCACTTAATGACATTCATGCTATCTTTGTTTCTAATTATGAACAATTATTATGCAAATTTAATTTTCTAAACAAGGAGCATAAAAGAGCTTAAAGCTATATTTGAGTGCATTGAATCTCAAACTAAGGTCTCTTTGAAGCAATCTATCTATCTATTTAATTTCAAGCCTAAGGTAGATGCTTCTACTTCTTGTAATGATTTAATTTATATATCATGCTCACCCATTTGCAATGAGAAATACATTGAGAATATTTTTTAGACTATCTAATGATCTCATTGCATAAGAAAATGATGAGCTCAAGTAAGAAGTCGAGAAGCTCAAGAAGGACTTGGCAAGACTAAAAGGTAAGAATCATGTCCAATCTTTTTAAGATAACCGTGCAACCGTGGTGAACAAGCTTGCGGAGGGGTCCACCGTGACATGCTTCAAATGCCATCAAGAAAGTCACAAGTTCTTCCAATACAAACAAGTAAAGAAGGAGACTAAAGAGAAGAAAAATATGGTCAACCTCTCCAACAAGATCTCCAACCTCTATACCAAGCCCAACTATAAGGACAAGATGAAAAGCAACTATTTTAAACTCAAGAAGAAGAACAATGGTAAGATGGTTGCACATATGATTAGGAGAAAGGATTGAGAGTGGAACCAACTTATTTAGATGTCAAGGAAGTCATCACCAACATGAAACGGTCCCAATCAGTTTGAATTCCAAAGAAGACTTAAAGCACAAGTCGGCTCAGGGATTTGAAGACTTGGCTTACAAAATGAAGTGAAGATTTAAGCAAAGAAACCAAGTATACAAGATGGGCACATTTATGAAGATCATAATCATCACATACTCAAATCCCCATCCAAAGGTAAAAGAGTTAAGTGTAGCTAGATTCTTGTTTATGCATTTTGTTTTGTGTCCAGCTCATTTGCCTTGTCTGAGATTGCATATGTCTATTTCAATTTATTGCAATATCTAGTATAAGTCTTTCATATAGTATGTTGCTTGTGTTTTCTCTCTAACCAATAAGCAACCCATATGATTTATTAGTTGTAGTTTCTTTATATGACACTAGTTTTACAATTTTGTATCATTTATGTTCCATGATCTAATCTATAGGATAAATCCCTATTATTATCAATAGCAAGTACATACATATCTCACAAGTATTCAATACTTGTATGCACACATTTAACGGGAATATATCCTATAAGTTCTGATTTAAAGACTAACATGTGTTTCTAGTGATATCTTTTGTAGTCTCATTAAGCAATTAATATGTCCCTGAAGATATGCAATGTTTAAATGCTTCAGTTGGTATCATTGTCAAATCTTTTATTCATTTAAGTTATCTTCATGCATAATATAGCTTAAACTTCATATATTGACATATTGTCTAGTTTTGCATATGTTTCTTTCTCATTGTATGTTTGGACACATATAGGAAGAGTTTAGACTATATTATGTGAGTTTCATAAATTATGATCCATATACTTTCATAGCCTATAATTGGTATCATTCATTTATAGTGATATCCATACAATTAGTATTTTTTTATTAGATCATGATTTGTGAAGTTCTCTCCCATGTGCTATAATGTTTTTCCTTAAGTTCAACATATGTTTATACCTATTTTGGGGAGATTATTGATAAAGGGGGAGAAATTTGATGACTAAAGCAAGATGAATAATATGAGAAGATTGTAGCAACAAATAAGACATCTAGGAATATCAAAGTTGACAAAGAAGAAGAAAAAAGATGCTAGATGTCAGAAAAGCTCCCATTCCCTTCATTTTGTTCCTTCTCGATTTCCTTTCCCGTTCCTATTCTCTTTACTTTCTCTCATCTCCAACAGCTTCTCTTCGAGAAAAATCGCGAAAGGAAATAAGAGAAAATCCTATCCTGAAAAAAATGATTCTGAGAATCCCTTTACGATGAGAACTGTAAAGAAAAAATATTAAAATATTAAAAGGAATGAAAATCCTCCCTCACAATAGAATTTTCGCCCGCAACCGAAATTTCTTGGCATAGTCTTAGCGAGTGCCTTCTCTCGCGTCTTGCGTCAGCGGTTCCTGTCGGTATGTACCCCGGGGGGCTCATCGCCCCACGGTAGCCGCCAAGGGGTGAAACTGAAAAGGCCACACCTCTTTGCGTTCTTGACCCGAGCCGCCAACGAAGCAGCCATCCTCGTATTTTATATTTTTATTTGCGCATCTCGTAGCCTGCCCCTCGGCGATCTCAAGAGCCCCATCGCGGCGCCTCTCTTCCTCAGCCCCCCTTCGATACCCCCGATAAAACCCCCTTCCTCCCTCGCGCTGGTCGTCTCCTCCCACCCCGCCTCGTCTCCTCCGAAGGAAGGGAGCCGTGCGCCACCGAGGAGGCCTCGCCTATGGCGCTCTCCTGCATGAGGTGCCCCGCGGGTGCCACCGCAGTCTCCGCCCGACGCGCTGCGGCCCCAGCCCCGGCCGCGCTCTCCTTCGCCAGATGCGGCCTCGGGAGGTCCGCCTCCGCCGCCGGGTGGCGCATCGACGCCGTCGCCCCGCAGGGAGGTGTGTGTGCTCTTCCGTGTGCTTGTTCATGTTCATGCGGCTTCTGGAATTAAGGCTTCTTGTATTTGAATTGTATCAATGTATTTTTAGGTAGGAGTCAGAATTGAGATACAGTAACCCGATTCTCTTGTGGCTGCAACCTAGATGCTTGGAGATAATCTTGAGTTTTTTTTTTTAATTTATGTATTCAGGGGGAAGTAGTGATAACGCCAGAAACGGTCTCCAGATTTGATATTTTGAAATGATTCATATGTTAATGCCATTATTTGATAGTATGATGCTTATTTTTTTCAACTTTTGCAATTCTAGTTTTCGTATTTTGCATACATTCTTTCTGTTATTCCAGTGCATAGTGAGAATTCCATGTGATGAAGCCTTATGATACACTATCTTACATGTAATCATTAGTGAAAATTCCAATCCATGCTGCTGTGGAGAATGCAGTCACACCTACTACCCCATCAAAGGTGGAAAATGGAACTCCTTCAGAAATCACTCTGGATGAACTTGAAGACTTGAGTGCTCTATCGAAAAATGATGATTCTACTGTTAGCATCACAGTAGTTGGAGCATCTGGTGACCTTGCCAAGAAGAAGATATTTCCTGCCCTTTTTGCTCTCTACTACGAAGATTGCCTTCCAAAGGCATGTGTATATATATCTCATTATGATAACATTTGGAGCTACTTATTTAAATAAAAAATCTAAACTAGACCATTTTCTTCTGTAGCATTTCACTATCTTTGGCTATGCACGGAGCAAGATGACAGATGCTGAATTGAGACACATGGTCAGCAAAACACTGACTTGCAGAATAGATAAAAGGTGCTTAACTGGGGATGAGTTCTAATAATAACTTTTCTTTAGTAAATGAAGCTTTTGTGGATGCATGCATTTTCCTCAGTGGTACTTGAAGCTATTCTGTCTTTGCAGGGAAAACTGCAATGAGAAAATGGAAGAGTTCCTCAAAAGATGCTTCTATCATTCAGGCCAATATGATTCAAAGGAGCATTTCATGGAGCTAGACAAGAAGCTAAAGCAACATGAGGTTCGTGTATTCTCATCAATTCAAATCGGGAATGCACCATTGAATTTACTTCTAACCTTGACACTATCCTACTTCTAATTGTTTGGACAAATTATTCATATAACCAGCTTTTCAGTGACTTAGGGGCTGTTTGGATTGAGCCCCGGCTCACCCCGCCAAATCGTCGGCTAGCCAAAAAATTGGCGGACGATTTGGCCGCCGGTGTTCCGCCAGCGCGCGGGTGCAAAAGTGAACTAGTGTGGGTGCGTGGGCGTGGACACCGGTGTGTCGGTGGCCATCCAAACACGCACACAGGCACACTGTCAACACCAAAATATTGGTCCGGCGAAGCGGGGCATCGATCCAAACAGTCCCTTAGGCTTGCTCATCTGTTGATCATCATTATTTCATTTCATGTCTCATTTTCTGCTGGTGTAGTGCTTAACCATATGGTTTCTTGCCTGTTCTTTTGTAATGACTTGTTTTCATCTTGCTGAAAATGTTGTATCCTTAAACCATACACTAGTCCCTCGAGAGATTTTTTATTAAAAAAAAAAGTCCCCTGAGAGAATGTCTGTAGAAGTAAACTTTTGGCCCATAAAATGTACAGAGCAAGATAAAACGTATGATCTGACAAGCTTAGCATCTATTGGTGTTAGAAATGTAAACACTATATCCTGCAAAAAATCTAATACGGTGCAACTTTTGATGCTACTAAATCCATGCCAATTTCAGAATTTAATTTACTTATAATCTTATCAAGGTCTTGTTCTTTACTGCAGGGTTCCAGAGTTTCTAACCGTCTTTTCTACTTATCCATACCTCCTAATATATTCTTGGATGTTGTAAAATGTGCAAGCAAATCAACATCTTCTGTTAATGGTTGGACAAGGGTAATTGTTGAGAAGCCCTTTGGTCGGGACTCAGAGTCTTCTGCTGCGTTAACAAGAGGTCTGAAGCAGTACCTTGCGGAGGACCAAATCTTCAGGTAATATAATCATTTAGTTGAAACTGCCAATAATTTGAACATATTTTCTGGTAGTGCTGGCTTAACATATGATTATCATTTCCATACCCTGTAAATGTCAAAGCAGTCCACCAACTGAAAAGAAAAGAGGCAACATGATTAAGAAATTCAAAATTCTGCAGTATTTCTTTGTGAAAAGCTGATGAATGATGTGCTCCTTTTTTTATTGTTATTGCAGGATTGACCATTATCTTGGAAAAGAACTGGTGGAGAATTTATCTGTCCTCCGCTTCTCAAATCTTGTTTTTGAGCCTCTCTGGTCAAGGCAATATATAAGGAATGTACAACTTATATTCTCAGAAGACTTTGGCACTCAAGGACGCGGAGGGTATGATTTTGTTGGTTCTTTTATTCGATCATGGTAGTTCTTTAGGATTATCTCTTATTTTATTATTGGATTACTCAGGTACTTTGATAGCTACGGTATTATTCGTGACATAATGCAGAACCATCTTCTTCAGATACTAGCCCTATTTGCAATGGAAACTCCTATAAGCTTGGAAGCAGAGGATATAAGAAATGAGAAGGTCTGTGCCACATTCCCACAATAATCATAGGCATGGTATATAACAGAAATTATGTTACTGAGACATGCAGCTCTGAACTTTAAAACTATTGGCATGTGACATAAATAGACAGTGGCAGGCATGGCCAATTTGGGTCTTCCACTCACAGCAGAATACATGATCTTATTATCTATGTTTTACTTGTGCATCACACTTATAAATTTTTAATTGTTATTCAAGGATCGTGTTATATTAGTTCTGTACTATCTGCCAGGTTAAAGTTTTGCGGTCCATGAAACCCTTGCAAATGGAAGATGTGGTAATAGGACAGTATAAAAGTCATACAAAGGGTGGTAATACGTACCCTGGATACACTGATGATAAGACAGTGCCAAAGGATAGTATTACTCCAACATTCGCCGCAGCTGCACTTTTCATAAATAATGCTAGATGGGATGGAGTTCCCTTTCTTTTGAAGGCTGGAAAAGCTTTGCATACAAAGCGGTACGTGACAAGTATTTATCCTTACGATATGATGTCAAAATCTTTAGTTACTACCAACACCTTCTAGTTACATGGTAAAGCACGTTCTGTGCATATTAAAATGTTTCACTGATACATCTGATCGTCGTTTTAGATTAATATAAGAAGCGAGTAAGAGTATGTTTCCTAATATAACCTTTTGTTTCGCAGCACAATTGCTTGTTCTCATAATCTCTTTTGTTAGGTCATTTTTTTGTACCAAAGATCCTGACTTGTTCCATGGAAAATAAACAAATTTTAGGGCGGAGATTAGAGTACAGTTCCGACATGTTCCTGGAAATCTCTACAAGGGGAGTTTTGGCACTGATCTTGATAGGGCCACTAATGAGCTTGTGATACGTGTGCAACCGGATGAAGCTATTTACCTGAAGATTAACAACAAGATTCCTGGTCTTGGTATGCGACTAGATAGAAGTAATTTGAATCTTCACTATGCAGCAAGGTAATATTATTTTTCCTGCAATTTTACATATTTTTTTAAAAAGGTACTATTTTTATACCTTACCCGAAAAGCTTCTCTCTTCAAACTAGGACAAATGGACACCATTATTAGCTTCACCTGTGCTCGAAACTGTACTATCCGAACCTATTGTCATCTCTCTTGTACCAAGCAGTAGATCACGCCCGAAACCTTCCGAAATTGACCTATTTTGCACAAACTTCGTCAGGGTTGAGTTAAGAAGCTCGTTATGCATCTATTTTTTATTTTGTACTATGCATTCTTCTCGACATACACGGCCCAGGTTTCCAACAGGCATGAATTTGTGCTACTGAACTATAGGTGGCCATAGATGATGTTTGTAGCTCAACGTCGTTCCATATCTAACTTCTCTAGAGTTCAGTGTGTAATAGGCGCTTCTTGCTCTGTGATTGTTTCTTGTGTTGTTCAAATCAGATGCTCACATGCGTGTCTTGATGCCTTGATTGCTTTGCAAATATCTGTATTACTTTTTTTGTGCCATGCGTTCTTTTTGAACACATGGCCTAACTGCCGATTAGACATGAATTTGTGCTACTGAACTATATAGAGGTGGCCATTGGATTATGTTTATAGTTTGACATCTTGCCACATCTAACTTCTTTAGAGTTTAGTGTGTGATATGCTGCTTCCTGCACTGCAATTGTTTCTTGTGTTAGACCGAATGGGACGTTCATATGCATGCCTTGATTGCATTAGTCCCCAGACTTGACAATCTGAGCCACAACAACAACTTTGTTGTTCGTGGTTACCTTTAGTCCCTAATCCAAATCCTACCAGAAATTCCCAGTCTTTCAAGTGTTTACAAAATCACATTGTTTTCTTGCATCATATACATGGTTAAGCAACACAGAAAGAGTAGCATGAAAAAAACTGGTGTGGAAAGGTTCAGACATGTAAGCGCTCCCCTGCATCTAACTGAGAGAGGGATTTGCTGCGCATACCTGATTGGATGGATAAGCACTAGAGAAAGAAAACAGAGGGAGGGAGAGGGAAAGCACTTTTTGCTTTGACGATTTCCTTCAACAATTAGTGGCTCAGATCTTTTCTTTTTCTCCCGATTAATGAGAAGCTATTAGTTGCGTTGTACACTCATATTTAATATAGTGTTTATATATCATTTAAACATATTGATTAAGCTTTAAAGTGTTTGGTGGGACTGATTCTAGAACGTCATATTAAAAAGAAATGACGGAGTACTTCTATTTTCTTTTATTTTCTTTTACGTTCAATCTTATTCTGGTGTTTGTGTTATTCCATCATGCCTGTCCATTTGTCCTAGCTGTGCTTTTATCTGCAGGCCAGGTTCTGAAAGCTGGCTTCCCCCCTTAGTAGTCCTGGCAAGTTGTGTTTCTTTTTGGTGTTTCACCCATTTTTTTTTTTTGGTTACAAAAGTTATGTTTGGAACATCTGTAAGAAGCCTTCTATTACCTTTGTGTCTGGTAGGGGGTTGACTGGACCCTCCTGAAAACCTGGGAAGGACTGGTTCTGGCTGTCTACATGTTTTCTGAACCTTTGCTGTAGTCTCACTGAGAGGTGTTAGCTTATGAAGTCATCAAAGCACACTCATATTCTGCAAATATCACCCTGCAATCTCCTTGTCTGATTTGTTTACTTTATCTTTCTAGTCGCTACACGCAAATTACCCCTGTACTTGTCTTAGGTACTCGAAGGAGATACCAGATGCTTATGAGAGGCTCTTGCTTGATGCCATCGAAGGCGAGCGAAGGCTTTTCATCCGCTCGGATGAGTTGGATGCTGCATGGTCGCTCTTCACACCCCTTCTGAAGGAGTTGGAAGAGAAGAGGATTGCTCCTGAGCTCTACCCTTACGGAAGCCGTGGACCTGTCGGCGCTCACTATCTTGCAGCAAAGTACAACGTCAGATGGGGTGACTTGAGCGCAGAACACTACAAGGCATAATGCATAGCTGATTATATTTTTGTGATGTTCTTGCTGTTCCATTTCTGCAAGGTTGCATGTCCTGTGGGTGGAATAAGATGCAAGAGAAAATAGATGATAATAAGGAGAGCAGTTGACTAGGTTGGAAGGCATGTATCCATAAATTATTAGACTATGAATGGCTCTGTTGGCGTAATTACTGTTGGCAAAATTCACCTGTTTCTGTACCCAATGTGTAATGATACCGTTGGGCTGTTGCTTCTTCTCTGGTGCTCCGAGTCATCTTCTAAGCTCCGCTGGACGAAACGGCTATTTGGCTACTAATGTTCAGTCGGGCAGATTTGGCATTGAGCTCGCGGAATTTTCTATTGCACCAAACGATTTGACAAGTATTTGCAATAGTAATCCTCCTGTAACTCTATTTTACCGATATGATCCTTCACAGTAAGGGCAGGTGGCCTAACTAATGGATTATAGTGAATCATCTAGAATGGGTGATAGTGTTCCAATGGCAATTTGGCTTCGTTTGGATGGGTCTAATATTAGACCAATCCACGTGAATAGATTGAGAATATCAACTATTCCTAGCCCACTCACGTGGATTGGGCTGAAATATAGCCCATCCAAATATGGTCCTCTTAGGAAAAAAATAATCTGAAACACAAAGCTACATAGTTTCGTATGGTACCTGATAGGAGTATTGATAGGAGTATTGCCTGATTTTTCAAAAGATAATGTGATAAGTTGATTTACTAGAGTTTTAATGTTGATGATTCAAAGGCTCCGATCAGAGCAGCAGAGCAGATCGAGAACTCTCACAACTACTACACCACTATTCCGTGGTTATCAACCGTGCCGAACGTTGTTGACCTCGCCAAAAATGTTTTCTTGCAAGCAAATCGAGAATACAAATAAGAACACAATAGATGCAATCTAAATATTACTAATCACCAATTAAGAACTCGAAGTTGGGGTTCCACAAACCAATATACAGCGAAACTGTCTAAAATAGAATAACATAAACAAAACCCGAATCTAAACTACGATATCTACTGTATATATAGAGGGGATGTGAGATCTACCTAGGGTTGTGCTACCGTGGGTAAATACGTACACAACCTGAACTCCAATATCGACACGCTTATAAGACCTGACAAGGGCCACAAAGGTGATATGTCACCTTATTTCATCAACTCTGATTGAAAGGGTGAGAACAAATCTATTGGAAAGGTTCATCATAAGCTTTCCAGCAAATCCAAAAACGTCTCAACTAGGCTCCGTATGCGAAAGTTATGCCCGTTTTATTAACGTGTTGTCTTGAGACTCCTAACAGAATTTGGAGTCCAACTTGAGAACTGTCAAATATCTAATTATAAGATATATATGCAAAAGGAGCAAATCATATATGGATAGGATACCTTATTCGCATCTTTAATAGACCCAAATTTATGGGACCCTGTATACTCGGAGATCATGAAAGTCATACTAGAAAGGTCTCGATTGGGTTAACAACTCGAGTACGACTAGTATCCAAGCTGGATTCAGCTACCTTACCTTGATCGACAAGACGGAGGACTCTCATCGATTACGACAGAATTCAGGGCAGTGTTAGGGCCCATATAAGGTGGGGACCCAGACCCTTGAAAAGATGACTTTTACAAAACCTCACAACTTCAACAACCTAGGGCAGTTACACACAACTCAACTCAATGCAAGCACCAAGACCATAAGGGATACTCAACAACTTCAACTCTAGTTTAGTTTAGATTCGATCTGCTCCTTGTAATAGGTCTAGACACCTTGCTTGTACTTGAGAGAAATACATATACATCAACCTCCATACAGTACTTAGGGTATTACTCTAGAGGGGGCATGAACCTGTCTACATCGTGTATCTTGTTTTGTGATTGATCCCTGACCTCGAAGGCACCCCAGTCTAATTAGAAACATATGGCCAGGAACAAATCTTCGATAGTTGGCGCGCCAGGTAGGGGCCTTCTTCTTTTTTCCGAGATCGATTACGTCTGTAGTGTGCATCCACGTCGGATTCTCCGACACCGATTTCTACGACCACTTTGAGTCGGCGGCAGTCATCTTCGAATCACCCCCTGCCAGCTCCGAGATCACCTTTAGAACTATGGTTTACTGTTGGGACAATCAGGGTGGACTGATCCACACTGGTATTCTTGAGTCCAACCCATTGGACGCATACCGCGAGGTAGGGCACCTCAACTAGGATCCCAAGGAGCCTAACGTTCTCCAGTTTATGGACACCGATAGCGATGATGAAGTTAAGAAAGTGATAACGACGGCTCCATCAATGGTTAGAGTAGTCAAATAAATCAATTCGTGTTTATGGCTAGAGCCATCGAAGCACCCGTCGAGCAGAATGCTAGAGATCCAGATGCTATGTTGAACGATGATGCGGAAATCCCTAAAGACCTAGCGGCGGCAGTCGCTGCCGCAGGAACCAGCGCCATAGGGGCGATACCGCTGGGCGCTATCCTTGATATAGCTCTTCATTGACAGACTGTAGGAGGTCGAGTTCATCCTAGTCTCTAACGACGACTTGTTGTGGATACGCCTCCACCGGCACCGCCCCAGAGATCAAGGAACGAACTTCCTCAGAATAGCAATCACGGAGAGACATTGGCTCGACCACAAATAAGCCTAGGCAGCGGTGTTTTCAGTACCCCGGAGGCCAATGTCGAGGGCATCCACATGATTCTAAGATCTTTCCTCGAGTTGGATCCAACGAATCCGCTGACTCCGATGGTCAACCAACTTCAGACCCTGCTCGATGCGGCTCAAGTCCAGGCGGCTCAAGCAAATAACCCTAGTGGCTCTAGGAACCCCAGTCAGCAAGGTGCCGGTTCGAGGAGCAACGAACATGGACATCCCCGATTTGATGGATCACAGACTAGAAGCTCGGGTGGTCGAACTCAAGCATAGCCCTCTGGGCCAAATCGTAACTACCCTATCCATAAGCTCGGAAATCATGAAGACTTAAGGAACCACATTCATCACAATTGGCATAATCTACGGAGAGTGATAGACAACAGTTGCGAGGAACACCGTGAGCATGATTATCGGTACAACGACCACAGATCTCCGATACAAAATGGTCAATGTGGCTCCCCTGGTCAAAGGAACAGGCATGATAGTCCTCCGCCATCTCCTCCCAAGCAATTCGATGGAGGCTGCGAAGCTTTCGTGTATAAGCTTTAGTGCAAAAAATAGGCATGTATTCGTATCCTACATATATAGAAATGAAGGTGAAAAAAACTCCTATGTAGTATAAGCATTGGCTTTAAAAGTAACATATGTATCAGATATGATGCTTATCATATTCCATTGTTTCCTCATTTTTAAACTCCGACAAGCTCCAAGATATAAGAACTCCCCCTCAAAATAATCTCATAGGATGAATAACACCAAGTTCCCTCTGAAGAAAAACAAAACGAGAAGAATCCAAATTTTTTGTGAAAATGTCTGCCAACTGGTGTTCGGTATCCACATAGAGAAGTTCAATGTTCCCCTTTTGCAACATTGTCTCTAAGAAAATGAAATCTGATATCAATTTGTGTAGTCCAAGATGTTGCATAGGATTTTTAGCAATACTTATAGCACTAGTGTTATCACAAAAAAGTGGAACACTACCTAAATTAACACCATAATCTTTAAGTGTAGCAACTATCCAAAGAGTTTGTGAACAACAATTAGCAGCAGCTACATATTCGGATTCAATAGCAGATTGTGCAACAGATGACTATTTCCTAGATGACCATTCAACAAGAGAATTAGCCAAGAAATGACATGTACCAGATGTACTTTTTCTATCAATTCTACAACCTCCAAATCATGATTAGAAAAAGCTCTTAGGCTAATAGATGAAGAAGTAGAAAGACAAATACCAAAATCTTGAGTTCCATGAAGATACCTAAGAATCCATTTGACAACTTTTATATGTGAAGCATGTGGAGAAGCTTGAAATCGTGGACACAAACATACAACAAATTGTATGTCTGGCCTTGAAGCGGTGAGATACATAAGTAATCTAATCATACTTCTATACTCTTTTTGATCAACCAGCTCACCATCTTCATCAGGATCAAGTGTCGTTGTCGCTCCAATAGGTGTCATGATCTGTATGCTGTTTTCTATCTCAAAACGTCATAGCAGGTCTTGTGTATACTTACTTGATGAATAAAAGTACCTTCTTTGGTTTGTTTGACTTGAAGATCCAAAAAGTACGTTAGTTCACCCATCATACTCATCTCAAATTCCTTGCTCATTGTTTCTGAAAATTGGAACACCAAAGTATGAGAAGAATAACCAAAGATGATATCATCTACATAAATCTGAACAAATAGTTGATCTTTACAATGCTTGAGAACAAACAATGTCCTGTCCACTTTTCCCATTACAAAACCCTTTTCAAGCAAGAAAGTTTTTAACCACACATCATATCATGCTCTAGGAGCTTGTTTTCAACCATACCAAGCTTTAGACAGCTTGTATACATGATCTGAATATTTAGAATTTTCAAAACTAGGTGATTGCTTAACATAAATCTCTTCATTAATGTAGCCATTCAGAAAAGCACTTTTAACATCCATTTGATATAATCTAAAGCCTTTAGATACAACAAAAACTAAAAGAATTCTAATGACTTCTAGTCTAGCAAACAGAGCAAAAGTTTCTCAAAATCTAGCCCTTCTACCTGTGTAAAACCTTGATCTATAAGTCTAGCTTTGTTTCTAATAACAACACCATCCCCACTTTGTTTATTTTTAAACAACCATCTAGTACCGATAAGGGTATGACCCGGAGGAGGTGCGACTAGCTTCAATACTTTGTTGCGTTCAAAATTTTCAAGGTCCTCATGCATGGCATTGATCTAAGATTCATCAGTTAATGCATGTGAAACATCTTTAGGTTCAAAAGAAGCAACAAAAGCTGAATGAGTATGAGAATTAGAATCAATAAACCCGGAATGTGTGGCTCGTTCATGCAAATCTCCAATCATTTGATTAGGTGGATGACTCCGGTGAATGTGCAAAGGAGCATTGACTCTAGAAGTAATCTTTTCTTCTCCTTCAACATGCATAGATGATGTAGTAGCATGAGGATGTCCAACTGTAACCGAAGTAATTGAAAGTGTCAAGGGATCTACAGCTGATTGTGTCATAGGAATTAACATATCATCCTCCTCCTCATCATCATCCACAAATATGCTCTCAGACTCCCTCTAAATATGTGTACTGTTGGAGCAAGTGTTTGTCTTGCCCCAGCAAGTACGGCGAGAGTTTCTTCTAAGGAGGAGACTCAAGCTTGGAGATGAAGTTTAATAGGAAGGAACACCATGAATGTATTGATGGTAGAAATAATGGGTTGATCTGGAGTGAGTATCACAACGTGACTTGATGTTTCTTCACCTCTGTGTCTTTTTTGCCGTCTCGCCTCCTCTAGCCCAGGCGACCATGGCCCCTATTTATAGGGCCGTGCGTAGTTTGGTGTACAAGTTATCACAATATACAAATATATGTGATCTGACAGAATTACTGGGCCTTATCTTGGATAACTATTTTCTATCCTGCTTGGGAGATAAATATCCATTGTAGCAACTATTGTGGTGCCTGCCCCCTGAAGGGGGCGAGCTGGTCACCAACTGCGACCCGACACCGCACTGTCAGAGGTGTCAGGATAGCCTCCATTACACCGGGGTGTCAGACCAATGCCGGTCACTTCCTTGCAGGCAAAGCATGACCGGTGCTCCCCTCCTGGTAGATCTTTCCTGAGGCCTGATGACTCACCCTGTAGCCTCCGGGAAGCTGGCCTGAGCATCTGGAGACCCATCTGGAGACAGGGGCCTCGGGAGGCATGACTTTGGGAGGTGAAGGTTTTGGGAGATAGGACTCTGGAAGGCTAAGCCTTCCAGAGGCCGAGGCTTCAAAAAGCATCCCGGGAGCTGGTGGGGTGGCTCGATGGGGTCCACAACCTCCGGAGGTCAGGCTTGTTCCGGAGCTTGTTGGAGCTAGCATGCACGGTGTTGGGACCCCGGGCCAGAGGGGTGTCTATGGAGGTGGTGCACTCTGGGGTCCGTGTCGAGGCTGATACAGACTATCTGGATTCCTTCGGTAATGGTTCTTTTTGCCTTTTGAGGTCACCAGAGTCGAGATTACCATTAGGATAAGGGGATCCCATGCGTTTTACTGGCAGGATGAGACGTGCCACTGCCGCATTTTGACTGGATAATGAAGGGGGTCGTTTAGGGTCTTGTGCCCGCGACCCTGTCACGCGCCGAAAGGAGTCCGGGTTATTAATGTGACGGGACGTCCGTGCGAGAAAACGAGGCATTCATTGTGGAACACTGTCACGTGTTGACTAAACGACTGGGGTATGGCCACGGTTCCCTCAGGCAGTGGGGGACACCGCTGCGTCTGTTCCGCTTCATCTCCCGAGCTTATGTGGCTACTTGGCCCGGGTATAAGCTGGGGTCACCCGACTTGTTTTTCCACAGCCCTACGAGTGAGCAGTTTAACCTTGACTTGAGTATGGCGTCTTCTTCCTCCTTAGTCTCTTCGGAGATGTCGATGATCTCGACGGCTTCTTTGGGAGCCGTACAGTTTCAGTTGTCAGTAGAGGCGCCAGTGGCCATGCTGCTTCCATCTCTGCAGGGGAGGCAGCTGCCTGCCGCTCCGGCCTGACCCTTGGCTCGAGAGGCCACACCCGTAGGGATCATTGATATCTCTGATGACAATGAGGAGACCGATTGGGATCTCCTGTAGGGGGAGAGTGATGAGGATAACCAGGTGTCTGCGGAGACGATGGCGACTTTGACAGCGAAGGAGGAGGCTGGGAAGGAGAGAGAGAAGCCCCCACCAGTGACCTCCTCAGACTCTTCTTCTCCTCCAATAGCTCGGGAGCCAGCAACTATATCGACCTTCGCAGCGGTAGACAGCAGATGAGACGCATATGAAGCCCCATACGTGGCCCCTGCCGGGGCCCGTAGGAGGTGAAGGCGGTCTTCTGGAGGGAGCTCTTGGTGAAGTCGTGAGACATTCGTGTCTCACGGTCGACTATGGCCTTGCTGTGGGCCCATGGCTTGACCTAGTCACCTTGTACTCTTTCTCCCCCTGGTTTGCTCTGTCGGGGTCTATCTCCCTGGTAGCAATCTTTGAACTGTCGCTCTTTGTATGTGTCCTCTGATGTACTAGTTGTTTAATAATATAATATGGACCTTCGGGGACGGTCGTGTCTCTTTCTGTATCGGAGTACAAGAGGATCTTTTGAATAGGTGACCATATGTATATGTGCCTTCGTGCCTTCGTATCGTACTTCCTCGCCCTCTTTGTGGCTAGTTTTTCGGATGATCGGGGTATCGAGACCTCGCGTAGATTGTAACCGGCTTCATCTTCTTCTTGAAGAGAGGTGGCCTTGGGGCTTTGGTGACGGTAGATACACAGGGTAGCTAAGGATGGCTGGGCGAGGTGTTTGGTGACTTCGTCATTCTTGGCTATCGTGTTCTCCCCGGGTTTGGCATTTGGTTGGGCCTTTTTCCAATCTTGTTTCAGACTTTCAACCCGGCAAGGCCCCGTTGGGATTCTTGGCGACAAGCTCTTGGAGATGGACTGCGTCCCTTCGAGCTCCTAGCCGCTGCCCGGCTTCGGAGGTGACCCGTCTAAAGGCCGGTGACAACATGTTGGAGGCGAAGCCGAATGTTAGATGGGAGAGGTGGTTCGCGACCCCCTTGGCCCTTAGCCACTACTCAGCTTCGAAGGTGCTCCGTCCGGAGCCTGGCGACGGTGTGTCGGTGGTGAAGTCGAGGACTAGGCGAGAGAGGTGGTCTGTGACCCCCTCGGCCCTTAGCTGCTGCCGGCTCCGGAGGTACTTCGTTCGGAGCCTGACGATAGTGTGTCGGAAGCAAAGTTGAGGGCCAGGCGGGAGAGGTGGTCCGCAACCCCCTCGGCCCTTAGCTGCTGCCCAGCTCCAGAGGTACTCCGTCCGGAGCCTGGTGATGGCGTGTCGAAGGCGAAGCTGAGGGCCAGGTGGGGGAAGTGGTCCGCAACCCTCTCAGCCATTAGCCACTGCTCGGCTCTGGAGGTACTCCGTCCAGAGCCTGGCGACGGCGTGTTGGAGGCGAAGCCAAGGGCCAGGTAAGGGAAGTGGTCCGCACCCCCCTCGGCCCTTAGCCGCTGCCTAGCTCTGGAGGTACTCCGTCTAGAGCCTAGCGACGGCGTGTCGGAGGTGATGCCGAGGGCCAGGAGGGGGAAGTGGTCCGCGGCCCCCTTGAACCTTAGCTGCTGCCCGGCTCTGGAGGTACTCCGTCCGGAGCCTAGCGACGGTGTGTTGGAGGCGAAGCTGAGGGCTAGGTGGGAGAGGTGGTCCACAACTCCCTCGACCCTTAGTCACTGCCTGGCTCCAAAGGTACTCTGTCCGGAGCCTGGCGATGGTGTGAGAGAGGCGAAGCCGAGGGCCAGGCTAGGGAAGTGATCTACGACCCCCTTGGCCCTTAGTCGCTACCTAGCTCTGGAGGTACTCCGTCCGGAGCCTGGTGACGGCGTGTCGGAGGCGAAGCCGAGGGCTAGGCATGAGAGGTGGTCCGTGACACCCTCGGCCCTTAGCTGCTGCAATGAATTTGTGGCCTCTGCAATGGATAGTCAAGGGTTCCACTATATTCCCCGTGCCATGCAGCGTGAGCTTTCATTAAATATCAGTATAATTTCACAAAATGACGTATGAATTGTGTCTTTAAAGGAGATGGTAGGGTAATGATTTTACCTTTTACCATACGTGTTTGAGTCACGCGGGTCATACCTTTCCCTGTAGAGAGGGGAGTTTTTATACCCATTTGATCTGTTTGCTATGCCTTTTAGAGGCTAGCGGGTTTCGTACCCCTTTAGCACGGAGGAATTTTCCTTCAAGATGCCGGGGTACTCATCCCGTCAGGTCCTTTCAGAACCTTTCCACCCGGCGGAGTTTTCGGAAAACATCCCCATTTGCGGGGGTTTTGGAAGTCTCTCCATTTTGGCAGAGGTTTGGTAAAGCTCTCCGTTGTGCGGAGGTTTTTTGATATCTCTCTTTTTTGGCAGAGGTTTGGTAAAGCTCTATGTTGTGCGAAGGTTTGGTAAAGCTCTCCATTTTTGCCGGAGATTTCGTAAAACTCTCCATTGTGCAGAGGTTTTTGGAAGTCTCTCCATTTTGGTGGAGGTTTGGTAAAACTCTCTGTTGTTCGGAGGTTTGGTAAAGCTCTTCGTTTTTGCTGGAGGTTTTGTAATGTTCTCCATTTTGTCGGAGGTTTTGTAAGGTCCTCCGTTTTTGCCGGAGGTTTTGTAAGATTCTCCATTTTTGCCAGAAGTTTTGTAAGACTCTCCATTTTTGTCGGAGGTTTTGTAAAGTTCTCCGTTTTTGCCGGAGGTTTTGTAAGATTCTCTGTTTTTGTCGGAGGTTTTGTAGGACTCTCCGTTTTTGCCGGAGGTTTGTAAGACTCTCTATTTTTATCGGAGGTTTGTAAGACTCCTTGGCATGTATTAATGCCGAAGGCCCTAGACACTATCGGAGCTATACAATACCTTCCAGAAAACCTAGGTAGTCTTGCCTTCTAGGTGACCTAGGCATGCTACGCCCGTGGTGTGTAGGCTTGTCGTGCTCCCGAGGAAATGCTCAGGGTGCACCGCAACACTGTCCACCAAGGATGTGCCCTGGCACGTGGCATTTATACGATCGAAGCTATGCAATACCTTTTAGGAAACCTAGGCTTGATGCCTTAGCGGTGACCTAGGCATGCTGCGCCCGCGGTATATAAGCATGTCGTGCAATGAGGATCCCTTGTGACAGCATTCCTCAGAGCACCGCATCCTCACATCAGGGCCATCTCCTGATATGCGGCGTCCACACACTATCGAGGCTACACAATACCTTCCAGGAAACCTAGAAAGTCTTGCCTTCCAGGTGACCTAGGCATGCTATGCCCGCGGTGTGTGGGCTCCACTACCTACCAGGGCAAAGCCTACCCTCCGAGAAACCTTCAGGTGACCTTGGGTTTAGGAAAGCAATGCTTACTGGTGTGTGGCACTGTCACGCCTCCGAAGAATCCCTCGGGGGCGCTGCAACTACATTACCAAGGAAGTCCCTTGATAACCAGCATCTACACACTATTGAGGCTACACAATACCTTCCAAGAAACCTAGGCAGTCTTGCCTTCTAGTTGACCTAGGCATGCTATGCCCGCGGTGTTTAGGCATGTCATGCAACGAGGATTCCTTGCGATAGCATTCCTCAGAGCACCGTATCTCCACCACCGAGGACATCCCCTGGGGCATGGTTTCGACACATGAGGCTATGCAAATGCCTTCCTGGGCACCCTGGGCATAATCTGCCTTCCAGGTGACCTAGGAATAAGCAGCGCCCGCGGTGTGTAGGCATGCAACGAGGATTACTTGCGACAACATTCCTCAGGGCATCGCATCTCCGCCACTGAGGACATCCCCCAGGGCATGGCTTTGACACCCGAGGCTATGCAAATGCCTTCCAAGGCACCCTGGGCATAATCTGCCTTCCAGGTGACCTAGGCATAAGCAGCGCCCGTGGTGTGTGGGCCTCACTGTCTACCGAGACTATGCAATGCCTTCCAGGAAATCTAGGCAGTCTTGCCTTCCAGGTGACCTAGGTATGCTACTTCCACGGTACGTGGGCTTGTCACGCCACCCGAAGATGTCCCACGGGTGGCGCCGCAACATGGTCTATCAAGGAAATCCCTTGATACGTGGCCACTACACTTCCGAGGCCGCACAATGCCTTCCAGGAAACCTGGGCAGACCCGCCCCCAGGCGACCTAGGCATGATGCGTCTACGGGAGTGTAGGGATTTTGCATGGTCATACTAGATAAGTTTTGCAGTCTACTATTGGCAACAAGAAGCTGATTGTAGTATAAAACATAGCTAGGTTATATAACTATTCATGCTAACTGAGGATGTAACTTAAGTTCTACTGCTTCTACCTAGTGGCTATCTATTGCAAAAAACTTCTAGCAGTAAGGTTGGAGGCCTCCAACATACTCTAACCTTGCTGTACGAAAGATAGATCACTAGGTAAACTACCGATAATTAATAGTGGGTGTACCTTTGTAGAAATAGCTAGTCGGGAGAGGAGGTCCTCGACCATCTCAGCCTTTAGTCGTTGCCCGACTCCAGAGGTAATCCGTCCAGAGCCTAGCGACGGCATGTTGGAGGCGTAGCCAAAGGCTGGTTAGGAGAGGCGGTTCTCGACCGCCTCGGCCCATAGCCGTTGCCTGGCTTCGGAGCCTGGTGATGACATGTCCCCGACTCAGTTCTCATTGCTGGATATAGTACCGTTGGTAGTAGGGTTGGTAGTGATGGTGCGGGGTTGAGAGGCCTGGGATTTGCCCAGGAGTTTGCCCCAGGCCTCCAAACCCTGCGTCATCCTTCGTCGGCTCCTTTTGCAGCCAGGTGTCCTGCTTGCCTTCCGAGGTATTCCTCCCAGAAGGTCATGAGGGTGTGGCAGTTGTTGGTGTTGTTGCCGCGCCCTGGTCCGTGCAGGATGCACCCGTGTGCCTCCGGGGCACCGGAGCTTGGAGTTGTCGTTGGGGTTGCTACTGAAGGTGGTGTGTCCTGGAGCCTGTGGTTTCCCCAGGGTCTCCACCCCCTTTGGGAGACTGTCGAGGCTTTCCAGTGAACCGGCTTTTGGAGCCAAAGTGGCTCTGACTATGCCTCCCCGGACGAGGTGGGCTTGAGGTTCCCTGCGCGCGGTTGGTGCTGCGAGGGCGGCATCGGGGGTGCTGGAAGGTCTGCGCACCCCGGAGTCCTGCGTCCCTTTGGAACCCTCTTTCGCCTGAGGGGTCCAAGGAGGACGCTGGGTGGAAAGACTTTCCAAAGATGTTGGCTCGCCCGGGGTATCCCAGGTGTTGTCGAAGGGGATACTTTGGGACCAAGCCCAGGTGGGAACACTCCTGGGTTCAACCACCCAGAACCACTGGAAGGCAGCCTGGTTGGCTGTGGCTTCAGCCGCATCCTCTCCTGAGGCGGCGAGGTCTTCGTTGTGCAGAGGCTGGGAGGTCTCCACGCCGTCTGGAGTTCCTGTATCGACTCAAGGTTCTGGGTTGGCCAAAGTTGGAGGAACTTTTTCCCACACAGTAGCGGGGCTGGAGCATGCATACTGTGTGGATGGCTAAGACTGCCATGCATATGGTTGCATGCTTGCAACGGTGGGTGTGACGGTTTTGGTCACACTTTGGTGGTTTTCCTGGTGGATTCCTACCTCTCTTAGTACTTCTGTGTTCGAATCCCCATGGACGACACGCTATTGGAGCAAGAGTTTGTCTTGCCCCAGCAAGTACGGTGAGAGTTTCTTCTAAGGAGGAGACTCAGCTTGGAGACAAAGTTTAAGAAGAAGGAACACCATGAATGTATTGATGGTGGAAATAATGGGTCGATCTGGAGTGAGTATCACAGCGTGACTTGATGTTTCTTCACCTCTGTGTCTTTTTTGCCATCTCGCCTCTAGCCCAGGCGACCAAGGCCCCTATTTATAGGGCCATGCGTAGTTTGGCGTACAAGTTATCACAATGTACAAATATCTAGGATTTGACTGAATTACTGGGCCTTATTCCGGATAACTACTTTCTACCCTACTTGGGAGATAAATATCCACTGTAGTAACTATCATGGTGCCTGCCCCCTGTAGGGGGCGAGCCGGTCGCCAACTGTGGCCCAGCGCCACACTGTCAAGGGTGTCAGAATAGCCTTACGCCAGGGTGTCAGCGCGACGTCTACCAGCCTAGGCGTTTAATGCCGGTCACTTCCTTGCAGGCAAAGCATGACCGGTGCTCCCCTTCTGACAAATCTTTTCTGAGGCCTGATGACTCACCGTGTAGCCTCGGGAGGCATGACTCCAGGAGGTGAAGGCTTCAGGAGGCAGGACTCCGGAAGGCTGAGCCTTCGGGAGGATGAGGCTTCGGAAAGCTGCCCAGGCGCTGGTGGGGTGGCCTGAAGGGGTCCATAACCTCCAGGGGTCAGGCCTGCTGCTTAGAGTTCGGAGGCCAAAGGCCTCGGGGGGGGGGGGGGGGGGGAGGGGGCAGGCGTGGTTCTGAGTCATGGGAAGGCTTCATAGGTACGAAGAGGTGGCACGAAGGAGCCTGATGCCTTCGGAGGTTGAGCATTTAGCTGAGGATTCGAAGATCAAGGTTCCGGAGGGACCTGGATAGTAATATTTAACCATTATCCTCAGGCTGGTTTATTTTTCCCCAACATGTACCTATACCTATATCATTTAGTCTAGTTCTAGGACTAGTCTCATCGAAAGTAACCTCATAGGTTTCAACAATTTTGTTAGTCTCCAAAATAAGCATACGGTAGCCACTTATATTTAAGAGTATGAGTGGGACATAAAAGAAAAATACCATCAGTTGATCAAGACTCAAACTTATCTAAATTTTCAGATTTCAGGACAAAACACTTATAGCCAAAAACTTTAAAATGAGATACACTATACCTATGTCCAAACCGCAACTCATATGAAGTTTTACCTAATTTAGATATTAAGAAAACATGGTTTGAAATAGAACAAGCAATAGATATAGCTTCAGCCCAAAATTTTCTAGGAGTAAAAAGTCATCTAACATGGTCCTAGCCATCTCAACCATAGTTCTATTCTTCCTTTCAAATACACCATTTTGTTGAGGTACTTTAGGTGATGAAAATTGATGTTCAATCCCTTTTTCAGCACAAAAGTGATCAAAAGAAGAATTATTAAATTCAATTCTATTATCACTTCTAATCGCTCTCGAGGATCTTTGGAGATCAACAGATAATCTAAGAACTAAACTTCTAAAATAATCCCAAGAATATCTAGAGTAGTCATCAATAATAACACGCATATACCATTTACCTTGAAAAGATTGAACACTAGAAGGTCCAACAATATTAAGCTGCAAAAGTTGACTTGACTCATTTGTTATAACCATGATAATATGTGGATGTGAAACTGAATGCATTTTACCATGTCTACAAGAAGACCAAACTAACTCGCTATCACCTTTAAGTTTAGGCAAGCAATTGTATAAGATCTAACCCACTAACTCGAGTGAGATGATATAGACCAATATGACTAAGTTTACCATGCCAAAAGATTGGATCTTTAGAAACATTAGGAACAAGGCATGTAAGCTTAGAAGAAGGTGATGCCTTAAAATCAACTTTAAGAACTCTTCCAAAACGTGAGATTCTAAAAACCGGATCACCTGAAGCATCTAAAACTTTGCATTCATTTTTGTTAAAGCACACCTCAAGGTCTTCATCAATCATTTGTGAGACAGAAAGCAAGTTAAATTTCAAGTTCTCGACTAGAGAAAAATCCTTAAATATAAACTTGTCATTTACCTGCACTAAACCTTTTGCAACAACTGATGTAGAAGAAGCATCTCCAACATTAACACTTTCAGCACGAGATGTACGTACAAGAGAGGAGAACCAATTCTTATCACCGGACATATGGCGTGAGCATCTGGAATCGACTAGCCATATGTTCTCCTTCCTGGCTCGAGAAGCCTACAAAGCAACAGAAGATGTCGAGGCCTCAGTACTGGGGTTAGTAATAAAGCATTTAGGGATCTAGTACTGAGTCACCCAACTAGAAATACGAGTAGAAAAAATACGAGTAACCCGAGTAGACTCAACTTAAGAGGCACAAGTAGGTTCAATTCGAGAAACACGAGCAGCCTGAGTAGCCTCAACATGAGAAGCCCGAGTAGGCTCATGACAAGTTACACGATTAGAAGAAAGGTGATGACTGTTTCACCCGAGGCACAAAATGAGGTGACACAACCTCACGAGGTATAACATGTGACTTTCAAAAATTAGACCTAGCCTTGAACTTGTCTAAAGCAAAAATATACTAAATGTTCATATGTACTACAATGAGTCCAAGTTTACTTAACCTTATGTGTGAATTTAGAAGAAGAAGCAACATTTGCATTCATTGTAGAAGATAAAAATTCAGAAGACTTAAAAACAATCTTCTTAGGTTCAGATTCAGCAAGTGTTTCAAATTTGCCACTACCAAGAGCTCTAATAACAGTGGGTGCATTTGTCTTAGAACGAGCATAAGGATCGAAACTCAATCCTTGTTTACATGTGCTTGACTTGAATCTAAAATCAAGTTCAGTTTTTTCTTTCCCTTAGAAAAATGTTCTAAAGTTTCTTTCAAGTAATCAACCTGTTTAGAAAGAGTTGGGCACTTATCACAAGCAACATTCATGGGTTTATTTTGTTTATGACAGTTAGAGCATGAAAGAACCTCATTAGTAATCATATCATTAGCTTTATGAGAAACTCTAGGATTAGCATCATGCAACATTAATTCAAGAATTGAGCAATTAGAACACGGAGTTGAAATAGGCAAATAAGACGTTGAACAACTAGTATTTTTATTATGTTTGCAATTCAACAGAGAAAGTTTCTCATTCTTCTTAATTTCTTCTCTAAGTTTCTCAAGAGTAGAGAAGCATGAACATCTCTAAGAGAAGTGAGCTCATAATAAATTAAGTCACATGACTTGCAAGCATCATCATCAGGAATTAAAGTTTTAAGTCTTGCGATTTTAGAATTAAGTGGTTCAATTAAAATATCATGTTTCTTATTTTCTTGTTATATTTCTCTAAGAGTGTACCAAGATGAACAACAACATTGGATAAATCATCATAAGTAGGTAATACCTCATTTCTGTTGCTATCAAGTTCATCCTCGATGCAACTTTCTTTGTTGCTTTCCATGAGACACAACCCAGTTAAATCATGTAATGTCTTGTTCTTGGATGTTGTGTCATCCTCGCTGCTCTCCAAATCAACGTCACTCAAGTTAACTTTTTTAAGTGCCAAAAGAACTCGATGCACAACCTTACGGTTGGTTGAGAAAACTCTTTTTCCTTTTGTCGTTGAAAGGGTGCTTCTTTTTCTCCTTCTCCTCATTTGATGCTTTATCTGCAAGATTAGGACAATTGGAATGAATATGTTTGAGATCACCACATTCATAGCATCTTTGAGGACCTCCACTTCGTCTCTTCCTCGTACGCACATTCTGCAATGCTTTAGAGAAACGAGTAGAGAGTAATGCTAAATCTTCGTCAGTATTCAACTCAACCTGATCATCGGTTTGTCAAGATATAGAAGATAAAGAAAAGCTTGTTGAAGAAAATTCAATATGTGACATGCTAGGTTGAGAGACCAAAGCAATTGATTTCTTAGCGTTCTTCCTAGCAAAGATATCTAGCTCATGAGTTTTCAATTTAGAATAAAGAACATCTAATGTAAGTGTAGTCATGACAGTAAATTCTCTAATAGATGTCACCTTCATCTCCCATACCGACATGTCTAAACTCCTAGCTGTTGTCATGCATTTCAGCATTAGTATATGCAACATTAACAGCACGTAGATTGCTAAGAATCTTATTAAAGCGAGCAAATAAATAATCAAGAGACTTACCGGGTTTCATCTCAAATTTCATGTATTCTTTCTTATATAAATTTTGATGTACCTTTTTAATGGTGGATAAACCTTCATGATAATCACAAAGTGCTTTATATACCCTATACGTTGATTTGAGATGTATCACTTGGTCAAAGTCGCTCCTTCCCAAGCCTGGGATGATCAAGTTCCTTGTCTAGCTATTTGCCTCGATGGTTGGCATGTTCTGTGCCATCACTTCATTATTCTTTGAAACCACATATTGCTTGTAGATCTTTTCCTAAATTGCAAAGTCCTGTGCTTGGATGTAGGCCTCCATCTTCACCTTCTAGAACCGAAATCAACTCCATGAAAAATACAAGGTTTTGTGGAATACCTATCTGAAGCCATGTTTCTAATTACCGATTAAGATCAATTAGAAAGGATTAAGACTCTGATACCGATTATAGGATTGAATATGCAAAAAATACCGAATTAGAGGGGGGTGAATTATTGTGGAAATAAAATTCAAAGATTAACTCACCCAAATCAAAAATCAATTTAAACTCAGTATTCCACTCGAAATAGATTTACATGCTCTAGTAAAAATGATGTAGAGAAAGATCTATTGGTCCAATTGACCTAAAATTTGGACAGAAGAAAACTAGATTCAAGTACAAAACTATTCCAACAAGAATAGACTCAATCGGATATGTGTATCATGAAATATTTTTAGTTGAAGCAAACTGTATCAACCATAATCGAGTAGATCAAAACCTAGTTGAGTTGACCAAAAAGCTACTCAAGATCAAATCAAAATCACTCGAAATTTTCTTAGATCAATCACTAGATATTCTAGCAAGGTTTTGGATGGATTAAACCAAGATGAAACTAGCTAAAAACTTGAAATTAATTGAAAACAAAAATCAAGCACGCAGAATATAGAACAGAGAGAACATTTCGTATCAGCAACTCATCAATTTATGAAACTTGATTTTCATTGCATAGATGAATTTGAAAGATGCCTCTCTAAAGTATCCAACAAGGATTTTACAAAATTCCAAAACATCCCTCTCTAGGGTTTCTCTATCTTTGTCTCTACTATGTTGTCTACCCAATACAATAGACCTCTCTATTTATTGGATAACCACATGCACAAACGTGACTAAATCGAACTATAACTCCAAGTCGTATTCAATCTGGTATCTATCCAACTCTAATCACAAGAGGACAAACCACTCTTGCTAATTAAGCTAATTAGCTAACAACTCTAACGTAATCATGTATGCAACATCTCCCATGCATACATGCATGTACATAACCAACTCAGAGTCCGTCTGTGACAGTAACTCTTGTCTCAAGTCTAGCCACCACACAACTCCCTCATGCCTGCTCTGACTTGAACATGAATTAATCTTCACGTCCTCTCAAGATCAAATCACCTCATGCGTCCATCGCGAAACCTTGTCTCCATATTCATTGTTCTCTCAGCTCAAACGTCCCGCATAACATCCTCAATCACCATGACCTTAGTTCCTCCTGAAACTAGTCACCGAACCTTAGTTCTTTCCTGAACTTAGTTCACCGATCCGTTATCAACCATGTTCGCCTTTGAGCAACACCTGCACATCAATCAAATAACAAACAAGTACAAGCACAAGTCCTTCCCCACTTGACTCGAGATCAGTTCACGCAACACCACGCTAACTCCAAGCAAAACCAACACGCTAACATAAACATACCCAACTTTTGATAGCGCATCGAACCATCTATGCTATCCAAGAATATCCAAGAAATATCTTAACAACTCATGAACATTATTCTAAATCACTTTGCTTTGCGAATTTCTTTGTTGAAACAAATTTTTCATCACAAGATCTCACATATTGCATTCCATCCTGCAAGCTTCTCAGTTTCCTTGTGTCAAGTCACGACATTCAGGCCAATTCAGGAAAAATCGAGGTTCTCGACCAGATGTGGTCACCTCGAACACTAAAGGAAGTTAAAAAATTAACAGGATACCTAGCAGCCTTTAGTCGATTCATCTCTAGGATGGGCGAGCGAGGGATGCCCTTCTTCAAGCTTTTGAAAAAGAATGACAAGTTTGAGTGGATGGAAGAGGCGGAGAAAGAGTTTCAAGACTTAAAAAGGTATTTAGGGCATGTTTGTTTCAGCTGGAGATTCTGAAAAGCAGCTTATAGAAGCTAGATTGTGAAAACCTGGATTGTGAAAAGCTTTTAGACTGTAGATTCTAAAAAAATTTGGTGGATAGTTTAGTAAAATGGACTTTCATATTCTATCAAAAGCTGAGAAAAACCAGCTTCTCAGATTCCCACAATCCAACCAGCAGATTTTAAAAAGCTATAATCAAAAGCTGTCTGTTTGTTTCAGCTTCAGATTATAAAAGCTGAAAGCCACAATCCGAAGCTGAAACAAACAGGCCCTTATTGTCTCCATTGATTCTAACCCCACCTAATAAAAAAGAGGAGCTCTTTGTGTACATTGCAGCTACCACACAAGTCGTAAGCATGGTCCTAGTAGTCGAACGGGATGCCCCGATAAAAAGGCCAAGATTCAGAAGCCAGTTTACTACGTGGGCAAAGTCCTACATGATGCTAAACTACTGTACCCGCAAGTGCAGAAGTTGCTATATGCCATCCTAATGATTTCCTGGAAACTACAACACTATTTCTATGTGCACAAGATCACTGTCATGATGATGTATCTGCTAAAGGATGTTATACGCAATAGGGATGCTGCTGGACGAGTCGTGCAATGGGCGGTTGAGCTCAATGAGTTTGAGGTAAACTATGTGGCATCAAGTTGGTAGTATTAGCAGAATTTTATCGCTGAATGGACAAATGTCGAAGAAATAAAGCCAAACATGGTCGAGGACCACTAAACTCTCTTCTTTGATGGATCACTTATGCTTCAAGGCTCGGGGGCTGGCATCGTACTCAAATCTCTAACGGATGACAAACTCAGGTACGCCATTCATTTAGAATTTAAAGCTTCCAACAATGTTTCAAAGTATGAAGGACATCGCTTGGAATCATGTGACTACTAATGAAAGGGGACTCACAACTAGTCATAAACCAAGTGCAAAAGGAGTACCGGTGCTTAGACAACAACATGGCGGCTTATTTGAATGAGATACGAAAGCTCAAGCAACGGTTTGAAGGGTTGGAAGTCCCACACATCCAAAGAAGTGACAATTCTACTGTTGATGAACTCGCCAGGATCAGTTCACCCCATTCTCTAACACTTGCACGAGTCTTCATCGAGAAACTCCTTAAAGCATCTATCTCGAGCTTAGATGCTACCTAACTCAGCCAGTAGTCTGGTCAGGTCAGCAAGGTAGGATCCGCAAATACGGTAGCTGCACTACTCGAACATAAACTAACTTAGATGACTCCATTGGGGCTTATCTCGAAGGTTGAGAGATCCCTGGCGATGAAGCATCTATAGAGAAAATTGCTCGTAAGTCCAAGCTATACACTTTGGTAGACGACAAGCTCTAACGAAAGGGGAGTAACGCTAGGAGATACTTGGTAACTTCAACTCTAGTTAAGTTTAGATCCGATCTGCTCCTTATAATAGGTCTATACACCTTGCTTGTACTCAAGAGAATACATTTACATCAACCTTCATACAGGACGTAGGGTATTACTCTAGTCGGGGGCTCAAAACTATCTACATCGCGTGTCTTGTTTCGTGCTCGATCCATGATCTCGAAGGTACCCTAGTCTAATTACGGACACATTGTTAGGAACAAATCTTTGACAAGAATGACTTGACTTGGCCTTCAAGGGTGACATCCATTTAATCTTGGAATGCTTCTCCCATATTCCTAAACAACAAAACATCACAAAAATATAGTAGTAACCTATTCTTTATCAAGAAAGTATGAACAACGAGGAACAAGTTCACATTTTGTGTATATGAAGGAGTGATGTCCTCATCATCCTCCCCTTCTTTACAACAAACCATCTTTGGTTTGCGTATAGCATTATCTTGTGCATAAACTTCTACATAAAGCAAAATACGCAAGGAACTCTTGTTATGTAAATCATAAGTTCTTTATCAAACAATTGCAATTCTCTTTGAAATAATTTTACCTGATCAAAATTTGCCATAGTAAACAATATTGGTATAATGTATGCATGTGTCACTTCTTGCTCCCCTTCTTTAAAAGATATGGTATTCATGGCAACGTAGTATGAATATGTTGGTGATATGCCCTAGAGGAATCATCAATTCGGATTAGATCTGTGTGTGGGCTTGATTGGATTCTGATCCATGAGGGATTAGAGTCATAATAGTCCACCAACGTGGAAGTCCCATTAGCGTGCTCTATATAAGAGGAGGCAGGGGTCGTGGACACATTGACTCTGCCACCCTAAAACCCTAGCCGCCACCTCTTCCTGACCTCCCTACAAAACTGTAGCCTCATGCAACGCTTAACACATTGACGTATGGCGTTCCATCCTTGTACATGTGCATACCGTGACAGCGCTGCTACCGTTGCTACGAAGCAACCTGAGAACAGCTAGCCAAGTGTTGTGCTGGCTGCTCATATTGCCAAAAGGATTCATTCCAACCGTGCTCAACACAAACCTTATATTCCTCGATTCCCCACCAAAGTCTCCGAAGATCATGTCGATGTTCCTCCATTGAGGAGAATCGACAAGGTGTCTTAGCTATCCATCTTTCTTAAGTCCCTCTGAATGCCAGCATAACAATTTTGCCTCTTTTGGATTCGCAAACAAATGCTCTAGACATAAAATTACAGGCAGATACCACAAAACCTTAGCAAGAATTCTTTTATTCACCTCACCATCATCTGATTTATTCTTACGCTTGTATCAAGATGCTTTGCACACTGGACATGAATGCAAATTTGATAGATCTTTACTGTAAGGATACAGTCGTTTGGACATGCATGTATCCTTTCTATGTCACACCCGGTTTTAATGGCCAAAACCAGATGCAGCTTATGTGTACCCAGGATGTTCAACAGACATAAGGACGTCACAGGTGAAGTAACAAAAGCGATACTCTTATATAATAAATGTTAAACTCTTACAACAATTGACATATATTGTCTTCTATGAAGATATCTACAGCAGAACAGAAGCACCAGTGCCCAACAATACTGCAGGCAAACGACTGGGAGACACACACCTAGAATGTCACAACCTCATCTTGGTAGTCTTCAACATCATCACTCACTGAGCAACATCACACATGTCGCATGGCATAGGAAAAATAGCAAGTGTGAGCACATGACGCGCTCAACAAGTGTGGGAAAGATAATGATATGCAGGCTTATATCAAGAATAGGCTAACACATGATTTATTTACGTAAATGCAAGAAATGAAAACATATTTGGACTCAAAAAGCATTAAACAATTATTAAGTGAATGTAACCGATACAGTGCAACACCCAACATACAATGCTCCCCACCTTGCATACCATAACCATCTAGTACTCCCCGTACTATAACCAAAACCACAACCAAACCCATAACCACAACCCATAACCACAATCCACAACCAACTAATCATGTCAGGATCCAAATCTCTCATAACCGTGAGCACGACTGTTATAACAGTTTTACACTCTGTAGAGGTTCTACAACTTTCCCACGAGTCATGATTTCATCACCTGCAAGCAGATGACTAAAGTCTCCATGTTGTAATGCTGGCCAAGCACTATACACACGACAGTGGTGTGTTGCCAGGAGATCACTACGAAGCCTTTACAAATAATCCTCCAAGTATGTGTCACCAACACTCCAGGTTTCACCACTAGGTGCTACTACCTAGAAGCCCCCTCTTGTGCCATGTGGTTTCTGAGAATTACCTTCCCTCATCCACTCCTCCCATCTGGCCCACACAACACTGGAATAACCCTTATTAATCAGCTAAGCCTACCTATATCGGTCTCGTATTTGTAGGGAACTTCTCGAGTTGTCGCTCCATGAACCGGTCCTTACTTAGGTTACTTGAGCAAACACTAAACCAACAATATAATCATGACAACCACAAAAACCACTTTGCTCAAGGCCTAGGGTTCCATGTTGCTAGACCATTAATAGATTAACGACCATTGTTGCATAATTTCATTAATCAAGTATTTGACACTTCACAGTATCCCAAAAGCATGGCTAAGCAATCTACCCACCAAAAATACCTAACCATAAACCATCTAGGTTCCAAGGGATGATAAAGGAAAATCTAGGGAAAACCCTAACATAGGTGACTACCCATCATATTGACAGACACTGCATCCAATTTTGTAAAACAAAACAGTTTAAATCATAGGTTCAAGATGATTAAGGACACTTGCCTTTTACCCAATGCTGCTCAATGTTGTCGAAATCTTCTTGAAATCTCTCGAACTTCTCTGGAATGCTATCAACTAATTACGAGAATTACAGACAAACAACACAAAGGAAAACACTAAGAACAACGTACCAAACATCATTAAAACACTATAGTTGGATAGGTATGATTTTAGAAACATTTAGATGAAAGAATCGCCTAAATCGAAGTTAAGATAAAAAGAGAATAACTTTCGGGAGATAGATTAGACTGAAATGAAAATGCTAATTTACCAGAACTATCTTCCTATGGGAAAAGACTTTATTGCACAATCACTACATCAGACTTGACAACATCATTGCGCAAGATTCAAGAAGTGTAGGGCAGACCAGACTTCGCTGACTAGGCTAAGGAGAATGATGTGGCGCTGACTTGGCATGCTATGCAAGTAGCATCTTGTATTAAAGAATGGATACGTTGAGATCTAGTTTCGACCACCTATGATCAAATGGCCGGTGTTACACTTCTAGGTTAAGAATACTACTGGTGACTCTATGTAGTGATGGTGGTTCGGGTTTCGTCGAAGACATTGATCGGACATGTGTCCACTAACATCGATGTCGGGCTTCAGTTGTGTTTTAGTGAAACGAGGGAAGCATAGCGTAGAACGTGGAAAGACTAACTCAACGATATGGTTGATTTTGGAAGGGGTCATCCGAGGTAGCGGCAAAACAGCGATGACTACTGCTAGGTTTGGTGGTGACCGTGAATAGACGTAGCAATGAAGATGCTCGCGTTTCAGGAGATTGGCTATGAAATTTGAGAAACCGTTTGAAAAGAGATGTTCATATATCCCAGGAACACAATGCTATGGCATTGGTTTTGGTAAATCTACCTTGAGAGGTAGAATGATCAGCGGAGATGAGATGGATGACGGTTGCGACATACTATGGTTGGCAATCACGTTCTGGTCGTGTTGTTGCGCAAAAAAGGGATGGGCTCCTAGGGTCATGTAGAAGATTCGATGGGAAACACCGTGATGCAGTTGGTGCATCCATACGGCTTTCAGGTTGACGGGGAATGCGAATGCAAATCCGGTGTGCGTGTAGAACACATCCAGAAACCGGACAGCGAGCATGTCGACCTTGATTTCGATGGTTTGGCTACTCTACTGGCCAACCTTCTTGGTGAAGGTGTGGGGAACACCATGGGACATGTGCTGGTGAAAGGGCATGGCAAACGGTGCACTAGTTGGCCGGGAACGTCGATGCCAGTCTGCTACAACATGGCTGTCCGCGACGGTGATGACTGTGGCGGCGTAGATCGGGCTTTGGCCGGGGCTAGGGCTCGGATAGAGACTTAGTATGATGGTAAAATGGTAGTAAGGGAGGAGAAGAAGGGGTCCTCACCTTGGTTCGATGGTCGAGGAAGGAGGATTCGCGAAAGAAGACAACGCAGTAGTGCATCACGCGCGGCGGCGGCGCATGGATAGGGCAGAAGCGATGTCTAGGGCTTGGTGGCATGTAATAGGGGTAGGAGAGGGCGTGCAACTCATATTTATAGGGCTAGGGGTGGCTGATTGAGGTGGAGTCCAATCCGAACACGAATTGGATTCGAGCTCGAGTCGGTTACGGTTTCTTTTTTCGTAGTTCTCTATTCCGAGGATGATATCTCGATCGTCTGGACTCCAAATTGGACGTTTCTAGACTCTAAATTATTTTACTAAAAAATATCTACAACTTTGATATTGTCAAGATTTGTATTTGAGGCCGTTTTGAACTTAGAAACTTCATGAGAAGATGAGGTTGTCTAGGACTCCGCGAAAATTTGTAGATTTCGTGGATCCTTTGTGTTGGGCCTTCTAGACGACTTGTGTGCCAGCCAAGGGCTTGAGCTAGGGTAGGATTGGGTCTAATGGCACCTTAGGAATATCTAGGGTTTTAGAAAAGAAACTTTTACAGAGAAATTTGAATAGGGTTTGAATTTGAATTGAACTTGGAGTGAATTTAAGAGAAAAGAAAAATGAGGGTGAACAAGAATAGGACTAGATAAGGAAATTTGAATTTGGATTTGGGTAGAATTTGAGAAAAGAGAGAGATTGGCATTAAACATGGATTTGGATAAGATTTGACTTGAGCTGGAGAAGGATCAGGTATGATCAAGGATTGAATAGATGATGAATTCAAAGATTTTGAATTCCAACCATTAAGATCCTTAACTTATTCACTATTGAGTTTTGTAAAAACCTTTCCAAAATATTTTTTCACTCAAAACACAAAAGAGAAAAAAAAGAAAAAGAAAAAGAAAAAGAACTCTAATGCATTTACCTAGCTCCTAATAAAACTCAGCATACAATGCACACAAAATAATAACCTATATTGATTGATTGATTAAGAAAATAGGTTTTAAACCTATGCTACTAGTGAAGCTATTCAATAATCTTAGAAAATTAAAAAAGTTGTAAATTCTGAAAATCAGGGTGTTACATTCTACATCCATCCCCAGTGGACAAAAAACCTACTTTGCTTCATATGTGTTTTTGGGACGCTCGTTTCCATCTGGAAGCATGTCTAATAGGAGATGTAATAGCATCGTTAAACTCTTATTTGACAAACCATAGCTTGCTTTCAATATAAGAAGTTCAAGCACGGATGATAATTTTGTGTATTTCAGCTTCCAGTTAAGTAACAACGATTTCTCCAAGTCCTTAATGAAGAACATAAATTTGTTAAAGTATTTCTAAGAACTAAAGTTCATGTTTGCATCGCAAAACATCTAAGCCAACCTATCATCGTCATCTACACCATCACAATCATCATATGCACCAAATTGCTCATCATCTTCTCTTATTTTGTTGACTTTGGGTTCTTCAACGATACCAACATCTTCATGTAATACATTCTGCTCTTCACCATGTCTAGTCCAACACGTGTAGCCAATTTAAAGCCCATAATAATCAAGTGCGCTTGAATCTGTAGGGTTGTGTTATGTTTTGAAAAGGATCTTTCATTTCTACAATCACAACAAGGACAATATATAAATTCAACACCCTTCTTCAAACGATCCTTCTTGGCAACTGTCAAAAAAGTCATTACACCATCAAGGTACCCTTGGTTCATACGAGAACCGTACATTCAATCTCAATCCATCTAAAAATGTATGACGTAAATTAGTGTTAAATTAACCTAATAAAAGAGAGAAACGTAGCTTTTTGTCGAAAAAATGGAGCTACCATGCATGTATTAACCATAAAAATGAGAATTAATTCAAAAATAATTACTGATTATCATTACATTATATACATGTATGCATTAACCATACAAATAATTATCATCTACATCATCAAATACAAACAAATATATATCATCCAAAAAAAATCTAGATCTAGATCTAGATAGTTATCCAAACAAAATATAGATCATCTAAACCAAATTAGAATATAATGTTCACCTTGGAGTAACAAATACCTATGAATTTTCAAGTTTCCACCAAAATCTAGCAATATTTTGGTCAAAACCATCGACGTCTTCCTCAAATAGTTGCACACAACACATAGAGGGGGTCATCTGTTCTGTTTCAGACAAGCTCGAGCAGGAGCAAGGGGGATGATATAGCTAATAGTACATACAATTCCAAACTAGAGTCATCTATACTAATACAAACGGCTCATAACGGAACCATATGTATTATTGGTATTAGTGCAGATGGTCCCAATTATGAGTCATTTGTATTAATAATATACATGGTTCTAGTTTGGAATTGTCTGTACTATTAGTATTAGTATAGATGATTCTAAATAAGAATCGTCAGCATTACAAGTCTGTACTAAAGTGTCCCACTAAGTTGGGATTGCTTCTCGTTATTTTCTAAGATGGATCTAGTTTGGAGCCGTATGTGGTAATCTTTTCACAGACGGCTTCGTAGAACAATCTATACAGAGGCATCCCACTAAATATGGGGTTGACATTTACTTGGAAAGCGTTTTAGCACCCTCGATCACAACTCATGGATTCAAGCTCATAGATATGTGCTATTCAACTATAACCAAATTGGTCCTTACCTTCAGTAACCTCTAAACCATTTGTTGATTTCTTATGTTAGAATGTTTATGTGCTCAATTCCTAACATGGATATGTACTAATTAATTGTTATGCTATGTAGAAAGTATCATGAGTATATTTTATTAAGTTGAATATGAAGGCCAAAAAATATTGAACGTGTGCACCTTGAGACATTTCATGACTGGTTTAGGATACATGTAAGGGGAATTGTCTTTGTATATACTTTTTAACCATTTGATAACTTGCATAGCATTTAAATTCAATGTGTGAATAACTGGTTCAGGATGTAATGGCCATGGAGAAATTCTATCAGAAGAAATTCATAAAGGCCCTCATATGCATGTTACGATATATATATATATATATATATATATATATTAGCTATCTTAGAAATGGATATAACTTTTGCACAAAATCTTGTGATGAAGGGAAATCTACTCAAAGTAATGGGTTAGTTGTTGTTGCTGAGATTTCTAGTTTCACTAGTGTGAAGGATGTAAATCCAATTATTGGCAAAGTTTCATACTATGGCAGCATCATTGACATAATTGAGTTAAATTATAGCAGAAAAGGATGAATAGTGTTATTCAAATGTGATTGGATCAATTTGTCTTGGTGTATAGGTATTAATAAAGATAAATAAAGGGTTGCCCTTGTGGATTTTAATCACTTGTCTAATACTACCAATATTTTGACTGATGAACCATTTGTCCTCGTATCATAAGCTACACAAGTTTATGTTCGAGATCCTATAGATCGAGATTGCCATGCTGTTGTCCAATCAAAACCAAGGGATTTCTATGACATGGATATTACAAATTGTGAAAATGAGGAAGATGTATGTCACCAAACAGACCAAGTTGATGTGATGAGCAGCATTGCCAACGTTGATGCTGATTGTGGCAATAATTATCTCACTAGGAAAGATATAAATGGAATAACTATTGATTTGACTACTAGCTCTCTACAGTATGGTTGCATTTTCGTGATCTAGTGCAATCTTATAATACTTGATATTTGAATTGCTCTTTTATCACTTATTATTCTGTTTTTATCTAACAATTCTTATATATTTGATCTTATAATATTTATTCTTGGCAATTAAGGGAGAAAAATGGAAGGGGTAGTTAGAAGTGGAAGTCCAGTGACAAATGAGTATGAGCATAAACGTAGGAAGTTGATAGCTGAAAATAATGAAGTCCTTTTAAAATACAACCTGTCACAACTAGCAACACATTTGACAAGGAACTCCAAGAGAGTGAGACATACTCCATCAAATGTGCAGAGTGAACCTGCTGATTCTCAGTACGTACCAGAATTTTTACTTCACTAACGAAGATGGACTGAATCAATCAAATGATGAGAATGAGCTGAACCAATTAAATGAGGGAGATGATCTAGACCAATATGTTGATGGTGAAGTTGAGTCATCAGACACAAGTACTTGTTTCTATCTTATTTCCTCTACAAATTCTGCAGGTGCACTTTGGATAAGTGTAACAGCCCAGTTTCTAAAACCAAAGAAATAAAAACTTCTTTTATAAAGAAAATAACAAGGTTTTGCAAAACTAAATATATAAACCCTAAGTGTGTATTTGCATATATGTATAAATACATGCATATGTGTATATATGTATAGCCATATATACATAGGAAAGAGCTATCTTCTTTATAAGAATATATAAGTATATATATACAAAAACAAATGATTGCTTATGTGGCCCTCACCCTCTCTCTCACTGCCAGCCGGATCCACTTGTCATACCTCTATCTTCCTCTCTGCTCTCTTCTCTCTTTTCGTCTGGCAATAGGCACAACCGAGGAGGTCACTGTGGAGATCATCGTGTTTGAGCCAGAGATCAAGCAACGAGTGCCAAAACGCATTCATATGACCCTCTAGAAGCTCAGGCCCACACCAAAATCGATAGAGCCCGTGCCAGCTACGATATGACCTCAAGAACAAATCTGCCAGCTGCACAAGACTCTGCTCAAATTCGCAAACAAGAAAGAGATAAGCCAAGGATTCAAAGGGGAAAGATTCCAGAAGCTATACGTGAGATTTGGCCCATTCTATCTGTGCCCATTTGAATCAAGAGATAGAGCTTAGACCTCTGCCGCCACCGCAAATTGAAACCAAGTTGATTACGCGCAATTGTGCCCTCCCGTGTATAAATATGCAGCCCTAGAGGTTCTAGAGCATTGCACAACTTTTGCCAACCTCCCTGAGCCAAGAGCGTGACCACAACCCCTAAACACTAAACTCTCTAATGGATCCAATCTGCATGTCTTGTTCTAACTCATTAAGTGTGTGACCTGTTAGGCTTATATACAAATGGCTACGACATGGAAACCCCTTTTTGAATCGAAATCAGTAGCAGTCCCTAGCAAGGCTTATTGAGTCCTGAATATACATAAACATCATATCGGTTGAACCATGATATACACTTGCACCAATCCTGTTGCCACACAATACCAGTCAAGATTAAGACGAGACACATGCCATCCTTGTGATAGCTTGACCAATCACTCAATCTTGTAGCGGATTACTCAACTCATGATCAACTCTTTAATTACATTGGAATGGCCATTCACTTTCTAATCCAACCACATTGAGGGGCTCAGAGATATCTCTCATGTTATGTAAGAGGGGCAAATTCCATCTTGATCGCTCACACCCCACATCATGTTTCATGGCAAATCCGAAAGCTACCTTTATGACTACCTAGTTATGTAATAGCGTTTGGCAGCTCTTAAGTGTGCCATTACACATTTTGGGGATCAATGATGATCTCAGGTCTAAGGATCATGCATATACACCATTTGAGATTACAACTAATGGCATATCATATAACAATCCCAATAGTATCTCAAGGTGGGTCTATCTAACACCATGTTCTTTAACATGTGTCCACATTAGTTATTTGATTTATCTATATTTATGATTTGTGAAACAAGATCATCAACAAATACATGTGCTAGTCTGTGATTCATTATTATCCCACATAATGATATAAGACTAGAGATCATTTAGAATAACATCACAATAAAACAAAGAGGTTCACAAACAAGTCACATACTTGCTAATCAATGTAAATTATAATTATCGAAGAACCTGAATAGCATATTATTCATAAGTAAATAAATATAGACATGATACAATCATCTCTATGATTGACTCTAGGGCATATCACTAACACGGTGGCCAAACAGGAGCGCGTGGGAGAGGGAAGGTGGGCCGATGTCACGGGCCAAAGAGAGGAAGGCTAGGGGTGTGCTGAATTAGGCTGGGAGAGAGGAAAGAAGGGGCCCGGGCGGAGAGTTTATCTTTTCTCTTTTCTATTTCTTTTGTGTAATTCCTTTCTGAAATTCTTTTAATCACTTTAGTTATTTCTTTGGGTCAATTTACTAGATGATTTACTTTATTGATTTATTTGGTTTATAATTAGAGGGACATCGAGATAATATCTTTTGAGAAATTTAATATGGCAATTGTTGGGTTGTTACAATGCCACTACTATCCTAGAGTTCACATGGGAAGGCGTTTATGTGAAATTTTAGAAAATGACTTTACGATTGTCTAGCTACAAGAAAAAAAGTGCCTCTACTATATTAAAATTTTCCTCTAAAAGCCAGTTTCTGATGTAACATTATCTTTATGTTGGGATTAAGCATGTTCATGTTTTACCCATAGGGTTAACTAATCTTTTGCTTATGGTTTATATGTCTACTTGGTCATTAATGATCAAGATTAAATGCCTTTATCCAAATATCAACCTTGTGGCCAATTTTTTGCTATACATCCGAATATATTCTCCATTGAGTCAGAAATATATATCCAATGTATAAGTACTGTGAGTACCTTTGTACTCATGGTGCTATGTTAAAGTTTTTGCAGGTGAGGACGATGCCTTGTTTGGTTACTTTTGCCACATCAGTACTAGTGAAAGGCAAGAGTCGTTGCGCTAACTACGGTGGTGCTTATGGGCAATGTGTCACCGGCCTTTTGCTTTCTTTTGCTATAAGTTCTGCTGCGATCTCTATGTACTAGCACTCGATAAAAACATGTTATGTAATACTGATGGGAAATGATATAAAATTGGTTGATGATGCCAATCTTCATTAAGAAAAGAGTATGTCAATGAAAGATCTCGGAGAGATAGCATATATATTGGGCATAAAGATTTATAGAGATAGATCAAAAAGGCTAATTAGATTAAGCTAAAGTTGATACATTGATAAGGTATTGTTGGGGGAAAATAAACCAGCCTGAGGACAATGGTTGAAGATTGCTATCGAAGGTCCCTCCAGACCCTTTGGTCTTCGGACCCTCAGTAGGAGGCTCGGCTTCCGGAGGCTATGGGCCCCTTCGAGCCACCTCTCCGGTACGTATGTGGCATTCTGAAGACTCGAAGCTACAGCAAATCCCTCCAGAGCCTTCGGCCTCTGGACCCTCAGCAAGAGACCTGGCCCCCAGAGGCTGTGGACCCCTTCGGGCCACCCCTTTGGTGCATGTACGGCCTTTCGAAGCCTAAAGATCCAACCGATCTTTGGAGATAATATCAGGAAAGAAAAGACACTCCCTTGCAGCTGACCGGACGCGAGGTGATAGGCGATTAATACCGGTGCAAGTGGTACTTATCCTTACACCCCAGTGTGATGAAAGTCGTCCTTACACCCCCGGTAGAGCGGTGTCAGTCCGCAATTGGCGACCGGCTCACCCCTCAGGGGTTAGGCACCACAATAGTTACCATGGTAGATATTTATCTTCTATATAGGGTAAAAATTAGTTATCTGGGATAAGACATAGTAATTCGGTCAGATCCTAGATATTTGTACATCATGATAACTTGTATACTAAACTACGTACCACCCTATAAATAGGGGGTCATGGTCATGTGGGAAGGGAGGCCACAAGGAGAATGTTCAAGGCAATACACAGGCCACAAAGGTGCCCAAACACTAAATCACACTGTGATACTCCCCCCCAGACCGATCCATTTTTCTACTATCAATACATTTGTGGTGTTCCTTCCTCTCAAACTTCCTCTCCAAGATTGAGTCTCCTCCTTAGAAGAAACTCTCGTCGTACTTGCTGGGACAAGATGATCTCTTGCTCCAACAGTGCATCGTCTGTGGGGACTTGAACACAGAAGTGCTAAAGAGAGGTAGGAATCCACCAGAAAAAACCTCCAATGCGCTAGCCGCCATATCCACCGTTGCAACCATGCAACGATATGCGTGACTATCTTAGCCATGCACACCGCGTGCACCCTCTAGCCCTATTGCCGTATGGGATGGCGTTCCTCTGGCCTTGAACGACCTAGAACCTTGGGTCGGTACGGAAACTCCAAACGGCATGGAGCCCTTTCGGCCTCTGCATGACAAAGACCTCGCTGCACCAGGAGAGGTCTCAGCCGAGGTTGCAGCCAAGCAGGCCGCTTTTAAGTGGTTCTGGGCAGTCTAACCCAGGGATGTTACCGCCTGGGTTTGGTCCCAAGGTATCTCCTTTGACAAAACCTAGTATGCTCTGGGCGAGTCAACATCTTCGGAGAATCTGTCCACCCAGCGTCCTCCTCGGGCCCCTCCGGCGAAAGAGGGTTCCGAGGAGGTGCAAGGCTCCGGAGTGCACAGACCCCGCCAGCGCCCCCGACACAGCCCTCGTGACGCCAACCGCACGCAGGGAACCCCAAGTCCACCTCGTCAAGGGAGGCATAGTCTGAGCCACTCCGGCTCCGAAAGCTGGTTCACCGGACGACCTCGACGGTCTCCCCCAAAAGAAAAGAGGCCCTGGGAAAATAATTGGCTCCGGGGCGCGGCGCCCCTGGTAGGGACCTCAACGTCAACCACAAGCCTCGGTACCCCTGGAGGAACACGGCTGCATCCTTCACAGACCAGGGCACAGCCAAAACATCAACGACTGTCGAACCCTCACGACCTTCTGAGAGGAGTACCTCAGAAGACAAACAGGATACTTGGCCACAGAGGAAACTAGCGATGGACGGCACAAGGGTCGGAAGCCTGGGGCAAACTCCACCACCAACGGTGTAATATCCCAACAACGAGGACTGAGTCGGAGAACGCCGTCGCCAGGCTCCGGAAGGATTACCTCTAAGCCGGGCAATGGCTAAGGACCGAGGGGGTCAAGGACCACCTCTCTCAGCTAGCCTTCAGCTCCACCTCTGACATACCATCACCAGGCTCAGAACGGATTACCTCCAGAGCCAGGCAACAGCTAAAGACTGAGTGGGTCGAGGACCACCTCTCCCGACTAGCCTTCGGCTCCACGTCCGACATGCTGTCGCTAGGCTCCGGACGGATTACCTCTGGAGCCGGGCAATGGCTAAGAGTTGAGGGGGTTTAGGACCACCTCTCCTGGCCTAGCCGTAGACTTTGAGGCCTTCAAGCCTCATAATAGAGGCCTTATTCTGGTAAAGGTACGCCCACTATTACCTATCGATAGTTTACCTAGTTGGTCTATCTTTCGTACAGTAAAATCAAAATATGTTGGAGGCCTCCAACCTTACTATTAGAAGTTTTTACATCAAATAGCCACTAGGTAGAAATGATAAACCTAGATTACATCCCTGTTTAGCAGTAAGCAGTAGAACTTAAGTTACATCTTCATTTGACATGAGTTATGAATAGTCATCTGACCTAACTATGTATTATACTGCAATTAGCTGCTTATTGCCAATAGTAGACTACAAAACTTAACTAGTACATAACCATGCAAAAACCCACGTATCGCGGACGCAGCATGCCTAGGTCACCTGGAAGGCAAGACTGCTATAGGGATCGGTGACGTCCTAAGAGGGGGGTGAATTAGGACATAAAACTATTTCAGCTCCAAAAAACAACACAAGATAAACCTATATCAATTTCTATCTAAATGTGCTCTAGGTTTATCTAGTGTGTCTACTCTACTGATCAAAGCGCTTGCAACCTATCTTAGAAGGTAAACTGCAAGTAAGTAAATGCAGAAACGTAAATAAGGTAGAGAGAGCAACCTTGGCACAAGGATTTTTCCCGTGGTATCGATGGCATAAATGCCACCCCAAGTCCACGTTGGAGCTCCACAAAGGATATTGTCGATGTATCAAGAACCGGGGGTCCCTGAGTCCCGAGGCCAGGCCAGCCGTCCGCCATGCGTCACCATCCCGCGAGGTCCTTCTTGCGGGATGAGGAAAATCTGAGTTCCGGGAGAGAGTGCTCGGGGCTGCACGAGCCTCTGGTCTCCGAGCACCCCAGTTCCCCGATGACCCGCAGAGTCCAAGTACCGGGAAGAAAGTGCTCGGGGAGGTGCCCGGTCGCCCCCGAGCACCCTAGTCCCCCGACGATCAGAAAAGCTAAGTTCCGGGAGAGAGTGCTCGGGGTTGCACGTGGCAGCCCCCGAGCACTCGGTTCCCTGAAGGGTCAGTGCAAAAGTGCTCGGGAGAGAGTGCTCGGGGTTGCATGTGGCAGCCCCCGAGCACTCGGTTCCCCGAAGGGTCAGTGCAAAAGTGCTCGGGAGAGAGAGCTCGGGGTTGCACGTGGCAGCCCCCGAGCACTCGGTTCCCCGAAGGTTCATGCGAGAGTGCTCGGGAGAGAGTGCTCGGGGAGGTCAACGGAACCCCCGAGCACTCGGTTCTCCGACGACCCAGGGAGGCCCCCGAGGGGCCCACCGATGAAGCGTCTACCAGTCAGAGGTCCAAGGCCGCATTAAATGGGCACGCGTGGCCTGACATATCCAGCTGCTCCCACCGCAGCGTCAGCTCCTGCCATGCTTTGGCAGAGGGGCGTGGGGCTATTAATTGCATGGGTCATGTCCCGTATCTCCTGTTGTGTCCTAAGATAGCATTGTCAGGATCAAGGCGTTCCGCCTACCGCCCTGCCGTGGCAGAGGAACAAGATAGGACGGGCACGCCGGGTGCCCCTGTGGCTGCCCGGTGGGCCCTCTCAACGGCGCCCGTTGACAGGGCGTCCACAGTGACAAGTGACCAGACGCGCGCCGCGCTTTTTTTTCCACCGCCCCAGTCACTTCGCCCAGAAAAAATGATGACGCCTTTTTCGGTAATGGCGTCTTGGAACTTGTACCCCTTCCTTCCCGTTCGGGGCATGTCGTAGCCGGCGAAGGCATAAAAGAGTCGACACACCGGAGGGACAAGAGGAGGGTGTAGAAGAAGAGAAAGAGAGAGGGCGAGCCCCACAACGAACCAAGCCAACAGACGAAGACATTGTGAGCTAGCTTGAGCAGAGCTTCTGCCGAGAAACGAAGAGCCTCAAGCTTTTAGTTAGACACAATATTCTTGTAACCAGATACATCCTCGGGGGACCTCCCTCAGGACAGTTAATTCATCCATACAGGAGTAGGGTTTTACGCCCCCGTGCGGCCCGAACCTGTCTAAACTCCAGTGCATTTATTCCTCTTTGCACTAGGTCAATCATCCCCCACCACCGGCCGTCGCATCTACATCCATTTTCATTTATTTCTCCGACGAACTTATTCAGGATCATCCCCCCGGCCGAATCTCTAAAAAGGGGTCTCTCGGGATCCCTGCGATAGGAGTTAATCCTCCGACAGATATGCTCCCAATCGGCACCCAGTCATGAACTTTAAGCCACTGAGTCACAAAGACAAGACCTCCACCCGGATGAGCCACCAAGCCACCAAGGTAAGGTTTCACCACTAGCCTTTGTTCAGGTTGCTCGCCGCTGTGATCACTTCAGAGCTTGAGCTACAAAGGCAAGGGTCTCCGCGTCCCTGTACAATCACCTTGCTGCCGCTCCACACCAAGTCGGAGGGTCAACAAGCTTGCCGGTGAGTCACCAAGACTCCAAGGTGCCAACATACCAAGAGATATACTGTTGGATCACTCCTTGATCCACTCTCTAGGTAGCAATCACCTAGCAACTCACTCTCTAGGCCTATAAGCGCTAATCACTCACTAATCTTGTGCTTAATCGCCTTGGATGATCACTTTAAACACTATGGTGACTTGGATATCTTCTAAGGTGTATATGAACTTCTCTGGACTCCAACATACTCAAATGACTAAGTGGAGGGGGATTTGTAGCCTCAAACTCATGCACTAGTTGTTAACCCAATGACTCTAAAAAGCTGTTAACACCGGATGATCCGATGAGAACAGTAGTACTAATACCGGATCATCTAGTAAGTACACTCTCACAAACTAGCCGTTGGAACCCCACTCAAACCTCTGTGAACACCGGATTATCCTATGATGACTCACTGAACACCGGTCAAATGCTCTGGATTATCCTATGTGTATATGTTCATTTTGGTGCTCTCTTGAAATAATAGTCCGGTGTGTTCATTTGTGAACACCAGATCATCTGGTGAGTGTAGCAAAAGAAACTAGCCGTTGGAACCCACTCAGACTCATCTGTGAACACCGAATTGTCATGTGATAACTTACTGAATACCGGACAAATACAACAAAGTATCCTATGTGCATATATTCATTTTGGAGCTCTCTAAAAATAATAGTCTGGTGTGTTCATTTTGTGAACACCGGATCATCCGGTGAGGCAAAAGACTCCTCTTCAGAGTTTCTATGAATACTGGGCTGTTTTCATTATTCTCATCGGATTATCCTATACAGCACAGGACTAATTTTTATGTGAGCACCGGACTATCCGGTTAGGTAAACTTCAGTAGAACAACGTTATATATTTTGGGCATAACTTTTTGCTCTGAACTCTGATTTTGATGATCTTTGGTTCTACGGAAAGCTTGTGAAGAGCTCTACAAAATTATATAGAAATCCATCCCATTTGATCACATCAAAATTTATGGAACAAGTCCGATTCATTTCTCTCTTTGTTCTGCCTTTGGTGACTTTTCTTTTGTTGCATCTATGAGACTTACTAAAGCATATACTTGACAAATATGTTAGTCCCAATGTCTATATTGTTATTAATCACCAAAATCATAATTATGGCTTAATAGAGCCATTTTCGTTATAATCTCTCCCTTTTTAGTGATTGATGACAACACAACCAAATCAAGTAGCAAATAACAAATGATTTCAAATGTAAAGATAATAAATGAGCACAAAGTCTTACCACATTGTTTGGATGGATGTTCTTACCACTTAGTCCCCTTTTGTTGTGGCTCCCCCTTTCTCTATTGCCACTTTCTCCCTTGATTTGATGTAAGCAAGAGCTTCTCCCCCTTTTTTAACCTGCATGTATCTTGCACTTGCTACAATCCCCCTCATTGTTCATCTTGCATTCCTTGCTTTGGTCGTCAAACTTCTCCTTTTTTATCAATAATCTTCCATAAAGGACTATCTGCACATGTTGAACTTAAAGAGACAAACACTAGAGCACATGGAAGGGAACTTCACAAATCATGATCCAATTAAAAACGATACCAGTTGTAGGAATCTCACTACAAAAGAATTATACCAATTGAAAGGGATAAAAGCACATGGATCATAATTCATAAAAATCACATAATATAGTCTAAACTCCCCCTATATGTGTGCATACACATGATGAGAAGGAAACATATGCACAACTAGACAATATATTAAGATAGGAAGTTTAAGCTATATTATGCATGGAGGTAGCTCAAAAGAACAAAGATTTGACAATGATACCAATTGAAGCATTTGGGCATTGTATACCTCCGGGGACATGTTGATTGCTCTATGAGACTACAAAAGATGCAACTTGAAACACATGTTAGTCTCAAAATCACAACCTATATGATATACTCCCTATAAAAATATGTGCATACAAGTGTCGAATATTTGTGAGATATATGAACATGTTACTGATAACATTGGAGACTTATCCTATAGATTGGATCATGACACATAAAAGATATCAATTGAAAAAACTAGTGCTATGTAAGGGACCTACAACTAATAAACCATGTAGGTTGCTCATGGATAAGAGAGAAATACAAGTAACCTACCATATGAGACTTACACTAGGCATTGCAATAAATTGAAATAAGCACATGCAATCCTAGACAAAGCAAATGAGCTAGAATCAAAACAAAATGCACGAACAAGAATCTAGCTACACTTACCTCTTTTACCTTTGGATGTGGATTTAGGTATGTGATGATCATAATCTTCATCAATGCACCCATCTTGTACATTTGGCTTCTCTGCTTAAATCTTCACTTCATCTTGTAAGCCAAGCCTCCAAATCCCTATAGCTGTCTCGGGCTTCAAGTTTTCTTTGGAACCCAAAATGATTGGGACCCCTTCATGTTGGTGATGACTTCCTTGAGCACCCAAATGGGTTGGTTCCACCTCCAATTCTTCTTCCCAATCATGTGTGCAACTACCTTGCCATTTTTCTTCTTCTTGAGCTTGTAGTGATTGCTCTTTATCTTGTTCTTGTAGTGAGCTTGGTGTAGAGGTTGGAGGTTTTGTTGGAGAGGTTTGTCATCTTCTTCTTCTCCTTAGTATCCTTCACTTGCTTGCATTGGAAGGATTGTGGCCTTCTTGATGGCATTTGAAGCATGTCACGGTTGACCCCTCCGCAAGTTTTTTCACCATGAAAGCACGGTTATCTTGAGGAGGTTGGACATGTACTTTGCCCTTCAATCTCGCCAAGTGCTCTTTGAGTTTCTCCACTTCTTGCTTGAGCTCATCATTATCTTGTGCAATGAGTTCATTAGATTGTTCTACAACAACATTCTCAACATAAATCTCATTGCAAATGAGTGAGCTAGATAAAGCATACAAATCATCACAAGAAGTGGAAGTATCTACCTTAGGATTATAATTAAAAATAGATATAGATTGCTTCAAAAGGACCTTAGTTTGAGATTCAATGCACTCAAATTTAGCCTTAAGCTCTTCATGCTCCTTATTTAGCAAATTGAAGTTGCACAATAATTGTTCATAATTAGAAACAAAGGTAGCATGAATGTCATTAAGTACATTTAATTTCTTAAGCTCTTTTGATTATTTCTTAAGGGTCCTTTGTTGCTCATTGATCAAATGAAGGAGTTCATTATAGGAGGGAGAATCCTCATCGGATTCATTATCACTTACATCACTATCCATACCTTTGGCCATAAGGCACTTGTGAGATGGCTTACGAGACAACTTATGTGATGATGATCTTAAGGAAGATCTTCTCTTATAGGAGTGGATGGTGATGCTCTCATCACTTGACCTTGAATCTTCATCATCATTCACCCATCTTCCTATGCTTGTGAATGCTTTTGCTCTTCCCCTTGTCTCCCTCTTGTTCTTCGTCTTTTTCTTCTCCTTCTTAATATGATCAATTATTTTGACCAAGTCCTTCATGGAGATTAAGTGATCAATCTTGGCATTAATCTTCTTGATGTTCTTCTCCACTTGTGAGATGAGCTTGGCGACTTCAGGATCTATCTCTTCATCGCTTGAGGTGCTTTGCTCATCTTCTTCATAGCTCTCTTCATCTTCATCATCTTCACTTGAGCTTGACTCTTATTCTTGTCTACTCATCCTTTCCTTCATGTGTTGATATTTAGCTTGTTTGCTTGTGAGAGCAAGGTTCTTGGTGTCGGATGAGGAAGAAGCTTCCACTCCTATGTCCATTGTCATCTCATAGGCGGTGATCTTGCCAAGCACTTGACTTAGAATCATCTTCTTGATGTCATTATTGTCATAGATGATAAAGATTATCAACTTGTACTTTGAAAGAAGATCTTGAAGTATTCTTCTCACCACTTGATCATCTTCAATTGGTGTCAAACCTAACCCATTGATCTCATTGACAAGAATATTCAAATATGAGTACATGTCATTAGCACTTTTATGGGGCAGTTGCTTGATGCCATTAAACTTAGTAACAAGCACATGATATTTCTCATTGTGCACATCCTTTGTGTCTTCATGTATTTCAATGAGACTATTCCAAATATCATGTGCATTGGTGAGAGAATAAACACGATTGAATGCATCAACACATACAGATGATAAAAGGATACTCTTTGCCAATGCATCTTCAGGCCACATGTCTGGTACATACGTGGCCTTCCAAAGACTCAAAACTACAGCAAGTCCCTCTAGACCCTTCGGCCTCCGGACCCTCAGCAAGAGGTCTGACCCCCGGAGGCTACAGACCCATTCGGGTCACCCCTCCGGTGCCCGTACGGCCTTCCGAAGCCTAAAGATGCAATCGATCTCTGGAGATAATATCAGGAAAGAAAGGATACTCTCCTGCAGCCGACCTAATGTGAGGTGACAGGCGATTAATGTCGGTGCAAGTGGTGCTTATCCTAACACCCCAGTGTGATAAAAGTCGTAGTGACACCCCGGCAGAGCGGCGCCGGGCCGCAATTGGCGACCGGCTCACCCCTCAGGGGGCAAGCACCACAATAGTTACCACGGTAGATATTTATCTTCTATGTAGGGTAAAAAATAGTTATCTAGGATAAGGTCCAGTAATTCAACCAGGTCCTAGATATTTGTACATCGTGGTAACTTATACACTAAGCTACGTACCACCCTATAAATAGGGGGTCGTGGTTATCTGGGAAGGGAGGCTGCAAGGAGAACGCTCAAGGCAACACACAGGACACAGAGGTGCCTAAACACTAAATTACGCTATGATACTCCCCCCAAATCGATGCATTTTTCTACTATCAATACATTTGTGATATTCTTTCCTCTCAAACTTCATCTCCAAACTTGAGTCTCCTCCTTAGAAGAAACTCTCGTCGTACTTACTGGGGCAAGACAATCTCTTGCTCCAATAGGTATTGAAAATGTTCAATATGTATGCATGATTCCAAGAAAGGTTCATAGATGAATTTGAGATAAATTTATCTGAAAGACAGTGATGATGTTGTCAAATGGGACCAGAGAAACTCTGGAGTTTTTTCAGTTAAGTCTATGCATAAGTATTTGCTCAGAAATGATACAATGGTAATGATTTTAAGCACATCTGGAAAGCTAAGCTCCCGTTGAAAAAAAATTATTATGCAGCCTTATCAGAAAATGTTATGATTAAAAGGAAATGGTATAGCAATCTTGCATGTTATTTCTGCCCTGAAAATGAAACAGTGAAACCTATGATGTTTCAATGTGTAGTGGCTACAGGCGTATGGAGTAGTGCAGCTCTTAATGTCGGAGCTAATTGAAGACCCACTTCTTGGGAGAAATATTGTTTGGGTTAAGAAGTTTATCAAAAAGGGTGATACGTTTTATTACGTATACGTGGTTAGCTGCTGTATGTTGGGCACTAGGAAGGTGACGGAATTGGTTATGCTTTGAGTAAAAAAAATGTTCTGCTATTGATGTTGATTGCACAGATGCACTAATCTGAGGAGCTACACTTGTTTTTAGATAATGTAAGTACAGCTAGACTCACGAACTGTGAAATGACATAACAATGACCTGGTACAACGCATGGCTAGGCGCAAAAAAATGATATTGAGCACAGATAAACTAATCAGTAAAAGGTTGGCTGCCCACAACTACTTTTCCAACTATGTGGAGGTAAGCAGGAAATTGTGGTCTACCAATTGGTCCGATGCAACTATTCCAGATAGATTCATTTAGAACACCATCATGCTCGTAAATCATCAATGATGGGGACCTTTCCTAAATTATCAAGCTAGCAAATAGAGTTCAGGGCTGATTTCACCTTGTGGTTATCCACAGGACGAACAGTCTTTGAAGGAGATATGAATTATTGGCTGAGTGGTTTCTAATATTTATGTTGTTGTAAATTCTTTATTTCTCTTCTGTACATAAACTCTCTTCTTATTCTAATGCACACCTGTTAGCATAGTCGTTGGGCAAGCGTTAAAGGCAGACATGTATATATATGGTGCCATTTTTCTCTGCTTTTCGTATTTTTCGAATTTTTCTATATCACTTTGCATTCATGCTACTGATGCTGTCAATGCAATGAAAATTTAACAGCGTTCATGCTCCTGCAGTCAATAACTTTTTTAATAGGTTGTTAATATTCTGATGTCACATGCACAAAGATTTGAAATGAATCCAAAACCCAAAGGTGTACATCTGGCAAGGAGAACACAAAAAATACTGTATACTTCTTGAGAATGGCATGCTTTCTATTTAAATAGCATCAAGATACTAAGGATCTCCAAATCAGTGGGTTTGCATCTGAGACAGCCTCTTCCACATCTATGCCCTTTTCCACCTCTCTTTTTTATTTTGACAGTGTTTGTTCCTGGTGCTCTCAGGCTTGGATCCAGAAAATTCTACTGCAATTCGTCATCTTGAGTGTTTGCAGATTGACAGATCTCGATCAATGGATTCATACCAGCCATCACCACAGAATGACTAGGATACATCCAGGGAGAGCAACGTGGTTGGCAAAGGCATATTGCAGCAATTGGAAGGCCGTGAGCGGCACCTTTCCTCATCTTCAAGTGTCTCATGCTCAATAGGTGCAATTACAAAAAGAAATCATGTCCTTGTGCAAGTTCTATGATTTGTGGCAGACTTGGCCATTTGTTTCCTTTGCCTGTGAAGTTCCCTGAAAAGAGAATTTCACACTTATTCATTAGTATTAGTTTAGATATTGCATACATTCCTGAAATATTATTTTGTACTATATGTATATAACCTTCAACTTTTTTGGCGATTGGGATAATTTTTATAAACTCCATGCATATAGGTTGGCCAAGGTCTCGCCTGTCACAAGAAGGAAGGATTTCATTAGAGGGTCGGAGCCTGTACCCATCAAGTCAGTACATAAGGGGTGATTTGGGCTTGGATCTTGGTAAGGGACTTCTAGGGCCCAATGACACTTCAAGGCAGGAAGTGAGACCTGGGCCATGATTCATCGTTGATGGTGAGTCCCTGTCGATTCATCGCATCCATGGCTTCTCTACACTCAATTCGTCCCTACAGTGGACCAAAGCCGTGGCGGCAAAAAAGATGGCAACGGCGGCAGCTCAGCACGTGGTCGCAGTGCCGTTCCTGAGCCGCGACCACAACAACTATAACACCTGGAATGCAGAAAGGGTAAATACGCTTTGTATGTTGGCATACATAAAATAATACAAGGTTGACTAGGAGCATAAAAGAGAGGTTGAAAAGTTTGACTTTTTGATCCGCCGCTCAGATGGATAATTGGAGTTTGTGGGTTAGAGCTCGTTGAGACATTCTGTTTGACTACTCATATGCTTTGTTCCGAGTTCGGATCATGAAGTTGTGATTTTGGCCATTGGATTTTAGATGAAAAAAGAGAAACCCTAGCTTGACCTCCCTTTGGACGCCCCACCCACCCCCACGATCTTATTTTTCTTGGCAACTCCTCCGTTCGGTCTCCCTTCCTCCTGGCCGACCTCCTGCCTTCCCCATGGAGCCCTAGCCCTAGGGCTTCCCTGCAGTGCCTATTCAACAAGGGGAAACAGCAAAAACGGTGTCCCCTCTACTGCTGCAGCCACTTCCTCCCAATTTCGAGGTTGGTGTTGTTAGGATGGTTAATCATGTCAATAGCGAGTCAAAATAAACTTAGCATGGGTCAGTCAGGACTGGTGCATCATAGTCTGTCAGCAGGTCTGTTAGGAGTTGGAGTCTGTTAGCCACTCAGTTAGGAGCTAGTTGTTCAAGGCAATGAGACTAGGATGTGGGATGGCATGTTCAGATATCATGGTTGAAGAGTCAGGTGAGTGGCCCATGTAGTCACGTTCTCATTTTGCTTCTTAAATAGATCAGAAAAGCCCGCTGCAAGGGGTGAGGCAGCACCAAAAAGAAAACCAGGCTGAGTTTAGTGCGCTCTGAGCTTCTTGATTGATCCAGCGCATGTGTTGGTGTGAGTCCAAACGAGAGGTGTGTGTGTGTGTGTGTGTGTGTGTGTGTGTGTGTGTGTGTGTGTGTTTGAAGCTCAAGGCAAGTGGTCTGCATGCATTTAGTGTGTGCGTTTTTGCATGGAATTTGATGGGTTGTGGGATGGCACAACCCTTGAACATGTAAAGACGAGTCAGTCAATTGATTCCACAAAAGAAGCCCAAAAAATTACCCCATCTAATTTTTCTATTCCTTTGTTCTTCCTCTGCTCTGTTATTGTCGAATCAGCTATAGTTTTTTCCCAGGGCGTTTGACCGTGGTTCTTCCCAACAATTGTACCAGAGCTACTCAAGTTGCATGCCAAAAATCCTTCGACTGAACCCAATGTCGATTATCACGGGTGAGACGTCACGGGCGCAGCAGAACAGTGGTACGTTTCAATACCCACAGCTGACGAACACGAACTACACTAGTTGGGTTATTCGTGTTCAAGCCATGATGAAGGATCAAGGCGTGTGGGAGGCCATCGAGCCAACGGACGGCGTAGACGTCGATGCTCGGCTGGACAAGAAAGCAAGATCACACCTCCTCCAAGCACTTCCAGTTGATCTCCTCATGTCAGTGGTGAAGAAGACGACGGCTAAGCAAGTGTGGGACTGCCTCAAGACGAGGTTCATCGGCGCGGATCGAGTGAAGAACGCGCGGCTGCAGACATTGAAAAGTGAGTTCGATGTCATGCACATGAACGAAGGTGAGTCCCTCGACTAGTATGCCGATCGGCTCACTGCCATGTCTGTCAAGTACTCTATACTTGGTGGGATGTTGAACAACGCCACGCTCGTGAAGAAGCTGTTCGACACGGTGCCAGGACGGTTTATCAGGGTGATAGCCGGCATCGAGCAGTTCTACAACCTCGACACCTTGTCATTCGAGGAGGCCATTGGACAGCTCAAGACGTATGAGGAGTGGACATGGAAAAAAGGCCCTGGTGGCGGTGGGCACGCTAAAGGCCAGGTGCTTCTCACTCAGTTAGAGTGGTTCAGGAGATCGGAGCAACGGCGAATTACTCCACCCTCAAGATTACAAACTACACCGATTGGGCTGCGCTCATGAGGGTCATGCTGCAAGCTCGAGGCTTGTGGGAGGCAGTCAACATGGGCACCATCGACTTCCATGAGGACATGATGGCTCTAGAGACCATACTTTGAGTTGTCCCGCTGGAGATGATGGGAAATCTCGCCGGGAAGAGCAGCGCCAAGCAGGCTTGTGAGGCGATCAAGACCATGTATGTTGGTGTAGATCGCGTTTGCAAAGCCAGGCGCAAACCCTGATGGAATATAAGGCACTTTTAGGTTTAATTTAATCCATAAATAATTCATCAGCAGAAACTGATAAACTGATATGATTATATCATCAGAGCATCATCTAGACATGTGTACGAAATCGCTACATATGACTAGATCTACTATACTCAAAATCAGGAATAGTAGGAAATAAAGTACGAGAAATATGCTTTTTACGTACTGGTCCTGCGTGGTGAAGGTTGTTGAAGATGCTGATTGCACCGTGTTGATGGCACGATCGATCCTGCTGACGATGCACCAAAATTGTTGACGATGACAGTGGGTAGCGCCCAAGCGACCAAGAAGACGAGCCGTGGTGAAGAACTTGAGCAATCGTGCAGAGCGCTTCCCAAAAACCTTATTCGCCCTCTCTCAGTGCAAGATCTCAAGAGCGAGGGTCTCGGAGTCCTGCTCTCCCAGTTGCTGGTGCACGCTGACATCGGGATGGAGTAGACTACAGCGGTAGCACAATAGAAAGAGAAAGAGGCAAAACCCTAACTCTTATATAGACTCACTAAATGAGAGCGTTCCCAATTTTAAGGCTACTCTCAATTAGCATTCTATTTTGTACGTGTTCCCAAAGAGGTGGTCGCCCTTGCATATATATAGGGGAAAACCCCTCACCTCCAACTCCATTAGCAATATGATACTAATAAAGGGTGGGCCTCAACATGGGCCACCTCTCCACAATATGTGCCTTTGAGATTTATTAGGAATTATTACATGGGCTAGACCCAATCATTCTAAAAATCCCTCACCAGATCTCAAAGTCCCATAGAGAATTACTAGTTTCCCACTGCTTTTTGATACACCAGTATTTTAGTGGAGACTGTTAAGTTGAACATTCACATAGAACATCAAGCTACACTCATTCACAACTTGAATAATGGACTATGCCTTAAATTGCAAGTTTTATGCAAACAAGTTTTACTTAAAGTCATAACTGATACTTGGCTGCCAGTAGACTACCCGCGGGTGGAGCATATAAGTCCTACTCTATGGTCTCTTCATGAGTTTACTAAAGATTACCCAAATCTCATAAACTGCAACCAACAATCAGACTCATATAGGTGTGTTCTTTCAAGAATGCCCTGTAGGTCAGCATCTTTGCTACTTAAAGCCAACATAACACATTAAGGTATTAGCCAACTTACCTTACAGATATCTAAGAGTATTGCATCTTCACTTGTGTGGGTCAAACAACAAAGGTACTCTCCTCTAGTTAGACCAATAGCTTGCTCTTCCCAGGTCCTAATTCACGGGATCTCCGATCACATAGGTTTGGTTACCACTATGGTATAACTCACATGGGTCTCGTACCCATCTCCTTTGATGCATGATCTATCACACTCCGTGATAGTCCCTTTGTAAAGGGATCGGCCAGGTTCTTAGCCATTTGGATATAATCCAAGGTTATCACTCCGGAGTTTCTCAATTTCCTGACAGACTTCAATCGTCTCTTTACGTGTCTTGAGGACTTATCATTATCCTTAGAACTGTTTACTTTGATAATAACCGTCTGATTATCACAGTTTATAAGGATAGCCAGTACCGGTTTCTCATCCACACGTAAGTCCATCAACAACTCAAGCAGCCATTCTACCTCAACAGTGGCTGTGTCTAATGCAGTGAGTTCTGCTTCCATAGTTGACCTTGTCAAGATGGTCTGTTTGCAAGACCTCTAATATGAACAAGGGTTCCTGATCTTCCGAAAGGTTCTGGTAACTCTCGATTTGGTGGAAACGAGACACAAGTCGATCCGGCTTCCGAACAACACGATCCGAAACCCCGCAATCGCAGCACCACGTCTCCTTTGGTTATCAACCGGCGTTGCACGGTTGACCTCGCCAAGAAGGCTAAAATCCTTGCCTGCGAATCGAAGAACACAAGCAAGAACAAGGAAGAATGCAACCAAATTGCAGATGAATGATTAATCTCACGAGTTGGGGTCTCACAAACCGACGAAACGGCGAAACTGTTCTTGACAGAATAATCTAAGCAAAACTCAATCCTAATTAGGGCGGCGGCTACTGTATATAAAGGATTAGGGTCGGCCAAGGACCCCTGGACGCGTCCCTAATGGACTCCAACACGATACATGGCCCAACGGACCAAAAAACGGTGACGCAGCACCGGGACAGATTCTGGATGCTGACTTGTTTCGACGTTTCCCGTTGACTCAGAAGGAATTTGGACCTCAAACCAATGCCATTGGTTTCCTTATGAAATTATCTTTCCAACCATATGTGAATCGTCGAAAACGGAGTCCGGATGCGTCCTGGGCGTCCGTTTTACTGCTCGCTGGTCCTGGAGGTCGAGGCTGATTCGGACTCGAGTTGGACTGGACCTCCTGCTGTTGTTGGACGTCCTAGCTGCTCCTCCACGCCTCCAAGCCTTCCTCTATGTGTCTCCTTGTCCTCTCCATGATTCCTAAGTAACATATAATCATTAGGTAGTAATCTATTCTCAAAATTATATAAAGAGTTGCTTAGGAACGAGCTCACCTCTAAATTTAATTGTCGTGCGCGAGCCCTTGTGATTGGACCTTGAAAGTTCAATGGAGGATCATTGTATGTATCCGAGGGAGTGATGTCCTCATCATCCTCCCCCTCTTGAATTGGAGTCGTCCTCGACTCAAGCTCATCATCGGCTCCCAAGTAAGGTTTCAAATCTGCAATGTTAAAAGAAGGACTAACCCCGAACTCTGGTGGCAACTCAAGTTTATATGCATTATCATTTATTTTCTCAATTATCTTATAAGGACCAGCAGCTCTTGGCATTAATTTAGACTTACGCAGCTCTGGAAACCTATCTTTTCTTAAATGTAACCACACTAAATCACCCGGTTCAAGTTTGACTTCTTTCCTACCTTCACTACCAGCAATTCTATACTTTTCATTCATCTTTTCGATATTTATTTTAGTTGTTTCATGCAACTTATGAATAAAATCAGCACGTGCACTAGCATCACTATGTGTTCTTTCAGTGGTAGGTAAAGGCAAAAGATCAATAGGAGCGCGAGGGGTAAAACCATACACTACCTGAAAAGGACTTACCTTGGTGGTAGAATGTGTTGCCCGATTATAAGCAAACTCCACGTGGGGCAAACATTCTTCCCACATCTTCAAATTTTTCTTCAAAATAGCTCTCAACATGGTACCCAAAGTGCGGTTCACTACCTCCGTTTGGCCATCAGTTTGTGGGTGGCAAGTAGTAGAAAACAATAGTTTTGTACCCAACTTATTCCATAGAGTGCGCCAAAAGTGACTCAAAAATTTAGCGTCGCGATCTGAAACAATAGTAGAAGGCATACCATGCAAGCGAACAATCTCTTTGAAAAAGAGATCAGCAATATAAACGGCATCATCACTTTTATGACAAGGTATAAAATGTGCCATCTTAGAAAAACGATCCACAACAACAAAAATGCTATCCCTCCCCCTCTTAGTCCTAGGCAATCCCAAAACAAAGTCCATCGAAATATCTGCCCAAGGAATAGAAGGAACAGGAAGAGGCATATACAAACTATGTGGATTCAAGCGAGACTTAGCCTTTTGACATGTGGTACAGCGTGCCACGAACCGCTCAACATCTCTCCTCATCTTTGGCCAAAAGAAATGTGTGGCCAACATATCCTCCGTCTTCTTAGCACCAAAATGTCCCATCAATCCTCCTCCATGTGCTTCCTGCAACAACAAAAGACGAACGGAACCAACTGGAATGCATAGACGGTTAGATCTAAACACAAATCCATCATTGATCACAAACTTGTTCCACGTACGTCCCTCTTTACAGTTCAGCAATACATCTTTAAAATCAGGATCAAGCACATATTGTTCTTTTATTGAGTCAAGTCCAAAAATTCTATAATCAAGTTGGGACAACAAAGCATATCGTCTAGACAAAGCATCAGCAATTATATTATCCTTCCCTTTCTTGTGTTTGATAACATAAGGAAAAGATTCAATAAATTCAACCCACTTAGCATGTCTACGATTCAGATTATGTTGAGAACGAAGATACTTAAGCGATTCATGATCTGAATGTATAACAAATTCTTTAGGCCACAAATAATGACACCACGTCTCTAAAGAACGTACAAGTGCATACAATTCCTTATCATACGTAGAGTAATTAAGAACAGGGCCATGCAATTTTTCGCTAAAGTATGCAACGGGCTTACCTTCTTGCATCAAAACACCTCCAATGCCAACTCCACTAGCATCACATTCTAGCTCAAAGGTCTTACCAAAATTTGGAAGTTGCAGCAATGGCGCGTGCGTAAGCTTGTCCTTCAAAGTGTCAAAGGACTCCTCTTGTGCCTTACCCCAATGGAACACCACACCTTTCTTTGTCAACTCGTGTAAGGGGGCAGCAATGGCGCTGAAATCCTTCACGAAACGACGATAAAAACCTGCAAGTCCAAGAAAACTTCTCACCTGTTTGATGGTTTGGGGCACCGGCCAACTCTTTATGGCTTCAATTTTCATCTCATCCACCTCAATTCCCTGTGGAGTAATAACATAGCCAAGAAAAGAGACTCGATCCGTGCAAAAGATGCACTTCTCAAGGTTACCAAATAAACGTGCATCACGTAAAGCATTAAAAACAGCACGTAAGTGATCCATATGTTCATCCAAAGACTTGCTATAAATCAATATATCATCAAAGTAAACCACCACAAATCGTCCAATAAAAGCTCTTAAAACCTCATTCATCAAATGCATGAAAGTGCTAGGTGCATTAGTTAAACCAAAAGGCATTACTAACCACTCATATAATCCGAATTTAGTTTTGAAAGCTGTTTTCCATTCATCTCCAAGTTTCATTCTAATTTGGTGGTAACCACTACGCAAGTCGATCTTTATAAAAATTACAGAGCCACACAACTCATCAAGCATATCATCAAGTCTAGGAATAAGATGGCGATATCGAATAGTAATGTTATTGATGGCTCTACAATCAACACACATACGCCAAGTACCATCTTTCTTAGGAACCAAAATCACAGGAACAGCACAAGGACTAAGGCTCTCACGTACATACCCGCGGTCCAAAAGCTCTTGGACTTGCCGCTGAATTTCCTTAGTCTCCTCGGGATTGGCTCGATACGCAGCACGATTTGGCAATGTTGCTCCCGGGATCAAATCGATTTGATGCTCTATCCCTCTCATAGGTGGCAGTCCCGGGGGTATCTCAACTGGGAAAACATCCTCATACTCCTGCAAAAGGTTAGTGGCAGCAGGAGGTATCGAACTAATAACATCATCAAGCGAATACAAAACTCGTTTGCAAACCAAGGTGTAGCAAATATCATTATTAGAAATTTCAGCAAGGTCACTTTTTAGTGCAAGCATAACACCACCCTTCAATTTTATGCCCTCTACCTTAGAACTAGATGCAGACTTATCCTTTTTAGGTGGGTAAAGAGAATTAGCAACTTGCTGATTTTCAGATTTAGTATCACGCAAATTAGCAGCTCGTTCTTTATCAGCTTATACAAATTTGCTCTGATACCACTTAATATGAACAAGGGTTCCCGATCTTCCGAAAGGTTCTGGTAACTCTCGATTTGGTGGAAACGAGACACAAGTCGATCCGGCTTCCGAACAACACGATCCGAAACCCCGCAATCGCAGCACCACGTCTCCTCTGGTTATCAACCGGCGTTGCACGGTTGACCTCGCCAAGAAGGCTAAAATCCTTGCCTGCGAATCGAAGAACACAAGCAAGAACAAGGAAAAATGCAACCAAATTGCAGATGAATGATTAATCTCACGAGTTGGGGTCTCACAAACCGACGAAACGGCGAAACTGTTCTTGACAGAATAATCTAAGCAAAACCCAACCCTAATTAGGGCGGCGGCTACTGTATATAAAGGATTAGGGTCGGCCAAGGACCCCTCAGCATCATAATGTCCCGAAAAAGAAGGTATAGTAAATTTAACCTTAGCATAAGGATCTTCAGGAGCTCGATTATACATACCTCGATGGTGGTGGTGATGTGGAACGCCACCCATACCTGTGGTGTTAGTGCGAAGACAACGCCGTAATCTGTTTTGCAATGTCGCCGCTGGATCAACATTAACATCGTCATCATACAACTCATCACCGGTGTTGCTTCCATTCACATCTTCGTTGTGCACAGGACGATTTTCCAACGCATTTACCCTGTCGGTGAGCTCAGATAACCGTTTGTCCACCCGCTCAATGTATGCCCGCTGACTTGGGCAATCCTTCTGCACATGACCGAATCCATGGCAGCGACGGCACTGAATGCCAGAGGTGCGTCCCGTTGATGCAACAGAGGAAGCACTCTTGGAAGGTCCCTGCAAAACAGAATTTTTACCTAAGCCTGAAGGTCGTGTAGTGACCGGATTTGGTGCTGTAGCTGCTTGTTGCTTGCTCGCTGGTGAGGGAGCCCTATAAGTGGATGGTTTGGATAGCCCAAAGGATGGTCCTGTGCGCGGCGTGTATGTGGTGCTGGCCTTGTACTTGCCCTGCTGCTCACGCCCCTGCAACTCCTTCTCTGCAAGCATAGCAAACTGAAACAACTGGTTGACATTGTTAAATTCTTTATAATCAATAATATCCTGAATTTCACGTCTCAAACCCGAATAAAATCAACAAATAGAATCTTCGTTTCCCTCTACTATGCCACAACGCATCAAGCCCTTTTGAAGCTCACCATAATAATCCTGCACAGATTTATCTCCCTGTTCTAAGCGCATCAATTTCTTACGCAGGTCTCTATGATAAGATGGGGGAACAAATCTATCACGCATAGCAACCTTAAGCTCTTCCCATGTACGAGGTGTGGCACCATCTGCAGCTAAACCAGTCCACCAAATAATAGCAAAATCTTTAAACTCACTAGTGGCTTGTCTAACTCTATGTTGTTCAGGTACTTGGTGGGCACTAAATTTTTGCTCTACTGTCATCTCCCAATCAAGATATCTCCCAATCAAGATATCAGCTCTGATACCACTTAATATGAACAAGGGTTCCCGATCTTCCGAAAGGTTCTGGAAACTCTCGATTTGGTGGAAACGAGATACAAGTCGATCCGGCTTCCGAATAACACGATCCGAAACCCCGCAATCGCAGCACCACGTCTCCTCTGGTTATCAACCGGCGTTGCACGGTTGACCTCGCCAAGAAGGCTAAAATCCTTGCCTGTGAATCGAAGAACACAAGCAAGAACAAGGAAGAATGCAACCAAATTGCAGATGAATGATTAATCTCACGAGTTGGGGTCTCACAAACCGACGAAACGGCGAAACTGTTCTTGGCAGAATAATCTAAGCAAAACCCAACCCTAATTAGGGCGGCGGCTACTGTATATAAAGGATTAGGGTCGGCCAAGGACCCCTGGACGCGTCCCTAATGGACTCCAACACGATACATGGCCCAACGGACCAAAAAACGGTGACGCAGCACCGGGACAGATTCTGGATGCTGACTTGTTTCGACGTTTTCCGTTGAGTCAGAAGGAATTTGGACCTCAAACCAACGCCATTGGTTTCCTTATGAAATTATCTTTCCAACCATATGTGAATCGTCGAAAACGGAGTCCGGATGCGTCCTGGGCGTCCGTTTTACTGCTCGCTGGTCCTGGAGGTCGAGGCTGATTTGGACTCGAGTTGGACTGGACCTCCTGCTGTTGTTGGACGTCCTAGCTGCTCCTCCACGCCTCCAAGCCTTCCTCTATGTGTCTCCTTGTCCTCTCCATGATTCCTAAGTAACATATAATCATTAGGTAGTAATCTATTCTCAAAATTATATAAAGAGTTGCTTAGGAATGAGCTCACCTCTAAATTTAATTGTCGTGCGCGAGCCCTTGTGATTGGACCTTGAAAGTTCAATGGAGGATCATTGTATCTATCCGAGGGAGTGATGTCCTCATCAACCTCCATGACACAGCATCACCACCTAAAGTGAATACATATCCACTTGTGGTGTAAATCTCATCAGCATCAGATATCCAGTTTGAATCACTATAACCCTCTAGTACCGATGGGTACCTAGAATAGTGAAGACCATAACTCATAATACCAAGCAAATAGCGCATGACTCGTTCAAGCACACACCAATGTTCATCACCCGGGTTAGAAGTAAAGCGACTCAATTTGCTCATAGCAAATGAGATGTCAGGCCTTGTAGCACCAGCTAGGTACATGAGTGATCCAATAATCTGAGAGTATCTCAGTTTGTCCCTGCCACTTTTCTTATTCTTTCGAAGTATCACACTAAAATCATAAGGTGTTGGAGAAGACTTACTGTCCCGGTAGCCAAAGCGGCTCAAGACCTTCTCAACATAATGAGATTGTGTAAGAGTAATTACATTCTCTCCTTTGATTAACTTGATGTTTAAGATTACATCAGCCTCATCCATATCTTTCATATCAAAGCTTTGAAATAACAAAGACTTGACCTCATTAACCACGTCAAGGTTTGTCCCAAATATCAGTATGTCATCAACATACAGGCACTATAAAACTCCCTCACCCCCACCATGGTGATAGTACACACATTTATCTGCCTCATTGACTGAAAAGACTGCAAATGTTAAAGTTCTGTCGAACTTCTCATGCCATTGTTTAGGAGCTTGTTTAAGGCCATACAAAGACTTCAATAACTTACACACCATACCTTCTTGACCTTTTACTATAAACCAATCAGGTTGTTCCATATAAATTTCCTCATCCAACTCTTCATTAAGGAAAGTTATCTTAACGTCCATCTGATAAATGATGAGACCATGTGAGGTAGCCAAGGAAAGTAGCACTCGGATAGTAGTCAATCTCGCAACAGGTGAATAAGTGTCAAAGAAGTCTGCACCTTCCTTCTGGGCATAACCCTTGCCACAAACCGAGCCTTGTACTTTTCAATAGTACCATCGGGCCTAAGCTTTTTCTTGAACACCCACTTGCAACCCACAGGTTTGCATCCATAGGGTCGTTCTGTGACCTCCCATGTTCCGTTTGCGAGGATGGAATCCATTTCGCTCCGTACAGGCTCCTTCCAGTAGTCTGCATCTGGAGATGCAAACACTTCTGAAATAGACTTAGGAGTGTCATCCACAAGGTACACAGTGAAATCATCACCATAAGACTTTCCAATCCTTTGTCTCTTACTCCTCCTGGGAGCTTCATTGTCATACTCCTCAGGATCTTGCTCATGTACTTGTTTAATAATCTTAAGAGATGGAGTAGGTTCAGTGATTATCTCAGAAGATAGTCTAGACATGCTATGTAAATCTTTCATAGGAAATATGAGCTCAAAAAATGTTGCATCACTAGACTCCATCATTGTATCAACATGCACGTCATGTACCTCAGATTTAACCACTAAAAACCTATAAGCAATACTCCGATGAGCATATCCCAGAAAGACACAATCCACTGTTTTAGGTCTGAGCTTGTGCTTTTTAGTTATTGGTACATTGACTTTCGCCAAGCATCCCCAAGTGCACAAATAAGAAAGTGATGGCTTTCTCCCTTCCCATTCTTCATATGGGGTTTTCTCCTTATCCTTGAGAGGAACTCTATTCAAGACATGACATGAAGTCAACACAGGGCCTCCCCCACCATGCCTTAGATAATCCTACAGTGTCTAACATGGCATTAACCAAGTCAGTCAATGTGCGGTTCTTCCTTTCAGCAACCCCATTTGATTGGAGTGAATAGGGAGGCGTCCTCTTATGAATAATCCCATATTTCTCACAGAATAAATTGAAATCACTAGAGAAATACTCTCCATCATGATCCATCCTAATTCATTTGATCTTTCTCTCTAGTTGATTCTCAACTTCTGCCTTATAGATTTTAAAGTGATCTAGAGCCTCATCTTTCGTTGTCAACAAATAAACATAGCAATATCTAGTCGCATCATCAATCAAAGTCATAAAATATCTTTTTTCACCCTTCATCAACACACCATTCATTTCACACAGATCTGAATGTGTGAGTTCTAGAGGTGCCAAATTTCTCTCCTCGGCTACCTTGTGGGGCTTACGAGGTTATTTTGATTGCACAAAACTATCACACTTAGAACCTTTGACCATGGAAAAATTTGGAATTAAACTCATGCTCGAAAGTCGAGTCATAGAACCAAAATTCAAATGACATAACCGCGAATGTCAAACACTAGAATCGTCATTAGCATTGCCACAAATATAGTTCACATACTTAATGCTAAAATTAGAAAGGGAAAAACGGAACAGGCCTCCACACTCATAGCCTTTACCAATAAATTGTCCATACTTTGACACAACTACTTTATTGGACTCTAACACCACCTTAAACCCATCTCTATAAAGAAGAGAGCCACTAACTAGATTCTTGTTCATTGTAGGGACATGCTGCACGTTCCTCAACTGCACGATCTTTTCCGAAGTAAACTTCAGATCTACCGTGCCTACACCACGAATAGAAGCATGTGACCCATTCCCCATTAGGACGGAAGAATCAAAGATGACCTGATAAGAAGAGAACATTGAGATGTCAGCACACACATGAACATTGGCCCCTACATCAATCCACTAATTAGTAGACTGTAATACTGGAAACACTGAAGGTAAATTTTCATACCATGCAGCTCTGTTTCTAGCTTCGCCAATGGTCACCACATTAGCAATCTTTGAGTTCTGCTTTTGTGGAGCCTTTCTTCCCTTGCGGTCTAGACAATCCTTGGCGAAATATCCAATCTCACCACACACAAAGAAAGACAATTTTGCTGTGTTCATCTTCTTCTTCTTGAAGGTAGTAGTTTTGTTGGGTTTATTATCTTTCCCTTTGTTCGGATTTTGCACCATATTGGCGCTAGTCTGTCCCTCGCCTCCTTTTAGACTCACGTCCTTAGCCCGGGCTTTCTCCTCAATATCAAGAGACGCGATCAAACTCTCAACAGTAATCTCTTATCTCTCGTGCTTTAGAATAGTGGCAAAGTTTCTCCACGAAGGAGGTAACTTGGCAACGATGCCTCCAGCCACAAATTTGTTGAGTACATTGATCTTGAGGAGTTCGAGTTCCTTCATGATGCACTGAATCTCATGAGCCTGCTCGACTACAGAGCAATTTTCAACCATCTTGTAGTCATGATACTGCTCCATAATACACAGTTCACTTCCTGCATCTGATACACCGAATTTAGCATTTAGTGTATCCCACAGCTCCTTCGTACTTTGTATGTGCATATACACATCGCAAAGTTGGTCACAAAGAACGCTAAGAATGCATCCTACAAAGAGAGTATTGGCATCCGTGAACGCCTTTTCCTGCTCAGCATAAGGGTTCCTTCCGGCTTGTCATTAGCCATTCAGTAGACTTTCATAGCTATCAGCCACAGAGTGACCTTGACTTGCCATCTCTTAAAGTGCACACCAGAAAACTTGTCTGGCCTTAGTGCATCGACAAAACCAGCCATTGAAAAACCTAAGTGTCTACAATAAGGTTTTTTGATCGATGGAATAGAAGGCACTTTTAGGTTTAATTTAATCCATAAATAATTCATAAGCAGAAACTGATAAACTGATATGATCATATTATCAGAGCATAATCTAGATATGTGTACGAAATCACTACATATGACTAGATCTACTATACTCAAAATTAGGAACTGCAGGAAATAAAGTACGAGAAACATGATTTTTATGTACTGGTCCTACGTGGTGATAGTTGTTGAAGATGCTGTTTGCACCGTGTTGATGGCACGATCGATCCTGCTGACGACGCGCCGAAATTGTTGACGATGACAGCGGGCAGCGCCCAAGCCACCAGGAAGATGAACCATGGTGAAGAACCTGAGTAGTCGCGTGGAGCGCTTCCCAAAAACCTTATTTGCCCTCTCCCGGTGCAAGATCTCAAGAGCGAGGGTTTCAGAGACCTGCTCTCCCGGTTGCTGGTGCACGCTGACGTCGGGATGGAGTAGACTACAGTGACAGCACAATAGAAAGAGAAATAGGCAAAACTCTAACTCTTATATAGACTCACTAAATGAGAGCGTTCCCAATTTTAAGGCTACTCTCAATTAGCAGTCTATGTTGTACGTGTTGCCAAAGAGATGGGGGTCCTTGCATATATATAGGGGGAAAACCCCTCACCTCCACCTCCATTAGCAATATGGTACTAATAAAGGGTGGGCCTCAACATGGGCCACCTCTCCACAATATGGGCCTTTGAGATTTATTAGGAATTATTACATGGGCCAGCCCCAATAATTCTAATAGACCCTTCGCCACGAGTTCGATGCTCTGTTGTTTCACGACGAGGAGACTATGGATGACTTCATGATGAGGATCATGGGACTCACGAACCAACTCACAACCCTCAGTGATACCCATGACGAGGAAAAGGTTGTGTGTAGGTTTTTGCAGGCCATGCCCCCCAGGTACTCTAAGATCACACTTTTTATCGAAACATTGTTTGATTTCGAGACGTTGTCCATGGAGGAGCTGGCGGGCCAGCTCAAGGTAGTGGAGGAACGGCCTGGCCTCAATGGTGTGACATGCTCCAACTCAGGCGACAAACTATTACTCACCAAAGAGGAGTGGCTGGCGCACCAGAAACAACTCCAAGCTAGCGAGGAGACCTCTAGCGGCTCTAGATTGGGCAGTGGATAGCGCCGTGGTGGTAAGACATCAGCGCGTAGAAACTATGGGTGGTGCACGTTATGTCTCGCGTGATAAGTGCCGCAACTATGGCAAGATCGGTCACTGGGCCTGTGATTGTCGCAGCAAGCAGCGGCATGAGCGAAGGGAGGAGGCGAATCTGATGGAGATTCAAGAAGAACAGCCGGCTCTACTTATGTCCAAGGATGAGAGCACTATCACGGCACTAGAGCATGGCTTCCTCAATGAAGAGAAGATGATCCCACTGGATGACAGCCCGAACTGTGGTACCTAGACACTGGCGCTAATAACCACATGATGGGCAATCATGCCATGCTCACCATCCTTGGACATAAGCATGATTGCCCGTGAAGGGCACAATAAAGTTTGATGATAGATCGCTGGTGGAGATCAAAGGGCGAGGTACCATCATGTTCAACTGTAAGAATGCTGCACACTGTGTGCTTACAGATCTATACTTCATCCTTCATTTGTGCAACAAAATCGTGAGCTTGGGTCAGCTCGATGAGAACGATTGCATGGTGGTCATCGAGGACAACGTGCTCACCATCTTCGACACCGTGCATCTACCACTGCCATAGGTAAGATGATCAAGCAACCACCTGTACGTCCTTAAGCTAAACATCACCGAACCCATGTGCTTTCTCGTGAAAGCTGATGATGTCACGTGACGATGGCATGCGCGTTCTGGCCACATCCATTTTGGGCATTTCATGATCTCACCACAAAGAAGATGGTCAACGGCGTGCCTCTGATCAATAGGCTAGAGCAGATTTGTGATAGCTGCAGGCTCGCAAAACAACACAGAAGTTCTTTCCCGCAAGCATCAGCCTACTGCGGAGAACATCCACTGGAGCTCGTGCATGGTGACCGGTGCGGGCCGATTACACCGGTGACCACACTCAGCATTAAATACTTCATGCTGATCATCGATGATTGCTGTAGGTACATGTGGGGCGAAACACTGAAGACCAAGGATGAAGCCTTCAAGCATTTTCGCAAGATCAGAGCACTTGCTGAAACTGATCAGGAGGTTAAGCTGAGGGCGTTTAGATCTGATTGAGGCAGAGAATTCAACTCACTAGAGTCAGTACGTGGTGTGACGAACAAGGTATCTGGAGGTACATGATGGCACTGGACTCTCCGCAGCAAAACAGAGTTGTCGAGCTGTGGAATCAGACCTCGGAGCTGCTCAAATGCCTGACGGTACTGGCCGTGTTCTAGGCAAAGGCTGTCAAGACTACAGTGCATATCCTAAACCACTCGCCAACGAGAAGTCTGCAGGGGAAGACACCGTATGAAGGCTGGCACAAGCAGCGGCCGAAGGTGTCCTATTTTAGGACGTTTGGCTGTGTCGCCCATGTGAAGAAGATCAGCCTCGGCATCTCCAAGCTCTAGGATCGATCGGCGTTGATGGTGTTCGTCGGTTATGAGGACGGGAGCAAGGCATACATAGTTTATGATCCAAAGGAGAAGAAGCTTCACATCACACGAGATGTGATCTTCAAGGAGGATAGGCTGTGGGACTAGGCTGCAAGCCAGGTGGCAAGATCCATCGAACACTACCCGACACCTTCGTCATCGAGCACTCCACTGTGTATGACGCAGGCTCTGCTTCGTTGAGAGGAGGTGCTGGCTCAAAGGGATCCTGGGGCACAGAGGAATCAGAGCTGCGCACACCGGAAGCTCCGTTTAGAGGCTCCGATCGTGCACCGGAAGTTCCGGTTGGAGGCTCTGATCACCACCGGAAGTTCCGATCACTACGCCGATCGGAATTTAATGGACGACGCTGCGAACCGGGCAGACACTTGACCCCAAAGGTGTGCCGCTCTGTTTTCGCACCATGCAAAACATCAACGACTCCGTGGAGGCTCGTGAGCTTGACTTCATCAGCCTCTACATGCTTGTGGCCGAAGAGCCAACGACTGTGGATCAAGCCCTCAAGCAACGCTGTTGGTGTCAAGCTATGGAGGATGAATTGTGCTCCATTGAAGACAACAAAATGTGGGAGCTTGTCTATCTTCCGACTGGACATCGGACAATTGGGCTCAAGTGGTTTTCAAGCTTAAGAAGGATCCCCAAGGGCACGTCGTGAAGCACAAGGCTCGGTTTGTCATGAAAGGCTACACCCAACAGCAAGGAGTTGATTTCGATGAGGTCTTCGCGCCAGTGGCTCGCATGGAGACTGGCCGGGTGCTACTCGCGCTGGCAGCATACTCTGGCTAGCAAGTCCATATATGGATGTGAAGTCAGTGTTCGTCAATGACGATTTGATGAAGGAGGTCTACGTCCGGCAACCTCCCTGCTTCATCGACCCCGACTGCGAGCACATGGTGTACCGGCTGCACAAAGCTCTGCATGGGCTGAGGCAGGCACCGTGGACGTGGAATGCAAAGCTAGACGACGCGCTGCTCTAGCTTGGCTTCAAGCGCAACCCCTTGGAGCATGCAGTATATCGAAGATCAGATGGTGACACCCTCCTACTCGTAGGAGTGTATGTCGACGACCTCATCATCATCGGGTCCTCGGTCGGCGCCATCGACTATTTCAAGCTGCAGATGAAAAGAGTCTTCAACATGTGTGATCTTTGTTTGCTGGCATACTACCTCGGGATGGAGGTGAAACAAGAAGCCAGAGGAATTTCTCTTTGTCAGAGCAGCTATGCAGGCAAACATTTTGAATTGGTTGTCCTGGCTGATTGCAATTCATGCATGACACTGATGGAGAGCAAGGTGACGCTGACAAAGAAGGAGGACGCTGCTGCAGTGGATGCCACCAAGTACTGGAGTATTGTTGGGAGCTTGCGCTACCTGGTGAATACCAGGGTTGCCATAGCCTTTGCAGTAGGCTTGGTCAGTCGGTTCATGGAGCCTCCAACAGTACTTCACATGGCAGCTGTGAAGCATATGCTCAGGTATGTGAGGGGGACATTGGGTTTTGTCTGTTGTTATAGGCATCTTGAGGAAACAGAGGTGAAATTAGTAGGATACTCTGACAATGATTTTGCCAGTGATGCTGATGACCGAAGAAGCACTTCAGGGGAAGTATTTTTCCTTGGAAGAAGTTTGATTACTTGGGCTTCACAAAAACAGAAGATTACTGCTCTCTCCTCGTGTGAAGCTGAATACATCTCGGTAGCCATAGCAGCGTGTCAAGGGATTTGGCTCAGCAGACTGATCAGTGACCTAACTGGAGCTGAACCAATGAAGTTTTGGTTGCTTGTTGACAACAAATCAGCAATTGAGCTCTGCAGGAACCCAATACATCATGACCGGAGCAAGCATATTGACACTCATTTTTATTTTATTCGAGAATGTGCCAATGAAGACAAGGTTGACATCGAGCATGTTCGCATCGAAGATCAAGTTGCAGACATCCTGACAAAATCACTCAGATGTGTGAAGTTTGCTGAACTACGACAGAAGATGGGCGTGGTCGAAGTAAAGATGGCATGATTAGGGGGGTGATTTGTAAGGATGGTTAATCATGTCAATAGCGTGTCAAAATAAACTTAGTATGGGTCAGTCAGGACTTCTGCGTCGTAGTCTCTTAGCAGGTCTGTTAGGAAGCGGAGTCTACTAGCCGGTCAGTTAGGAGCTAGTTGTTCATGGCCATGAAACTCGGATGTGGGATGGAACATTCAGAGATCATGGCTGAAGAGTCAGGCGAGTGGCCCATGTAATCACGTTCTCATTTTGCTTCTTAAATAGATCAGAAAAGCCCGTTGTAAGGGGTGAGGTAGAACCAAAAAGAAAACCAGGCTGAGTTCAGTGCGCTCTGAGCTTCTTGATTGATCCAGCGCATGTGTTGGTGCGAGTCCAAATGAGAGGTGTGTGCGTGTGTGTGTGTGTTTGAAGCTCAAGGCGAGTGGTCTGCATGCGTTTAGTGTGTGCGTTTTTGCATGGAATTTGATGGGTTGTGGGATGGCCCAACCTTCCAGAAGATCTCCTCATGTTAGTGGTGAATAAGACGACGACTAAGCAAGTGTGGGACTACCTCAAGACGAGGTTCATCGGCGCAGATCGAGTGAAGAACACGCGGATGCAGAAATTGAAAAGTGAGTGCGACGTCATGCACATGAATGAAGGTGAGTCCCTCGACCAGTATGCCGATCGGCTCACTGCCATGTCTATCAAGTACTATAGCCTTGGTGGGACGTTGAACAACGCCACGCTTGTGAAGAAGCTGTTCGACGCGGTGCCAGAACGGTTTACCAGTGTGATAGCCGGCATCAAGCAGTTCTACAACCTTGACACCTTATCATTCGAGGAGGCTGTTGGACGGCTCAAGATGTACGAGGAGCGGATGCAGAAAAAGGGCACTAGTGGCGGTGGGCACGCTAAAGGCCAGGTGCTTCTCACTCAGTCAGAGTGGGAAGCGCGTTCCAAGAAGGACGGTGGGGACAAGTCGTCATGCCAAAATAACAATTTTTCCGCAGACGGTGGAAATCGCGGTTGGGGCAGCTGTGGACGTGGTAGAGGTCGTGGCCGAGGTGGACGCGGCAACTCGCCACGCAAGGATGGCACTGGTGGCTTGGGCGGTGGCGGCCGTTCCAAGAGCCACATCAAGTGCTACAATTGTGAGGAGTATGGCCACTATTCAAACTAGTGCCATGCACCAAAGAAGAAGGAGGAGGCGCGTCTCACACATGCTGAGGATGTCGAGCCGGCGCTGCTTCTTGCAATGATGGAGGAGGAGCCTCCGACGCTGCAGGATGCTGTGTTACTCAATGAAGAGAAAGTAATGTCGGAACTGCGCTTGGCTGAAAATGGTGCTGGTACCGGTGATGTCTAGTATTTAGACAATGGTGCAAGTAACCATATGACAGGGGGCAAGGAGAAGTTCTAGGAATTGGACCGGGCAGTGACCGGGAAGGTAAAGTTCGGCAATGGACGGATGGTGGATCGAGGGGAAGGGTTCCATTCTGTTCAGTTTCAAGAATGGAGAACAGTAGCTCCTCAACGACGTGTACTACATTCCAAAACTATGTAGCAACATGGTGAGTCTAGGTCAGCTCATTGAGACAGGCCATTGTCTGACCATGGACGAAGATGAACTGGAAGTATTTGTCAAAATGCCATGGCGATTGATCATGAAGGTAAGGCGAACGATGAATCGCTTGTATCGCATCCAGCTATAGTTGGCACGTCCTGTATGTTTGCTAACTAGATTGGATGAGGCAGCATGATTGTAGCATGCCCAGCTTGGGCATGTTAACTTTCAAGCATTGAAGTTCCTCGTCGATAAGCAAATGGCAGTATGAGTACCGCATATTCTCCCCATCAGTTATAGCACATGTGCCTCGTGGTGAAGCAGACACGGCTGCCATTCCCGACAGCGACGAGATATTAAGCAGAGAAGCTGCTCGAACTGCTTCACGTTGACCTGTGTGGGCCAATCACACCATCCACACCCGTGGGTAATTGTTACTTCATGTTGATTGTTGATGATTTCGGCATTTGTGAAGATCAAAGCATTGGCCGAGAATGCAAGTGGGCACCGAGTCAAGGTGTTCAGGTCTGACTGCTGTGGGGAATTTCTTTCTGCTCAGCTCGCGAAGCTGTGCGAGAAGGTGGGGATCTAGCGACATTTCACTGCACCATGATGGCTGCACAACCCTAGGTCAATCTCCTCATATCCTCCTATATATATATACACACTTTATTGATAATCAACAATATTCAGATTGCATCTACCCATTCTTACTTGTGTTCTCAATTCACTTGCAGAAAAAGCCTTCTTTGTGAGATTGACCGTATCTTGGCACAGTTGATAACTACGGAGTAATGGTGTAGTGGTTGCGAGGGTTCTCGATCTGTTCTGATCAGAGCCTTTGAATCATCAATGTCGAAGCTTCACCAAATCGATTTATCATATTACTTTCCAGAAAAGTGAGCATGTCCCTATCACTAAGTAACAAAACATCATAAGAAATTAGTAGCAACCTATTCTTTACCAAAAAAGCATAAATTACAAGCAATAAATTTATCTTGTGTGTATTCGAAAAAGTGATGTGCTCATCAGATATGGTTAAGGCTTTTTAGGATGGAGAGAGGCCGGAGTCAGCCGTCCAGTAGGAAATTGAAAGGAACCAGTGCAGGAGACCATGAAGAGCGTTTATTACTGATGGTTGGGAAGTGGAGCCATGAGAGGAAAGCTTCACTCCTTGGTATCCCTCGCTTCCAGAGTATTTTGTACTATTCCAGTGTGGATCGTTTAGCTCCAGCCGTATATTTGTCCGAGACATAGCTCATGAGACGAGCCGTCTAAGATAATTTATCTCATACGGTTTCAAAGAAACTATCATAAACAACACGTCTGATATGACAGTGTTGGTTGTAGTGCTCTGTCTTTTATTTTCTCGTTCTCTCTCTGTCTTTGAGTGGATGCCTTCCGCTGAAGTTACCTGTAGAATCATTGTGCATTGTGAAATTTTGTAACAAATCGTAATGAGCTAGGTTCACAGCAAGGGGTGTGCGTAGGGGTGGAAATAGGTGGCAGGAAATTCGAATTATCTGATTTTGTATCCGTTAAAATACGAATATGGATTTCGTTTTTGAAATGGATACTAAAATGGATATATCCGAATTCGTTTTTGAGATTCGGATTTAAATGTGGATATCCGAATTCGAGATATATCTGATTCGTATCCGTATCCGCCAACCAGGAAACCAAATTTTGCTAAAATTTTAGAAATTTCATATATGAACGAAATTCCAACCCAATCAAATTGGAAGAAATTTCAGTTAAATTTCATCAAATTTTAGTTAAATTTGATCAAAAATTTAAATTTCTAACATGAATTTTGAACAAAATTTCTAAAATTCCGGCCCAATCAAATAAGAACAAATTTCAGGAAAATTTTATCAAATTTCAGTCAAATTTTTTCAAAAATTTAAATTTCCGACTTGAATTTCGAAGGTCGAGTAGATATCCGAATGCGGACTCGTATTCTAACTATCTGATTCATATTCGTATTTGAGAATATCCGGATCCGTATTCACATTCGGATTAAAATGTGGTAAATCGTACTATCCGAATTCGATTCCATACGTATTCGATCCGTTTCCATCCCTAGGTGTGCGACCTTTAAGTATACTCCCAGGAGTTCCTGCTTTTGTTATCCTTATGTATAGTTTAGCTGCCTTTAATTTGACAGCTATGCATAACTTGTTCTTGACAAGTTACTTATGACTCATCCATGATCTATGCACAACCACAAAAAAAGTCAGTGAAGAAATTGTTTACCTATTCACTGCATAAATAGCTTCGATATTCATTTGGAGCACTAATGCGCTACTATGTTTAAGGTAAACTTGACAATTATCATGGCTTCTTAATTAATAGCTGTAATATGGCTTCTTGATATGATTTATTTAATTAACTTTTTGTTAGTTTGTACAGCTTGTTTCACATGTGTACGTTAAGATAGTTTAATTTATTCCATCATCAAACAAAGTGTAAATAGTATATATGGTGGATTTTTTTATTTACATGCCTCGGGACTTTTCTTTGACGCTACTGTATTCAGGGACAAGCTAGCAAATACGAGCTGTGGATGCCATTATTAATTAATTTTATGTTTATAGGGTTCAAAATCAAAAGTTTGCAAATACATAGTTTTAAGAAAAAAATACGTAGTTTTAAAGAAAAAATTCCAAATCCATAGTATGTGGGGCACCTTATGTAAATAACAAAAGAAATGCAAACTGCGAGGTAGCCAGACCATGGTGTCGAAGTTGTAGTGTAGGCTAAGCGGTGGCGGACAGGCACTGTCTATCAGGACTAGCTTAGGGTGCCCTAACAGAATTAACAGTGTGGTGTGATGTGGTGAATATAAGTACAAGCATTCAGCTAATTACATATAAAACATCATTGTACTTTCCATCAACATCTTACTGAAAGTCAAGCTATCATATGCCCAGCACTTATTTAGCGCAGCTGGGACTTTATTGCAACAATAATATAACTCTTTACATCTTGCCAACCAATGGATCAAGAATATATATCCACTTGTAGTCAAGAGGAGAACCAGATTCGCTGAGCGGTATACCATTCACAAAGAAGTAGGGTGTCCCGGTCACACCTCGTGCACAACCGTTCTATGAAACAACAGGAAAAAACAAGGTGATTAATTAATATGTGTAAATAAGAGTGTAATATCACAGGGAGGAAAATGTTGTCACCTTGAACGATATCCTTGTGGCTTGATCTGATTGTGAATCATTGAAACCTGCTTTGTATGCCGTCAAATTGTCTTGACCGATGACAGGGACAACAAGGTTGCTGGTTACTTCATCAACCACTGTAGCTCTTGATTTTGTGTAAGTTGGCTGGTTGTAATAACCTTCCTGACAATTGATTTTGTTGTGTTATTTTTTGGAAACTTAGAGATTATCAATACTATGTCAAAAACAAAAAAAAAGACACACAATTAGTGACAAGTCATAATATGACTCGCCACTGATGATAATAGTGACAGGTCGTCACTAATAACGACTCATTAGTGATGTGTCATCCTAGGCCAGTTATTAATAGCGGGTCAAGTTGTGACCCGTCACTAATGATGACTTATCAGTGATAGATTATCCTAGGCCAGTTATTAGTGACAGATCAAGTTGTGACCCGTGGACCAACTCATCAGTGACAGGCCATCCTAGTGATGGGTCAAGTTATGACCCGTTACTAATGACGGTATTAATAAATTACATGGTAGTATTTTGTTTATGGGTTCTATTTTTGATGTTACATGGTGTTTAATTTAAGTTAGAGAAAATTGTTTACTTCTTACTGCAAAGCAAAATGCATACAAATAGCAATTGTGCGTAGAATGCCTATATAGTGATTGTGTGCATAGTATGATACTATATTTTTTATTTTTCTTTTATTTTTCTCACCTCAGCAGCACTAAAATAGGAACCATTATATATTTCTACTCAAATTTTATGTAAGCGGTGGCGGCTATGGACACAAACACGCGTTCTGTAAACGGTATAGAAACTTCAGGGGTCGAGAACTTAATCTTCCAGACTGAAATTGGCATAGAAAAAATTGCCAAACCCAACAAAGTGGGGGAGAAATAGATGCCTTTTTCTTTAGATATCTGTAGAGTTAAAAATTGTCAAAATCAGAGTCTGTATGCAAAATATACCTGTTTTACCGAGCACTCTAGGTAACCTATCAAATTGCGATGGTTTGAATGAGATATTAAGAAATTCATAAAATATATATACAAATTTGGACGAAGAAAAAAATTATATGTAAATTATAACGCTCGATAAAATTTGACAAAATCAGTCATTAGGGACAGGTTAAGATTACAACATGTCACTAATATTCAGTCATCAGTAACCTGTCATTAGTGACGGGTGATGGTTATGACCTGTCACCTATAATCTTTGGCAAAGAAGGTTAAAAGTTTAAAATATCTAGTTTCTATCATAACTATGTGATAGATGAGGTGATAAGATCGCTACACGTGCGAGAGGAGGCCTTGGTTTCAAGGCCCACAAAACGCAAACTAAAAAACCATATGAAAAATGGCGTGACTTGTGGGGCATATGCGATGGGCTCCTGCGTTAAGATGACAAAAAAAAATATTTTTTGACTTTTTTAATCCAAAAATACGAAAAACGTTCATCAATCTTGAGTGACGGGTCATTGTTACGACCCGTCACTAATTACCTTTATTAGAGACGACCCGTCAATAATGACTCATCAGTGACGTGTTCAGAGTAATAGATATGAAACCCATTATTAATAATGGTTATCATCTATCACTACAAATCTTTTTTCATATAGTGCAAGAAACGAGAATAATGTGAAATCAGGTATATATTTTTAATACTAAATTCACTACTACGGAATGAATGATCACAAACGGCTCTAAACCATCATCCACACGGTCCGGTGCGCAGATGGCTGAGTCGGCCTCAGCTTTGTTGGGGCAAATCTCACCGGCGCAGGAGGCGAGGTAAATGAGAGGATGACAAGGGAAGGGAGGGAAAATGCTGCTCGCTTGGATGGACAAGAACAGGGAACAGATAAGATCCTTTCATTTCAATTATTGCACCTTTTTTTGTCCTGCCATGCCGTTCAAAAGATCATCCCAGATCCCAGACGGTTCTAGATTAAAAGTCATCTTTGATGTCTCCGAGTATCACCGACGACTTTTAGTTTAGACCGTATGTGATGCTTTTAATTTAGACCAGTCTACCATATATCACATATGGTTCTTAAAAAAACTGTATTGGATGTCCTATATATCACGTATGGTTCTTAATTTAGAACTATTTATGAAACATCACAAATTGTTCTTAAAAAATAGTTTATGGCGTCTTTATATCATAGATGACTCTTAATGTAGAACTGTCTATTATACATCACACGTGGTTTTTCCTCATCCAATATGATTTAGATGGTCACTCCTAAGAACCGACTATAATACCCTGGGACTCATAACTGGTTTTGTATTAATGATTCAAATTTACTATATATATTTTAGAAATATTATGTGTCGTATCATTTTGATGTGACTACAATAATTAATAAAAATTCTTTTTTAATAAAATGTTTTAGAAGTATTTGAAGTACCACCGTTTTTAGTAATTAACTTTTGATTTCGATATGTAAAATGTATCAATGATTAGAGAGAGAAAACCTGGTACTTGAAGAATCTCTCGAGCAGGGGATATGTGAACGACGGATTCATCTTGTTCACCGTATGAATTGACCGGCAAGCAATGAAGGCATTGCTGTGGTAACTGCACATTTCAGACAGTAAGTTGTATCAGAAAGGAAGTCATTTTGTTTATGAGGCTATCTAATTACTGCTGTTAAGGAGAATACTAAATTTTCGATCAAAACATCAAGTACGCTTTCTGATCCTTGCCCTATTTATGCCCCTTGCAAGGAAGTTTGACGTCTACATACGTCAAAACTGGAATCCGATACGTCCAAATGAGGGCAAGATTACTAGCTACAGGGCTTAATAGGATCCTACCGTCACTACAATGCATTTCTACATTATTTGTTTTCAGTAAATTTCGCAAACCACACCACCACCAGCAAAACACAATCATAGAACCACAATTGGAATTGCAGTTCTCTGAAACTTCTGCGTAAAATTGTGATTTTATTGCAGTTTTGACAAACATGTTGTTTTCGTGAAATTCACTCTTCTTTTAGCAATTATCGACTCGACAATGTTACAGTAGCATCGATATTGTTTATTAGATGAGTAGGCCCGAAAAGATTCCTTGTCACGGCTTGCTTTTCTTACCGTGTGTCTTGGCCTCTTGGGACAGATACAACACAGTTATGCCAAGGATTTACCAGTCTAGTACTTCTATGTCAGCTGTATAATGTGGACTTCCCTCAAATGGAAAAGTGGAAAAAGAGCTACCAAAATTAAGATAATAATATTTCTAAGTGGTCTGGAAATGCTACTGAGATAAATAAAACTAAGGCCTCCTTTATTAGGTGAAAGGCAAGGTCTCTCTATTTTAGATAAAGTATGATGTCTCAGGAAAGGAAGATCACTTGCTTTTCTCGCTTTTTTCTTATGCCTAAAGACTGGGCCATGCGTTCCATTAATAATGGCTGGGTGAATGGCTGGGTGAATTGACACGCACCAATGCTATTACTTTTTTATGTTTTCTCGTGACGATGGTCCACTTTCTAATCGGCAAGCCCGTAAATCTGATTTGTTGGGACCATACATGTCAATTTCACTGTGGTTGCCATTCCGTTTTGCTTATTGGAATGTAATGTTTTTGAACTGGATATTTCCTTATTATTATAAAAGAATATATAAATCCATAATCTATTGTAAAATGCAAATGAAATTGAATAACGGGCACTCCATTTTCATTGAACATATATAGAATACAATATTTTTATTGAATACAATTACATTGACATTTATATTCACCTAAACGTTATTTCATGCTACAACTTTGTCCTTCTTAATAATATTTTGTGGACTGCAATAGGGCATACCGGCTATTTCGGTAGAATAGGTCATTCCAGATGGTTTCTAGTCGGAATGAGCAATGAAGCGGAATGACAAGTAGAATGGAGCACAAAACTTTGCATTCCGGTTTACCCGACAGAATGAACATTCTGATTCGGATCATAACAAACCGGAATTGATAACTATGGTTGGGCATGTACATAGTTTGTACTGGGCTGGGCATGCAATCTAAGTGTCCGCCAGCCACTGGAGAGCAAATATTTGCTAATTCGCTAGAGGAAAATCTAGCTGACATGCATATACTCATGACTCAGGATGTGTATGGATCGATCCATGATTCCATGGGCATTCGTTTATTCGCTCTAATTTAATCTAATCTAATTAATTAGATAATATAAAATAAAAATTAATTAATTAATTAATTAAACTAGAGTGGATCAATAAATATCTAGAAAAAAGTTCCTTGGATGCTTTTAATCACTAGAAAAGGTTTTGCTCTGTAACAAAAAGTTCTCTAGTTGAATCTTTTTAATTCCGTAGAAAAAAGTTTTTAATCTCCAATAAAATGTTCTCTAGGTGAATGTTGTATATTTATAATAAAACTATCTTGATATCCTGTAATAAGTTATCTAGTTGAATGTCATTTGTCTCTAGTAAAATGTTTTCAATATCAGTGACTAGTCAGTGAGTATCAGTGTCGGATCTGAAATCGGCACTGAAAACCATACCAGTGTTAGTTGGTGGTTTTAACCAGCACTGATAGTTGGACTATCAGTGGATATGGTTTTCCCCGATTCAAACTTTTTTAGGCTGAAAAAAGTAAGAATTTTTTTTTAACCAGAGCTATTGTAAAGATTCAACTATAAAACTTTTGCTCGCATGCGGCAACCTGGACTCAAACTAATGACCTCATAGAAGAACCTCACATGTGATCGCTTTAACCATCTCAGCTATCGTTCGTTCTCGATTATAATAGTAAAATCAATCATTTTGACATCTTCTGACCGAACGTTTGAATGCCTAAATGGATATCTAAATGACCTCAAATAAAAAAGTGATCAACTACAAAGTTGTAGATCTTATCGAGTGCTATAATTTTCATATAAATTTTGTCTTCATCCAACTTCGTATGAAAACGTTATGAATTTTTTAAGATGTGTTGTCATCAAACAGAGCTGAAACTTTGTTAATATTATTGGGTATTTAAATGACCTCAAATTAAAAAGTTATCAACTACAAAGTTGTAGATCTCGTTGAGATCTATAATTTTCATATAAAGTTTTTCCCCATCTAACTTTATGTGAAAAAGTAATGATTTTGTAAATTAGGCTATGACGGTAGCAATCATAAGCGTTAGTTCATGGCTAAAACCGACGCAGATACTTACTATCAGGATTGGTTCGTAGCTAGAACTAACACTGATACTGGTTATCAGTACCAGTTTGTGACTAGAACTGGCAGTGATGTACATTAATATACATCAGTGCCGGTTCGCGGTTAGAACCAGCACCGATAAATAGTTTCATTGTTGATTCTTAATGACTCACTCATTATTCGTATATGAAAAGTTAAGAATCGGTACTGATATATCCTGAGTTGCGGTTCCAATACGATCGATATTGATGTATCGTTATTTTTGACTCGCTCTATAGCGGTGACCGTTGATCAGATGGAAGCAGATAGGAGCGTGAAAGTGAAACAAGGCTCTCTAAAGAACTTATCCAAAGGACAAGTGGTTACAAAAAATTAGTACCAAAGTTGATTCGAAAATGAATTGCGATCATATTAACGTTCACTATCATGGTGCTAAAGTACATCCGTATAAAAACTTTCTGCTAGGTGTCTGGTCTACTTGTCGCGTAGAAGATGAGCAATGTCTGTAATGAATATAGTTGACCATTAGTATTTCTTGTTTTTTCCGAATGGACCATTATTGTTTCTAAGTATGCATAAACAAAACTTACAAGAATTAGAATGATATAGAACTTTTTTTTTTTCTGGATGAATATATTTGGTATCATCCCCATGCGATAAATCAGAAAATTTTAGTTGTGAATAATGTTTTGAAACTGTGATTAGAAAATGTTTTAAAAAGTTGTATTTAAAGTATAAAAATAATAAAGAATATCAACACAGAGGTGATATAAGTAAAATAAGGCAAGGAATGAATTTTCGCCGAAAAATGGCAAAGGAGTGGATTCGGTTGCACTCACGGCAGGGGGAAGAGGTGCACGACGACGGACACGCGCGAGCCGTAGTGCTCGACGGCCTTCTTCAGTGGCGGCCACGCGTCGCGGCTGTCAGGGCAGACCGGGTCGAAGAACGCTTCGACCACCACCGTCTGCCCCCACGCCGGCGGCTTCCCGGCATACACGAACCCGTCCGTTCTCGCCGGGATCGGGATCTGCGCGCGGCAGCCGCAGCACCCGATGATCACCAGCAGCACGAGAGAGACACGGTGTCTGCTGCTAGACTCCATCTCACTCTCTCTCTAGCTTCTCTGATCTCTAGCTACTTTTGGCCTCTTTGTGTCAGGTTGTTCAACTAACACTCGTACACACATACTAAACATGAACGCGAATGAGCTGGTGAGGAGAATACATTCTGCTAACGAATCTCTTAAGGATCAGATAGACAATGAGTGCAGTCCAGGTGAGCTGCGCAGACACTTCGCCGAAAGTGAAGTGGGTGGTGACGTCTACCTCCCAACGACTTCATGGGCGACTTGAACATTCCGGTATAGTGCTGGAAATGGTGCCCACATCGGGCCCAGCTGATGACATCATAAGGATGTTAAGATGATGATGGAGTCGGCATTCGTCACGCTGAAATACAGTAGGCAGGAATTTAATTTCGCTTGAAAATTAATGGTATAATTTCCGTGAGATTCCCACGAAATTCCTCGTTCCAAACGTATCCTAATGTAATGCATTGGCAGAAAAAAATTCGTGAAAAGGAACTAACCCTAGGTTAGTTGGTAAAACTCTAAGAGTGGAGCTAACCAGTCAGGGATCGATCTTAGGTCCTGCAGGCCTCCAAAGAAGGTCAGAGATGTTTGCCTCTTTTTTTTAAAGTTCGTGAAAATTGTTACGCAGCTCTCAGTTTGGTATGTCTGGATAAAACTATATCAGTGACCTATTACTATGATACTATCTAGTTGGAGTGGTCCATCGCGTATATGTGCAACATAACTAGGTACCCTTGTCCTAGCTCTTCGAGATGCAGTCCTTGAGAACTTCCACTAAGTTGCCACAATCTTTGTTTAGTGTCAGTTGTGGAAATTCACATCTCATTATATTGTGTACTTGTGGGATTAAATTAAATATTTCTAGCATTATGGATTAAATCCACACAGAAATGAAATTACCTGTGACCAAACAAATTCATACAGGAGCTACAGCTTTGACGACCAAGTGATTTGATAACGACGAACAATACATAAGCTAGGTAGAAACCATATTGGCAGAAGAGAGATGGGGGGTGTAGCGTTCCGAGAGGCGATTTTGGCGTCTCGCGACCGGGGGCGATCGACGGGGGATCCCGGCGAGTTCGCCGGAGCTCTGGCTGATGAGTGGGCGGTGGTTGGGCGCGCGACAGCTGACGCATTGCCTGCTACCCCTGAGGCGTGTTTTTGGCTGGTCTTGTCGCGACTGGTGATCGGGTTGGAGGTGCCCAGACCTGCGTCTTCCTGCACTCAGGCGAGTTCTCGAGAGGAGGAGCTCGGGGTGGTGGGATTGCAATTTTATTCAGAGGGGAGCGCGAGGAGGAGCATTTGTGATGGTGTTGACATTGATGGTCCTCTGAAGCCCAGGTCTGGCCCGTCCTAGAGATGCTGAAGATTGGCGCAGATATGGAAGAGATCAACATCCTCGCAGCGAAGATAATGTGGTTTTTGGTAGAGATGATTCGGTTTTTGGGGGTAGAGATGGCCATTTCAACACCAGTAGAGATGGATCTTCTGGATATGGTAGAGTTGGGCAAAGGAACGATAATTGAGAGGGGCGACAGCAGTTGGATAGAGATTCAGATCTGTAGAAGTTTGATGGAGAGCACTCTGCTCACTCTGGTTTAGGTGATGGTGCGTTTCGACAGTCCAACAAGAGAAGACCTGATGAGCGGGATGAGAGTTCTGTAGAGTTGGAACAAGATTTGCGCAACAAACTCAAAAGAGACCAAGAGGACAAACGCAAAGGATTGGTGGATTTTTCAGAAGCTACGGGACAGGAGGGCAAAGAGAAGATCCTTGATTCCAATGTTGTTGAGATGTTTTGTTATAACTGCAATGAACCTGGTCATCACAGAGCAGTGTGTACTAACCTCCCCTCTCTTACAGCTGTAAGAAGACTGGGCACAAAGCTACATCATGTCCAGAAAAAAGGAGGATGAGGGTCTATGGTTTTGGTATTCCAGGCATGAGTTTCTATAGTATGCATATCCCTTCTGGGAAGAAAGCTGGGAATAGCAAAGAGGTTTGGGGAGTGATGACTATTGAGAGAGGAAAAGCAAATGTGGAGATTGTCAATAAAGAGATGGTTCATCTGTTTAGAGGTCAAAAAGGGTGGAAAATCAGACAAAGGTCATAGCACGAATTTATGATCACATTTCCAGATGATGATATGAGGTATCAGTTGATCAGGTTCAAAGGCTTTGAATTCCAAACTGTTGATAATTATGTGATTAAAGCCAATGTGAAGCCCACTGAGATGTCTGTAGAGGTTTCTAGTTTTCTAGAGGTGATTTGGGTTAAAACTTATGGCATCCCTGACTATGCCAAATATGATGAAGCTGTCACTGAGTTAGCTTTCTTAGTGGGTGATCCTATAGAAGTTGATGAGCATTCCCTGAATAAACCTGGACCTGTCAGGGTGAAGATTGCTTGCAGACACTCATGTCAAATTAGAGGGGAAACTGAGGTTTTTATAAATGGTGCAGGGCATAAGATATCATGGCAGGTTGAGCTTGCTGGCAAACATGACCCCCCTCCATCTGACAACCCCTCTTCCAAATTTGACAGACATGGTGATAAGGATGAGGATGATGCAGAAGATTCGGGGGAGGATTCCATAGGCAACCATGATTCAGGTTTTAGAAGACTGATGCATGAACATGGTGAACAGGGTACCAGTAAAGAGGGTACCAGTAAAGAAGGCAAAAGCAACACCTCCAGTACCAAAAAAACAAACTGAACATGAGTGTGCTGATAAGCTAAAGGTGAATGATGATGAGGATATAAATGAGGTGGTTACTGAAACTTCTATGTCTCAAGAGTTGGAGGTGGAGAATAAACAGATAGAACTTGAGCAATCATTAGATCCTGGTGTACAAGAAGTTATACATGATCATTTGGATATCACTGACTCTCAAGATCTTACACAGAATATAGTTGAAGATGACATTGAAGAAGATCTAGTGCACTATGAGGTGGATCCCTTAGAACAGGAAAGGGAGGAGATGCTGAAATTGGAGGCCAGAGTGGAAGAGAGAGCTAAAAAGATTGCTCCACTACTGAACTTGAACCCAATCATAGATGCTCAGATGATACCTATTGAACATGGGTTAGAGTTGGGAGAATGTGAAGGTGTGAAGCCTGCTTAGCCATCCACAATAAAAGCAAATCATGTTGAGGAAGGATTTACACCTGTTACATATAAGAGAAGAGGGGTCCCTATAATTGCACAAAGGAAAAGCTCAAGGATTTCTGGAGATGGAGCTCCTGTTCAGTGTAAAGTTGAAGCAATCAAGAGGATGAGGAATGAGATGACAGGTACTTCTAAACATAATACTTTTGTTTTTTTTTAATTCTATTGATCCTTTACAGTTAGCTAGGGTTGCTTTAGCTAGCAAGATTGATGTGGGTCAAGATGAGCAGACAATTTCCAATAATATCTCTACTATTCAAGCAAGAGAGATAGCAAGGGCAACCCTTGCTGAAGCCAGGGAAAGACTAGAAGAATCTAAGAAGCAACTTCTTGGTTCTGAATTAGAAATAGAGGTTGATGGAGCAGAAGAGAAGAGAAATTGCCCAACAAAAGAGATTGAGGTGGCTGGTAGTAAAAAGACTGATCTGAGCTTGGAGATGAATTTAGAGTTGATTCCCTATCTAGGCTTAGAGTCAGTAAAGAAGAAGAAAATGAGAAAGGAAGTGTGCAAAAAGAAGGTGGGGGTGAGGATAATAAATAAATAATAATAATTCTCTTCTGGAATATTAGAGGGTTGGGAGCAAAAGGGAGAAGACAACTGAAAGATATTCTGACCTTCCATAGAGTAGATATTCTCTGTCTACAGAAAACTATTAAAGAAGAGTATACCATTAGAAAATTGAAAGAGTTGGTTAATGGTCACAATTTCTTTTAGAATTGGACTGCTGCTCATGGTCATTCTGGAGGAACTTTGATAGGTGTTAGAGAGGAGAATTTTAATGCGTTAGAGATGGATAATGGTGAATTTTTCTCGAGTGTCACCATCAAAAGTAAAAAAGATAATTTTGTCTGGGAAGTGATTAATGTTTATGGCCCAGTTCAAATAGAAAGAAAACCTACTTTCCTGCAGGAATTATACCAGAAAATTCCTAGAGCTGATAACCCTCTTTTGATTGGTGGAGATTTCAACTTCATCAGATATGCACATGAGAAGTCTTCAGATAATGTTATCTGTTCTTGGATGGAGATGTTCAATAGTTTTATTGATGATGCAGCTTTGAGAGAGATGCATAGGGGTGGTAGTAGGTTTACTTGGACTAATAAGCAAGAGGTCCCTATTAGATGTAATCTTGATAGAGTTTTTACAACTCAAGGTTGGGATCTCTTCTACCCCCTTGCCTCTTGCAATTCTTTGCTTCGAATTGGATCTGACCATAATCCAATTTTGGTTGGCACTTGCGATGATAAGAAGCTTAACAAACATCCTTTTAGATTTGAAGCAGCTTGGCTTACTCAAGAAGGGTTCAGGGAGTTTGTGTTAAGAAAAATAACTGACAGAGGGAATCTCCAAGTGCAAGATTACTGAAAATTGTTAAAAACTTCACTTAGAAGAGCTTGCAAGGGCTAGGGTGTAAATCATAGGAGCCAGCTGAAGAAACAAAAACAAGAGTTGTTAAAGAATATTTAAATTTTGGACCAAAAATCTGATATGACTGATCTCAGCCCTCAGGAATGGAGGGTCTGGTACCAGTTAAAGGCTGAGTTAGAAAAAAATTACAACTATGAGGAAATTCTATGGAAAGAGAGATGTGGTGAAAAATGGATTTTAAAAGGGGACTCTAATACTGGTTTTTTCCATGGAGTTGCCAATGGTAGGAAAAGAAAATGTTCCATTTTCTCTCTGGAAGATGGTGCTACAATTATATCAGGAGCATCATATTTAAAGAATCATATTGAGAGCTACTATAAATCGCTATTTGGTAAAGAAAACAGAGAAGGTCTGACTTTATCTGCTGATATTTGGTCTGAAAGTGGCGCCTTATCACCTAAGGAGGCTAATAGTCTTATCAACCCTTTTCTGTTGATGAGATTGAGAAAGATATTAAAGAGATGAGATCTAATTCCGCTCCTGGCCCGGATGGGTTCTCAGTTTCTTTCTATAAACATTTTTGGGAGCAATTGAAATACACTTTGGTAGAGATGTTTGATCTGTTTCATAAAGATGAGTTTAACCTCCATAGATTGAATTATGGGCTGATTAGTTTGATTCCAAAGTTCAAAGAGGCAAACAATATCAAACAATATAGACCTATCTGCCTTCTGAATGTGGATTACAAGATTTTTACCAAAGTTTTGACTTTGAGACTGACTCCTGTAGCAGACAAAATCATTAACAAGTTCCAGACTGCCTTCATTCCTAGGAGATATATTTTAGATGGTACAGTCATCTTACATGAAGTCTTGCATGGACTGAAAGTGACCAAAAAGTCAGGGATTATCCTGAAACTGGATTTTGAAAAGGCAATATGATAAGGTTCATTGGAGCTTCTTAGAGGAAGTCCTGAGAAGGAAAAATTTCCCAGATAAATGGATTGATTGGATCAAGCAAGCGGTGGAGGGTGGTAGAGTTGGCATTAATAATAATGGCTCCCCTGGAGAGTATTTTAGAACTTTCAAAGGCTTGAGACAGGATGACCCCCTTTCTCCTTTGCTTTTCAACTTGGTGGCAAATGCTCTTGATGCTATTCTCAATAATGCCAAAAAAGAGGGGCTGATAAAAGGTCTGATAACTAATTTGATCCCTGGGGGCATTACACACCTTCGATATGTAGATGACACTGTTATTCTATTAGAGCTGGATGAGCAGTCTATCGTTTATACAGAATTTCTACTGCATTGTTTTGAGAGTTTGTCTAGTTTGAAAATCAATTATGAGAAGAGTGGGATGATGGTGGTGGGTGCTTCTAACCTGGAACAAATTAGAGTTGCTAACATGTATAACTATAAAGTGGGAGTTTTTCCTATAAAGTACCTGTGAATTCCTGTAAGTGATAATTGTTTGAGAGTTAAAGAGTTGATGTTTGTTGGGCATAAGGTTCAAAAGAGGATGGGAACATGGCAGTGCATGTATATCTCCTCTGGTGGTAAGACTGTCTTGATTGAATCCTGTCTGAGCTCTATTCCCATTTATACTATGGGGATGTATCTTCTTCCAGATGCTATTCACAAAAAGATGGATTCCTCAAGATCAAATTTCTTTTGGCATGGTCAAGGGCAGAAAAAGAGGTATCATATGGTCAAGTGGGACGTTTTAGCTAGTCCAAAAGAGTATGATGGACTGGGCTTTAATGATACTAGAGTGATGAATGTTTGCCTTCTATCCAAATGGATTGTGAAATTGGAAAGAGGTGATGGGGGTCCTGCTTGTGACCTTTTGAGGAAGAAATACCTAGGAGATGGAGGTTTTTTTAGTTGTAATAAATCTAGAGGTTCTCAGTTCTGGAAAGGTTTGTGTGCTATTAAAAAAATATACAGCCTTGGGTCTGGTCTATATTTTGGGGGATGGAAAGAAAATTAGATTTTAGCTTGATGTTTGGTTGGACTCATGTCCTCTTAAGATCAGATTTGAGGGACTTTTCAACATCTGTTTCCAATAAGATGCAACAGTACATCAGGTTCTTGGTCATGGTTCCACTAATTTCACTTCTAGAAGATCATTTGGCCCTCAAGAAGTGAAAGAATGGGAGATATTACTGTCTGTCACTAGTAGTATTAATCTATCTGATGAACAAGATTCTGTCATTTGGGCCTTGGACAAAACTGGGAAATTCAGTACCTCTTCTTTGTATAAGCATATTACTTTCCCAGGAGTTAGAGATGAGAGTATGATGGAGATATGAGATTGTTATCTGCCTCTAAAGATTAAGATCTTCTTGTGGTCCCTTCACAAAAATAGAATCTCCTCTGCTGATCAGTTAATTATCAAAGGGTGGAAGGGTGGTGAATGTTGCAAACTTTGTGGTGTTAAAGAGACTGCGGACCACATAATGTTCCAATGCCCTATTGCTCAGTTTGTTTGGTGTGTTTGCCGTGATGTCTTTCATTAGCTTCATTTGCCAGATTCTCTAATGCTTTTTAGAGAGTTACTCCTTGATTCTAGAAGTTATAAAGCTAATTTGCTTCTTATGTTTCTTTTTGATCTATTTGTTGGACTCTTTGGCTAACTCGAAACGATTTTGTTTTCCAAAACAAGATTTGCGTTTCCCCTCCGGCGATCATATACAAGGTGATTTCGTTCATGAGGAGGTGGAGGGTGCTGACTAAGGCGGACGATCGGATCCATCTGGATGACATAGTGCAAAAACTCAAGATGGAGGTGGACGATATCCAACAACAACTTCTGTTAACTTGGATCCCTACTGGAATTGGATAGTGTTTTTTCTGGTAGCATAACTATCTGTGTTCTTTTTGTCTAAAGACTGATTGGTAGCCCTTGTCGCAAGTTGTTTGAATTGTTTTTTTTGAGTTGTCTGGTAGAAGTGGTTCGCACCGGATAATTTTGCTTTTCTGTAAGTAAGATTAATGTTGTGGACTCTATTTTACTTTCTATAAAGCGGGATCAAACCTTTGGTAAAAAAAAAAAGAAACGCTATTGGCATCTTATCCCATCATCATAGTCATCATAGTCTTGAACTCATCGAAGCTGAGAACCCCGTCCCCATCCAGATCGAACTTGCAGATCATGACCTGGCACTCTGCAATGTCCTGGTGCGAGCCCTGCTTGCTCAGCATCAGTTTCAGGCTCGGCGGTGTGATGCACCCTCTCTCCCCTGCATCTCATACATTCTAAACGCTTCTCCTCCTGATCCGCTTCCATTTCTCGTGCCAGCCTCACAAATTCTTCTTCGTCCAGCAGCCCATTTCCATCCGAGTCTGTTCAACGCCTACAAGATCTCCGACTTTTACTGAGGGTTATCTATGGGTAGCTGACGGCTTATTGTATTCCTTTATTTTTTTTTCAAATGGTCGAGAATATTTCTAGTGTAAATTGGACATTTCCCAAATGTGAAAACCAATCAATGATAAAAAAATTACCGACCAAGATTTCCCGACATTGGGATACAAATAAATGTATACCAAATGAACTAAACCGTCAGCCATGGAAAAAGTTAGAGATCTTGTAGCAATGCCTTGATGTCCTCGGCTGACATGTCATCGCCGACCGCTACCTTCAAGCCAAGCTGCAGCTCGGTGGCAGAGATCTTGCGGTCGCTGTCCCGGGTGGCTAAGATCAGTTCACTTCTACTGCTATTTATAGTTTCGCATCTTGGTAACGAGCCAATTTAGACTGGTATTAGATTCAGTTCAGCAAATAATTGGTAAAAAACAAACAATCATATTGATTCAAATATCCATGTGTATGCTTAATTACTATAAATAACATAACAAGATAAATGATTTTTCACAACTCTGGTTGCTTTAGCCTTGAACGAGCATCGTGTCATTGACAACTAATTTAACAAGAGTAATGGTACTCCAAGAAAATGCAAAAAAAACTGTCTAATTATAAACTGCCGGAGTGGATCTCATCAACCCTCTCAATTGGAAAAAAATATAAGTCCATAACAAAAAAGATTAAAATTTATTGAAATGCTTGCATTGTAACACCACTTTGATGTCGATTTCATTACTTTAGATCAGGTCGAAACTTATAGCAAGCTCACAAAGTAATTCCAACCTTACTGCTCGAAAAAAAAGTAATTCCAACTTCCTATAGTAAGTTAACATTACCACGAGTTGCAAGTTGAGGAAAAACGTACCAAAAATCATCGAGTACCAATACTACACCTTGGAAGTTACACTGCCGATCCACTAACCATATTCTTCATTGGACAAAGAAAAGAAGCAAAATCAAAAAGAGATTATTGTTGTAACAACTATAGCTTATTGGTTAAGTACCAATTCCCTTAACAATACATGTCCCACGATCTCAATAAAACAATTTGATCTGAACTCACTGTTGACCTGTAAATGCTCCAGTGCTACAGCAAATGCTCTCCAGGTGCTACAGCTCTTTTACAGACGACATGTGGCCAATGCTCTCCAGCAGCCGCATGTGTGCTACAGTGATAGAGGACGGAGGAGGTTTACCTCATATATGCCGATTCTTCCCTCATCTCTATCACTATTCACAGATGATGCATATAGACCCGTAAAGAGAGAAAGAGTAATAGAAGTTAGAAAATATAATAGCTATTAGAGATAAAAAAAATATAGGTTACTGTAATAGTATTAGAGAATACTGTAATAGTATTATAGGGGATGAATTTTTAAAGTATCTGTTGAAAATAGTCTTACAGAGGATAACAACTCAGTATACAACCTAGGTTCCTGGATGAACAGACGATTCCTTCCCATTTAAATGTCAATCATGATAGACCACATATGTCATGAATCACTACCACACATAGGCATCTCACGTGGCTTGAAAATTCCTATCTCACACAATTTTTCATCCATCATAGTTATTGTATCGCCCCAAGTATCCACATACCTAGAGTGCCACTAAATCACACCTAAATGTCAATATGTCTGTAATTTATGGAAAATTCTGGTAGAGTTTCCCTTGTAACTACTTATATCCTAGACAATCAAATCACATAGTAATTGCATGAATATCATAATTTCCATAGATAAATATCACATCACAACCCAAACACCCAATGTAGGTGACCACCCTAACCACAATACCTTCTCAACCTAACAAGAGTTTAATTGAATGAAACAAACAATAAAGTTCCACTTATGTAATATGAATAACTGATTATGGTCATGGGTGTGTGTGCACGCTCAAGTCGAAGGTGCTACTGCCACCCCATGCATGTCGCGATCGCTTGGTAACTAAAAACCAAATAAAACACAAGTGTGAGTAAAAATACTTAGCAAACCCAATTTTGAGTAGGAAAAACAATTACATCATAAAACTAGTGAAGAACGAGAATAAATGGATTTTTTCTTTTTCTTTGAAAACATCAAGAAAATAGTATTTTCTGTCAGAAATGGACAACACCTGAATACATCCTTAGAATTTGCTAGTAAAGTCGAGCAAAAGTGACAAGCACTTACTCACACGAACATGAATATTGTCACAATCCAAAATTGCATTTCGTGTCATTGAGCACTCATAAGCATCATTGGCACAATTTTTTGAATTTTTTGAGCATTTATTAAATGCTTTTGAATTTAAACAAAAATCATCAAATTTAATAATAAATGATGCATTGTGACGGAACCCAAAAAATCCCTATGCAATTTAGTGTTGGAAGTAATTTTAGATTAGTCAATGATTTATGATGAATATTACTAAATTTTCCCAGAATTTTTAGGGAATTAAATGTAAGCCTAAAAAAATTTGCACAAGTTCTAAAAGTTCACAACTCAATATTTATGATGAATATTACTGAATTTAGTTTCCTAGATTTTAGTAATTAACTTGACACCCTTTAAAATTCATGCAAGTTCTAAAACTAACCAATTTGATGAATTTTAGTTTAAAATTGGCTCGGGCTTTTTCGGTCCAAGTTAAAATTAACCGCATATGAATTATGGAACATCGTCAAAAATTTCTAGAATTTTTGAACAATAGGAATGTCTCAGTTTGAACTGAGAAAGAGGGATAGAAAGAGATCAATGTTTGTGGAGTCTTGTTCACATGTTGTTGAGACCAGTCCAAGAAAAATGACAAATCTCATCTATGTGTTGAACCAAAAAATAAATTTAAACATATAGTGACTTTATATATGAATATCATTATAATATTTTAATTAATCATAATTAATCGTCTTACAAAAGTAACCTTCAAAAGTCAAGATCATTACGTAGACTCTGTCCGTTACAATGACTCCACAGGCAAACCGATGTAGAAAACAGCTTAGAACGATCTATCTTCAGAAAACTCTCCAATGTCTTCTCTAATTGAGTGTTTGGTGATAGCAAGGGTGAGCACATATCGTACTCAGCATGTTGTGAGGAAATAATATGCTTATGAAGTCTTGAACAGTAATACGACATTTATGGCTCTTTTGCATAAAATAACATTTACATTAAAATAGCTTAAAAACAAGTAATGACTAAGTGAATAACAATAAATTAACAATCATCTAAAGATTCCAACCATCTTGACTTAGCCAACCTTTCAACACCTCAACCATTATTCTTACCATCATTGTTGAACAACACCTCAATTATAGTTTCCACCACTATAATTGACCAAACCATCCAAACTATCAAGTTCTAATCATGTGAGGTTTTCTTGCCACTCATCGTGAGTACGACTGATTAACCAATTTTACACTATAGAGAGGTTGTACACTTTACCCAAGTCATGATCAACTCTTTCGTCAACACCCATCAGTACCTTACACACTTATGAGATGTGCACCGAGAGACCACTACAAATCCTCTACAAAACCCCTCTCACCCGCTAAGGCTTCACCGCTACGTGAATACACCTTAACAACGAAAGCTCTATCTTGCGCCAATGGAAACCCTGGAAGTTCCCTTTTGTTCCATACAACCAAATTGTGTACACAATAGGGAGAGTAAAGCAAATTAATTGGCTATACCTATCTCATACAAGTCTTGTGGTTGTACTATTAACTTAGAAAGATCACTCTATGAACTGATCCTTAGATTTGAACATGACTACCACAAACCCAACCATACATCATGTATCAGTCTCATCAAAACCACTTGCTCAAACTCTAATTCCATGTTGCTACCAAAATTAGATCATCATCTTTTTATTATAGTTGCTTAGGACCATTATCTTATTCAGTTTAGCCATTATCATGATCACCATCTTTCCAAAGCAAGACTAAGCATCATCTACCCTTCCATAACCAAAACTATGGTGACAAGAATGATAAGGAAAAACTAGGTTAAAGCCAAACTCTTGGTATTCTTGGCAATATTATTAGCATGCGTATTTATAAAATAAAAACATTTTAAAAACTGAGATAAATATGGTCAATACCACATCTTGCCTTCACAAAACTAAGTTGGTTCTTTGAAGTCTTGGTCCTGAAGTCCTTATAGCTCCTTGGAACATTAGTGTCTACTCGCGAACATAAGTAAAAAGGCAACACATAAACACCAAAATACAAAATGATCCAAACAACATAAAACAATCATCATCACACATAATATCACATTTTTTGGCAATTTCAGCGAAAGAATGGGTCAAAACCAGAGCTATGGTTGACATGTTATGGCTTTTGAAAGATTAAAATAGGACAAAAAGATTAACTACATATGAAATTAGGATTTTTTTTCAAGAATTTTCCAAAACAATCTATGATTTTCTAGGGTCTTCTAGGATTTTTCTAGAATTTATTAGCATCTATTTGAATTATAAATTATATAAAAAAATAAATAGGATTAAATAACATTGTCAAAACTCTTATCCAAATTATTCCTATTTTTAAGATTTATTTTTGCACCAAAAACATATTTTTTGCGTAATATATAGGATATATGATGTTATTTTCCTCTGGTCGTTTTGGGGTTCAAATTCGCGACTCTCCAAAGCGTCAATTTCTTAATAAAAGAACTATACATAACAAATGAGTATGGATGTCATATGATGAAAGATGCTCTACAATGCATGACACTAGTGGAGATGCAACGCATCTTGTCATGAGTTTATAGCATCAATGATTCCTTAGTTTAGGTTATTGTTAATTGTTTAACATTTTCAAGGATAAATTGAGCTTAAACCAAAGCTTAATCCTAAATATAAAGTTAATTATGTATAACTTGAGGGTGAGTATTCTTAATAAACAGTGTAGAACATAAAAAGATTAACAAAATAAGGTTCACCAATTTTGGACTTACCAATAATTAATTGTGAATTCATGAAGCTGAAACATATTTCATTAATTATATGAATTACATTACACATATCATGGTTGCTAATATTTTTAACCTGTAGAGAATGATAATACAAAGCTAATAGAACTAGTTTCATGATTTTTGGATCTATACCCATTTTTCTACATAATTTACAATTTGGCTTGTCCTAAATATTTTTGAATCTCTATTTTGGCTTGTCCTAAATATTTTTAATCTCTATTTTACCAAGACCTTTTCTTTCCCATTACTATTGCAGAAACCCTCATCAGTGGTAGTTCAAAATCATCATCAGTGGGAGGTTTTGAACGGCCACTGATTAATTGGTACTGACTATCAGTGCCGGGTATGGAACCAGCATTAAAATCATTATCAGTGCCGGTTCGTGGATCCAACCGGCACTAATAGGTGTTTCTCGCCCTTTCTAAAATTTGGCAGTTGCCGCCAATACCATGCCCAATTTCGAATTTTGGCCATTGCCGCCAACAGTATACAGTATATTTATAGACACACACATATACATTTAATTCACGAGATGTCAAGTTTCATCGTAGCATATATACAAAAGCACATATAAATTTAAGTCATAAAACATTATGTGTCATCATAGTATATATACACCGCATACATGTCAAATTTCATTACAACAACGATAAAGAGTTTAAGGTTTCTTCTTAATCAAAGGGTTTGAACTCTGCCAATTTCATGAAACTCGTTAGTGGACAGATGATTTAGTCATTGATGAACCCGATGAGTTGTTCTTAAAGTGTGTTGATTTCAATAGGCATGAGACGATCTTTGGACAGCTTGAGGAGCTGCAATTTCAAGAATTGAAGATATGAATCCTTATGAACACGTATCAAACCTAAAAATTAGTCATCAATATGTATGCCACCTACCTTAGCACCGGCCACTAGGAGCGACACATCTCCGTTGAATCTATGAATGAATTCCATTACATAAAAATCACATAAATTCCCTCCATGAATGTATCGTAGGTACACTCTACATGTGTGTGATTATTACCGTAAGTAGACTTAAATTCAATCAAATCAAATATTACAAGAGCAATAATGAAATGGTTGGGTTTTTACATTTGTAGCAAGTCGATGACGGGTTGGTATGTTTCTTTTGGGTTATTTTGTGAGTTGTAAACAACGATCTTGCTAATGTCTGGCTGGATGATAAGGAGGATCTAGTGATAACTGCACATAGGTCACCGTAGGTTAGTTGATCCTAAATTCTAACGATGCATTGCTAAAAAAGAGTAGAACATTCATGGAGGGAAACACATACCCAAAGTGGTAGAGTAAAAGTATGTATTTCTTCAACTGTAACTCCAGAATACACTTTAGTGCATAGTCCTCGGGTCTTTTGGATCGGATTCAATCATTATCAGGTTTACATGATGTGGGTCGATGAATCCCACATGCTGGATGTCATCCATCTTACATCATTGTACCTCCATTCTACACAAGGAATGAGTTAAGACATTCAATCTAATGGTATAGAAATGTACACTGTGAATTACACATATATGACACTTACAAAGTACAGCAACTCAAGATAGACACATCGAAAGTACAACAACTTAAGATAGACACATCGAGGGTATCTTGTTGGTACACTCGATACATTTCCTCAAATAATATCAAAATAGTGACATCCTCGTGGAGGAAATCTCGATCATCTAGCCTTGAACATTTCTCTACCCTCCCTCGACTCCTTCATGTACCACGTATGGAATTTCTGAAGTTGAAATGTCAGTTTGTCCCACACATCTGGCATGACCAATAATTCACCTAGCTTAAATTGTCATCTCTCGGCTGCTTTTGCTGCCAAGGACTCATTTAGAATTTACTGTCTTGTCATTTTAGCATCTTCAAGAAATCTTTCTAAATTTTGTTCTTGCAGTACCTGTTCGATAGAAGACTCTTTCAAGTATTTCTTGCTTTTGATGCGCGTGTATTCTGATTTACGCTTAGACTCAACATGTGTAGCAATCTCCAAGAAGAACTTATGTGTTTCTACACGGATTGGTATTTTCTTCTCATGCTCTATCTTTTGCATCCATTTCTTGACACTGGCGTTTACTATCGCTCTAGTTTCCCCTTCAGTTTGTTCATAAGGCAACTTCTTAGGTGCTGCCACCTTCTTAGGTGCCCTTGGCTTCTGGGATGAAGCCGACTTCTTAGATGAACTCAAATTCTTAGACTATGCATGTGTTTTCAACTTCGAAGGGGGAGGAGTAGGCTCTCTTGGTGGCGGTGGTACTGGCTTCGAAACGGAAGGACTTGGCTCTCTTGGTGGAAGTGGTGCTAACTTCGGAGGGGGAGGAGTTGGCTCTCTTTGTGGTGACTTCCATGACGGCGGAGTTGGAGATATTCTTGGTGTCAGTGGCGGTGGTGGCGACCGTGGAGGAGTTGAAGATCTTCTATATGGTGGGTCTGACTCCGCATCAGATGACTCATTTGTCTCTTCTTTAAACACTATATAGCGCTTGTGCCACACAACGAAGCAACCTACATTTGATCTAAGCCTCTTGGAACCCGTCTCTCCTGGGTAATCCATGTCAATTTTATGGTATGGCCTTCGCACGGAGTCCACGTGGACCTTGGCATATCCCCGCAGTGTCAAGTGAAGGTAATATGCCCTAGAGGCAATCATAGAGATTATTGTATCACACGTCTATGTTCATGTACTACCGAATAATGTGTTATTTTAAAAATGACTATCGTTTACATTGATCGGCAAGTATGTGACTTGTTCATGAAACTCTTTGTTTATTTCATGATGTTATTCTTAGTCGATCCCTAGTTGCATATCATTGTGATGATACATAAGACCAAGACATGTATTGATTGATGATCACGTTTCATGGATCATAGGTATAGAGATACCAAGTCAATAATGTGGACATTTATGTTAGAAACATGATGTTGGATAGACCCACCTTGAGATACTACTGGGATTGTTATTTATGATATGCCATCAGTTGTTATCTCAAATGGTGTACCTGCAGGATCCTTAGACCTGAGATCGTCATTGATTTTCAGAATGTGTAGTGGCATATTTTGAGACTACCAAATGTTATTCCATAACTAGGTAGTCATAAAGGTAGTTTTCGGGGTTTCATGAAACATGTCATGGGGTATGAGCGATCAATATGGAATTTTCCCCTTCTTGATAACGGGAGAGATATCTCTGGACTCCTCGTGGTAGTTGGATTGAGAAAGTACATGGACATGCCAATATGATTAAAGAGTTAATCATGATGAACCCACTACTTGATCGAGTGAGTGGTCGGGCTATCACAAGGGTGGCATGTATCTTGCCTTGAGCTTGACTAGTATTGTGAGGCGAAGGGATCGGTGCATGTGTATATCAAGGTTCAGTCGATATGATCTTTTATGTATACTCGGGAGTCAACATGTCCTGCTAGGAACCGCTATTGATTTCGGTTTGGAAAGGGTTTCCGAGTCGTAGTTATTTATACATGAACCTAACGGGTCACACACTCAATGGGTTGGAACAAAACATGCGAATTGGATTCGTATATGGGTTTTGATTGGATTGTGATCCATGAGAAGTTAGAGTCCTAATGGGTTTCCAACATGGGAGCCCATTGGCAAGCTCTATATAAGGAGAGGTATGGGTAGGGTATGCGAGGTTGAGCCACTCTGAAACCCTAGATGCAGCCTTCCACATAATCTCCCAAAACCTAGCAGCGCATGCGGTGCTAGCACATCAGTGCTTGGCGTTTCTGCTTAGTACGTGTGCATACCATAGATGCACTACTACTATTGTGGCGCTGATCTTCTTGGCGAGTTGAACGTGATATGTTCGGGACTAGTCGCCAACTGTGAGGGGTTGGTCGAGGAGCACGACCACCTGCTCGGAGTTGGTCGAGGAGCACGACCATCTGCTCGGAGTTGGTCGAGGAGCATGACAACCTGCTCGGAGTTGGTCGAGGAGCGTGACCAGCTGCGTGGGGCTGGTCACGGATTTGATCGTGAAGCCGCTCGCGACGTGCATGACGTTGGATTGGTCTACTTCAACTCTTCTTCCGTTGCATTGCGCGTCAAGCGGTAACGATCTATGATCTCCTACCAGCATGATTTGCTGGGTGAATGAGGAAGAAATTTTTTGTTTAGGCTAGCGTAGCCTACCCATTCCCTTACAAGGAGATTGTTGAATAGAGACCCTTCCACGCATTGGTGGACCTGCACCATAGCCACTGTGGTGGTAATGTTCAAGGCGGGCATGACAAGCATGCACACGTTGCTTTTTGTGATGTCGTCCATGGGGTAATGGGCCAATTCTTCTTCGGCAAACCCCATGGATGTGTAGCTGCTCTAACGACCACTAGAGCTCACAACATAATCTTCGGCTTGTTGCTTCTTGTTTCCTTGCTAAAATGCTTCTTTGATTTTGGCGTCTATCATTTTTTGCTCTTTTACAAGTTCAAGGTTTCAATAAACTACCTACACCAGTTCATTTTGGCCTAGGTCTAGAACTATCTTCAACGGTTTGTGTAGCCATAAATTCTATTTAATCATTGGTGTCGACTTTGTATACTGTTCCGTTGTAGTTGTAAATACACGATCTTTTCATAGATCCATTGTAATCTTGAAATTCTATAAAAATGGAAACAGCAACCTTAGTCGCCATCTCCATATCTGGTTTACTTGTAAGCTTTACTGGGTATGCCTTATATACCGCGTTTGGGCAACCCGCTCAACAATTAAGAGATCCATTCGAAGAACATGGGGACTAATTGAAGTAAGAAGTCTCCCCATCTGGGAGACTTCTTACTTCAATTAAATTATTTCATTTTTTAGTCGGAACCTTAGGTGGTTCTCGGAAGAAGATAGCGAAAAAAATTATCCCTAAAGTCGAAACTAAAAGGAACGTATAAACCAATGCTTCGTAACACCTTGATTTTCAGAATTTATAACTTTTTAAAAATTTCCAAGATTATTGAATAGCGCTTCACTAGTAGAATAGGTTTAAAACCTATTTTCTTAATCAATCAATCAATATAGTTTATTATTTTGTGTGCATTGCATGTTGAGTTTTTTAGGAGCCAGATAAACACATTAGAGTTCATTTTCTCTTTCTTTCTCTTTGGTGTTTTGAGTAAAAATGGTTTTAAAAATGTTTTTGTAAAACTCAACAGTGAATAAGTTAAGGATCTTAATGGTTGGAATTCAACATTCTTGAATTCAGCATCTATTCAATCATTAATCATTTGTAATCGTTCTGTAGTTCAATTTAAATTTCTCTACAAAAGTTTCTTTTCTAAACCCTAGATATACTAAAGTGTCTTTAAGGTCAATCTTTCTCAAATCCAAACTCTTAGACAAATCTTCTAGAAGGCCTAACAAAAAAGATCCACAAAATCTGTAAATATTCGCTGAGTGCTGGATTTCCTCTTCTTCCCACATGGATTTAGAGATCAAGACGGTATTAAATGCAAATGTTGACAACACGAAAGTTATAGGTCTCACCAAGAGCTTCGATTTGAACCTATGCAAGTTGGCTATGAACTGAGCCTTGAGTTCTGCCCATGAACGAATCGAGTTGGGCAGCAAGTTTAGCAACTAGGACCTTGCGGGTCCATCAAGGGAAGTTAACAAGTAATTGGCCATTACTCGATTATCGCCACCGGCTGCTCGAATTATGGTGGTGTAGATCTGCAACCAGTCGTTGGGATTGATCTTCCCATCATATTTCTTGATCGGGCCTGCTTTGAAATTCTCGGGCCACCGAATCGACTGAAGTTCACGTATGAAAGCCTCGTAGTCCCGTCGAACTCTTTAGGAAGAGGTGGTGGAGGACTGTCATGCCTGTCTCTTCGGGCAGGGGAATCATATCAACCATCTCGTCCTGTAGATCTGTGATCATAGTAGCGGCAATCATCTTCACGGAGTTCCTCACAGTGGTTTTCGATCGCCATACATAGATCACGTCGGCTGTGAGAAATACGGTTCCTCAGATCTTCCTGATGCCCGTGCCTATGAATAGGGTAGCTACAATTTGGCCCATAGTATCGTTTTAGGGCTCGACCACCTGAGCTTCTCGTTTGGGATTCTCGCCCGTCGCTCCTCGAGCCGGGACAGTTCCGACTAGGGGGCCTGGAGTTGCGGGGATTGTTTGCTTGAGCGACTTGGTTCTGAGCTACATCAAGTAGGATCTTGACTTGATTGACCATAGGAGTCAATAGATTCACTAGATTTAATTCTGGAAGGGATCTAAGAATTAGATGAGCTGCTTGCATGTTAGCATCCGGAGTACTGAATATGTCGCTATCGAGGCTTAGTTGCGGTCGAGCCGATGAAGCCTCACAATGACTGTTTGAAGGGAGATTGTCCCTTAAGCCATGGGATGTCGCGGGTGTAGGTACACCCACTGAAAGTCATCGGGAAAGACCAGGAGGCATCTATCTTCCTATGGTACACTGGTGGAGGGCCATGTCGGGTTCACATACGGCTCTAGATGTGGATGTTTCGAGTGGTAACTCAGCGCTAGTACCATCGGCAGTGACTGCTGTAGCTAGATCTCCAATAATTTCCATGCCATTATCGACCATGGCGTTTGGATCTATCGCCATTGGGTTAGCTGGTAGGGGGTCATCTCCTCTAGCCATAAACACAAATCGATCTATTCGGATGCTCTCGCTAGCATTAGAGTCACCCTCATCGCTGTCAGTGTCCATGCAGTGGAGAACATTAGGCTCTGCGGGATCTCACTCAAGATGTCCCACCTCACGGTATACATCCAATGGTCTGGACTTGAGGGTACCAGTGTGAATCAGTCCACCTTGATCGTCCCAACAGAAAACCATATTTCCGAAGATGATTTCTGAGTCGACGAAAGGGGACTCAAAGATGTCCACTGTCGACTCAGAGTAGTCGTAGAAGCCGTTGTCGGAAAATCCGAAGCAAGAGTGAGTCTGAGACATGATTAATCCTACAAAACAGAAGAAGGCCCCTACCTGTTGACCAACTGTCAAAGATTAGTTCCCGACTATATGTCCGTAAATTGACTGGGTACCTTCGAGTGTAGGGATTAATCACGAAGCGAGATAAACGATGTATACAGGTTTAGGCCTCTGATTGGAGTAATACCCTACGTCCTGTGAGGGTGTTGCTGCCTTGTATTGATGATCTCGAGTACAAGTAAGGTGGCTAAGACTATTACAAAGAGTTGATTGGATCTAATCTATCTTAGAGCTAAAGTTGTCGAGTAACTCCTCTGTTGATGCTTGCCTCTATCTCTTTTTCTCTCGCGTGTTTCATGCTGTTGTGTTTCGTTTTGTTCGTTCTCTCTCCCCCAGCCTTTCCGCCTTCTATATGGGTGAGGTACCGACAACTATCCAGCCATAGTTGATAGAGAGTTGTCTTCCTTGACATCTAAATAGCTAGATTTGTTTTGAATACAAATCCTATTGGGTTGGCTAACCAATCTAAACCTTCTTGGTATGTATTTCCTTGATTCCTGGTGTATCAGGTACCGCTGATTCAGTTCCGTGATATCTGGAGTTGACGAATATGTGTCATATATACCCTGTATGTATATGATGTACTCCTTATGCGCATATATCCCATAGTTAGATATTCGATAAGGACCCCTTCTTCTCCTCCCTTACTACTGTTTTACCATAATACAAAGTCCCTAGCCAAGCCCTAACCCTAGCCAAAGCCCGATCTACACAGTCATGGTCGTTGCCATCGCGGACAACCACGCCATTGCCGATTGACATCTATGGTCCTGGCCGACCATAGGTCTAATAACCATACCCTTTGAGCAACTCATTCCCCAGGATGTGTCCCACGCCCTCTCCAACTAGATTGGCTATTAGAGCACCGACACCTTCGGGAACGCGATCAGCGTGCCCGCTGCCCCAGTTTGGACGCATTCTGCACACGCACCAGATTTGTATCCGCGTTCCTTGTCAATCCAGAAGCTGTATGGATATGCCATTAGCGTCACAACGTGTCCCATAGAGTCTTATACTTGACCCTTGGATTCCTTCACCGTTTGAGGAGCGACATGGCCGGAACGTGATTGCCCACCGCAACATATCATAGCCATCACCCATCTCATCTCTACTGATCGTTCTTCCTCTCACGGGATGATCTGCCCAAACCTGTGCTATAGCATTGTGTTTCCAGGAAATATGAATGTCTCTATTTAGATGGTTTCACAAAGCTCATCGCCAATCTATAGTGTAACACCCTGATTTTCAGATTTCTCAAATTTCTAAAATTTTCCAAGATTACTGAATAGCTTCACTAGTAGAATAGGTTTAAAACCTATTTTCTTAATCAATCAATCAATCAATATAGGTTATTATTTTGTGTGCATTGCATGCTAAGTTTTATTAGGAGCCAGGTAAAAGCATTAGAGTTCTTTTTCCTTTTCTTTCTCTTTGGTGTTTTGAGTGAAAAAGATTTTGAAAAGGTTTTTACAAAACTCAGTAGTGAATAAGTTAAGGATCTTAATAGTTGGAATTCAAAATCTTTGAATTCATCATCTATTCAATCTTTGATCATACCTGATCCTTCTCTAGTTCAATTTAAATCTTATCCAAATCCTTGTTTAAAGCCAATCTCTTCTCTTTCTCAAATTCTACCCAAATCCAAATTCAAATTCCTTATCTACTCCTATTCTTGTTCAACCTCATCTTTTTCGTTTCTCTTAAATTCACTCCAAGCTCAATTCAAATTCAAATTTCTTTGCAAAAGTTTCTTTTCTAAACCCTAGATATGTCTAAAGTGTCTTTGGATCCAATCTTGCTCAAGTCCAAACCCTTAGCCAAGTCTTCTAGATGGCCCAACAAAGGATCCACGAAATCTGTAAATTTTCACGGAGTCCTGGACAGCCTCATCTTCTCATGACATTTCGGAGTTCAAAACGGCCTCAAATGCAAATCTTGACAATACCAAAATTGTAGGTCTCGTCGAGAGCTTCGAGAGCTTCGACCTATGGAAGTCCTCTTTTGGATAATGGAGCTGGGAGTTATGGCCCCCGAAATCAGTGCTGCGCAGAGAAGTCCGAGTTCAAACAGTTTATCTTGTGACGCATTTTTGGAACTCAAGATGACGTTTTCAGAAGTTCCAATGACTACCAAAGTTGTAGATCTTTTCGCGTAATACAATTTAGAATCAAGAAACGTCCAATTTGGAGTCCGGACGATGGAGATATCATCCTCGGAATACAGAGTTGCGAAAAAGGAAACCGTAACCGACTCGAACTCGAATCCAACTCGTGTTCGGTTTGGACTCTACCTCATCCAGCCATCCCTAGCCCTATATATATGAGTTTCATGCCCTCTCCTACCTCTATTCCACGTCCTCAAGCCTTAGAAGTCGCTGCTACCCTGCCCGTGCGTCGCCGTTCGCCGGAGCCACCGCCGCCGCCGCCGCCGCCCGTGATGTGCTACGTCGTCTTCTCCGCGAATTCTTCTTTCTCGACCATCAAAGCAAGGTGAAGACCCCTTCTTCCCCTCCCTTACTACTGTTTTAGCATCATAATAAGTCCCTAGCCAAGCCCTAGCCCCGGCCAAAGCCCGATCTACCCCGCCACGGTCGTCGCCGTCGTGGACAGCCGCAAGACAGCCGCACTGTAGCCGATTGGCATTAATGTTCCCGACCGACCAGAGGTCAAATCACCAAGCCCTTTCACCGGTGCATGTCCCATGATGTTCCCCACGCCCTCACCAACCAGTTTGGCCAGTAGATTAGCCAAACTATCGAAATCAAGGTTGACATACCCGCTGTCCGGTTTCTGCACGTGTTCTGCACGTCCACTGGATTTGCATTCGCGTTCCCTGTCAATCCAAAATCCGTATGGATGCACCAACCACGTCACGGCGTGTCCCATTGAGTCTTCTACATTACCCTAGGAGCCCATCCCCGTTTGTGCAGCGACATGACCAGGACGCCAATGCCAACCACAGCATGTCGCAGCCATCAAACGTTTCACCTGTGCTGATTGTTCTTCCTCTCAGTGGATGATCTACCAAAACCCATGCCATAGCATTGTGTTCCCGGGTTATATGAACATCCTTGTTCAAACAGTTTCTCAAATTTTATAGCCAATCTCCTGAAACGCGAGCGTCTTCGTTCCTGCATTTGTTCGTGGTCACCACCAAACCTAGAAGCAGTCATCGTTGTTTTTGCCACTACCTCGGATGACCCCTTCCAAAACCAACCATACCGTTGAGTTAGTCTTTCCGCGTTCTACGCCATGCCTCCCTCGTTTCACTGAAACACCACTGAAGCCGACATCGATGTCTGTGGCCACGTGCCCGATCGCCATCTCCGACGAAACCCGAACCACCACCGCTACATAGAGTCACTAGTAGTATCCTTAACCTAGAAGAGCAACCTTTGGCCTTTTTGATCCATCATAGGTGGTCGAGACTAGATCTCCGTATATCCCTTCTTTAATCCAAGATGGTACTTGCATAGAATGCCAAGTCAGCGTCACATCATTCTCCTTAGCCTAATCAGTGAAGTCTAGTCTGCCCTACACTTCTTGAATCTTGCGCAATGATGTTGTCAAGCCTAACACAGTAATTGTGCAATAAACTCTTTTCCCATAGGAAGATAACTCCAGTAAACTAGTCTTTCTTTTCAGTCTAATCCATCTCTCGAAAGCTGTTCTCTTTTCATCTTAACTCCGATTTAGGTGATTCTTGCATCTAAACGTTTCTAAAATTATCCCTATCCAACCATAGTGTTTTTAAAGTGTTTTAATGATGTTGGTATGTTGTTCTTAGTGTTTCCCTTTGTGTTGTTTGTCGGTAGTTCTCACGATTAGTCGATAACGTTCCGGAGCAGTTCGAGGGACTTTAAGACCAAGATTTTGACAACACTGAGCAGCATTGGGAAAAAGGCAAGTGTCCTTGATCATATTGAACCTATGTTTTTAAATGTTTTGTTTTACAAAATTGCATGCAGTGTCAATATGATGGGTAGTCACCTATGTTAGGGTTTTCCCTAGATTTTCCCTTATCATCCCTTGGAACCTAGATGGTTTATGGTTATGAGTCTTTTATGGGTAGATTGCTTAGCCTTGCTTTTGGGATATTGGGAAGCGTCATAATTTTGACTAATGAACATATGCAGAATGATGGTTAATATGATGATGTTTTAGCAACATGGAATCTTAGGTCTTGAGCATAGGGATGTTGGTGATAGTTGTCATGGTTATGATGTTGGTTTAGTGTTTGCTCAAGTAACCTAAGTAAGGACCGGTTCGTGGAGCGACAACCCAAGAAGTAACGTACCAACCACGAGGCTGATATGGGTAAGACGTGACATACTGATTAGAGTCTATCCAGTGTGTGTTGGGTCAGCACAAAAGGGGGCTTCTGGGTAGGAGCTTTGCTTGCGTAAAGCCTGGCGGTGAAACCTAGTGGGCAGACACATACTGGATTAGTCTCTGGTTGGTGGCAAGTGTCATACAGTGATTCTTGGCGGCACACCACTGGCGTGTGTTAAGTGTTTCGCGAACACGGCAACATGTAATTCACTAACTCATGGGGAAAGCTGGACAACCTCTGCAGAGTGTAAAACTGTTATAACAGCCGTGCTCACGGATATGAGAGACTTGGATCCTCACATGATTAGTGGGTTGTGGTTATGAGTTTGGTTGTGGTTATGATTCTGGTACAGGGAGTACTAGTTGGTTGTGGTAATGGTTCTGGTACAGGGAGTACTAGATGGTTGTGGTTTTGGTTATAGTACAGGGAGTACTAGACGGTTATGGTGTGCAAGGTGGGGAGCCTTGTATGCTAGGTGTTGGATTGTTTGTGTTACATTCACTTAATAATTGCTTAATACTTTTGAGTCCAAATATGTTTTAATTACTCGCATTTAAGCAAAAATACCATTTGTTAGCCTATTCTTGATATAAGCTTGCATATCATTACTTTCCCCCACTTGCTGAATACTCTATGTCCTCACACTTGCTATTTTCCCTACACCATGCGAAATATATGCTGCTGCTCAGTGAGTGAAGATGTTGAAGACTATCAAGACGAGTTTGTGATGTTCTAGGCGTGTCTCTCCCGATCGGTTGCCTGCGGTGTTGTTGGGTACTAGTGCTTCTGTTCCGCTGCAGATATCTTCATAGAAGATAATATATGTCAATTGCTGTAAGTGTTTAACATTTATTTAATAAAAGTATTGCTTTTGTTACTTCACCTGTGACGTCCTTATGTGTGTTGAACATCCTGAGCACACATAAGCCACATCTGGTTTTGTACGTTAAAACCGGGTGTGACATACAGGAACATGAGCGTCTTTCTTACTGCATCTGTTCGAGGTCACCAACAAACCTAGTAGCAGTCATCTCTGTTTTGCCCCTACCTTGGACGAACCCTTCCAATACCGATCATTCCCTTGAGTTAGCCTTTCTGCGTTTTACACCATGTATCCCTCGTTTCGCCACCGAAACCCAATGTCAATGTTAGTGGCCACGCGCTCGATCGCTGTCTTCAATGAAACCTGAGCCACCGTACCTTTACAGACTTACTGGTACTATCCTTAACCTAGAAGCGTAACCCTGGCCATTTGATCATGGCTGCTCGAGACTGGGCCTCAGCGTACCTCTTCTTTAATCCAAATCGATGCTTGCATAACATGCCAAGTCAGCACCACATCATCCTCCTTAGTCTAGTTAACCCTATACTTCTTGAACCATGCATAATGATGATATCAATCCTGGTGCAATGATTGCACAATAAACTCTTTTTCCATAGGAAGATAACTCCAGTAAACTAATCTTTCTTTTTCAGCCTAATCCATATTCCGAAAGCCCATTCTCTTTCACCTTAACTCCGATTTAGACGATTCTTACATCTAAATGTTTCTTAAATCATACCTATCCAACCATAGCATTTTTAAAGTGTTTTGATGATATTAGGTATGTTGTTCTTAGTGTTTGTTTTGTGTTGTTTGTCAGTAGTTCTTGCGATTAATCGATAGTGTTCCAGAATAGTTCAAGGGACTTCAAGACCAAGGTTTTGTCAACATTGAGCAAAATTGGATAAAAGGCAAGTGTCCTTGATCATCTTGAACCTATGTTTTAAATATTTTGTTTTACAAAATTGCATGCAATGTCTGTCTACTTGATGGGTAGTCACCTATGTTAGGGTTTACCTAGTTCTTCCTTTACAATCCTTGAAGCATAAGTGGTAGTTGATATGAGTCTCTTGGGTAGAATTGCTTAGCCATGCTTTTGGAATGTTGGTAAGTGTCATATACATATTTAGTGGACATATGCAATGATGATGATGAACTTGTTTTAGTAACATGAAACCCTAGGACTTGGGCAAGGAGTTGGTTTGATAATGGTGGTTCATGTGATAGGCTTGTGAATACGTTCCAAGAAAAGGTGTTAGATTTTATTAGTTATTTTCCAGTTGGATAGTCTTTGCTCAAGTGACACATATAAGAACCGGTTTATGGAGCGACAACCCAAGAAATATCATACCAAACATGAGGCTGATATGGGTAAGGCTTAGCATATTAATTAGACACCTAGCTGGTATTGGTTGGAGTACCATGACCTAATTGATGGACCATGCTTCATAGTGATTCTCCTGGCGACATACCATTGGTGTGTGTTAAGTGTTTCATGAACACGACAACATAGAAATCCGACTCATGGCTAAAAGTTGGACAATCTCTGTAGAGTGTAAAACTGTTATGACAGCCGTGCCCACGGTTATGAGAGACTTGGATTGTCGCATGATTAGCTGGTCATGGTAATGGTTTGGCCATAGGTTGATGATATGGGTGATAGTTAAGATGGTTATAGTTTGTAAGGTGGTTAGCCTTAGGTAATGTCTAGTTGTTGGGTTGTTGGGTTATATTTACTTAATAACTGCTTAATATTTTTGAATTACATTACTATTTTATTTACTTGCAGTTATGCAAATATACCATGTGTTAGCCTATTCTTGTTGTAAGCTTACATATCATTATCTTTCCCACACTTGCTGAGCGTGTCATGTGCTCACACTTTCTATTTTCTCTGTCCCATGTGACATGCGTGGTGCTGCTCAGTGAGTGAAGATGTGGAAGGTTATCAAGATGAGATTGTGACGTTCTAGGCGTGTGTCTCCCAGTTGGTTACCTGCGGTATTGTTGGGCACTAGTGCTTTTGTTCCGCTGTAGATATCTATATAGAAGACAATAAATGCCAATTGCTGTAAGGTTTAATGTTTATTCTATAAAAGTATTATTTTTGTTACTTCACCTGTGAAGTCCTTATATGTGTTGAACATTGTAGGCACACATAAACCGTATTTGGTTTTTTTCGTTAAAATCTGATATGATAGAGGTGGTATTAGAGCCATACTGATCGTATGACGTAAGCCTAGATAGAATGGTTGTGCCATAAGGTCATATTTTAAAAGCCTATTTTGAAAAATCCATCCGTGTGCTTTTCAGACCCCTCAGTTTATGTCTCTACTTACCTACTCCAATCTATTGAGCAAAATGAATTTTCAATGTTCCCCCTTCAAACTTTTAGTTGGTGAACTATCCCAGTTACTTCGATTGAGAAGGATGCACTTAAAGATCTCACTTTACGCTTCTACCTTGAATGAAGATTCCGATGATAAAGTTGAAGACCCTTCGCTATAGAGAAGAATGATCTACCATAATACTGAAGGCATGAAGAACTACCTCTGCGCTGCTCCCAGTTTTAGTTCTTTGAGTTATAGGAGGATTTTCTCTAATCTTCAGAACGTTAGAGTGATATTAGTAGTGTGTGTTTGTGTTGTATGCCATGTGTGATTTGGTTTTTCTGTTTGTGTGCCAGAGTGTGTTGTGGATGCTTTAGCATCTAGTAACAACGACATTCTTTATATATCTCTATAGTTAATAGTATAGTTGGGTTTTCTCCTTTTAGTCCCTTATCTTTTTGCCCCAACCTTCCGCCTCAATCCTGATCAAATGGTGAACACAGAGAAATGCCAGTTTGGTAAGGATACCAACCCTAATAACAATGAAAACAACCAGCATGTGCCACCACAGTTTAACAAGGAACAACTCTTGATAACATTGACTCAGATCTTTCAAAGCATGGTTCAGAGTATGGAAGGACTACTACAAATCACTAAAGCTCTGAGTGCAGGAGACGAACATAGTCAGCAAGACGACAGGAAGAAGAGGAAGATGTCATTCAGGAACAGGGATGCAACGCACATTCCCGTATGTCAACTCAAGCACCTCAGCAAGGTCCTATGTTCTGTTCCAACAATCAATACATACCTCAACCGCAAGCACTTATTCAGTATTCAGATAACCAAACACCTCGTTCTACTCTGCCAGCCACTCCTCAAGCCAGGAACATTTCAGTTACTCCCTCCTTAGGCAAGCGATGTTACTATTGCGAAGAAAGAGGACATTTTGTGAGATATTTCCCTAAGAGATATCCAAAATGGCCCAACCTCACAACTCTGAAGCTTACTCAGTCTCAACCCCAAGCACATGATGGAAGTAATATGCCTATTCAGAACACTCAGATGCAAAGTAGTTCTCAGGATCTCAACGAATTTCAACCAAACGAGGTTGAAAGTTTCAAGAAGTGCGAAAATCATGTTGGATCAGTGCAACAAAGCAATTCTGTCAGTCAAGAAAAAGATGATACCGTAGAAAAATCTCCCCTCCCATGTCCCAACATTCAGGTTCTCCATCCTATAAATCTGGGCGGAAACAAACCTCAGGATGCTCCTACAAGGAAGGCATGTTTTTGTTGTGGAGAAGAGAGACATTATGCCAACTGATATCCCCTAAGGATTCTTGTTCCTAACGCTAAGAAAGTGTGTATACACTATGGAGATGAAGGACATTTCATCCATGAGTGCGCTAAGAGGTACCATGCTCCAACCAACAAGAAAGCATATTTTCACTGTGGAGACCCTACGCACAAGGTCAAAAGATGTCCCAAGAAGTTTCCCAACCGAAACCAGATCAACCCTGAGTCCCAGATGAAGACCTCAGTTCAACATTCTGGTCATCGCGACCTTCAAGCAGCAACTCAAGACAGCCAAGCTCAATAGGATAATGTCAAGCCCAAAGCAGCTCAGTAGGGATCAAAAAGTTGAGAGTGATAAGTCACATGAAAAATGCAACCTTTGTAATAATGAGGATCCAATGCCATCTCTCATATCATAAAACCATATTGCTTAAGTACAACATGTGTTAAGACTTGAATGGATGTTTTGTTTCCCTTCGTTCTACCTAAGAATTGTTAATGGTTGACAACTCTATCTCTATTCTACCTTCCTCACAAGACCTGGAAACACATGTCAAAGAAGTCTACTCCATTTTAGGAATGGCTGTTGGTTTTGGAATCCAAAGGCACATAAGTTGTTCTTAGGAATGGCTAGTTCGCTAAGGTAATGAGGTAATAAAGTGTGCTAAAGGAAGGATAGTACTCAGAAGCCACACTCCGACCATAGAAGTGATTGCTAAGAACAAGTACTATTTCCTCAGAATTAGGATATGCCTTACTTAATCTTCAAGGATAAGAAGATCCTTCAAGGTCAATCAACAGATGAGAAGATCCTTAAAAAAATAAAGGAAACTTATCAGGAGTGCTAAAGCTACAAAATTCTCAGGAATCAGAAAGCACTACGATATATCATAACCTCAAGAATTGTTATTGGTACTATGAAAACAAGAGTGGTGTAGCAAAGTATATGATCCTATGTGACACATGTCAAAAAAAGTTAGAACAGTATATCAGAGACAACTACAACCGTTTAAGATACCAGGAATAGAATATCCAAGAAAATCCAACATACTCAGGGTAATCAATCATGATTTATCGAGACAGTTGTGAAAGCCGTCAAAAGCAAAGTGAGCAGAGTATGTCAGGCAATGAGGTCATCATCGAGAAGAAAAAGTAATTTAGAAAGCGAGAAGAAAATTTGGAGATTAAGATTCCTTATCTCATTTTTGATCTGCTGAATCTTGAGGGCGAGATTCTTTTAAGGGGTAGATTTGTAACTGTGATTTTTAAAATTTACAATTTTTAAATAGTTTCCAAGATTATTAAACAGCTTCACCAGTAGAATAGGTCTAAAACCTATTTTCTTAATCAATCAATCAATATAGGTTATTATTTTGTGTGCATTGCATGCTGAGTTTTGTTATGAGTCATTAAAGTTCTTTTTCTTTTTTTTTCTTTTTGGTGTTTCGAGTGAAAATGGTTTTAAAAAGAGTTTTAAAAACTCAATAGTGAATAAGTTAAGGATCTTAATGGTTAAAATTCAAAAATTTTGAATTCATCATCTATTCAACCATTAATCATATCTAATCTTTCTTTAGTTCAATTTAAATTTTTCTGCAAATATTTCTTTTCTAAACCCTAGCTAGATATACCTAAAGTATCTTTAGACTCAATCTTGTCCATGAAATCTGTAAATATTAGCGGAGTCTTGGATATCCTCTACTTCCCATGAGGTTTTAGAGTTTAAGACGGCTTCAAATGTGAATCTTACAATACTAAAATTGTATGTCTCGTCGAGAGCTTCGATTTGAACCTATTGAAGTCCTCTTTTGGATAATAGAAATAGAAGTTATGGCTCCTAAAATCAGTGCTACGTAGATAAATCTGAGTTCAAATACTATCTCATAATGCATTTTTAATAGCACAACAGAAAAATATAATGCATAAAAACTAAAAGAAAGATACGAATCCCTTAACTTTCCAGATTCTTTATAAATCCAAGTATCCAGAATTTATTTCTGGAGACAAACTTTGATGCAATATGTATAGTCTGAATTTTGATGGTCTGGTTTTGCTTGCAAGCGCTGGATGATGCAGTTTCTAACATCGTTGTCAGAAAAACAGGTGGCATAAATTATTATTGTCAGTGTGGAACATCAAAGCCTCGCCACCGAGAGTGGTCAGTTAGGAGCACATACACAGCAGAAATAATGGCATACTGCTGGCACCTGGTACACAGGAATTCCACCGTTGGAAAACCCATCTTGTTCCTCCCATTGGTCACTCATCATGAGACCTCAACACCTCCAAATTTTCAGTTGGGGTGACAGGAACTCCATCATCGTACTCGCCTTTGCTGTCGATCATGCCCAGCGGCGACGAGAAGTCGAGCCGCATCCCCTGCACCACGTCCTCGTAGGATTCGTCGTAGGATTCGTCCAGATCCTGAGAGGTCAACTGGTGGTACTCCACTAGCTGCATCAGGCTCTGGTTCTCCCTTGTCAGGTTAGCGTTGTCTTGCGCAAGACGTGACTTTTCTGCAAGAAGAGCCTCCAACTGCAACCTCACCTATTCAAGATATTGAAAAAGAGTTACATACAACAGATACAAGCCAAGCAAGAACAGCCATACACCCATCGAAACACATTAATCCAATCGAGGACACTATTGATAAGAAATGTAATTCAAGATATGGTCTGTTTAGCTGATGCTCAACTGCAAAGCGATCAAGAAGTGAGACGCTAACAAATCCGATTGAACACAAAGCAGGATAATCGATGTAATGCAAGTTGTTGTAATAACCCACTATAGAAATATATTTATATACCGACCTATCACTATCAGTTTGTATCAAAGACCGACACTAAGAAACTATTCGAAAAAAATCGACGGTAAAACTTGATTATCACTGCTGACTCTAGTCACAAGTTTCACTGCCGGTTCGTGGCTAGAGTCGAACCGGCAGTGAAACCTTGACTATCACTATCAGTTGATGGCTAGAGCCAGTAGTGATAATCGTTAAACATCATTACCGGTTGGTGGCTAGAACCGACAGTGATAGTTAAAATTTCACTACCGATTCTAGCCACTATCTGACAGTGATAGTATCACTATCGATTTGTGGTTATAATCGGCAGTGATAATGGATAATAGCTTATTTTAAAAACATCATAACCTTTTTCATACAGATGGGAATAGACTTTCTATTAAATTGTAACCCTGGACGAAATCTATAACTTTGTAGTTGAATTTTTTTTATTTGATATCATTTAGATATCCAAATAATTATTTAAAGTTTCAGACAAAAGATGTTAAAAGGAATGCTAATCGTATTACTAGTATTTTTATTGTAGGATGGTAAAGACATATAGCGTGAGCTAAGAGGTTGTGAGTTCGAGTGCAACGAACTCCACGCGCGTGTATTTCATGTGAAAAATTACGTGACTTGTGATTTGCGATGACGCGAGCATGGGGGATCCTCAGGTGAAAAAACCTTCAGCCGGCAGTAATATCCCCTTCACTGCCTAGGACTATTACTGTCTGTTGTCCACTGTTGACTCTAAAACTAGCGGTGAAACTTTTTTATGGGTAGGCAGGGAAGGGTTTTTAGCGGTGAAACTTTTTATTTAGTTGGTACCCAAATGCAGAAATGGGCAATTTGATGTGCTTGCTGTGAATTAAGAACTGATCGCCATCATTACCAGGTCATCTTCTTCCGGTGCAACGCCGTTGTCATAGCCATCTCTGAGCCTCTTGTTCTCCCCCTCGAGCAAACCGCACCTCTCCTGCATGAAGTGCAGCTCTAACTTGATGTTCTTGAGCTCCCTCGCGAGCGCAGCCGCTCGGCTCGCCATCGAAACTGCCAGCTGCAGATACAAACACAAAATCGAGCGAAAATCAGCCACCCGAAACCAGTCAAATCAACAACGAAACCGTGTGTGGAATGCTTGTTTCGACATACATTTCTGGCCCGCTTCAGATTGGTGCTCTGCACCACGTCCTCGGAGGCCTGAATGTCCCCCATCCCCTGCCGCAGTTTCGCATCCGCGGCACCCTCATTACCAGAACCTGTAACTATCACTTCTCCGGCGGCCGGATTACTGCCATCCAGGCCCACGGCCTTCATGGAGCCACCGCACAGCCGCTTCGCTTTGGGCTCCTCGTCCTCGTCGGCATCGACGGCGCTGCAGCATCCCCTCGCCTGGGTAGAGCACGTGGCCAGCGTACTCACTCCCTGCCACAAGACCACCGTACCGTCAGATCTCCACCAAAACAGAGCCTTGCATCTCAACAAAGAAGAAGATTGAAAATGATATCGAAGCTGCGTGGGTTGCGAGCCTTCTGAGCGGCGGTGAGGGTGTTGGAGAGCTGCGCCAGCGACGCGGCAACGGAATCGAGGCCACGGACCAGCATAAGCGAGTCCTCCCGGAGCCGCTTCCCCGGCTGGGACTCCACCCCGACCTGCGACAATCCCCAACCGAGAAACAGAGCACATCAAGATCCAATTTCACTCCCGGAAAAACGAAAACGGAATCGCCAGAAGCATGCAGTCACCGTGGCGGCGGCGGCGGGCGGGAGGACGCGTCGGTCCTCCAGGATGGTGTCGACGCGGGTGCGGAGGCAGTCCCAGAACCGCCGGTCGTCGGAGGCGGGGCTGACCAGCGCCACGGCGGCGGAGTCCATGAAACGCGAGGCGAGCTGGAGAACCGGAGCGGCCAACGGGTAGTTTGGTTGGGTTTGGACTTTGGAAGGGCAGCGGAAGGAATGGAATCGGGGGGAGAGCTTTATAGCGGGGGCGGCTTCGCTTCGCAACGGTCGAATTTAAGTGGTCTTCGAGTTCGCCGATTCCGGAGCGTTTATTTCTCACGAGATCCGGCCTGGGGTTTTAACTACGAGGGCCTGGGCGTGGTCGCCGAGCCCAGGGGAGGCTGCTATGTGGGCCATAGGTGTATAATCTATCATGTGGCTAATCAAATGTTGTCGGGAGAATTGGAGAATTGGTACTCTTCTCTTTTACGATGTTTGTCCATACGCATTGACTATTAGTTTAAGAAAAAATAATGAGAAATGATACCCCTATTAAATGATATGATGCCATTATTTTCTACTTTTTACCAAGCATTTAATTATAAGTAAAGAGTAAAAAACATTACAATAACTACACTCTTGATTTCTTTAATAGACAACCACTTTGAAATGGATTCTTTCGAGAACATGGACAAACATAGTAAAATAGAGGGGTATTTTCTAATTAAAATACTATCTTTTAGCAGGATAAAAATACTATTATTGTAGATAAATCTTACATGTTTTTGCAACCCTGTAATCTATTCGGAAAATGGTATATGTATAAATTCTTTTTTTAAAAGAGATTACAAACACAAATTAAGCATCACGTGATTTGGAGCTACTGTTATTGCCAGAAGAATCATACAGGAGAGTTGATTTGGCGTGTAACTGGCGCCAACACAAGGCAGTGATTGCAAATCACTACTTTTTTTGGTGCCAGTTATAATTTGCAATCAAATCATTGAGTTTGATACATTGGATCTATAGGCAGTATAGTATTATTCTTAGGATAAATTGAAGGCAAATGAAATAAATAAAGAAAAATATGATAAGTTATTTTGAGCTTCGATAGGTGCTATTTTTCTGCTGGGATTGTGACCGCCTCATAATGAATAGTACTCATAAATAAGTGTAATAACTGCTATATGTTGTTATTATATCCGATGAGTAAGGGTATTTATGCACACCTCAATCACTCCCTCATCCTAGAGAGACATGCATTGAACCCTCCTTTGGGGCTACTGGCGATTTCCCTCCAACTATTTTTTGGTCGGGTTTTAACAAACTTGTGGGCTCCTTTTTAGTGAGCCTTTTCTCTGTCACTGAAGGTCCTCGTGTCGTCTCTCTTCGGCCTCAGAGTTTCGTTGTACCCTTCAGTCTTTGGGCCTCGTTGTGCCCCTTCGCCTTCGGGATTCACCTTTGGGCTTCATCCCTTGTGCTTCGCGACACCTTCTTGAGCCTAACTCCTGCAGAGAATAAAGAAAAACAAGAGCTGGGGTAGTGCAAAGGCTTCTCCAGTCAGCGAGTTTGTAACTTTCACAAAGCCACTGTGGTAGTCAAACCCTACGAGGTAGCTTCCCTCGAAAGTCTTAATCCTCATTCTACACCCCACAAATGGTGGGACATGTATAGTTAGAATCCTTTCCTCTGCCAGTGAACAGAAAGAGACTTTGCCTCACTTGTGAACTTCATCGAGCCGGAGGACCTAGGGGACAAACTGCGAATGCTCTTCACGATAGATGTTGGCACACCATTCGGATCAAACCGCTCTATAGGACATAAAGTCCTTTGGCTCGTCGAAGCAGTCGACGATGGCTCGAAGGGCTGGCCACGAGAGTTCTGACCACCACTCCATGACTAGCCTTGTCGATACTTGGTTGGTTTTGGACGCCGCTGGCTAAAGGGCGGAATGGGAAACAGATCGAGTGTTAATAGTATGTGAGGGTTAAAGCGGTCAGTTCTATATTTATATGTGGTGGATTAGGCTAGTTTTAGGAGGCGAACCGTTGCACGTTGCTTGGAGTTAAGTGGTGGCAGTTGTGATTCTCTATGGAATCTCGGGCGTCTTAGTACCTGTGCTATACACCATCATGGTGTCGTGTGATGGCGTGGGTAATTTTGAGACGTTGCATGGTCCCACTTCTTGGTGTCGCATGTTGCTCACATGTCCCATAGTTTTCTCATGTGCAGACATGATATGGACGTTATGGGACATGTGTGTTAGGACAAGCATCGCGCCCTGATACGTTGTACATACGGTGACATGCTACAATGTGCCCCGGGTTATTTGGTGATGCATCCTAGGTGCGGGGTGTGTGTATATATATATATATATATATATATATATATATATATATATATATATATATATATATATATATATATATATATATATATATATATATATATATATATATATATGGGTTACCCTCCCCCTTGTGGCAATTCTTTTGTCACTCCCATTACCTTCTTTTTCTCCAATTACTCATCTCCTTGTTGTTGCACGGACCCTTCAGGTGGAGTTTCCATTGTTTCATCTGGTATTTCGTTTTCTCCCCTTTGGCGAGATGACAAAACCCAAACTTCAACGTACGAGCATCACGGCTCTGTTGACGCTGTACTTTGGAGTCAGTTGGTGCACAGTGTAGCATCGCCATACTTCATTTCATCTGGTATTTCATTTTCTCCCTTTCGGTGGAGAAGGGTTGGATTCGCAATGCGGACGATGCCCGATTGCCTTTGCCTAAGGAGACAACATTGTCATCATGCAAAGGTGAGTCGTCATCTTCTTTGAGTTCTTCTCTGCTGGCCTTTGCTTCCCCTGGATCTCTATGCTGGCTAGTGTGTTGGGCTGCTATGAGCTGTATATCCAGTAGCTGACACCGAATGCCATTATTTGGCTGTCATTTTTTGCGTGGGCCTGGCGTTTGCTGGGCCAAAAACCCAACACTGCGGCTTTTGCATTCTTGCACTACGCGCATTGCTAGCTAAAGAAGCTGGTGTTGAACAGGGATGAGTGTGTCGCATCATACAATAGTGTCGTCTTCATTCCTTTCATGGGGGGTGCAAGTGTCTGCGAAGGCCCAACGAAATCGATGGGGTAACGACTGGACCGATTTTTGGTTCTACCACAAGGTTTCCCATGGTTCAAAGATGTCATTAGACAAGAAGGAAATCTTGTTCTGAAGGAGGCCATCAGTGGAAATGACAGATGAGGTCGATGGAAGGCTCGGGATCGTCAATACTATCTCGAAGCATCTCAACATCCATGACCTCGTTAAGGAGTACTACGCAGCCGGGGTTGGCCTGCTATCCATGGCTAGAAGTTTGATGTGCCGCCTGTAGCATCTTTGAGCGCACTTCAGACTTTTAAAATTCATCTTAAAGGGTCGGGTAAGTGTCTCCGGGCGTTCGATGCCCCCCCCCCCCTTTGGTGAAATGTTTTGGTTTCTTATTCTACATTTCAAGGTGTGCTAAGGAGGTCGAGGCAAAAGCGAATGTCCTGCTCAGGCCATATACGTAGTTTGAGCATGAGGAATTAACTTCCCAGGTGAAGGGTGGACGGGTCAAGCGCGTCATGGACAGCATACCCTTTCCCTAAAGGCCCTACTCTCTACCTCCAGAGGTTGCGCGAAGGCAAAAAATACTGGATGAGATCACCAACGGTACCTCCACTTCTGTTGTTGTCGGGAAGGCCCCCCGTCGCGGCTCTAGATTGTGCAACGAGCCAAGACCGAAGAAGCGGCGGGTTATCCCCATCATCGAGGTCCATAGTGATAATCGTAGTGGTGTGTCTTCCAAACTAGCCAGTGATGGTGATACAGCCGCTATCTCATCTGCCCCTATGACCCATGCCAAGTCTTCTATCGTTGCGACGCCTCTTACTACCTTGTCTCCTCCCTCACCCGAGAGCACCCATGTGGTTCATGATATTTACACTGTCTTTGACTTGGATTCAGAAGGCGACAGGGAAGAGGGCAACATGGAAGATGTTGACATGGACTCACCCCTCGTCGTGGCCCCCGAGGGCTCTACTGCGTATCCCGAAGGCTCTCCTATGAGTCCTGAAGACTCTTCTGGTCATGGTTATAGTGTCCATTCGGGTGTGGGTGGAGAAGACACTTCGGGTACCTTCCTTGTAGTCTTATTTTATCTTTTTGGTATGCATGACCTTATATTTTGTTGATCATCAGAGAGCACCTCTCCATGTCATGCTTCTCCACCAAAACTAGTCTTGGGGAAAGGCCTCCCCAACCGATCAGTAGCACCTTAGCCTCACTGATAGGGACATTGAGAATCCCCCAACCAAGCGGTAGCACCTTAGCCTCTGAAGGTTTTGACTGCAACGACCTCTTCACGAGGCCATCTTCTAGGTAGGCCCTTCTCACGCTCTATGAGTCGCTGCAAAAGACCCTCGCCGAGTCGATGGCAACACAATACACCCATGTTGACTTGATTGACCACCTTTTCATAGTGCAGATGAAGGTATGGATTCGCGTGTTTTCCTTTTATTTGTTGTTTCTTCAGTACTAACCTACGCATGTATTTATAAAAGGGGTTGGTTCTGGTGCGGGGTGCTCGGATGGTTATTGGCCACTTGGGGACCCAGCTTGACAAAGCCAGGTCTAAGCATTTTCATGATGAGGAGGAGGTTAAGGACCTCTAGGCCAGCCTTGAGGAAGATCGCAAGGGTTGGCTTGCATCAGAGGGTATCCTTGAGGAAGAGAAGAAAAGGCAGCGCACTTCTAATGATGCCCTCGAAGGGGAAAAGAAGTGATGTGCGCTTCAAACGCTACCGTGGAAGTGAAAAAATAGAAAAGGCTCGATCCAGTGGCTACTCTCGAAAAGGAGCGAGGACATGTGCTTGCCTCCGTTGCCGCCCTTGAATGGGAGAGATGGCCCTTGAGTATGAGAAGGTGGCACGAGAGGAGTCCACGATTGTCTTCGAGCAGGAAAAGGCAGCCCTCAAGTGGGAGAAGACAACCTTAGAGAAGGAGTTTGTTGACCTCATGAAGAATACATGTGCCACTTCCACCGCGGTGTCCCAGCTGTTTGGTGAGCTGGGAATTATTGACTACTCCCCTTCCAGTCGAAGCTGACATCCGAGGTGCTCTCGAGTGAATTGGTTAAGTCACCTCTCCCTTCAAGATTGGTGCATGCACCTTTAGTGACTTCCGCGGTGGGATATCCATCAAGGCCATCCTAGGTGCTTTGACGTTTGCTAGTTGTTCTCATTTCAAGGCTCTTAGTGTGCCAACTTATGAGCTCCCCATGAGAACTGCTTCGAAAGCTGCGAGTTGTGGGGTGAAGGCGGTCGTTGGCGCTTTCTTCAACAAGTGCTGGCATACTTGCAGCTATGGTGAAGCCTTTGCCAGTGCCTAGAACGTTGGGACTAGTGCCTCGGTTTCAGCAGTGACTGCACCTGACGGGTCATGTGGTTCAGACATGGCAGAGAGAGGCCAAGACGGAGGAGTCGATATTGGCGGAGCCTAGGTGTGAATTTTTTACCCTGGCTCCACCAATATCTTTACTAGGTCCTAGAATAGGTTTTAGGCTAGGGCCTCTGATCTAATTTTGTAAAGACTGGGGTTTTGTCGATCTTTTTGTAAGGCAAACTTTTGGTAATGAAACAACCTTCTGCTGGCTTTTTCTCTTAATCTTCCTTTTGAATTTTTTAGCATTTCAAACACATCGATGAGCACAATCCTCGTCCTATGTTTAGGTGGGAGAAGACGTTGTCATTGGGTCTCGGCCTGAAGAGGACTGTGCTAGATGAGGTGCCTTTGGCTATGGTGTATGAAGGGCTTTATATGCGTTGCACAACATGGCGATGTTTTTACGCCAATATCCCCACAGAGAATTCGAAGATTATTATGGTTAGTGAAGAACCATTAAGGATGCTTGTGACGCTAAGGTTCTGGAGTTCTGGAGAATCTTTGACAATTCAGTCTTAGAGGCTTGACGGAACCGTATGGGGGCTCAGCCTTTTTTAGAGGTAGAGCTCCTTTTACCGAAGGAGGAGCCTACTGAGGAAGATAGGCCTACTGCATTCGATGCTTTTATTGTGACTTTTTCACCTGAGTCCCTTCGCTCTGGGATACAGGGATATGTTCTCTGGTGATCCTTCGGGATCTTTGATCGGTCCCCTAGCCTCTTCATGATGTTGTAAAATTATCTTGTTAAATAATGCATTGGCAAACAGTTGGCAACTATGGTGATGACTCTCTGCTACTTTTTGAGTTCTTAGAGATCAGTTGTTCGAAGCCCTTGGGCTCGGCTGATCATAGGAGGAGTTGGGCCCATATGTGGACGATGACTCTCCAGTTTTATGGGTGAGCCCTTAGACCCTAGCCCTTTGGAGACCTTGGGCTCGGTCGACATTTAGGGGGAGTTGAGTCCATACGTGGGTGACGATCCTCTGTTTATCATAGGCGAGTCCTTAGACATTAGCCCTTCAGAGCCCTTAGGCTCGGCTAGCTTTTAGGAGGAGTCGAGCCCATACGTGGATGAAAACCCTCCGTTTATCATGGGTGAGTCCTTAGACATTAACATTTTGTAGCCCTTAGAATCGTTTGGCTTTTAGGACGAGTCAAGCCCATACGTGGGTGATCACCCTCCATTTATCACGGGTGAGTCCTTGGACATCAACCATTTGGAGCACTTAGGCTTGGCTAGCTTTTAGGAGGAGTTGAGCCCATACATGAGCGATGACCTTCCGTTTATCATGGGTGAGTCCTTAGACATCATCCATAGGGGAGCCCTTAGACCAGTACCCTCTTTTGTTATGGGTGAGACCTTAAGCATCAACCCTCTAGGGCCCTTTGGCTTATCCAGTTTTTGAGATGGCTTAGGAATGTTACCCTTGAGATAATTTTTACCAATATATCCCTTTACACGGCATGTGTAACAAATTTTGCCGCCAAGCCTCTTCACTTGAAATTTCTCACCTTGATGACCTTTTGCTTTACCCCTTGTCATGTTTGATCTTGACTTAGCTTGGGGCCTCTTCTTTTGACGTTTGTCATCATGATGAGAGTTTGCTTGAATTTTTGATGGTGATGAAGCTTTTTCCTTCTTGTAAGGACATGATCCTATTTCATGCCCATTCTCATTGCAACCATAATACTTCCTCTTGCTTCTTCTTGTTTTCTTCTTTGGAAGTGTGGTCATGTTATCAACCTTGTTGGAACACATAGAGGTATAGTGTCCTATACTTGAGCACTTGAAGCACTTTACATGAGCCATCTTCTTATCTTTGTTCTTGCTCATGTCCTTTTCTTCCTTCTTCAAGGAGCAATCTCTCACATGGTAACCTTCCTTCTTGCACTTGAAGCAAGTGATGAGAGCTTTGTTTTTCTTTTGTTCTTACTCCTTGATCTTGACATTGTTACACTTGCTCTTCTTGTTGGATTTTGCTTCAAGTCCATGATCCTTGTGCTTCTCATTTTTACCTATATGGTCCAAGTCACACATAGTGCTCGAAGAAATATTTGCTTAAGAGTAACAAGGGTTAGCACAAGGCAATTCAATATGAACTAGTGAGCAGATGCACTTGTGTTTATAAGGTTGGTAGAATTTTACTATTGTTACCATAACCTCATGAGCTATTTCTAACATGGCATGTGAATCCACAAGATTTTCATGAGAGCACGCAAGCTCATAATGATTTTGTTGCAAAGCCACATGCTTGTTAATGAGCTTTTCAAGATGAGCCCTTAGCTCAATATTTTCTTTCTCCAAAGATACTACATAAGAATCAGAGTTAGGAGCACAAGCATTATCAACATAAGAAATAGTGGATTTATCCTTAGATAAAACATTATAATTAGAACATAATTTTTCTAAATCCACTAGAGGCCTAACATTTAATTTTCAATCAAGCAAACATGCTTAACTTTAAGATCCCCATAAAGATTAGATAAAGTATTGTAGGATTCTTGAAGTTTTTTATATTTCACATTTAAGGCCTTAAACTCTTCAATTTTCTCAATGAGGAATTCCTCTTACCTCTTAAGGCTTTCCTCATGGTCTTTTATTATGCGCAAGAGTTTGATCATCTTAGGCATATCCTTTTTGCTCAAAAGATCAAACCCAAGCTCATCACTATCACTAGCACTAGAACTAGCATTATTATTATTAATCTCGCTTATCGATTTGTTTTTACCTTTTGCCATAAAGCATAATGGAGAATCAGTGTGAGGGGATGAGCACCTTGGAGAAATAGATGCTTCACTTCCAAGTTGAGGATAATCTATGCTATAATATCTGTGTTGGTGACAAATGTAGCAAGCATGACTTATCCTTGATCTTCTCCTAGATGAAGCTTTCTTATTAATTTTTGTTGTAGCCCCCTACCTAGGCTTTGTCTCTCAGACTTATTGATTGGAGTAGTATATTAGTGAGACGGTTTGCGCAGCAAGACCACTTTGGTCGATGGAGGAAATCATTTGAGGCTCTTCATGATGTGTTGATGAAGTTGAGTAATCCTTGAATGACGTCTTCGGAAAAAGTTCTTCTTCGTCACATTTGGGCTTGACATATCTTTCTTTAAGAGTGGCCCAAATGTGATGAGCGTCTTCAAGCGGCATGATGGATTCAACTACCTCTATACCAATAGCATCAAATAAGATATTAGTAACTTGAGCATTGAGATGTATGCATTTCTCTTCCTCTTTAGGTTATAGTAAAATGTCACTCAGAGGAGAAATGCTTACATCTATAACTCGCTCTATATGGGGACCTATAGCCCTAAGGACATTAAGCATGCGAGTATTCCAAGTTGAATAATTTGAAACATATAGCATGAGAAGTTCTAGATACATGTTACCTCTTGTAGATATCTTTAAATTCTTCAAGAGGTGAAGCCTTAAATGAGATTAGACTCTGATACCAATTAAAAGGACAACTATTGCCTAGAGTAGGGGTGAATAGGCGTATCTTGAAAATTTTTACAAACTAAATACAGTGGATTAGCAATATGCGAACAGTCCATAGATTTTTTTCGGAGTCTCCGTAAAAGTGCAGACACTCTGTAGAAATCTGTGGATACTCCGAAGATTTTAGGAAAAACTCAAGAGATGCCTATGCAATACAACATGGATGAAATCCATGAATTACCCAGCACCAGTGGATGTATTCGAACCTATTTCACCAAGTACCTACAACTCAAAGTTCACAAGAAAGCAGATCGAGCAATATGCACAAATATTGAGCAAGAACTCAAAAACAAAGAAATAAGAAAGGATACATGCAATTTATTTCTCAAAGTTCGGACACCTCCTCTAGAGTTTCCTACGTCTCCGTTGAGGGGCTCAGTCACACTTAAGTTGTGCCTCTCTCAATCCTTTTCCTCTCCAAGCTCGATCACACTTGAGCTTGGCTTCCACTCTTGATTTCTTCCCTTGCGGAGGCAAAATTAAAGCTTTCACAAACTTTCCATAGCACACCCAACCTTGGGTTCTCTTCGAAGACGCCTAGTCGCCTAGGGGATTGAATCCCCAAGAGTAATAAACACTTCGCGAACTTCTTGCCGATGAACTCGAGTGCTCAAGATGGGAGTTATGCTCACTTGCTCTAAATCTTCCTATCTCTCAACCCAACTCACTTTTCTTCTTAAATCACCCACTAAATTGGAGTGAGAAAGAGTTCTTTTGGCTCTAGAATGATTTTCCTTCATGCCCCCAGAAGCAGAAAGAAAGGATGGGGGTGAGAAGGGTATAAATACCCAACCCCCCAAAACTAGCCGTTACACATGAGAAAATGCGGACTCTCGGCAAAAATGCGAAGTCTCCGCAAAAATTTGCGGAGCCTCTAGACTTTAACACAAGAAGCTGCTGTTTTAAAAAACTAGCCGTTAGACCTATTATTTGCGGACCATATGTAAAAATGCAGACTCTACACAGAAAGGTGCGGAGTCTGCACAGTTTAACAAAACAACCTAGGTCCCTGAAAAGAAAACGCCATAAATTTTGATTCCGAAGTCCGATTTTAACGATTTAGACTCTATGGAAAGCTTATTTAGAGGACTACACATCCTAACTGAATTCATGATATTAAACCCATAGGATCAAACTAGGAACTCTCCAAAACCCATTTTAGATACTTCCACACTTTCCGCACTAGGCTCATAAAGCAAACTCTCACTTTGGGTTTCACTAGAAACTCTTGAGCACTGAGACATGCCAATTAGCTCTAAGTTGCATCCCTCTTAATAGTGCTGCATACCTATACTCAAATTCAAAGATAAAACTCGTTAGAATCATATTTGAGCCTTCAAATACCTTCTAGTACTGCTTCTTTCTTTCAAACTTTGAGGGTTGCCAACTTCCATATAATCTTCACTCGATCTCTTCTTGATTCTTCATATGATTGGTGAAAATCATTCATAGCTTCCCATGGCCTCAAAAGGTCCATTGGCGCAAAGCCTTCACTCGCTCTTCACCACCGCAGTTGGAGGATGAACTCCACAAGTGGGGATCCGGAGGGACCCCCTTTGAGATTCGACCAGGGGGATGATTCTGAATTTGCCTTGTACATGGAATAGATGGGAGTAAATGAGATGCAGGTGGATTGGATGATCGGATTCAGGAGGAAGTAAATGCTCAGGGGATTTTATACAGGTTCGGGCCGCACGGGGCGTAATACCCTACTCCTGTGTGTATGCTATAAATGCTCAGGGAATATCTCTTTGAGAATTTCTCGTGTTACAAGGATGTTTGTCTAAGTCTAGAGCTTCGTGCTTCTTTCGTCGTCGTCCAGAGTTCGTCCCGTGTGTTCCATCTATTTTTTCGATCATCCTTCTCCGGGGAGCCCGCCCCTCTTTTATACCCGTCGGGGCGGGTAGCGTGCCCAGAAAGGATGGCGTAAGTTCGAAGGTGCCATAAATGGAAAGCAACCATCATGTGCTGCAGGTTGAGGTGACGGGGAGGGTTGAAAATGCACCCCTGTCCGGTCTGTGTCCTCATCATTCAGCTTTTCAGCGGGTGCAGCAGGGAGGGCCCGCCAGGCAGCCACCGAGCAGCCCCGCGTGCCCGCCCGATCAGAGTGAGCATTACACAACAAGGCGGTAGGCGTTCCGCCTCGATCCCTGTGACGTTATCTCGAGGCTCGCCGGATGACACGCGATGGGACCCGCGCATTAAATGTCCCCGCGCCTCCCTGCCAGACCGTGGCAGGGACTGACAGCAGGTGTGGGGGGAGTGGTTGAAAGTGACAGGCCACGCGCCCCCTTAAATGCAGCATCGGGCCTCCCACCAATTGACACCTCACCACTGAGCCCTTGTGGGGACCACCGGCGAAGGACTACTCAGGCCCTCGAGGAACTGTGAGTGCTCGGGGACTACTATTCACAGCCCCGAGCACTCTCTCCTGGATATACCCTTTCTTGGTCCTCGGGGAACTCGGGTGCTCAGGGACCACTGTTCATGGCCCCGAGCGCCCTCTCTCGAAATTTGACTACTCGGGTCCTTGGAAAACTCGGGTGCTCAGGGACCACTGTTGATGAGTAATGTTGGCCTGATCTTCCGATAGGTAGCGATAAGTCGATGGGTGGAGAACTCGACGTTGATGATCCAAAGGCTTCAACCCGAACAGATCGTCTCCCTTGTAATCACTACACTACAGCTCCGTTGGTTATCAACCGTGTCACGCGGTTGACCTCGCCAAGAAGGCTCAATCCCTGCAAGCGTACCGAGAACACAAGCAAGAACGTAGAAGATGCAATCTGAAATATTGCGAATAGAATTCAAGCACTCGAAGTTGGGGTTCCACAATCACTTGCGGCGGCCTAGTTGGTCCGGAACAAGAGCGAAAATCTCATAATCTGTGTGTAGATCAATATCTAAGCAAAACCCAACCCTAATTAGGGAGGCGGCTACTGTATATAAAAGACTAGGGTCGACCAAGGACCCCTGGACGCATCCCTAATGGACTCGAAAACGTTACACGGCCCAACGGCCCAAAAGATGGTGGCGCAGCACCCTGACAGATTCTAGATGTCTACTTGTTTTGACGATTCCTGTTGACTCAGAAAGAATTTGGACATGGGACTAGTCCCGTTGGAAAGCTTATCTCCTTAGCTTTCCAACCATGTGTAGAACGTCTAAAACGGAGTCCGTATACGTCCTGGGCGACGATTTTAGTGCAGACTGGTCCTGGACTCCGAAACGGACTCGAACTTGATTGGACCTCCACCTTGGCTTGGGCGCCCTTGCTGTTCTTCTCCCGTGTTCCTAAGTAACAATACATCACAATTATTCAGTAGCATCCCATCCTCATCAAAATATAAAGGAACACTAAGGAACGAGCTCACCTCATGATTTAGTTGACGTGCACGAGCTCGTGTCAATGGACCTATTGTTGGAGGAATACTCGGTGTGTGTGTATCCGAAAGAGTGATGTCCTCATCATCCTCCCCCTCTTGAATTGGAGTCGTCCTTGATGCAATGTCATCTTCTTCTCCCAAGTAAGGCTTTAAATCTGAAATATTAAATGTGGGACTAACCCTATAATCTGCAGGCAACTCAAGCTTATATGCATTATCATTGATCTTTTCCACAATTTTAAAAGGACCATCAGCTCGAGGTAGCAATTTAGACTTTCTCAAATCAAGAAACCTATCTTTGCGCAAATGTAACCACACAAGATCACCAATTTCAAAAGTAATATGTTTCCGACCTTGGCTACCATAAGTTCTATACTTCTCATTCATCTTTCCAATATTTTCCTTAGTCAACTCATGCATTTTCAGAATCAAATCAGCACGTGTCTTAGCATCAAAATTCAATTTCTCGGATGTTGGTAATGGAAGTAAATCAATAGGGGCACGGGGGTTAAAACTATACACTACCTGAAATGGACTTACCTTGGTGGTGGAGTGAACTGATCTATTGTAAGCGAACTCAATATGGGGTAGACACTCTTCCCACATCCTCAAATTTTTCTTCAAAACAGCCTGCAATATGGTGGATAATGTGCGGTTCACAACCTCCGTTTGTCCGTCGGTTTGAGGGTGACATGTCGTCGAAAATAGCAGCTTTGTCCCAAGTTTATTCCAAAGTGTCCTCCAAAAGTGGCTCAAAAATTTTGCATCACGATCCGAAACAATGGTGTTAGGCACTCCATGCAAGCGAATGATGTCCCTGAAAAATAAATCAGCTATGTTTGTAGCATAATCGCTCTTATGACAAGGTATAAAATGTGCCATTTTTGAAAAATGATCCACAACGACAAATATACTATCCTTTCCCCTCTTGGTCCTAGGCAATCCTAAAACAAATCCATAGAAATATCCTCCCAAGGCACACTAGGAACAGGAAGAGGCATATAAAGTCCATGTGGGTTCAAGCGAGACTTAGCTTTATTGCAAGTAGTGCAGCGTGCCACGTAGCGCTCGACATCGTGCCTCATCTTAGGCCAAAAGAAGTGAGCAGCCAGTACATCCTCGGTCTTCTTCACTCCAAAATGTCCCATCAAAGCACCTCCATGCGCTTCTTGTAAGAACAATAGGCGAATAGAGCTAGCTGGGATGCATAGCCTGTTAGCACGGTATAGTAATCCATCATTCAGCACATATTTATTCCAAGTTCTTCCTTCGTTACAATGTTCAAAAGCATCTTTAAAGTCCAAATCAGTAGCATATAATCCTTTAATTGTTTCTAAACCAAAAATCTTATGATCGAGTTGGGACAACATGGTATAACGTCTAGATAATGCATCTATAATGACATTGTCTTTACCTTTCTTGTGTTTAATGATATAAGGAAAAGACTCTATAAATTCAACCCATTTAGCATGACGTTTGTTCAGTTTGGCTTGGCTTCTAATATGTTTCAAAGCTTCATGATCAGAATGAATAATAAACTCCTTGGGCCAAAGATAATGTTGCCATGTTTCTAAAACTCGCACTAAAGCATACAATTCCTTATCATAAGTCGAATAATTAAGAGATGGCCCATTCAATTTCTCACTAAAATAAGCAACGGGTTTACCTCCTTGTAGTAGCACTCCTCCAATTCCAATGCCGCTAGCATCACATTCTAACTCAAAAGTCTTACCAAAGTCCGAAAGTTGGAGTAGAGGTGCATGCGTAAGCTTATCTTTCAGCATATTAAAAGCTTGTTCTTGTGTTGGCCCCTATTGGAACGGAACGCCCTTCTTTGTCAACTCATTGAGTGGGGCAGCAATGGTACTGAAATCTCTCACAAAACGCCGATAGAACCCTGCAAGGCCATGAAAGCTTCTCACCTGTGTGATAGTCACAGGGGTCGGCCAGCTCTTGATGGCTTCAATTTTAGCTTCATCCACTTCAATTCCCTGTGGAGTAACAACATAGCCAAGAAAAGCAACTCTATTCGTGCAAAAGGTACACTTGTCAAGGTTAGCAAACAAACGTGCCTCTCTCAAAGCAGTAAAAATAGCACGTAGATGATCAATGTGTTCTTCATGTGACTTGTTATAGATCAAAATATCATCAAAGTACACCCCCACAAATCTTCCTATGAAAGCACGTAAAACCTTATTCATCAATCTCATGAAAGTGCTAGGTGCATTAGTTAAACCAAAAGGCATCACTAACCACTCATATAGACCAAACTTAGTTTTGAAAGCAGTTTTCCATTCATCTCCCAATTTCATTCTTATTTGGTGGTAACCACTACGCAAGTCAATCTTCGTGAAACTAATAGAACCACTCAACTCATCAAGCATGTTGTCTAGCCTAGGAATAGGGTGACGATACCTTATTGTGATATTATTAATGGCTCTACAATCAACACACATGCGCCATGTACCATCTTTCTTAGGAACCAAAAGAACAGGAACAGCACAAGGACTAAGGCTCTCTCGTACGTACCCACGGTCCAAAAGGTCTTGGACTTGTCGCTGAATTTCCTTAGTCTCCTCCGGATTGGTCCTATATGCAGCGCGGTTTGGCAAAGTCGCTCCCAGGATCAAATATATTTGGTGCTCTATCCCTCTCAATGGTGGCAGCCCCGGGGGTATCTCAGCTGGAAAGACATCCTTATACTCCTGCAAAAGGTTAGTGAAAGCAGCAAACAAAGAGCTAGGTGTATCATCAATTGAAAATAAAACCTCTTTGCATACCAAAGCATAGCACAAAGTATCATTATCTTGAATTTCAGCAAGGTCAGATTTAGTAGCAAGCATAACACCACCCTTTAACTTAATGCCTTTGGACCTAGGTGTGTTCTTCTCTTTCTTAGGTGGAAAAACAGATTGAGCTACTTGCTGATTTTCAGATTCCAAAACACGTTCTTTCTTTTCTTTTCAGCTAGCGCTTTATCACATTGCACAATTTTAGCAGGTGTCAAAGGAAGCAAAGAGATTTTCTTTCCCTTGTGCATGAGAGAGTATTTATTACTTCTACCATGGTATGTAGCATCGGTATCAAATTCCCAAGGACGGCCTAACAAAAGTGAACATGCTTGCATAGGCACTACATCAAAATCAGCATAGTCATGGTAGGAACCAATAGAAAACTGTACTCTCGCAGATTGTGTTACATTAACCTTACCGCTATTATTGAACCACTGAATGTAGTATGGATGAGGATGTGCACGTGTTGGCAAGGAAAGATTCTTCACAAGATCGGAGCTCAAGAGGTTGTTGCAACTCCCGCCATCAATTATGGTACGAACACGTGCATCTTTGACAATGAGGAATGTCTGGAATAGATTATGGCATTGTAGCTGCTCCACTTGCCCCATTTGAGAACTCAAAACTCGCTTCACAATGAAGGTGCGTGCTGCATAACTCTCCATGGCAGCGGTACCACTAATCTCCTCCCCCTCACTATCCATGTCATGATCGGCTGCAATATTAGCTTCAAATGCATATTCTTCCTCGACATCACTATGACTAACATATCCACCATCTGCTGTTGCGGAGTATGCTCGCTGGCTTGGGCAATCCTTCATGACGTGGCCAATACCTTGGCAGCGACGGCACACAATGCCCGTTGTACGACCTATGGTAGCTGCACCTGAAGAAGAGCCTGGCATTGGATCCTGCGAAACAGTAGATTTGCTCACCTCACGTGATGGTTATGATGCTCCTGCTGTACGCGCCCGAGTGTTGGAGGAGGGGGCAGCAGATCGTGTAGATGTAGAAGGGAATGTTGTTGCTTGTCCCGGTGGTACTTATGAAGTAGATGTACTCCCAAAATTGTTCCGCAATTTCTGCACCTGTTGTCGACCCTGCAGTTCTTTTTCTGCCAAGATAGCAAAATGGAACAACCTATTGGTAGTATTGTAATCTTTATATTCAACAAGGTCCTGAATTTCACGTCTCAACCCGGAGTAAAAACGAATCATGGTATCCTCATCATCCTCTTGTATACTACAACGAAGCATAGCAATTTGAAGCTCTTGATAGTAATCATGCACAGATTTAGAACCTTGATTTAAGTGCTGCAATTTCTTTTTCAATTCACGTGTATAATCAGGAGGAATAAATCTATTGCGCATGGCACGCTTTAGTCTAGGCCATGATTCAGGTTCTAAGCCACTAGAAACTAAACCATTCCACCAAATAATAGCATAATTCGTGAACTCACAAGTGGCTAGTCTAACTCTATGCATTTCACGAACAATATGAAAACTATACTTTTGATCAACCGTCATTTCCGAATTCAAATAAGCATCAGCATCATATGCACCATCAAAAGGAGGCATTGAAAACTTAACCTTAGAATAAGGATCATCGCGACCGTTGCGATTAACATTATTACCTTCATTACCTTGACGACATTGTTGTTGGTCACAACGTAATTGTTCAGCACGAGGACGTTGCTCAGCACGCGCATCTTGCCCAACAAAAACCTCACCATCTTCTTGGTCACCATTATTAGTATCATCATCATCATCATCATGTGAATGGTCATCATCCTGTGGTGGCTGTCGCAACTCAAGGTCGTTGACTCGCGTGACGAGGTTAGCAATGCTTGTTCTAATGTCTGTCAATAGTCTAGTATGATCCTGCAAGGCTTTGTTGAGTTCTTCCTTGGACACACAATCCTTAAAATCCGACGGAGAGCCATCACCTGACATGGTTAGTAGAAAACAAAGGACAACACAATATTATCCCTATGAACTACTAGGTTGTGGAAGGTGGAATCACACACACTCAAGCGTCTTACCACGCTCTTACAAATGTTCTTACCAACGCAGCAAGGGGGGGCAACTGGTGATGAGTCTGGAAGCATGGGATGATTGCAAGAGTGAACCTGTTCGGATCAAAGGAGGTGGAGCTTGGAATGCACAATATGGTAGCAAGGATTAGCAATAACTGTAATCAGAAGAGCAAAGCTAAATAAGTGTCCAAAGTATGAATCACAGTTGCTGGTCTATCACGTGTCCCTAGTCCTAGCACAACAGCTGAAACAAAGCTAAAAAGGATGATCAGAGAAAGACACAGCAAATAGCACAATGATCTGGGTGTTCTCTATGTGCTCCTCTTTTTGTCTTTTAGCACTAGTAGGAATCACAAATTTTCTTTTCGTATTTTTCTGATATTTTTTTCTGAACTAGGAGCACACAAGAAACAACCACAAAAATTTTCAGCTCAAACAGATGCAAGATGTGGCCTGTAGAAAATCAAGCACGTTCTCTAAAAAGTGTGCGGAAACTTCGCGGCTCGAATACTCAATCTTCCGAGCCAAATTTGGGAAAAAAAATTTAGCGGAACCCAGCAAAGCGGGGGAGCAACGGATGTAACTTTTTCTGTAGATGTCCGTGAAAAACAATTTTGCCTGATTCCAAGTCCGTATGAGAAAGTTGTGGCCGTTTTACTGAACCCCTGTCGAGTTAGGGTTTTTTTCAAAGCACCTCTTGCAGAAATTGACCTCTTGAAGGTATTGCAAGCAATAGGATTGCGAGATGAACAAGGAGGGCAGCGGTGGCAGGGCAATTGATACAAGGCGGCTTGCGACCTATCTAGGGTTGGCGTGGCGGAAAGTAACACGAGGCGGCTCGCGGTGGCAAATCGAGTAATGTGGTAGCTCGACTTGTTGGTAGGGATGGTGGCGATGGGATAGCGGCGTGATCAAAACAGCACGGAGCATTGACTAAAAACCAAGAACACGACTCTAAAACCAGCAACAAGACTCGACCACGGACACAAACTCAACAACGCGCAACTGAAAACAAAAATTGCAAAGGCACAAAGGGTTTTAGGGCAGTGGAAATTGACGGAAATTTTTAGCTTTTTCTGGACTCTAGGTAATGAAAAATAGACTAATCTAAAGGGGAAAACGAAATTACCTAACGGGCAACCTGAAAATCTGATACCAGTTGATGAGTAATGTTGGCCTGATCTTCCGATAGGTAGCGATAAGTCGATGGGTGGAGAACTCGACGTTGATGATCCAAAGGCTTTGACCCGAACAGATTGTCTCCCTTGCAATCACTACACTACAGCTCCGTTGGTTATCAACCGTGTCGCGCGGTTGATCTCGCCAAGAAGGCTCAATCCCTGCAAGCGTACCGAGAACACAAGCAAGAATGTAGAAGATGCAATCTGACATATTGTGAATAGAATTCAAGCACTCGAAGTTGGGGTTCCACAATCACTTGCGGCGGCCTAGTTGGTCCGGAACAAGAGCGAAAATCTCATAATCTGTGTGTAGATCAATATCTAAGCAAAACCCAACCCTAATTAGGGCGGCGGCTACTGTATATAAAAGACTATGGTCGACCAAGGACCCCTGGACGCGTCCCTAATGGACTCCAAAACGTTACACGGTCCAACGGCCCAAAAGATGGTGGTGCAGCACCCTGACAGATTCTAGATGTCTACTTGTTTTGACGATTCCTGTTGACTCAGAAAGAATTTGGACATGGGACTAGTCCCGTTGGAAAGCTTATCTCCTTAGCTTTCCAACCATGTGTAGAACGTCTAAAACGGAGTCCGTATACGTCCTGGGCGACGATTTTAGTGCAGACTGGTCCTAGACTCCGAAACGGACTCGAACTTGATTGGACCTCCACCTTGGCTTGGGCGCCCTTGCTGTTCTTCTCCCGTGTTCCTAAGTAACAATACATCACAATTATTCAGTAGCATCCCATCCTCATCAAAATATAAAGGAACACTAAGGAACGAGCTCACCTCATGATTTAGTTGACGTGCACGAGCTCGTGTCAATGGACCTATTGTTGGAGGAATACTCGGTGTGTGTGTATCCGAAAGAGTGATGTCCTCATCAATTGTTCATGGCCTCGAGCACCCTCTCTCGGAACTTTGGCCTTCTCGGGTCATCGGGGAACTCGAGTACTCGGGGACCACTGTTCATGGCCCCGAGCACCCTTTCTCGGAATTTGGTCTTCTCGTGTCATCGGGGAACTCGAGTACTCGGGTACCACTGTTCATGGCCCCGAGCACCCTCTCCTGGAACTTGGTCTTCTCGAACCTCGGGGAGATAATCCCCGAGGGAGGGTGCCATGTGGCACTCTGCTGTCCTGGCCTCGGGACTCGAGGACCCTTGGTTCCCATGTACCGTGAATAGCGCCCAGGCCCATTGGTACGCGATGGCCCAGAGACTGCGGATGGGGCCCTCGTATTCTTCGAGGTCGATCCCAGCACCGATGTCACGTGGCCTGTTCTCAGGCACTGCTCTTTCTGGTCCAAGCTCTTGGTACGGCCCAGTCGGGGAACCGAAAGGACGCGTGTCCTTCCGACTTCTGATGAGCGTGATAACGAGGCGGGAGGTGCGCATGGTGACCACGCAGATTGAGGATAGTGCGCCTGGTAACCGCATGGATAGAGGGAGATTCGCCTGGCATCCGCGTCGATCGAGGGAATGCGCTTCACCGAATGCGCCGCGGAAAGCGCCGTTTGAAATCCCCAGGATATAAAAAAGGGAGGGGGAGCGAACCGTTACCCCTTACGCCATTCTTGCAAACGCCGCCTCCATCTTCTTCTTTTTCCTTTTGCTCAGGAGCTCTCGCCCCCTTCGGCGCACAGCACACCCTCCTTCTCATCCCTTCCAGCACACTCCCCACCCCCAAAGATACCGAGGGCAGGAAGTAGCCGCTGGGACAAGTCGAGCTCTGACAGTGTGTGTCGGAGTCACGCATCATGAACGAGGAGGGGGCGGAGAAAGTCCACAAGCTGATGGTGCCCGCCAGCCAGTGGGAGGCATCGGTGGTGACGCCGACGAGCTTTTCGCCCTCCACGCACCGGCTGGAGCGGATCATCATCTTCGTCTCCTTTGTCGCCGCCAGGCTGGTGCCGCCCTTCTCAACCTTCTTCCTTCAAGTGCTGGACACCTTCGGCATCTAGCTCATCCACCTGAGTCCAAACTTGTAGCTAATCCTGGCCATCTTTGCGCAGTTCTGCGAGATGTTCGTGGGTGTGCCGCCGTCGGTGGCCCTATTCTGACACTTCTTTGTCCTGCGAGCGGCCGGGAAGAAGAAGGGATCCTCTGAGGTGGACATCACTGGCTGCTGCAATTTCTACCTGCGGGACGGGCTCGGCGAACTCTACATTCCGCAAGTGCTGCGGAGCAAATGGGAAGACTGGCGCCAGGACTAGGTCTACGTCGAAGTCAACCCCCATGACCGCCTCACGCTGCCCGAGACGCCGGCAGAACCCCACAGGCCGACCTGGGAGGCGGCCCCTGTGGAGGATGAGCGCATGCGCCCGGTGCTGAACCGCATCGACGATCTACGCCTGGCGAGGCTGACTTCACTGATGGTGGTGGCCGACTACCTGTGCCGCCATCTGGCCCCCTTGCGGGAGCGGACCCACATTGGCGAGGACGGGAACCTGGATGAGGGGGCGCTGGCGACCTTGCTGAAGGTGGTGACTGGCGTTGAAGACCGCGCCCGGGCGGTCCTGCCCCGAGAGGAGCTGGCGCTCTGCGCGGACCCGAGCCGGGTGGCACTGCAAGCGTCTTTGCCAGAATTCGACACCCAAGGCCTGGTGGAGCGTCCAGGGCGCCGGAACCCTGGGACTATACAAATCCCTGGGGTGGACGAAGAGGCAGGCCGCAGGCAGCAAACTGGCGGTAGGGACGCCGCGGGCGGCCGGCAGCAGACCGGCGGCAGGAACGCTGCGGGCGGCAGGCAGCAGATCGGCGGCTGGGATGCTCCGGGCGGCAGGCAGCAAGCCGGTTGTAGGGACGCTGAAGGTAGTGGGGCGGCGGCCCAAGGGGACAAGGGGAAGCATCCCCGGTCATACGTGCCTCAGCCATCTTCCTCGTCGTCGCCGTCACCTCCGCGACAACGACCGGCAGCGTGCGGCGTGATGGAGGATGGTTGGGGCAGCCAATCTTCGGGCACGGAGTCCGGGACGGAGGCCAAGTCTAGGGCGCAGGAGCCCGAGGGGCAGGGTCCAGCCAGCGGCGCAACAACTGGCGCCCGAACCGACCAGCCGCCGGAGGCAGGCTCCAAGGCGGCCACCCAAGGACCCAGTAGGAGGCCAAAGGCAATCGGAGGAGCTGAGGCCAGCCCCCGCTCCCGGGCCGAGCGCGTCTATTCCAGAGCCGAGCGTGCCAGTAGGTCCAGAGCCGAGGGCACCGACCAGCCCTGAGCCGAGGGCAGCGGCCGCTCCTGAGAAGCCAGCGCCGACCGAGCCCTCCCTGAGCACTCCGAGGGCGGAGCGAGTGGCCGCGGTGGAGGTGGTCGTGGCAAGAGCGGCGCCAGCGCGGCAGCCATCGGGGACCTCGAGCGCCTTTGCAGAGAGGGCTCGCAGGGGACCCAGCCCTCGGCCACCGTCTAGCCAGGCCCCGGAACCCCTCCCAGAGGTGCTCGGAAGCGCCTGAAAGATCATTGAGCGGCTTGAAGTGGCCATGGCGGCGGAGCGGGCCGAGCTCGACAAGGAGTGCACCACCCTGGTTGAAGAGAGGGGGCGGCTGGAAGAGGTTGGCAAGCTTTTGGAATCCCGTATCGCCTTGGCCCACGCGTCTTACGAGAAATCAAGGTGCGAGATGGCCGAGGAGCGGGAAGCGTTGGAGGAGACGCGCGACGAGGTTGTCGCCATGTAGGAGAAGGCCAGCCGCATGGAGCGGCAAGCGACCGAGCACGACCAGGCAACCCGGAGGCGGGCCGCAGAGCTGCTCGCTCGAGAGCAGCTACTTCTGTCTCGGGAGGAGGCGATCGGCAAGCGCGAGAAGGCCGTGCAGTCTGCCCAGGCGGACTTAGCCCTCCAGAATGACGAGCTCAAGCGTGGCAGTGTCGAAGTCCTCCGTCGGGAGGAGGGGGTTGCGGTACACAAGATCGATGTCCAGATAACGGTGGTGGCTCTGGATGCCCGGGAGGAGCAGATTGCGCTGCGCGAAGCGGAGGCCGCCTTAGCATCGTCGGCCCTCACTGTCCGGGAGGAGCTGGCCGCCAAGCTGGAGGCTAACCTGGTCGCCCGAGAGCAGGCCGTCGCGGCCTGGGCCAAGCAGCTGAAGTGAGCTCAAGCCGAGGCCCTAGCCACCAGGGGCGTCCCTACCAGCGCAGCCGACGGTACCAGCCTCGAGGACCGGTTGCAGATCGCAAAGGACGAGCTCGAGACTATCATCGCCGAGCGAACCAACGTGAAGCTGATGATGCGAGACTTTCTCTGTCAGGCACAGAAGTCCGTGAAGGTAGCCGGATTCGGGCACGTGAATGTGGGCGAGCAAGGGCTGGACAAGGAAATGATTGGCCACATCGCCCTCGGCTTTGAAGAGATCGCCCGGCGCCTCAAGGCTCTTCCGAACACTGTGCAGGAGCTGGCATCTCGGGAGGGGCATGCTCTGGACCAGGCAGTGGCCGAGCATGTTCTCGCCTACTACCGCAGCTGAGACCCTGCCTTCTCACTGGAGCCAGTCTGACAGGGAGTGGTCGAGACCGAGGAAGCTGCCGCCCGGGAAGCCGTCTGTGACGTTGCCACCGAGGTGGCGACGTGCTTTACACAGGAGCCAGCGCTGGAACCGAGCAACAGCGGCAGCAGCGACGCATCTTCACCCCCGTCAGAGCCTGCGAATTAGTTAGATTTTTTGTTTTTTGGAATGTTGTAAATATGGGAGTGATCCCCTCCAGAATGGTTCCTTTGAAATATAATCGAAGCCTTTCTTTGGGATCGAAACTCCATTGTGCTTGTCTTGATATTGTTTGCTTTTTGCTTAATGTCCCGAGAGGAACTAGCCAGACCGAGCCCGGCCTTCTTCCCCCGAGAGTTAAGTTGCCCTGACCACTCATCGTACGAGTAGTGGGACCACCCGAGCATCCAGCCCCGAGCCCTCGCGAGTCTGTAGCTGCTAAGTCAAAAGACACAGACACGAACTTCCTCGCGAGTCTGTAGCAGATCAGAGACACGTGCGGGCAGAAATGCGACCAAGAGTCCCCAAGGTTTGGTGGTGTACGGGGTAGGACTGACCAGACCGAGCACCGACAGCCCGCCCCTGGGGTCTAGACGGTCCCGACCACTCTTTGTTCAAGCAATAGGATTACCCGAGAACCCCAGAGACTCGGTAGTGCCCAGGGTACTGCCAAGCCAGCCGAACACCACGACCACCATAAAAGATCTCGTTTAGCCATTGCCGCTTGTATGGTACACCGACTACTGTCTGTTTCAGTCAATCTGAGAAAGCGAGCACGTGGGCGGGGTTTTGTGCACGAGGAGAGCATCTCGGTGAACAGATTAGATTGCGAGGGTCCCGAGGATTACTCGGGAACAATAGTTTATTGCGTATGTACGAAAGGAAAATTCATATGACTTTAGTCACTCACCGGACAGCTGTCAGCCTTTCAGCCGACTGATCCAGGAGGGGCAGATGCCTCGAGCTCGGGGCGCCTGGGAACGTTGGTTCCCTCGTACAGAGCGCCTGAGCACTGGAAGGCAGGTGAGAGAACCAAAGGCTAGGCAGTCCCGACCACTCATGCCCGAGTGGTATGATTACCCGAGGACCCCGTAGGTTCGAGCAGCGCCCTGGGCACTGAGACCCTTGCGGTCGGGCTGCTTTGTTCTTGATCATTGATCTGTAAGCTTAAGAAAATAGGAAAAGAATCTTTGTTTGGTACGCTCTGTTAGTGCGGTACTCATTATAGACTGCTCTTGTTTTTGACCCGAGACCTCTCGAACACCCCGACGGGTGAAGTGTACAGACAGAGGCATAAACAAGAGGTCCAATGGTTTGGAGGTGCCCGGGGTAGGACTGGCCAAACCGAGCACCGACAGCCCGCTCCTAGGGTCTAGGTGGTCCCGACCACTCTTTGCTCAAGCGGTAGGATTACCCGAGAAGCCCAGAGGCTTGGTAGTGCTCGGGGCACTGCCATGCAACCGGACACCATAGCCTACCACAACAGACTTAAGTCATTAGCTACTTCCTGCGCGCATACCGACTGGGATCCATTTTTATCAACGGGAAAAAAGAGAGAGCGTGTTTTCTCGCACAAATCGAGCATCTCACCAAACAGATTAAACATATGGATTCCAGAGAGAAAAAACTTGGAATAAGAGTGTATATTGAAAATTTGTACAAAAGTGGTAACTTACATAGTTGGTGGTAGCCTCCGGCCAACTTGGCCAGGGGGGGCCCCTGGCCTGGTTGGCCCGAGCACGAACATGTCCACCAAGGGATAAAACTTGCGCAGATGCTTGATGCTCCATGCGTTTGGGAGCGACTACCCGTCTTTTGTGGCCAGCCAAAACGAGCCTTGCCGCAGGACACCGATCACGATGAAGGGGCTTTCCCACATAGGGGACAGTTTATTTTTTCCTTCACGCGATTGAGCGCGTCGGAGAACTAGATCCCCAACCTCGAGTGACCGGGCCCGGATGTGACGCTGAGGATAACGCCGCAGACTCTGCTAGTATCTGGCTGCTCGGATGGCGGCTCGTCGCCGGTGCTCCTCCAAGTGGTCGACATCGTCGCGTCTTCGCTGTTCCTGTTCGCCTTCGGATTTGGCATTCACCCGAGGGGAGTCGAGAGTGAGCTCGGAGGGGAGGACTGCCTCAGCGCCGTACACGAGGAAGAACGGAGTCTCCCTAGTGGCACGGCTTGGCATGGTCCGGTTGGCCCATAACACAGCAGGCAGCTCGTCGATCCACCCTTTCCCTTGCTTTGCGAGCACGTCATAGGTCCGGATTTTGAGCCCCTCCAGTATCTCAGCATTTGCGCGCTCGACCTACCCATTGCTCTGAGGATGAGCAATAGAGGCGAAGCATAGCTTGATGCCGAGGTCCTCGCAGTAGTCCTCGAACAGGGCACTTGTGAACTGGGTGCCATTATCGGTGATGATTCTGTTTGGGACGCCGAAGCGACTTGTGATACCGCAGATGAATTGAAGCGTCGTGTTCTTGTTAACCTTGATAACTGGGACCGCCTTCAGCCACTTGGTGACGTAGAGGTACTCATAGCCCCCGATTGCTCGGAGGAATGGACCCAGTATGTCCAGCCCCCAGACCGCGAAGGGCCATGACAGGGGGATGGTATGAAGAGCCTAGGCTGGCTGGTGAATCTGCTTTGCGTGGAACTGGCACGCCCTGCAGCACAGAACCAACTCGGAAGCGTCCTGGAGAGCTGTAGGCCAGTAGAAGCCTTGCCGAAAGGCCTTCTCGACTAGCGTGCGGAACGATGCATGGCCACCGCACTCGCTCTCATGGATCTTAGTGAGGAGCTCACTACCTTTTGCTCGGGGGATGCATTTCAGGAGGACACCGTCCGTGTCGTGCCGGTAGAGATCCCCGTCTACTATGGCACAGCGTTTAGACTGCCGTGCAATCCTCTCCGCAGAGGCGTCATCCTTAGGAAGGATGTTTTCTTTCAAGTACCCTCGGATCTCGTCAATCCACGAGGCATCTTGAGAACCACCGTCAAGTGCAGCGCACTCACCGGGCGGCGGCACCCTGACGGGACCTCCCACTGAGTGTGATGCGTGGGTTCCCTCAACTAGGCTTGTGGGTTCCCCTTCATCCTGGTCGGCAGGCAGGACAGATGGCCGTGTGAAGCTTTCTTCAAAGGCTCCGGCTGGGACGAGCGCCAGGACAAAGGCCAGGCAGGAGAGGTCATTAGCCAGAGTGTTGTCGCGATGAGATATGTACTGCAGCTCCAAGCCGTCGAAGTGCCTCTCCAGCCTCCTGACTTCCGCCACGCACGCCGCCATCTGAGGATCCGTGCACTTGTATTCCTTGGACACTTGGTTGACCACCAGTTGGGAGTCTCCCTTGAATAGCAGGCGACGAATCCCGAGGCCCACCACTACTCGGAGGCCAGCGATGAGGCCCTCATACTCCACCATGTTGTTGGTTGCCCGGAAATGCAGCTGCATGACGTACTGGAGTACTTCACCCGTTGTTGAGGTGAGAACTACTCCAGCCCCCACGCCTTTCAGCGTGAGGGAGCCGTCAAAGTGCATGACCTAGTACCCGGGCCCATCTTGCCCGGGGTACGCTGAAATCTCTTCATGATCGATCTCGGGGACCGGCGTCCATTCCGTCATGAAGTCAGACAGTGCCTGGCTTTTGATTGCCTAGAGACTGACGAAGTGGCTCGAACCCCACCAGCTTTGCTGCCCACTTGATGATAAGCCCAGTGCCTTCTCGGTTCCGAAGGATCGGCCCCAGTGGATATGTCGTTACCACCGAGACCTTGTGCTCCTGGAAGTAGTGGCGCAGCTTCCTGGAAGCGATGAGCACGGCATAGAGCATCTTCTGGGCTTAGGGATACCTTGTCTTGGCATCCCGGAGGACTTCACTGATGAAGTACACCGGTCGCTGTACGCGGCGGGCCCGGACTGAGGTCTCGCCCGGGGGCTTGTCACAGCCCTTGAGCTCGGCGCAGAGGTCGGGGCCAGCCGGGCTCCCAGGCTCGACTCCCCGGTCGGGAGGAGACGTCGTCTCGATCTCGGGTTTGACTCCCTGCTCGGGGGAACCCCAAGAACTGAAGGCCGCTCGGGGTGACCAGGAGCTCGGACCCAGCACCTTGCCCCGATCACTCATCACACTCCGCTACCAATACCATGCTCATGACTTGAGGAGTGGCTGACACGAAGAGCAATAAAGGCTCACCCTCGGAGGGGCCACCAGTACGGGTGGTGAGGTGAGATACTTCTTCAAGTCTTGGAAGGCCTGTTCGGACTCTAGTGTCCAGTCAAAGTGACCGATCTTCTTCAGTAGTTTGAAGAGAGGGAGCCCTCGCTCCTCGAGCTTGGAGATAAAGCGCCCCAGAGTCGCCATGCAGCCAGCGAGACGCTGGACTTCCTTGAGTCGAGCCAGGGGATGCATCTATTCGATGGCTCGGATCTTCTCCGGATTGGCCTCGATTCCTCGACCGGAAACCAAGAAACTAAGGAGCTTGCCCATAGGTACCCCAAAGACGCACTTCTCGGGGTTGAGCTTCAAGCGGGTAGTGCGGAGACTGTTGAAAGTCTCGGTCAAATCTTCCAGCAGGGTGGCACGGTCTTGGGACTTGACCACGAGATCATTGATGTCAGCCTCGATGTTGCGGCCAACCTGCAAATCAAGGGTTATGCGCACGGCCCGCTCGAATGATGACCCAGCGTTGCGCAAACCAAAAGGCATTGAGACATAACAATAGGTCCCCCACCGGGGTAGTGAAAGAAGTTTTTTCCTCGTCCTGTTTAGCCATGCGGATTTGGTGATAACCTGATTTTGCATCTAAAAAATACAAAAGATCACACCCCGCAGTGGCATCTACAATTTGATCTATACGGGGTAAAGGAAAAGGATCTTTCGGACAAGCCTTGTTTAAATCGGTGTAGTCGACACACATGCGAAGCTTGCCATTGGCCTTCGAGATGATGACTGGGTTTGCCAGCCACTCTGGGTGGAGGACCTCTTGGATGAAGCTGGCGTCAAGGAGCTTGCCAACTTGCTCCCGGATGAATTCCTGGTGCTCGGGCGCCTACCGCCGGACCTTCTGCCTCATCAGCTGTGCGTCGGGGCACACAGCAAGGTGGTGCTCGATCACCTCCCTAGGGATCTCAGGCATATCGGACGGCTGCCATGCAAACACATTGATGTTAGCCCGGAGGAAGGCGATGAGCGCTCTTTCCTATTTGCTGCCCAGGTCATCACTGACCTGGACGACCTGGGAGGAGTCTTTGCCCACCACGACCTCCTTCGTGGGAACGGAGGTGTCGGCAGCGAGTCGGGGTTTGGATGAAGAGGGTCCCGGGCCCCCTGGGTGTCCTTTGACCTCAGCACGAGCAGAGACCAAGGCCTAGTAGAGCTGCTCGGCGCAGGAGACGGCCCTACCGGTCTCGACGGGCACGGAGATGGGGCCTGTAGGGCCCAGCATCTTAACCGTGAGGTAGGCATAGTGCATGACCACCATGAACCAGGCTAGCGTTGGGCGCCCGAGTATGGCATTGTAGGGGAGAGGGACTTCCGTCTGAAAATTGTCCTGGCTCCCGAATGTGATAGGCAGCTCAACCTGCTCGAGGGGCAGAGTGTGCCCCGGTGTCACCCCGTAGAAGGGGAGCGATGGCTTAAGGCGCCGGGATGGCACCTGCAGCTTATGAAATGCCTCCTAGGACAGGAGGTTTAGGCCTACACACCCATTGATTAGCACTCTGCTAACTTTTACATTGCAGATGTGGGGGACACTACCAGAGGTAGTTGCCCCACGCCTGCAGGAATCGCGGGGTGGTCCGCCATACTGAAGGTGATCGGGGTATCCGACCACTTCAGGGGCCTTGCGGTCGCCGTGCTCTGGGTAGCCGAGCACACCTCTTGCCGCATGGTCTTGATGTAGCGACGAGAGGAGGGCGTGTATGCGCCCCCGTCGATGAAGGCGACGGTGTGCTCGGGCTCCTGGAACCCGAGTTCTTGGTTCTCGGGGGTGGCTCTGTCGTCACCGCCCCTACGGCGCTCTTCGCGCTCCTTCTGGCACCGCTTGATAAGGCCTTTGACCGACCGACACTCTGTGAGGTCGTGCCAGTCAGTCTGGTGGATCTCGCACCACTTTCCCGGCTCGGGCTTCGCGGGAGCGGGAGCCCTTGGGGGAGCAGGAGCCCTCGTTGGAGCCGGAGCCCTCGCGGGAGCGGGCCTTCTGTCGGCTGGAGCGTGGTGTGCTGGCCTGCGATCAGGGGCCTCTACCGGCCTACGGGCAGGGCCCTCTGCTGGTACAACTGAGGCAGCTTCGCACCTTCTTCTCTTTTTCTTTTCCCACCTATCGAAGCAGGAAGAACCTGGTTGGTCGGTAGCGGGTTGCTCAGGGCGAGCCTCCGCCACCTTCGCGCACTTGTCGGCCAACGTGAACAGCTCCGCGGTGGTTTCGACCTCGTGCGTACTTAGCTTTTTGAGCATCTGCTCGTCGCGGACGCCCTGCCGGAATGCGACGATGATGGCGTGGGGGGTTATTCGTGGGATGGTGTTGTGGACCTGGCTAAAGCACTGTATAAAGAGCCTCAGCGTCTGTCCCTCTTGTTGTTTCACGGTGTGGAGGTCGCACTCCAATCCGGGGCGTGTGAAGGTGCCTTGAAAGTTGGCCACAAGCTGGTGGCAGAGATCATCCTAGGAACTAATAGATCCTAGGGGTAAGTTCATAAGCCAGGAATGGGCAGAGCCCCTCAAGGCTACATGGAAGTAATTGGCCATAACATTTTCGCTGTCGCTTGTCACTTGGACAACGGTGGTGTAGATCTGGAGGAACTCGACGGGGTCGATGGACCCATCGTACTTCTTCGGTAGCTCTGGCCTGAACTTTGTGGGCCAGTTGACCCGACGAAGCTCGTTAGTGAACGCGTAGTAGCATGTGCCGTATCCCGCGATGTGAGCAGCGCCCTTGGGGGGCGAACACCGGCGTGTCGAGGAACCCCCGCGGTCACGGGCCGGCATAGAGGAAGCCTGGTCCTCTGCCTCAGCCTCGTGCCGGGACTCCCGATGGCGTTCGAGGGTGACGCGCGCATCTTCGGCGGCCCTCCACTCGTTTAGGTGTAAGCAGAGGTCCTGAGCTCCGGTTGTGGACAGGAGGGTGGCACTTCGCCTGGAGGCCCCCTGGCCGGTTCGGCCGCCACCTGAGGATGGACCGGCGGGAGGTGGTGTGAGAGCTTTCGGCCAGCACCTGCTGGTGAGCTGTGCCCACTAGGGCAGCCACCTCCTGAAGCCAACGGCCTTCTCGGGTTTCCCCCGCTGCCTGGATAGGTGCATGCCTGAGGAGTGCTTGCGCCGCAAGCAACGCACTCCTAGGTCTGGCATCACCGAAGGCGAGCCTGCGCCATAACGGTGCCCGACGCTGTCCGGACGTAGATCTCGCAGCAGGAGTGTCTGCCGCTTGCTGAGGGTTAGGTGGCCCGCTTGCGATGGGAACGGTGGCCCTGCTGGGCCTAGCGCTGTTGTCCCCATAGGAGGGGAGCACCATACAGGCGGACCGTTGCTGCTGCTGTTGAGGAGCAGCAGAAACTAGGGCCTCCTGAGCGATGGGCTCCACTTCTTCGCTGGAGCTGGAGCCTGTGCGATGGAGACGATGTCCACCTGCCATCTTTTCTGTAGGAAAAAAAGTGGATTCAGGGATGCAACCCCCCTACCTGGCGCGCCAGCTGTCGGAGGATGAACTCCACAAGCGGGGATCCGGAGGGACCCCCTTTGAGATTCGGCCGGGGGGATGATTCTGAATCTGCCTCGTACATGGAATAGATGGGAGTAAATGAGATGCAGGCGAATTGGATGACGGGATGCAGGAGGAAGTAAATGCTCAGGGGATTTTATACAGGTTCGGGCCGCACGGGGCGTAATACCCTACTCCTGTGTGTATGCTATAAATGCTTAGGGAATGTCTCTCTGAGGATCTCTCATGTTACAAGGATGTTGTCTAAGTCTAGAGCTTCGTGCTTCTTCCGTCGTCGTCCAGAGTTCGTCCCGTGTGTTCCATCCGTTTTTTTTATCATCCTTCTCCGAGGAGCCCGCCCCTCTTTTATACCCGTCGGGGCGGGTAGCGTGCCCAGAAAGGATGGCGCAAGTTTCAAGGCGCTATAAATGGAAAGCAACCATCACGGGCTACAGCTTGAGGTGACGGGGAGGGTGCACGAGGAGGGCCCGTTGGGCAAACTTCGAGCAGCCCCACGTGCCCGCCCGGTCAGAATGAGCCTAACATAGTAGGGCGGCAGGCATTACGCCTCGAGCCCTGTGATGTTATCCCAAGGCGCGCCGGATGAAGCGCGATGGGACCCGCGCATTACATTAAATGTCCCCACGCCTCCCTGCCAGACCGTGGCAGGGACTGACAGCAGGCGTGGGGGGAGTGGTTGGAAGTGACAGGCCACGCGCCCCCTTAAATGCAGCATCGGGCCTCTCACCAATTGACACCTCACCGCTGAGCCCTTGTGGGGACCACCGGCGAAGGACTTCTCCGGCCCACGGGGAACTGTGAGTGCTCGGGGACTACTATTCATAGCCCCGAGCACTCTCTCCCGGATATACCCTTTCTTGGTCCTCGGGGAACTCGGGTGCTCGGGGACCACTGTTCATGGCCCCGAGCGCCCTCTCTCGGAATTTAACTGCTTGGGTCCTTGGGGAACTCGGGTGCTCGGGGACCACTGTTCATGGCCCCAAGCACCCTCTCCCGGAACTGACTTCTCTTGTCATCGGGAAACTCGGGTGCTCGGGGACCACTGTTCATGGCCCCGAGCACCCTCTCCCGGAACTTTGGCCTTCTCGGGTCATCGGGGAACTCGGGTACTCGGGGACCACTGTTCATGGCTCCGAGCACCCTCTCCTGGAACTTGGTCTTCTCGGACCTCGGGGAGATAATCCCTGAGAGAGGGCGCCACGTGGCACTCTGCTGTCCTGGCCTCGGGACTCGGGGACCCCTGGTTCCCATGTCATCGACAACCGCCTTGATCCATCGGCGCCAAGCATTTGCTCGCTCTTCACCACTAGATGGTCCATCAAAGCCGAGTGTTGCTTGCCCTTTACCGTATTGCCATAGAAAACTAATTTGTATCCGACATCTTCGATAAATTCAATTTATCATATATAGAGTCCAATCTTGCTCTTCACTCTTGGCATATATGATTTCAATTCAACTTATGCCTTCTTATGGATCCTAACCCTAACTCACTCTCAAGCATTAAGCACATGGGTTAGTCCATAAAATCTAATTGACACTAATATACCTTTATTTACTTGATCTTCGCAAGTAACTTGGCCTTCATGCTTCAAGATTCTTCTTCTTCTTATGAACATCACTAAGATCTTAATGACTTTGATGCAATTCTTCGAACTCATGACAATTCTCATTGAATCCATGCTTCATCATTTATGCATCTCTTATGGAATAACGTACTACCAATTCTCAATATAATTGTTAGTCCATAGGTATTATCATTAACTTACCCGAGCATCACTTAGAGCTCATTCATCTTGATGCATATCACTTCTCCATGCATTGCCTATGGAAAAATCTACTAACAAATCTCAACACAATTTTTAGTCTATAGGTATTATCATTAATTAAAAAAACCACACATAAGGGCTAGATGCACTTTCACCCCATTGTTTTATGGTTCAACTTGCGTTGAAGTACTAGGTCCCCAGGTCAGTAGGCTACACTGGCGATCTTCTTATCGACCTAACGTCTAGTCTCCGGTAGGTACTTCACTAAGTTAGAGATAGTCACCAGGCGAGTCTCCTCTATGAGATCATTTGAAAACGCTTTATCTTCAGCGTCGATCGACAAAACTCTTAAAGACTTAACTTGAGCCTCCTCTGGGGTCACCGCTTCATCCCCGAATAGCAAACAAAAAGGTGTTGGGTAAAGTAAGTGTTCTGCTGAGAGACCATAGAACCTTCAGTATCCTCCACCCATTTGCCCTTAGGTAGCTATACTAGCTGCTTGGCTATCGCTGTTGAATGCCTCCGTTGGCAATCTTGACTGCCCCATTGGACTACAGAAGGCCCACCAACGTGAAGCATAGCTTAGTTCCCAAGCTGTCACAGAAATGTCTGAATAGTGTGGAGTCAAATTGTGTCCCATTATCAAGGGTCACTTCTTGGAGGGCCCCAAATTGGCACACAATGTTTTGCTAGAAGAAGCGTTAAATGTTCTTCATCGTGATTTGGGCCAACGTAGCGGCTTGGGTGCACTTAGAGAAATAATCTACCACCACCACTCCGTAGTGCAAGTCCACCGATGCTCGAGGAAAAGGACCAATAATGTTGATTCCCCATCGCGCTAGTGGCCACACTAGGGGAATGGGCTGGAGGGGATTTTGCCAAATGTGCGACTACCTTCCCATCCACTGACATCACAGACATGAGCGGACTAGGGTATCCACATCTAAAGTCGCCATGAACCAATAGAAGCCTTGCTGGAATGTCTTCGCCACAAAGGCCCTTGGAACTATGTGAGATCCACACAATATATGATGTATTTCTTTGTGGAGCTTCGCTCCATCGGCCTTCGGCATGCACCGGAGTAAGGGTGCACTGACCTCTCCCTTGTAGAGTACTCCATCAATGATTCTACAGTTCTGTGCTCGGTAGGAGATCCTCTTTCCTCATGCGTTGTCTTTCGGTAGTGCCTGCCCGTGCAGGTATGCCATCAAGGGCTCACACCAGTCTTGTCCTACTATCATGGCCACACCTATCGGTACTTCATCCATTCCAGCCGTTGGGTTCTTGAGGACATCAAGAAGACTTCAGATAGCAATGGAGTGCCTTGGGTTGCAGCCTTTGTGAGGGCATTTGCCTCGTGGTTCTCCCCCCTCAGTATGGACTTTAGCATAAAACTTGTGAAGTACGTCTGCATCTTGACTACCATCTGAAACTATCTGGCTAGCTCTAGGTTCTTTGCTTGGTAAGTCCTGTCTACTTGGCATGCCATGAGCTACGAGTTTGTCTTCACTACTATATGCTTATCTCCATGGGCCCTAACCTTTCGGAGATCTAGTAGAATGACCTCGTATTCTGCAATATTGTTGGTGGCATTGAAACAAAGCTTGGCCGCATAGAATAGCTTTGACCCTCCTGGTTGTACCACCGCTACGCCTACACCCGAGAGTCCCCAGGCTTCGTCAGTGTGTATGGTCCATATCTTGTCAGGTTGTGGTTCTTGCAACTCCCTTGCTTTGGGTGTCTAGTCGACGATGAAGTCCACCAGCACCTGCGATTTTATGGCTATGCAGGTCATGAAGGTGATGCGGTGTAGGGAGAGTTCAGCATACCACTTACTAATGCATCCGGTGGATTCACAGTTCGAGAAGACCTCCTTCAGGGGGTACGAGGTCGAAACCATTATTGGGTGAGCCATGAAATAGTGTTTTAGCTTTCGAGAGGCCATGACCACTGCGCAGGCCATTTTCTTGACTTTGCAGTACCATTCCTTCACACCGTTCAGAGCCTCAGAGATGAAGTAGACCGGTACCTACTGAATGCCCCCTTCGCTCTTCTCTTGACCAAAATAGCAGTTACTACAAAGGGTTACGCAACTACGTATAGCACCAATACGCTTCCAGGCTCTGGGCTAGCTAGGGTGGTCAACTTCACCAGATAGGCTTTTAGGGCTTCAAAGGCTCCTTTCTGCTTGTCTGTCTACCTGAAGGGGTCCGACCTACAGAGAATCCAGAGATACAACATGCTCTTCTTTGCAAATAGAGCGATGAAACGGTTCAGCCAGGTCATCCTTCCCACCAAACGCTATGTGTCCTTGATATACATCGGAGGCTTCATGTTGATAATGGCTTGAATTTTCTCCGAGTTTGCTTTGATGCCTCTGCAAAACACCAAGCATCCCAACACCTGGCCCGAGTGAATGTCAAAAACACACTTTTCTGGGTCCAGCTGTAGACCAACCTTCCAAAGATAGATAAATTTCTCCTCTAAGTCAGCTCATGGTCCCCTTCGCATCAACTTCAGACAACAATGTCATCAACATATGCAACCACATTATGGTCCAGCTCAGTATGAAGCACTTTACTCACTAGCCTTGCGAAGGTAGCCCTAGCATTGCTTCCATCTTGTTGAACAACTTGTCCACATCCTTGACTGGCTTTTGTGCTAGGCGTGAGGTTAGTGCCCCTGGCCAGAGGCCTTGGTGAGCGGCATCTATCATTGTATCATCACTGAGGCCTATCGCCTGGCATTTAACTCGCATGAAGCACCGAGTGAACTCCTTCAATCTCTTTCCCTCCTTTTGTTTTACTACAAACAGATCTCCTACAATGACCAGGGGCACATAATTGCCCTGGAAGTGCAAGAAAAGCACCTCTCGAATCCGCTCCTAGGAGAATATCATCCTCACCAAGAGAGAGGTGTACCATGAGAATGTGGTTCCCTTAATGGCTACAGTGAAGGCCTTAGCTATGATGGCCTCGTCTCCCCCATGGACTTTATCCCGACCTTGAAGCTCATCACAAACTCCTTTAGGTCAGTCTCACCATTGTATATGTGCAGCCAAGGCATCTTGAACCCTGGGGTCCTGTGGACAATGGAGAATCTTGATCTACTGCTCATAGCTGATGGGGTTCCTCCAACCCACAGTGATGAGTTCGCTCCGGGTCCCTGCTTTGAATCCCATCGGAAGCCCCTGCTGGAAGGAGAAGGACTCACAGAGGGACCAAAGTTCCTCATATAGATCTTGGATTTGTTTGTTGGCTTCCACCACCTTGTTCCTATATAGCGCGTCATTGCCTTAATGAGATCCTACTCCATGGTGCCCTAGGGTGTGCAGGGGAACCTAGTGATTCTGTAGGACGTCTGGCACAGTCGTCCGACCCTCCTGGGTGCCCGAAGTGATCACCCCGGAACCCCTTTTGCTTCCTTCAACAACCATGCTGACTCTGAGTATCTCGACCCTAGGGGCCTCTACCAAAGCCTCAGCTCCCTCGGTCGCCTAGGCTCCTCCTTGTTGCAAGGGAACCTCCCCTCCCTCGTTATCCATAGATCCTTATGCTTTTTCTTTCCTATTCTTCGATAGCATGATATCACCATGTGGTCATGGGTTCAATCCCACGAATGGCTCCAAATGTTGGGATCATGATTGCAACACAGTGAGCAGTACTCGTAACTATAAGTGTAATAATTGTTCCTCTCTTGTTCTTGCATTCGTCCTCTCTTGTTATTACATCCTTTGAGTGGGAATATTTATAGGCACATCTCAACCACTCTTGTCATTATTACACTAGTACCCCTTATTCAAAGGAATATTCCTTCTAACACTAGGGAATATCCTAGAATATTCCTAGGGTATAACAGTCATTGCCTACCTATGATGCTCTATGTAACCAAATCCTGGCACGCATCCTAGAGGTACCCGCACTAAACCCTCCGCCGAGGCTACTAGTGATCTCCGTGTAGCCATTTCTTCTTCGGGTTCTAACTAACTCATGGGCTCCTTTTTAGTTGAGCCTTCACTCTATCACCAAAGGTCCTCGTACTGCCTCCCTTTTACCTCAGGGCTTCATTGTACCCTTCATCCTTCGTGCCTCGTCTCGCCCCTTCATCCTTGAGGTCTCGCCTCCAGGCTTCATCCCTTGGGTTTTGCTATACCTTCTCGAGCCTAACTCCTGTTTTTTGAGACACCCAGAGTACCTTTCCATAGGCGGCTCATATGATAAACCGCATAAGAAGTTGGTGCCCCCCCCCCCGGGTGATTTCAGGCTGCCTGTGGAAACAAATTTCCATAGGCTGCTGCTTGCGACAGCTGCCTGTGGTAACGATATGATTTCTACAGGCGAGCAATATAAGAAGCCATATGTGTAAAATGTCATTTTCAGAAGCGGGTCTTTTGTGAACTGTCTCTGAGAATGAGATGATTACCACATACAAGCCACATAAGAAGAAGCCTGTGATAATGAATAACAACTTATCTTAAAAAAATTATAACTTTTCATATGAAGTCAGATGGAGATAAACCTTATATGCAAATTGTTCCCTCGATGATATCTACAACTTTGTAGTTGAAATTTTTTTCATTTGAAGTCATTTAGATATTCAAAAAATCATTTGTTTTAGACAAAAGAGATCAAAATGATTGCATATGCTAGTAGTATCACTAGTATTTCTATGGTGTGATGGTAAGGATGTATCGTGCGAGTTGAGATGTCCCAGGTTTGAGTGCCATGAACTACACACACACGTATTTCACACGAAAGATCGCATGATTTTTATTTGCGACGGTGCAGCCACAGGTGGTGCCTGGTCAAGCCAAAAAAATTCTGGTTTTTTCAGGACAAAAAAACGTCGATTCGGAGACTGACTAGCACAAACGGTTCTTTAAGCGAACCACATCTAGTAATTGATTTTCACATACAGTACCTTAAGTGAACTGCCTCTAGTAACCGGTGTCCACTGGTGGTCTCTTTTGCGCCTGTGGAAACTATTTTCACAGGCCTTCGACCAGAAACGGGTAACTAAATGTCTTTATAAATGGGTTACCATTCATATCTGAAAACTGTTTTTTATAGTGTGCGGAGCATAAAGGAAATATATTTGCATTGATGTTAGCCTGGCTACTTTGGTTTTGGGATTGACCATTGTGTCCGAAATCAACTAACGAGAGCCCACGCAATACCTTTCCCCCAACACTTCGCCTTTTGTAGCCTGTCTTGACTTCACCTCCAGAAGGTCACGGAGCCGCATCTTAACTCAATCTTGTAGGTGAATTGACTCATTGCATCGGTTTTTATCCACAGCTTACTATGAGTTCCATGCCAATAGCCATTTTCAAACATTTTTTTCTGCCAAAATAAGGCTTGGGGGATATGTATGCTTTCTACTTTTCGTTGCTTAGAACTGAATTCCTCTTTGCCATGGTGAATAAGGATTATTTTTAGGGAGTGCAAATTTAGAAAGCTTTGTCATCGAAATATGCCCTAATACGAAGAACGTGTGGGAGATGTGGTCCCACCCATCACTTCAATGAAAGGATCAGGAAGTAGCAAAGTCACAGATGAATAGTGTTGTGACTTCTCGTGATTCTAGGCCGTCCCGATCCAGGGTGGAAGGTCAAGATCTGATGTGTGTATACGGGAGCCCCAAGTAATGACCACCCAAATATTGAACATATGCAACCGGACATTCAAGTCAAAAAATAAAAAACTTTGAACTTAGGTAGTGTTTAATTAGAGAGCTAGATGCGATATGATGATTTTATTTATATATTTAAGGATGTGATAATTCTATTTATATATAGATACCTGTTTGGTGAGTAGGATGAAACAAATATATTTAGTACCTCGTTCTCACCATAGTGCCACGTTGGAAGTAGCATGGTTGCGTTCTACCTTTTTTTTTAACGGCTTCGTCTCGAATTTTTGAAAAATATTCCTTGATTCTGAATCATTCCATCTCACTGCTCTCCATGCAAACAGCTAAAACTAGAATGAATCCACTGTGTCCTATCTCGTCCAACAAACCGAACACTACCTTAACTATCAACTTGGAACTAAAAAAATTATAGCTTTGAACACATATGCTTATAGCCCTCTAAAATATTTGAAATAAAGCAAGTAGAAACTTTCAACACATATTTATTAGCTTTGACCACAGAAAAAAACCTTTGAACTTAAGCAAAATTTGAACATGTTAATTGTTATACATACATTTTCATCCATTTCAGCATCCTAGTGTTTCGGACGAGGGATTGCTGGGGAGGGGATTGCAGAATTGGAGGGACAATAGAGGGAGATTTGAGAAGACAATCAGCTAGCCATACACACTTAGAGCATGTACAAAGATATAGACAGCCGCTGTCTACAGTCTTGTCCATGTCATTTGTACACATAGCACTATACTATGAATTGTCTCTCGAGTTGTCTATATGATATTTAATTGTTGTATGGACTTGAAGAAAAATAATGAACTAGTATGGATCTCATCTTTGTGAAGTAGTATGTGTGTACAACAATGTACAGGGTAGTATCAATTGGAACATAAATACAAAGTGCAACTTGCTATTGTTCAAAGTTCAACACAAACTAAACAGGTAGTCTAATTTCAGTCCCTGTCCTTCTGCTCGGCTGTCCTGGCCAAGGCGGTCGTGCGGGGCTAGCCGGCTCGCTGCTTGCATCACCACAAGCACAAGAAAAAAGAATCAGAACGACTGTAAATTCAGAGATCGTTGTCCTTGACCACCATCCTATGGCGGGCTGAGTATTTTAATAATAAATTTACATAACTATAAAAAATTATTTGATAAACAAGCTATGTTGCATATTTAAATCACTACAAGCTAAGTGAGCCTTAAGATGGGTACATAACTAAAAACAATTGTTCCATAAACAAACTATGTTGTATATTTAGGCCGTAAGATCTAATTGGTCTTAGATGGTGGAGTGCGGTAGTAAGCAAAAGCACAAAAGAGTATAAATAATCTCTTGAGTCGAAATATAGCTCGTAATTCTAAAATTTTAATAACTACTAACATCTACAGTTAATAGATATGATATATAGTCAACTTTTTACAAAATAATTTAGGTCTGCATATGTACACCTATATCCTAAGGTATGTCGGCCACTGCACCTGCCCTGGCCACGCCACCATGCCCGCAGGTGCCCTCATGTCACCAACTAGATTCTCTCCCTTCCTCACCAGGTACCAAATCAAAGTGCTTCTCCAAGAGAAGGAAACAGACTGATTTCAGCAAGTCACTGCAATTTCTTGTAGGCAGATGAGTGGCTGCCCAGGTGCGAGGTGACGGTAGCAGGTGGAGGTGGGACACGATGGAGGAGGCTTCGAGCGACAGCCGGGAGGTCGCATGTGACGGCCGGATGGGTTTTGAGGTAGTTTGGCAGCACAGAGAGGGGATTTGGCGGGGGCGGAAAGTTGAGATTGGGCAAGAAAGATGCGAAAGATTTAGACCCCAATCTCTGTGTGAAAAGAAAAGAAGAATCCTGGAACAAAATGGAAGGTTGCGTGATTGATTTTGACACCAGTGGCACGCTAAAAGGATCAAGATGATAAAGAAGGGAGGGGGATTGATTTGGGTTTTTATTTTTTTCCAACAATTAGAAGCTAAGAGCAAAGAATTAATACAACCATAACATATATATATATATATATATATGTTTAAGTTTCTAGTGAGTCCATTCAACGCATAAAGTTTTCCATCCTAGTATCATTTCTAGCGTAACAATTCTATAAATGAAAACGCATAATGTAAATTGCACAAACTAAATGCTAGACGGTAATGCTCAAATATAAAAAGATGGATAAGAAAGGCTCATTTTTTTTTAGGTATCAAGAAGTTTACACTCCCCCTGTCCTCGTTAGAGCACGTAAGGACCAAACACTCTTTGTTGGTAGTTCTTCTCTACTCTTGATCAGTTGACTTCTAATCAGCACATCAACATCTTGGAGCTTCAACAAATAATTTCTATAAACACTACTAAAAAAAAGGTCATCACTGCCGGTTAAAAAAAGATATCACTGTCGATTTTTGAACCAACAGTGATACTCTACTGGTTTTGAAATTAGCAGTGATAGAGTTATCACTATTGGTTTGTATTACAAACCGACAGTGATAGTCGATCCCAAATCCGAGGTTTTTGGAACCAGAAAAAAGTTTAAAAATATTTTTGGCCCCTGACTTGTCCCTTTAGACTACACATAGTTGCAACTCGCAAGTCACATAAGTTACAAATTTTTTGCGCAAATAATGCACATGTGCGGTTCGTGGGAGTTGAACACGTGACCTCACCCCTCACGCGTAGCTTTCTTACTGCAAACCGATCTCCTACAATGACCAGGGGCGCATAATTGCCCTGGAAGTGCGAGAAAAGCACCTCTCGAATCTACTCCAAAGAGGATATCATCCTCACCAAGAGAGAGGTGTACCATGAGAATGTGGTTCCCTTAATGGCTACAATGAAGGCCTTAGCTATGATGACCTCGTCTCCCCCCATGGACTTTATCCCGGCCTTGAAGCTCATCACAAACTCCTTTAGGTCAGTCTCACCGTTGTACAGGTGCAGCCAAGGCATCTTGAACCCTAGGGGCCCGTCGACAATGGAGAATCTTGATCTACCGCCCATAGCAGATGGGGTTCCTCCGACCCACAGTGATAAGTTAGCTCCAGGTCCCTTCTCTGTGTCCCATCGAAAGCCCCTGCTGGAAGGAGATGGACTAACAGAGGGACCTAAGTTTCTCATATAGCTCTTGGATTTGCTTGTTGGCTTCCACCACCTAGTTCCTATATAGCGCATCATTGCCTTAATGAGATCCTACTCCATTGTGCCCTAGAGTGTGCAGGGGAACCTGGTGATTCTCCGGGACATCTAGCACAGTCGTCCGACCCTCCTGGGTGCCAGATGTCCCGGAGTGATCACCCCGGACCCCCTTTTTCTTCCTTCGACAACCATGCTGACTCTGAGTATCTCGACCCTAGGGGCCTCTACCAAAGCCTCAGCTCCCTCGGTCGCCTCGGCTCCTCCTTGCTGCAAGGGAACCTCCCCTCCCTCATTATCCATAGATCCTTATGCTTTTTCTTTCCTATTCTTCGATAGCATGAGATCACCATGTGGTCATGGGTTCAATCCCAAGGATGGCTCCAAATGTTGGGATCGTGATCACAATACAATGAACAGTACTCGTAACTATAAGTGTAACAATTGTTCCTCTCTTGTTATTACATCCGTCCTCTCTTGTTATTACATCCGTTGAGTGGGAGTATTTATAGGCACTTCTCAACCACTCCTGTCATCATTACACTAGTACCCCTTATTCAAAGGAATATTCCTTCTAACACTAGGGAATATCCTAAAATATTCCTAGGGTATAACAGTCATTGCCTACCTATGATGCTCTATGCAACCAAATCCTGGCACGCATCCTAGAGGGACCCGTATTGAACCCTCCGTCGAGGCTACTAGTGATCTCCGTCTGGCCATTTCTTGGTCGGGTTCTAACTAACTCGTGGGCTCCATTTTAGTTGAACCTTCACCCTGTCACCAAAAGTCCTCATACCGCCTCCCTTTTACCTCAGGGCTTCGTTGTACCCTTCATCCTTCGTGCCTCATCTCACCCCTTCGTCCTTCAGGCCTCGCCTCCAGGCTTCATCCCTTGGGTTTTGCTATACCTTCTCGAGCCTAACTCCTGCCACTACTACAAAAACTATTTTTTGAGACACCCAGAGTACCTTTCCATAGGCAGCTCATATGATAAACCGCATAAGCAGTTGGTGGGCCCCCCCGTGATTTCGAGCCGCCTGTGGAAACAAATTTCCATAGGCAGCTGCTTGCGACAGCTGCCTGTGGTAACGGTATGATTTCTAAAGGCGGGCAATACAAGAAGCCATATGTGTAAAATGTCATTTTCAGAAGTGGATCCTTATATGAACTGCCTCTAATAATAGGATGATTACCATATACAGGCCACATAAGAAGGCGCCTGTGATAATGAATAACAAATTATCTTAAAAAAATCATAACTTTTCATACAAAGTCGGATGGAGATAAACCTTATATGCAAATTGTTCCCTTGACGATATCTACAACTTTGTAGTTGAAAAGTTTTTAATTTGAATTCATTTAGATGTTCAAATAATCATTTGAAATTTTAGACAGAAGAGATCAAAATGATTGCATATGCTAGTAGTATCACTAGTATTTCTGTGGTGGGATGATAAGGATGTATCGTGCGAGCTGAGATGTCCCAGGTTCGAGTGCCATAAACTGCACACACGTATTTCACACGAAAGATCGCATGATTTTTATTTGCGACGGTGCGGCCGCAGATGGTGCCTAGTCGGGCCAAAAAAAATTCTGGTTTTTTTAGGACAAAAAACATCGATTCGGAGATCGACTAGCACAAACGGTTCTTTAAGCGAACCACCTCTAGTAATTGATTTCCACAGACGGTACCTTAAATGAACTACCTCTAGTAACTGGTGTTCACTGGTGGTCTCTTTTGTGTTTGTGGAAATCGTTCATTTTCATAGGCCTTTGACCAGAGACGGTAGCTAAATGTCTTTGTAAATGGGTTACCATCCAAAAAAAAACTATTTTTTATAGTGTGCAGAGCATAAAGCAAATATCTTTGCATTGATGTTAGCCTGGCTACTTTGGTTTTAAGATCGACCATTGTGTCCGAAATCAACTAACGAGAGCCCACTCGATAGCATTTCCCAACACTTCGCCTTTTGTAGCCTGTCTTGACTTCACCTCCAGAAGGTCATGGAGCCGCATCTTAACTCAATCTTGTAGGTGAATTGACTCATTGCATCGGTTTTTATCCGTAGCTTACTATGAGTTCCATGCCAATAGCCATTTTCAAACAATTTTTTCTGCCAAAATAAGGCTTGGAGGATATGTATGTTTTCTACTTTTCTTTGCTTAGAACTGAATTCCTCTTTGCCATGGTGAATAAGGATTATTTTTAGGGAGTGCAAATTTAGAAAGCTTTGTCATCCAAATATGCCCTAATACGTAGAACGTGAGGGAGATGCGGTCCCACCCATCACTTCATGAAAGGATCAGGAAGTAGCGTAAGTCACAGATGAATAGTGATGTGACTTCTCGTGATTCTAGGCCGTCCCGAGCCAGGATGGAAGGTCAAGATCTGATGTGTATATACGGGAGCCCCAAGTAATGAGCACCCAAATATTGAACATATGCAATTGGACATTCAGGTCAAAGAATAAAAAACTTCGAACTTTGAGCTAGATGTGATATTATGATTTTATTCATATATTTAAGGATGTCATAATTCTATTTATATATAGATACTTGTTTGGTGAGTATGATGAAACAAATATATTTAGTACCTCGTTCTCACCATAGTGCCACGTTGGAAGTAGCATGGTTGCGTTCTACCTTTTTTTTAAACGGCTTCGTCTCGAATTTTTGAAAAATATTCCTTGATTCTGAATCATTCCATCTCACTGCTCTCCATGCAAACAGCTAAAAATAGAATGAATCCACTCTGTCCTATCTCGTCCAACAAACCGAACACTACCTTAACTATCAACTTGGAACTAAAAAAATTATAGCTTTGAACACATATGCTTATAGCCCTCTAAAATATTTGAAATAAAGCAAGTAGAAACTTTCAACACATATTTATTAGCTTTGACCACAGAAAAAAACCTTTGAACTTAAGCAAAATTTGAACATGTTAATTGTTATACATACATTTTCATCCATTTCAGCATCCTAGTGTTTCGGACGAGGGATTGCTGGGGAGGGGATTGCAGAATTGGAGGGACAATAGAGGGAGATTTGAGAAGACAATCAGCTAGCCATACACACTTAGAGCATGTACAAAGATATAGACAGCCGCTGTCTACAGTCTTGTCCATGTCATTTGTACACATAGCACTATACTATGAATTGTCTCTCGAGTTGTCTATATGATATTTAATTGTTGTATGGACTTGAAGAAAAATAATGAACTAGTATGGATCTCATCTTTGTGAAGTAGTATGTGTGTACAACAATGTACAGGGTAGTATCAATTGGAACATAAATACAAAGTGCAACTTGCTATTGTTCAAAGTTCAACACAAACTAAACAGGTAGTCTAATTTCAGTCCCTGTCCTTCTGCTCGGCTGTCCTGGCCAAGGCGGTCGTGCGGGGCTAGCCGGCTCGCTGCTTGCATCACCACAAGCACAAGAAAAAAGAATCAGAACGACTGTAAATTCAGAGATCGTTGTCCTTGACCACCATCCTATGGCGGGCTGAGTATTTTAATAATAAATTTACATAACTATAAAAAATTATTTGATAAACAAGCTATGTTGCATATTTAAATCACTACAAGCTAAGTGAGCCTTAAGATGGGTACATAACTAAAAACAATTGTTCCATAAACAAACTATGTTGTATATTTAGGCCGCAAGATCTAATTGGTCTTAGATGGTGGAGTGCGGTAGTAAGCAAAAGCACAAAAGAGTATAAATAATCTCTTGAGTCGAAATATAGCTCGTAATTCTAAAATTTTAATAACTACTAACATCTACAGTTAATAGATATGATATATAGTCAACTTTTTACAAAATAATTTAGGTCTGCATATGTACACCTATATCCTAAGGTATGTCGGCCACTGCACCTGCCCTGGCCACGCCACCATGCCCGCAGGTGCCCTCATGTCACCAACTAGATTCTCTCCCTTCCTCACCAGGTACCAAATCAAAGTGCTTCTCCAAGAGAAGGAAACAGACTGATTTCAGCAAGTCACTGCAATTTCTTGTAGGCAGATGAGTGGCTGCCCAGGTGCGAGGTGACGGTAGCAGGTGGAGGTGGGACACGATGGAGGAGGCTTCGAGCGACAGCCGGGAGGTCGCATGTGACGGCCGGATGGGTTTTGAGGTAGTTTGGCAGCACAGAGAGGGGATTTGGCGGGGGCGGAAAGTTGAGATTGGGCAAGAAAGATGCGAAAGATTTAGACCCCAATCTCTGTGTGAAAAGAAAAGAAGAATCCTGGAACAAAATGGAAGGTTGCGTGATTGATTTTGACACCAGTGGCACGCTAAAAGGATCAAGATGATAAAGAAGGGAGGGGGATTGATTTGGGTTTTTATTTTTTTCCAACAATTAGAAGCTAAGAGCAAAGAATTAATACAACCATAACATATATATATATATATATATATATATGTTTAAGTTTCTAGTGAGTCCATTCAACGCATAAAGTTTTCCATCCTAGTATCATTTCTAGCGTAACAATTCTATAAATGAAAACGCATAATGTAAATTGCACAAACTAAATGCTAGACGGTAATGCTCAAATATAAAAAGATGGATAAGAAAGGCTCATTTTTTTTTAGGTATCAAGAAGTTTACACTCCCCCTGTCCTCGTTAGAGCACGTAAGGACCAAACACTCTTTGTTGGTAGTTCTTCTCTACTCTTGATCAGTTGACTTCTAATCAGCACATCAACATCTTGGAGCTTCAACAAATAATTTCTATAAACACTACTAAAAAAAAGGTCATCACTGCCGGTTAAAAAAAGATATCACTGTCGATTTTTGAACCAACAGTGATACTCTACTGGTTTTGAAATTAGCAGTGATAGAGTTATCACTATTGGTTTGTATTACAAACCGACAGTGATAGTCGATCCCAAATCCGAGGTTTTTGGAACCAGAAAAAAGTTTAAAAATATTTTTGGCCCCTGACTTGTCCCTTTAGACTACACATAGTTGCAACTCGCAAGTCACATAAGTTACAAATTTTTTGCGCAAATAATGCACATGTGCGGTTCGTGGGAGTTGAACACGTGACCTCACCCCTCACGCGTAGCTTTCTTACTGCAAACCGATCTCCTACAATGACCAGGGGCGCATAATTGCCCTGGAAGTGCGAGAAAAGCACCTCTCGAATCTACTCCAAAGAGGATATCATCCTCACCAAGAGAGAGGTGTACCATGAGAATGTGGTTCCCTTAATGGCTACAATGAAGGCCTTAGCTATGATGACCTCGTCTCCCCCCATGGACTTTATCCCGGCCTTGAAGCTCATCACAAACTCCTTTAGGTCAGTCTCACCGTTGTACAGGTGCAGCCAAGGCATCTTGAACCCTAGGGGCCCGTCGACAATGGAGAATCTTGATCTACCGCCCATAGCAGATGGGGTTCCTCCGACCCACAGTGATAAGTTAGCTCCAGGTCCCTTCTCTGTGTCCCATCGAAAGCCCCTGCTGGAAGGAGATGGACTAACAGAGGGACCTAAGTTTCTCATATAGCTCTTGGATTTGCTTGTTGGCTTCCACCACCTAGTTCCTATATAGCGCATCATTGCCTTAATGAGATCCTACTCCATTGTGCCCTAGAGTGTGCAGGGGAACCTGGTGATTCTCCGGGACATCTAGCACAGTCGTCCGACCCTCCTGGGTGCCAGATGTCCCGGAGTGATCACCCCGGACCCCCTTTTTCTTCCTTCGACAACCATGCTGACTCTGAGTATCTCGACCCTAGGGGCCTCTACCAAAGCCTCAGCTCCCTCGGTCGCCTCGGCTCCTCCTTGCTGCAAGGGAACCTCCCCTCCCTCATTATCCATAGATCCTTATGCTTTTTCTTTCCTATTCTTCGATAGCATGAGATCACCATGTGGTCATGGGTTCAATCCCAAGGATGGCTCCAAATGTTGGGATCGTGATCACAATACAATGAACAGTACTCGTAACTATAAGTGTAACAATTGTTCCTCTCTTGTTATTACATCCGTCCTCTCTTGTTATTACATCCGTTGAGTGGGAGTATTTATAGGCACTTCTCAACCACTCCTGTCATCATTACACTAGTACCCCTTATTCAAAGGAATATTCCTTCTAACACTAGGGAATATCCTAAAATATTCCTAGGGTATAACAGTCATTGCCTACCTATGATGCTCTATGCAACCAAATCCTGGCACGCATCCTAGAGGGACCCGTATTGAACCCTCCGTCGAGGCTACTAGTGATCTCCGTCTGGCCATTTCTTGGTCGGGTTCTAACTAACTCGTGGGCTCCATTTTAGTTGAACCTTCACCCTGTCACCAAAAGTCCTCATACCGCCTCCCTTTTACCTCAGGGCTTCGTTGTACCCTTCATCCTTCGTGCCTCATCTCACCCCTTCGTCCTTCAGGCCTCGCCTCCAGGCTTCATCCCTTGGGTTTTGCTATACCTTCTCGAGCCTAACTCCTGCCACTACTACAAAAACTATTTTTTGAGACACCCAGAGTACCTTTCCATAGGCAGCTCATATGATAAACCGCATAAGCAGTTGGTGGGCCCCCCCGTGATTTCGAGCCGCCTGTGGAAACAAATTTCCATAGGCAGCTGCTTGCGACAGCTGCCTGTGGTAACGGTATGATTTCTAAAGGCGGGCAATACAAGAAGCCATATGTGTAAAATGTCATTTTCAGAAGTGGATCCTTATATGAACTGCCTCTAATAATAGGATGATTACCATATACAGGCCACATAAGAAGGCGCCTGTGATAATGAATAACAAATTATCTTAAAAAAATCATAACTTTTCATACAAAGTCGGATGGAGATAAACCTTATATGCAAATTGTTCCCTTGACGATATCTACAACTTTGTAGTTGAAAAGTTTTTAATTTGAATTCATTTAGATGTTCAAATAATCATTTGAAATTTTAGACAGAAGAGATCAAAATGATTGCATATGCTAGTAGTATCACTAGTATTTCTGTGGTGGGATGATAAGGATGTATCGTGCGAGCTGAGATGTCCCAGGTTCGAGTGCCATAAACTGCACACACGTATTTCACACGAAAGATCGCATGATTTTTATTTGCGACGGTGCGGCCGCAGATGGTGCCTAGTCGGGCCAAAAAAAATTCTGGTTTTTTTAGGACAAAAAACATCGATTCGGAGATCGACTAGCACAAACGGTTCTTTAAGCGAACCACCTCTAGTAATTGATTTCCACAGACGGTACCTTAAATGAACTACCTCTAGTAACTGGTGTTCACTGGTGGTCTCTTTTGTGTCTGTGGAAATCGTTCATTTTCATAGGCCTTTGACCAGAGACGGTAGCTAAATGTCTTTGTAAATGGGTTACCATCCAAAAAAAAACTATTTTTTATAGTGTGCAGAGCATAAAGCAAATATCTTTGCATTGATGTTAGCCTGGCTACTTTGGTTTTAAGATCGACCATTGTGTCCGAAATCAACTAACGAGAGCCCACTCGATAGCATTTCCCAACACTTCGCCTTTTGTAGCCTGTCTTGACTTCACCTCCAGAAGGTCATGGAGCCGCATCTTAACTCAATCTTGTAGGTGAATTGACTCATTGCATCGGTTTTTATCCGTAGCTTACTATGAGTTCCATGCCAATAGCCATTTTCAAACAATTTTTTCTGCCAAAATAAGGCTTGGAGGATATGTATGTTTTCTACTTTTCTTTGCTTAGAACTGAATTCCTCTTTGCCATGGTGAATAAGGATTATTTTTAGGGAGTGCAAATTTAGAAAGCTTTGTCATCCAAATATGCCCTAATACGTAGAACGTGAGGGAGATGCGGTCCCACCCATCACTTCATGAAAGGATCAGGAAGTAGCGTAAGTCACAGATGAATAGTGATGTGACTTCTCGTGATTCTAGGCCGTCCCGAGCCAGGATGGAAGGTCAAGATCTGATGTGTATATACGGGAGCCCCAAGTAATGAGCACCCAAATATTGAACATATGCAATTGGACATTCAGGTCAAAGAATAAAAAACTTCGAACTTTGAGCTAGATGTGATATTATGATTTTATTCATATATTTAAGGATGTCATAATTCTATTTATATATAGATACTTGTTTGGTGAGTATGATGAAACAAATATATTTAGTACCTCGTTCTCACCATAGTGCCACGTTGGAAGTAGCATGGTTGCGTTCTACCTTTTTTTTAAACGGCTTCGTCTCGAATTTTTGAAAAATATTCCTTGATTCTGAATCATTCCATCTCACTGCTCTCCATGCAAACAGCTAAAAATAGAATGAATCCACTCTGTCCTATCTCGTCCAACAAACCGAACACTACCTTAACTATCAACTTGGAACTAAAAAAATTATAGCTTTGAACACATATGCTTATAGCCCTCTAAAATATTTGAAATAAAGCAAGTAGAAACTTTCAACACATATTTATTAGCTTTGACCACAGAAAAAAACCTTTGAACTTAAGCAAAATTTGAACATGTTAATTGTTATACATACATTTTCATCCATTTCAGCATCCTAGTGTTTCGGACGAGGGATTGCTGGGGAGGGGATTGCAGAATTGGAGGGACAATAGAGGGAGATTTGAGAAGACAATCAGCTAGCCATACACACTTAGAGCATGTACAAAGATATAGACAGCCGCTGTCTACAGTCTTGTCCATGTCATTTGTACACATAGCACTATACTATGAATTGTCTCTCGAGTTGTCTATATGATATTTAATTGTTGTATGGACTTGAAGAAAAATAATGAACTAGTATGGATCTCATCTTTGTGAAGTAGTATGTGTGTACAACAATGTACAGGGTAGTATCAATTGGAACATAAATACAAAGTGCAACTTGCTATTGTTCAAAGTTCAACACAAACTAAACAGGTAGTCTAATTTCAGTCCCTGTCCTTCTGCTCGGCTGTCCTGGCCAAGGCGGTCGTGCGGGGCTAGCCGGCTCGCTGCTTGCATCACCACAAGCACAAGAAAAAAGAATCAGAACGACTGTAAATTCAGAGATCGTTGTCCTTGACCACCATCCTATGGCGGGCTGAGTATTTTAATAATAAATTTACATAACTATAAAAAATTATTTGATAAACAAGCTATGTTGCATATTTAAATCACTACAAGCTAAGTGAGCCTTAAGATGGGTACATAACTAAAAACAATTGTTCCATAAACAAACTATGTTGTATATTTAGGCCGCAAGATCTAATTGGTCTTAGATGGTGGAGTGCGGTAGTAAGCAAAAGCACAAAAGAGTATAAATAATCTCTTGAGTCGAAATATAGCTCGTAATTCTAAAATTTTAATAACTACTAACATCTACAGTTAATAGATATGATATATAGTCAACTTTTTACAAAATAATTTAGGTCTGCATATGTACACCTATATCCTAAGGTATGTCGGCCACTGCACCTGCCCTGGCCACGCCACCATGCCCGCAGGTGCCCTCATCTCACCAACTAGATTCTCTCCCTTCCTCACCAGGTACCAAATCAAAGTGCTTCTCCAAGAGAAGGAAACAGACTGATTTCAGCAAGTCACTGCAATTTCTTGTAGGCAGATGAGTGGCTGCCCAGGTGCGAGGTGACGGTAGCAGGTGGAGGTGGGACACGATGGAGGAGGCTTCGAGCGACAGCCGGGAGGTCGCATGTGACGGCCGGATGGGTTTTGAGGTAGTTTGGCAGCACAGAGAGGGGATTTGGCGGGGGCGGAAAGTTGAGATTGGGCAAGAAAGATGCGAAAGATTTAGACCCCAATCTCTGTGTGAAAAGAAAAGAAGAATCCTGGAACAAAATGGAAGGTTGCGTGATTGATTTTGACACCAGTGGCACGCTAAAAGGATCAAGATGATAAAGAAGGGAGGGGGATTGATTTGGGTTTTTATTTTTTTCCAACAATTAGAAGCTAAGAGCAAAGAATTAATACAACCATAACATATATATATATATATATATATATATGTTTAAGTTTCTAGTGAGTCCATTCAACGCATAAAGTTTTCCATCCTAGTATCATTTCTAGCGTAACAATTCTATAAATGAAAACGCATAATGTAAATTGCACAAACTAAATGCTAGACGGTAATGCTCAAATATAAAAAGATGGATAAGAAAGGCTCATTTTTTTTTAGGTATCAAGAAGTTTACACTCCCCCTGTCCTCGTTAGAGCACGTAAGGACCAAACACTCTTTGTTGGTAGTTCTTCTCTACTCTTGATCAGTTGACTTCTAATCAGCACATCAACATCTTGGAGCTTCAACAAATAATTTCTATAAACACTACTAAAAAAAAGGTCATCACTGCCGGTTAAAAAAAGATATCACTGTCGATTTTTGAACCAACAGTGATACTCTACTGGTTTTGAAATTAGCAGTGATAGAGTTATCACTACCGATTTGTATTACGAACCGACATTGATAGTCGGTCCCAAATCCGAGGTTTTTGGAACCAGAAAAAAGTTTAAAAATATTTTTGGCCCCTGACCAGTCCCTTTAAACTACACATAGTCGCAACTCGCAAGTCACACAAGTCATAAAATTTTTGCGCGAATAATGCACATGTGCGGTTCGTGGGAGTCGAACATATGACCTCACCCCTCGCGCATAGCCTTCTTACCATCTCACTTATCACTAATGATTATTTAAACATCAAAATAAGTTGAAATAAAAAAGCCGTCAATTACAAAGTTGCAGATCTGGTCGAGAGCTACAATTTCCGTATAAAGTTTGTCTCCATATGACTCAATTTGAAAAAGTTATAAATTGTGACTTGCAATGATAATTTGGGCTTAAACATGACTTTTCGTGAACAGATCGGTAAAACAGCTATAACTCTTACATACAGAGTCCAATTTTGATGTTCAATCTCTACTTTCGAAGACGCATTTGAAAAAATACCTATGTTTACACTGATAGCTTTCATGACCCCAAAAAAGGCTCAGAAGACCATCGATAACACCTCTAAAGTTTTTGGTCAAAAATTAACTTTCTCTAATTTGCCTGATAATTTTGGAGACATAGTGCCAAATCTGAAAGTCAGTGCTGTGTAGATATTTAATCAATCCAAGTTACCAAACTTGTGATAACAATCTTTAAAATTGCAGTTTTGAACTTTGTGGCATTGTGTGTGGCATTTTCAATCATTTCTACTGGTGTTACACTGTATCCAACAATTTACTTTGTGGTCTTTAGATGATTAATTAGGAATCTATATGGATTCAAATAAAACATTATTAATTACAAAGTTATATATTTCATTGAGAGTTACAATTTTTATATAAAGTTTGTCTCCATCCGACTCTGTATGAAAAAATTATGAATTTTTGAAGATGGGATGCATTTTATTGTCTCTATCGGTTAATATAACGAACCGACAATGATAATGTTTCTATTATTACTGCCAATCCATGGCTAGAACTAGTAGTGATAATCAAATATCAAAGCTAGTTCATTATTTCAACTAGTAGTGATAATCAAGTATCACTGCCAGTTTTTTGCTGGATAGGGTAGTACTGCAAGTTTTTGGTAAAACTGGCAGTGATACTTTATGACTGCAAGCTATTTCTAAACGGGCACTAAAAGGGGGGCACATATGACCTTTGTTGTAGTAGTGGAAGTTCAGATCAAACATCGTGAAGCCATCTAGGTGACACAAGTCACCAAGAGTAATAAGCCAAAGATGACACTTGACCTAATCTAAGCCGAAGAGATGGATGGGTACACACGGGCTACTCTCATAGCACTAATCATGTTCTTAATATTCAATTAAGGAACTTGCAAATCACTTGGGTGCTTTTTCTTCCCATTGACTCTCCAATGAAGTGTATGAACTCACCAACCAGCCAAAGGGTGCCATAAAATGACAAATGAGGGTGCATTTATAACTCTAAAGGCCAACTAGTGGTTATACCCCTTGGCCTACAGAAATCCAAGTCACTGTATCAAACAGTGATACCCACCGTAACATATGGTTGTATCACTATATCTTGCGATGACTGAAACTTCCAACTGTTGGTGAATGTAGGCCAACATGATGATTTTTACTTTTAAGGAGAAGCACTCAAGTCTGAAGAAATCATTCACACACAAAGACACAAAAGGTGTTTATATAGGTTCAAGCCCTCTGATGGATCGAGTAACAACCACACATCCTATTTTTCACTATGATTAGAATGTCTTATAGTGGGTGTGCTAAGAGAACCAGTCTAAGGCTCCCCTTGTGGTGAATATATCTACACCAAGCCTAGGAGTTCACTGCTTCTGGATGTGTCTGCATGTGTGTTGACCAATGTCTATGAGTGCGGATCCTCTTCCCACCACGCCATGGACTGACTTATATACGCTACAGAAGGATGGTTACCACCGGTCAAAGGGACATGAAGGCGGTTAAAAATGTCTATTTGCCCTTTAGGTAGTTGCTGTTAATGACTTGTGTTGAGAGAGAATCCCACATGCGCCAAAACTGGGCAATTAGGATCCCATTTTTTAGAGTATAGGGAGGTAGTTGTCAAATATTCCTTGGCAGGGGGAGATGAGACCACCATGGCCAAGGCCTTTCTCCTCGCCATCAAGATGATAGCTCTCTCTTAGTACACTTTACTTCCTCCAAGGAAGATATATCCCTGGGAGCAGTTTTGAGAGGTGCTATTCTCGCACTTCCAAGGCAACTATGTGACTCCCGTTATGGTAGGTGATTTGTTCACAATGAAGCAAAAGGAAGGTGAAAGCTTTAAAGAATACATTTGCTTCTTCGTACAAGTGAAGTGCCAAGCGATGATAGTGTGATTTATGCGTCTTGGCATGGGCTCCAGGCCAGAGCATTGGTCTCATGCCTAGCGTGAAACCCAGTCAGAAATGTGGATGACCTCTTTACTAAGATGGAGGGGTATTCCAGGGTGGAAGAGGATGATATGCGAAGGAACACCAACCGCACACCTTCGGAGCCCAGACGCCATTGGGTGGGTGATGAGTGTGATGAGGACATCACTCCCTCGGATACATACAATGATCCTCCATTGAACTTTCAAGGTCCAATCACAAGGGCTCGCGCACGACAATTAAATTTAGAGGTGAGCTCGTTCCTAAGCAACTCTTTATATAATTTTGAGAATAGATTACTACCTAATGATTATGTGTTGCTTAGGAATCATGGAGAGGACAAGGAGACACATAGAGGAAGGCTTGGAGGCGTGGAGGAGCAGCAAGGACGTCCAACAACAGCAGGAGGTCCAGTCCAACTCGAGTCCGAATCAGCCTCGACCTCCAGGACCAGCGAGCAGTAAAACGGACGCCCAGGACGCATCCGGACTCCGTTTTCGACGATTCACATATGGTTGGAAAGATAATTTCATAAGGAAACCAATGGCGTTGGTTTGAGGTCCAAATTCCTTCTGAGTCAACAGGAAACGTCGAAATAAGTCAGCATCCAGAATCTGTCCCGGTGCTGCGTCACCGTTTTTGGTCCGTTGGGCCATGTATCGTGTTGGAGTCCATTAGGGACGCGTCCAGGGGTCCTTGGCTGACCCTAATCCTTTATATACAGTAGCTGCCGCCCTAATTAGGGTTGGGTTTTGCTTAGATTATTCTGTCAAGAACAGTTTCGCCGTTTCGTCGGTTTGTGAGACCCCAACTCGTGAGATTAATCATTCATCTGCAATTTGGTTGCATTCTTCCTTGTTCTTGCTTGTATTCTTCGATTCGCAGGCAAGGATTTTAGCCTTCTTGGCGAGGTCAACCGTGCAACGCCGGTTGATAACCAGAGGAGACGTGGTGCTGCGATTGCGGGGTTTCGGATCGTGTTGTTCGGAAGCCGGATCGACTTGTGTCTCGTTTCCACCAAATCGAGAGTTACCAGAACCTTTCGGAAGATCGGGAACCCTTGTTCATATTAAGTGGCATCAGAGCTTCAGGTATACCGTCAGGTTCATATCTACCCTTAGTTTCGAGTGTTTTCGCCTTCGTTCCATAGTCTACTGCCATATCGTTTTTTTTCCTGTCCTACAACCCTTCCGCGCCTTTAGCTTTTGCATATTTCAGTTTCAGAGTTCGTTGTGTTGAGTTTGTGTCCTGGTCAAGGTCTTGTTGCTGGTTAGGTCGTGTTAGAGTCCAGTTCGTGTGTTTTTCCCCACCGTTTCCATCAAACCCTAGCCTCCGTCGCATATTTTCCCCACTTTCTTCCCGTTTTGTCCTCTAATTCGGAGTCGTTTCTTAAATCGGGCATAACTTTCGCGTACGAACTCCGTTTTCAGAAAAGTCACAGAGTTTTTCGCATCGAAACGGCGTTTCGGATCCGTTCGTCCCCGCTTTTCCGGGTTCGGCGAAATCAGAATTCCCGAATTCGCCTCCGAAGTTTGAGTTTTCAATTTCCAAATATTTTTCTCATTTTCCGGCTGAACTTCAGAAAATTCTACAGGCCACGTCTTTCACTTGTTTAAGCTCAAATTTTCTGTGGTTCCCTCTTGTGTGCTCCTAAGTGAAAAAAAAATATCAAAAAAATAAAAAGAAAAAGTCGAATTTTCCCAAAAAAACAACGACAGCCCAAAAAAATAGAAAAAAGAGAGGGGCAAAAGAGGAACAATATCTAGAGGAGCACATAGAGAAGGGCAAAGTGAGCTGTGTTAGCGTGTGCTATTTAGTTCTTTGTTTCTGTTGCTCTTGCTATCCATCATACTTGTTTCTCCACCTTGTTTATCACACATACTTGGTACTTAACAACTCTTTAGGCCAGCAACGAGAACAAGTACTTGGGACTATAATTCAGCATTACTATCTGTTTCTGATTTGTGTTCCACATATACATATTTGTTCTCTTTGTGTGCCTTTCAAGCTCCACAGATTCTTCTGGACAGCACTGGTTTGCATCCCTGCAATCGCTCGCACGCCTTCCAGGTATCCTTTGCTTTGCTGGTAAGAACCCTGGTAAGAGCTTGGTAAGGTGTCTACCTTTGCTGATCTTGATTGAGAGGCACCACTCCACCTTTGTAGTACGATTATTAGGGATAACCTTCACTGTTTGTTGTTGTGTTTTTTTTCCACAATGTCAGTTGAAGGAGATAAAACGCCAAAGGACTTCAAGGAGTGTGTCAGCCAAGAGCAGCTACAAGCAGCAAGCAGCAAGGCCAGCACCACATACACGCCGCGCACAGGACCATCCTTTGGGCTGTCCAAACCATCCACTTATAGGGCTCCCTCACCAGCGAGCAAGCAACAAGCAGCTACGGCACCAAATCTGGTCACTACACGACCTTCAGGCTCAGGTAAAAATTCTGTTTTGCAGGGACCTTCCAAGAGTGCTTCCTCTGTTGCATCAACGGGACGCACCTCTGACATTCAGTGCCGTCGCTGCCATGGATTCGGTCATGTGCAGAAGGATTGCCCAAGTCAGCGGGCATACATTGCAACGGAAGATGGGTACATCAGCGCCTCTGACATTGAGGAAGAAGAAGAAGAAGAACCAGTTGTTGAGGAGAGCAACGAAATCTTGGGCAGTGATGACACAGCGACCTATAGGAGCATCATAGTGCAGCGGGCGCTCAGCACAAGGGTACAACAACCAGAGAAGCTGCAACGCCATAACTTGTTCCAGATTTTCTTCGTCATCCAAAATCGGCGAGCACGTGTCATCATCGATGGAGGTAGTTGTAATAATTTGGTGAGTTCAGATTTGGTCAAGAAGCTTGGCTTGACCACACGCCAACACCCCATCCATATAACCTTCAGTGGTTTAATGATGCTGGAAAAGCTAAGGTAACACAAACTTGCAGAGTTTCTTTTTCCATTGGTTCCTATGCTGATTATGTTGACTGTGATGTGGTACCTATGGAAGCTTGCTCACTTTTATTGGGTCGACCTTGGGAATTTGATAATGATGCTATACACCATGGTAGAAGTAATACATATACTTTTATGCATAAAGGAAAGAAAATTACTTTGGTTCCTATGACCCCTGCTGAAATTGTACAAGCTGATAAAGAACGAGCTGCTAATTTGCGAGATACTAAATCTGAAAATCAGCAAGTTGCTAATTCTCTTTACCCACCTAAAAAGGATAAGTCTGCACCTAGTTCTAAGGTAGAGGGCATAAAATTGAAGGGTGGTGTTATGCTTGCACTAAAAAGTGACCTTGCTGAAATTTCTAATAATGATATTTGCTACACCTTGGTTTGCAAACGAGTTTTGTATTCGCTTGATGATGTTATTAGTTCGATACCTCCTGCTGCCACTAACCTTTTGCAGGAGTATGAGGATGTTTTTCCAGCTGAGATACCCCCGGGACTGCCACCTATGAGAGGGATAGAGCATCAAATCGATTTGATCCCGGGAGCAACATTGCCAAATCGTGCTGCGTATCGAGCCAATCCCGAGGAGACTAAGGAAATTCAGCGGCAAGTCCAAGAGCTTTTGGACCGCGGGTATGTACGTGAGAGCCTTAGTCCTTGTGCTGTTCCTGTGATTTTGGTTCCTAAGAAAGATGGTACTTGGCGTATGTGTGTTGATTGTAGAGCCATCAATAACATTACTATTCGATATCGCCATCCTATTCCTAGACTTGATGATATGCTTGATGAGTTGTGTGGCTCTGTAATTTTTACAAAGATCGACTTGCGTAGTGGTTACCACCAAATTAGAATGAAACTTGGAGATGAATGGAAAACAGCTTTCAAAACTAAATTTGGATTATATGAGTGGTTAGTAATGCCTTTTGGTTTAACTAATGCACCTAGCACTTTCATGCGTTTGATGAATGAGGTTTTAAGAGCTTCTATTGGACGATTTGTGGTGGTTTACTTTGATGATATATTGATTTATAGCAAGTCTTTGGATGAACATATGGATCACTTACGTGCTATTTTTAATGCTTTACGTGATGCACGTTTATTTGGTAACCTTGAGAAGTGCATCTTTTGCACGGATCGAGTCTCTTTTCTTGGCTATGTTATTACTCCACAGGGAATTGAGGTGGATGAGATGAAAATTGAAGCCATAAAGAGTTGGCCGGTGCCCCAAACCATCAAACAGGTGAGAAGTTTTCTTGGACTTGCAGGTTTTTATCGTCGTTTCGTGAAGGATTTCAGCGCCATTGCTGCCCCCTTACACGAGTTGACAAAGAAAGGTGTGGTGTTCCATTGGGGTAAGGCACAAGAGGAGTCCTTTGACACTTTGAAGGACAAGCTTACGCACGCGCCATTGCTGCAACTTCCAAATTTTGGTAAGACCTTTGAGCTAGAATGTGATACTAGTGGAGTTGGCATTGGAGGTGTTTTGATGCAAGAAGGTAAGCCCGTTGCATACTTTAGCGAAAAATTGCATGGCCCTGTTCTTAATTACTCTACGTATGATAAGGAATTGTATGCACTTGTACGTTCTTTAGAGACGTGGCGTCATTATTTGTGGCCTAAAGAATTTTTTATACATTCAGATCATGAATCGCTTAAGTATCTTCGTTCTCAACATAATCTGAATCGTAGACATGCTAAGTGGGTTGAATTTATTGAATCTTTTCCTTATGTTATCAAACACAAGAAAGGGAAGGATAATATAATTGCTGATGCTTTGTCTAGACGATATGCTTTGTTGTCCCAACTTGATTATAGAATTTTTGGACTTGACTCAATAAAAGAACAATATGTGCTTGATCCTGATTTTAAAGATGTATTGCTGAACTGTAAAGAGGGACGTACGTGGAACAAGTTTGTGATCAATGATGGATTTGTGTTTAGAGCTAACCGTCTATGCATTCCAGTTGGTTCCGTTCGTCTTTTGTTGTTGCAGGAAGCACATGGAGGAGGATTGATGGGACATTTTGGTGCTAAGAAGACGGAGGATATGTTGGCCACACATTTCTTTTGGCCAAAGATGAGGAGAGATGTTGAGCGGTTTGTGGCACGCTGTACCACATGTCAAAAGGCTAAGTCTCGCTTGAATCCACATGGTTTGTATATGCCTCTTCCTGTTCCTTCTATTCCTTGGGCAGATATTTCGATGGACTTTGTTTTGGAATTGCCTAGGACTAAGAGGGGGAGGGATAGTATTTTTGTTGTTGTGGATCGTTTTTCTAAGATGGCACATTTTATACCTTGTCATAAAAGTGATGATGTCGTTTATATTGCTGACCTCTTTTTCAAAGAGATTGTTCGCTTGCATGGTATGCCTTCTACTATTGTTTCAGATCGCGACGCTAAATTTTTGAGTCACTTTTGGCGCACTCTATGGAATAAGTTGGGTACAAAACTATTGTTTTCTACTACTTGCCACCCACAAACTGATGGCCAAACGGAGGTAGTGAACCGCACTTTGGGTACCATGTTGAGAGCTATTTTAAAGAAAAATTTGAAGATGTGGGAAGAATGTTTGCCCCACGTGGAGTTTGCTTATAATCGGGCAACACATTCTACCACCAAGGTAAGTCCTTTTCAGGTAGTGTATGGTTTTACCCCTCGCGCTCCTATTGATCTTTTGCCTTTACCTACCACTGAAAGAACACATAGTGATGCTAGTGCACGTGCTGATTTTATTCATAAGTTGCATGAAACAACTAAAATAAATATCGAAAAGATGAATGAAAAGTATAGAATTGCTGGTAGTGAAGGTAGGAAAGAAGTCAAACTTGAACCGGGTGATTTAGTGTGGTTACATTTAAGAAAAGATAGGTTTCCAGAGCTGCGTAAGTCTAAATTAATGCCAAGAGCTGCTAGTCCTTATAAAATAATTGAGAAAATAAATGATAATGCATATAAACTTGAGTTGCCACCAGAGTTCGGGGTTAGTCCTTCTTTTAACATTGCAGATTTGAAACCTTACTTGGGAGCCGATGATGAGCTTGAGTCGAGGACGACTCCAATTCAAAAGGGGGAGGATGATGAGGACATCACTCCCTCGGATACATACAATGATCCTCCATTGAACTTTCAAGGTCTAATCACAAGGGCTCGCGCACGACAATTAAATTTAGAGGTGAGCTCGTTCCTAAGCAACTCTTTATATAATTTTGAGAATAGATTACTACCTAATGATTATATGTTGCTTAGGAATCATGGAGAGGACAAGGAGACACATAGAGGAAGGCTTGGAGGCGTGGAGGAGCAGCTAGGACGTCCAACAACAGCAGGAGGTCCAGTCCAACTCGAGTCCGAATCAGCCTCGACCTCCAGGACCAGCGAGCAGTAAAACGGACGCCCAGGACGCATCCGGACTCCGTTTTCGACGATTCACATATGGTTGGAAAGATAATTTCATAAGGAAACCAATGGCGTTGGTTTGAGATCCAAATTCCTTCTGAGTCAAAGGAAAACGTCGAAACAAGTCAGCATCCAGAATCTGTCCCGGTGCTGCGTCACCGTTTTTGGTCCGTTGGGCCATGTATCGTGTTGGAGTCCATTAGGGACGCGTCCAGGGGTCCTTGGCCGACCCTAATCCTTTATATACAGTAGCCGCCGCCCTAATTAGGGTTGGGTTTTTGCTTAGATTATTCTGTCAAGAACAGTTTCGCCGTTTCGTCGGTTTGTGAGACCCCAACTCGTTAGATTAATCATTCATCTGCAATTTGGTTGCATTCTTCCTTGTTCTTGCTTGTGTTCTTCGATTCGCAGGCAAGAATTTTAGCCTTCTTGGCGAGGTCAACCGTGCAACGCCGGTTGATAACCAGAGGAGACGTGGTGCTGCGATTGCGGGGTTTCGGATCGTGTTGTTCGGAAGCCGGATCGACTTGTGTCTCGTTTCCACCAAATCAAGAGTTACCAGAACCTTTCGGAAGATCGGGAACCCTTGTTCATATTAGAGTGCAAGCCTCAAGGGAATGTGAGAGAAGATCAGCCAAGGAGGCCTCACCAGTCTCATAGAGGCAAAAGTTACATTACACTTTCCTCAATTAAGGGGTCAAAAGCAAAATGTATCCAACATCGACGAAGGCCAAGACAGAGGTAGACTGAAGGACAGGGATGAAACGAGGGGTCGGGGGCATGGAGCCGGTCATACCAGGAGGCTCTACTATGCGATACACGATAAAGATGCTGGCCATACTACCAAGCTATGCCTACACATTGTACCTTTGAAGGGAGGATTGCATGGGTAGGCTTCATGGTCATCTGGCTCCAGACCGCCCCTTAACCCTTGAGCGATGTACCGCATGTTGCACTTTTGAATAGGTGATGAGCCTCGGAACCGGCAAGCCTTCCGAACTTCACCAATGGTCCCACTGCAGGTGTGTCACCCGTATCCTTTGCCATGGGCTAGAGCCTACCGACCACAATATCATCTGCATGCATAGTTCCTTGAAGGGGCCATTGAAGCTTCTTTAGAAGGAAAGAGGTCAGTACAAAGCATTGAAGGGGCTCGAAATGTGATATTGGCCATCTATTGCAGATCAAGGCACAACTTCGAATCCAAGATGCTGCATAGGGAGTAGGTGCAAAGAGTTAGAGTCAATCATGTGGGAACTCACCCCATGTTTGTGAGGTCTCAATGGTCTCATATCCTTACCACCTTCACTCAGGAAGACATGTGAGCCCTGGGTTAGCCACATATGGACACTTTCGTCATCACTACGAACATCTCAAGGTCCAAATTGCATTGATTGCTAATAGATGGTAGAATTTTGGTAGATCTAGTGTTCATCAAGGCATTCGATCGCATGGGATTAGCCCAAAGCCACCTTCAACCCATTGGAACCCCACTTTTGGGCTTCGAGGTCCATCCGTTGAGGCCCTCGATCAAATTTCCCTCCTAGTTACCTTTGTAGACAGGGAAAAAGTTTGAACAAAAGAGAAACTACTTGATGTGTGGGACGTCCCATACCAGTACAATGTGATATTTGAAAGGGGAATTTTGGCGAGCTTCGATGCTGTCGTTCACTATGGCTATATATGCATGAAGATGCCTAGCCCAAAGGGGGTTGTCACCATCTGGGGGAACAAAGCGGCGGCTTGGAGGATTGAGCTGGGGCTGATTCCAGGGCAACATAATGTTCATATTTTATCCGAAGTTGACCAGAAGGAACCATGTCACCAGGCATTGAAGGACAATCTGGAGGGTGACACTAAGCGAGTCCTGCTATGCTTGGAAAACCAAGACAAGTGTGTTCACATTAGTGTAGAGCTAGCGCCAGGGTCCGAAGTTGACCTATTGGCCACCCTCCATGCCAATGAAGACATCTTCACTTGGCCATCGCAAGACTTATCGGGATTCAACGATGAGTTGATCGAGCATCACTTCACACTACCACAAAATCATTGAAAGCAAACGGTATGTCACAGATGGTTCTTAGGAGCCATTGTAAGGATTGGTGACGTTCTAAGAGGAGGGTGAATTAGGACACTTAGAAACTAATGTCTCCAAAAACTTCACAAGATAAACCTATCTCAATTTCTATCTAAATGTGCTCTAGGTTTATCTAGTGTGTCTACTCTACCGTCCAAAAGAGTTTTGCGACCTATAGCCAATCCTAGCAAACTACTCTAAGAAGATAAATGCACAAAGGTAGATTGCAAGTATGTAAATACGGAAACGTAAATAAGGTAGAGAGAGCAAACTCGGCACAAAGGATTTTTATCCCGTGGTATCGATGTCATAAATGCCACCCTTAGTCCATGTTAGAGCTCCACCAAGGATATACTCTCGGACGGCACCCGGTTATGGCTCTTGAGCCACCATGACCTCAAGCTGGATGAGCCACCAAGTCACCAAGGTAAGGCCTCATCACAAGCCTCTTTTCTAGTCACTTGCCGCTGTGATTATTTCAGAGCTTGAGCCACCAAGGCAAGGATCTCCATGTCCTTATACATGTGTCTTGCCGCCGCTCCACACCAAGTCGGTGGGTCAACAAGCTTGAGAAACCCTGGCCCAAGTTTCCAGCGAGTCACCAAGATTCCAAGACCCAGACGTACCACTTAGTACAATCTAGGATCACTCCTTGGTCCACTCCCCTGTCAGCAATCACTTAGCAACATTCTCTCTAGGCTTATAAGCACTAATCTCACTATTTTTGTGCTTAATTGTCTTAGATGGTCACTTTGAGCACTTTGTTGGCTTGGATGTCTTCTCAAGTGTCTCTGTGATTCTTTGGAATCCAGCCCATTAAAATGACTGAGTGGAGGGGTATTTATAGCCTCAAACCCGCGCCATTTTCCCAATGGCTCAGAAAAGTTGTTAACACCGGATGATTCAGTGAGAACAGTAGTACTAACACTGAATCATCTAGTGAGTACATCTTCAGAAACTTGCTGTTGGAACCCCTACTCAAAGCCTCTGTGAACACCGGACACACCAGTGTATACTTCATTTCTATCACTGTATTATCCGGTGAGTACATTTGAGCCATCTAAGCCTCTGTAGCCTCTCTATGTAAATTTTTCTGGTGTACACAACACCTATCACGGGACCATCCGGTGTGATATTCTTCGATCTTAAACTCTTGGCAATGCTTTTGCAAGAAACACTTTAGTGTGATGCATCCAGTGTGTACAACACAGGCACCATACCTTCCAGTGAGTTGATCTTCGTTCTTTTGTGCTTGAATTATTCTCTGCAAGAATTAGTCTGGCATGATCCTCTAGTGATCACCGGACCATCCGGTGAGTTGATCTTTGTTCTTCAACGCCTGGAACCTTGTTTGTAGGAAATGCTCCTGTGCAATACTCTGGTGAGTGCAACTCATGCACCAGACCATCCAGTGAGGTCATCTTCCTCTGCCTTCTTCTGGAAATATTCCAGTGCTTCTTCCCATTTGAACACTGGACCATCCGGTGAGGTGATCCTCACTCTCCGTCCAAATTATCTGATGAAGCCATCTGCATTCTCCCCTTTGTCAACAGTGCTCTAGTGCTTCTGCTCATTTGACACTGGACCATCCAGTGAGGTAAAACTGCCTCTCAAAAAATTGCTCTAGCATGTACAATCCTTCTGTGTCAAACATTTTGATGAGAACAAATTCTCTGGGACCCTTTCCAATTCAATCAAACTTTATCTTGGCTTCGGTGGTTTCTTTATATATTGCATCCATAAGACCTACTAACATATATTCTTGACAAATATATTAGTATCAATGACTATGTTGTCATTAATCACCAAAAAATCATGGCCTAATTGGGTCATTTTCGCTACAGCCATCACAGGCTAAATATCCTCAGGTGGTTGATAAGACAAACGTGTCTGTAACAAGCCAGGCATCTAGGTGTCAATTAACTCACAAACGGTTTTTATAAATCAGTCTATTTCTATCATACAGACATAGATGACTTTTAGAAAAAATCCATTTAGGATATTGACACAGATGATTTCTTGTATGATCCGTCCATGTCTATTTGGTAGACATAAACAAATTTTATAAAAACACATCTATATTTAAAGACTTGTGAATATTTTAAAATTTGACCGCTCATCTCCCCTAGCAGTTTTGGCTTCCAATACACACAAACCGCTCGTCTCCAAAGGCTCTTTTGGCTTCACACACACAACCCCTTGTTTCTCCTCAATATAAAAATCAATGAGGAGTGTTCTCCTTCCTCATTCTCCATATCAAAGTGTTCCACCGCATTGAGAAGCGAGGAGTGTTATGCGTCCTCACTCACCATTCGCCTTGGAGATCCTAGATCTTGCTGGGGGCCAAATCCCTTTCACTGCACCGAGGTGAGTATCATGTGGTTCCTTTCATTGTACTGAGGTTTCTGTTGCTTCGATCTGTGCAACTGATGGCAAAATATTGTTTCCATCATAGATCTGCAATGGCGCAATTCATGGCAATCAGGAGGTGCCAGGATGGGGTTGTCCCTATGGCGGCTTTGACGGCGCGGATGTAGGCCCGATGGAGTTCATCTTCTTTGCTGCTATGAAGGCCCCCTCCGTTGACCTGTGTACGCTATCAATTGTGTTCTCCATTCGGTTAAAAATTTCTCCATTCATGCTCGTCAGAATGGAAACATTTTCATCAATTGCAAGATAGGCTTGAATGCCCATTTCTTGTTGAACCATGGCTGGTGGTTTGGTAGCAACACAGTCTAGTTCTAGCTTATGCGTGAGATTGTCAAGGTGCAGCCAGATCTAGATGACCGCAAGATACTAATTGAAGATGATTCTTGGGTTAACATTGTGTTGAAATGCAGGAGGCTGAAATGATGTCTATTATCTCATATTTTTGAAAGACAACATTGATCAACCCAAGTTTGTCGATCAATTTTTTTCTTTTTCGAAGACAACATCTTCATGATGTCAATCATTTAATTATTTTGGAAGACAACATCGATCGACCAATAATGATGTATAGGTAGCTAGGTTTATGTGTTATGAACAATGTGTGATGTTCTTAGCCTTTATGATATGTAAATGAATGTGTTTTATTTTCTGAATAATGTGTGATCAATGTTCGGAACAATGTGTCAATGTGTTTAATTTGTGAATCATAAAGCATGTATCTATGTGACCCTTTCCCCTATAAGCAAATTTTCTTCCTGACTGTGCAGTTAGGAAGTGACAACTAACACAGATGGGTTTTAACAAACACCATCTGTGACTCTTACTATGCACAGATGGTTATCTAGAAACTCCATCTATGTAAGTGTATTGCAGACGGTTCTGAAACCATCTGTAATAAGGTCGATATCACAGACACTTTTGCAAAGATGTGTGATAGCCCAAAGTCTGTAAAAATGTAATTAAGCATCGTAAGAATCATTAGCATTTTTCTTAATTGTTTTGAGCAAGTTTTGACATGCAATTCAAATTAAGCATAAATGGTTAAGGTTAGTATTAAATGGTGCTTTGTGAAGCATCACGCAAAGTAGCTGTATAACATAGAGTGGGAAACAATTTTAGAAATTTGTCCATGCCATATGAAGAATATAAATGAATTTTTCCAATTTTTTAGAATTATTTTAAAGGCATAAAAATTATAACAAGTCAGAAAAGCTTGCATCTTTGGAGAATTTTAGTTTGAAATTGGCTCAGGCTATTGGGGTCAAACAAGTTAAAATGGTAATTATAGTTTCACACAAAATTTGTCCCACGAATTTTGGACCATAGGAAGATATCCAAATGGTTTGGAAAAGGGATGGGGATATTTTTTGTTGGCTACTATTCATGCCCATCCCTCTTTGTGCTCTCTCTCTAGCCGCTACTTTCCTTGACTTTGGATGCCAGCCAGAGCCACGTCGCCAGAAAGTCGGGTCATGGCATTGTGCTCCTTCCCGAGGTGCCAGGCGTCGCCCTTATCTCCTCCCCTTGGCCTCCCTCTCTTCTCACTCTCCTCTCTCTATCTCACTTGGCCAAGCCAACAGAGCAGAGCGCCACAATGCACGCTGCCGCCAAATCTACCATGCCACCAATGAACACCCTCGAGCCCGAGCCATGTGAAGCACGGAAGAAGGCCTCCGAAGCACCCCGACCGTTTCCCCTCCAAGACCCCACTCTTCCCCGGCCGGATTTCATGTGTTCGTGTCATCTTCCTCAGCGACGGTGCCTTCTCTCCGCCTCTCACTGCTGAGCATCCGAGCCACTGCTTCTACGGTCCACCCAAGCCCGTGGTGAGCTTCCCCGTGATCTCCCCTACTTTTTGTGCACGCTATTTTTCTCTTAGCTTACCACCAGAACGGTTGTTCACGATGGCCAAGCCGCCGTCTGGCCCATCGACATATAGCTACACCGTTGTGTTTGCCATCCCACGTGGAAGCTGTAGGCGCCCTCATTCGGGCCGTTTGGGTTGTCGTTCACTGCCGACACACTAGGACCTAGCCGCTGTCATGTCACTGTCGCCGTGTGCTGTCACCGCCGCTCTCCAGTTGTCGTCATCGACGACATGTGGCCCAGTCAAGTCTGCATGCATTGGCTAGTGGCGTTGCTACCCTCCCTGTCTGCAGGCGTTGCGCTGATCACCGTTGACAGACCCCGCTAGTGCCGCTCGCCATAGCGAGCCATTGGCATGGGTCGGTTTTGACCCAAGTCAAATAAGCCGGGCCCGTATTTCATCTCTGTGGCTAGAAACTGCCTGGTGTAAAATGGTTTCTAGGCTAATTTTTTTATTCGGTTATTTAGAAAATGGTGAAATCAATTTATTGCTCAATGGTTAATCGACTGAAATTGGTAAAATTCATGTGAAAATGTATATAGCTCCCAAAAGAGTGAAACAAGTTTTGTTAGATTCATATGATCATAATCTACATGATAAAAATACTAGGGGCTATCAAATATGTACTGGAATTTCTATGACTAATGAAATATGTTTAAAGCTTTGTTAATTCATAAATAAATATTGGTAACTCCAACATTGATGAAATCAATTTTGTAAATCTTATTAATTGATTCCCTGCTCATTAAAAATAATCAGCCTCATGTTAAGTATTAATTAATTTTCTAATTAGGTCTAAGCTTTATGTTAAGCTTAATTATTCTCGGAAATGATTAAATGCTTAACATTAATCCAAATTAGGAAATCTTTGAGGCCTTAAAACTCAGGACCTGAAAACATTGCATCTCCACTATCATCATGCATTGTGAAGCATCTTTCATTGCACATCATTCATGCTCATCATTGCATACGTTCTTTTAGTGAACAAAGAACCAGAGCGTGACACGGGTGTGATCGAGGGTGACACTGAGGCACACCACTTCTGCGAATTCTGTGTAGGTAGCGTCTAACAAACCTTAGAGCAGCAAGGTAAGCATCTAAGCATACTGCACCCTTTGTTCGAATTGAATGGAGTCTCAATTGATAAATTATGTTTTATGTATGTTTGCATGTGTTGAGTCAAGTGTCGGGCTTATTCAAGTAAAACCTATGTTGATTGCATGATCCCTACCTGGTGTTGTTGTTTATCCATATCCTTGTAGCCTTATTCACTAGGTTGATGTCTAACTTAAGAGTCACTCGAAATGCTTAGCAATGCTTAGGTCCTCGATAGAAGTCGTGTAATGATGCCCCTGTTGTTCATGAGCATAGGGGTCACTTATGGTCTATGAATACATTTATGATGTTGAGATGGTTAGATGAGTGGTGAGTATGAGATGAGATGTGGGAGGTGTTAGGGGTGTTTTTTGCTCAGGAGTAGTCCTTATGGCAATTCAAGAGAGGAACCTTGACACTGTAGACCGCCTGCATCGTTTAAGGCCATTCGTGAGTGCAGTTGTGTCTCTAGCACTTACCTTACTCACCACATGTCAATCTAATGGTAAGGTGATCCGAATACCTCTATAATTGTGGTCATTTGGGCCTTAACATCAACGGTATGAGTGGGTGGGCTTGTAGAGGTATCTAATTTTCTCTAGGAGTAGTTCTAGATACCTCCGTGTCGAGCGATGTATGATCCAAATGGTTGGGTCTTATTGGGAAAGGTTGACACGAGTACCCCCTTGCGTGGGCCCGTGTGGACATGTGAACCGTATGGCCCTCGAGTCATGTGGGTCCATAAGTATCCCTTGTAGGGTGTAAAAACTTTTTGAAATGCCACTCTCTCAGTCATGAGCATGCTTCTGTTCATTTGCATCGGTCGTAGAGTTTCTGATTTTGGTTTGGTGGCTATGGTATGTTCGTATGAGGGTGAGACGGTTCTTTACAGTTATTTTTACAATGGTTCCATTCAGATTTGTGTTCATATGGAGGTTTGCAGGGTAGTTTTGTCCATGGTTAGTCAAGTATAGGTGCTCACACATATGTGGCCTTATCCATGTTTATTTACCTAACCATGTGGCCTTTTTCTTTGCTAATGGTTCAATGCATAATCCTTGGAGTCAGGCTATTTATATGTGCTATATGGACTAAGTCTTACGAGTATCTTTGTACTCACGCTGCTCTTTTGGGTTTTGCTAATGAGGAAGAGGCGGTGTTTGGCTACTTCAACTCCGTCGGCGATGGCGGCGGGCATGAGTAGTGCATCCTACTCTGTCGGTGTAGCTTTTGGGGGCGGTGCTTAAGGGCATATGGCGCCTGTCGATGTACCAGGAACCAGGGGTCCCCGAATCCCGAGGCTAGGCCAGCAATCCGCCACATGGCGCCATCCCGCGGAGTCTCTCCCGCAAGGTGAAAAAGACCGAGTCCCGGGAGAGGGCGCTCGGGGCCACAGTCGGTGGCCCCCGAAGTACCCCAGTTCCCCGATGATCCACGAAATCTAAGTACCAGGAAGACAGTACTCGGGAAGGTGTACGGTGACCTCCGAGCACCCAAGTCCCCCGACGACCAAGAAAGTTAAGTACTGGGAGAAACGTGCCCGGGGTCGCTAGCGGTGGCCCCCTGGACACCCAAGTATCCCGAGGACCCACCAAAGGAACTTCCGGGAGATAGTGCTCGGGGCTACGTGCAGTAGCCCCCGAGCACTCGGTTCCCCGAGGATCCTTACAAGTGTGCCCGGGAGAGAGTGCTCGGGGAGGTGAACAGTACTCCCGAGCACTCGGTACCTCGACGACAAGAAAGGGCATTCTCGGGAGAGAGTGCTCGGGGAGGCGAACGGCGACCCCCGAGCACTCGGTACCCCGACGACCCAGGAGGCCCCCTGGCAGTGGCCCCCGAGGGGCCCACCGATGAGGTGTCAGCCAGTCAAAGGCCCAAGGCCGCATTTAAAGAGCGTGCGTGGCCTGTCACCTCCAACTGCTCCCGCCGCGCTCAGCGTCAGTTCCTGCCACGTTCTGGCAGAGGGGCGTGCGGTTATTAATTGCACGGGTCCCATCCCGTGCCATCCGGCCCGTCTCGGGATAACGTCGTAAGGGCCGAGGTGTTCTGTCTGCCGCGCTGCTGTGGCAGGGGAACAAGATAGGGCAAGCATGTCGGGCCGCTCTGCGGCTGCCCGGTAGGCCCTCTCCACGGCGTCCGTTGCCAGTGCATTTATGGTGACGGATGACCGGGTGTGCGACGCATTTTCCACCCCCGGTCACTTCGCCCAGAGGAAATGATGACACCCTTTCCATTTATGGTGTCTCGGAACTCGTGCTCCCCCTCCCGTTTGGGGCACGCTGCTGCCGGTGGGTATTTAAAACCGTTGGCGGCACAAAAAGAAGGAGAGCTCAGTAGTAGTGTGGAAAAACACAGCACAAGATAAACAACGGCTGAGAAGTAAACAACACGAGACAGGCTGAAGAACAAAGAGCTCCAGGCTCTAAGATAGACCAACATTCTTGTAACCAGCAACATCCTTGAGGGACTTCCTCAGGGCATTTATAGTATCCATACAGGAGTAGGGTGTTACGCCCCCGTGCGGCCCGAACCTGTCTAAACACCAGTGCATTTACTCCTTTCCGCATTAGATCATTCCGCACCGCCGGCCATCGCATTCATACCCATTTATTTCAAAGGCGAACATATTCAGGATCAACCCTCCGGTCGAATCTCTAAAAAGGGGTCCCCCAGGATCCCTGCGACAGGAGTTCACCCTCCGACAGCGCCGCTCTCCGTTTGTTGTTATTAGATGTTCTATCATTGCTTAGTTGTCTCTTTGTGTGAACTATTGTAAATAGTTGCATGCTTAATAACTTGTAACATAACTTTAACTACTTGTAATATGAACAAGGGTTCCCGATCTTCCGAAAGGTTCTAGTAACTCTCGATTTGGTGGAAACAGACACAAGTCGATTCGGCTTCCGAACAACACAATCCGAAACCCCGCAATCGCAGCACCACGTCTCCTCTAGTTATCAACCGGCGTTGCACGGTTGACCTCGCCAAGAAGGCTAAAATCCTTGCCTGCGAATCGAAGAACACAAGCAAGAACAAGGAAGAATGCAACCAAATTGCAGATGAATGATTAATCTCACGAGTTGGGGTCTCACAAACCGACGAAACGGCAAAACTGTTCTTGACAGAATAATCTAAGCAAAAACCCAACCCTAATTAGGGCGGCGGCTACTGTATATAAAGGATTAGGGTCGGCCAAGGACCCCTGGACGCGTCCCTAATGGACTCCAACACGATACATGGCCCAACGGACCAAAAACGGTGACGCAGCACCGGGACAGATTCTGGATGCTGACTTGTTTCGACGTTTTCCGTTGACTCAGAAGGAATTTGGACCTCAAACCAACGCCATTGGTTTCCTTATGAAATTATCTTTCCAACCATATGTGAATCGTCGAAAACGGAGTCCGGATGCGTCCTGGGCGTCCGTTTTACTGCTCGCTGGTCCTGGAGGTCGAGGCTGATTCGGACTCGAGTTGGACTGGACCTCCTGCTGTTGTTGGACGTCCTAGCTGCTCCTCCACGCCTCCAAGCCTTCCTCTATGTGTCTCCTTGTCCTCTCCATGATTCCTAAGCAACATATAATCATTAGGTAGTAATCTATTCTCAAAATTATATAAAGAGTTGCTTAGGAACGAGCTCACCTCTAAATTTAATTGTCGTGCGCGAGCCCTTGTGATTAGACCTTGAAAGTTCAATGGAGGATCATTGTATGTATCCGAGGGAGTGATGTCCTCATCATCCTCCCCCTCTTGAATTGGAGTCGTCCTCGACTCAAGCTCATCATCGGCTCCCAAGTAAGGTTTCAAATCTGCAATGTTAAAAGAAGGACTAACCCCGAACTCTGGTGGCAACTCAAGTTTATATGCATTATCATTTATTTTCTCAATTATTTTATAAGGACTAGCAGCTCTTGGCATTAATTTAGACTTACGCAGCTCTGGAAACCTATCTTTTCTTAAATGTAACCACACTAAATCACCCGGTTCAAGTTTGACTTCTTTCCTACCTTCACTACCAGCAATTCTATACTTTTCATTCATCTTTTCGATATTTATTTTAGTTGTTTCATGCAACTTATGAATAAAATCAGCACGTGCACTAGCATCACTATGTGTTCTTTCAGTGGTAGGTAAAGGCAAAAGATCAATAGGAGCGCGAGGGGTAAAACCATACACTACCTGAAAAGGACTTACCTTGGTGGTAGAATGTGTTGCCCGATTATAAGCAAACTCCACGTGGGGCAAACATTCTTCCCACATCTTCAAATTTTTCTTTAAAATAGCTCTCAACATGGTACCCAAAGTGCGGTTCACTACCTCCGTTTGGCCATCAGTTTGTGGGTGGCAAGTAGTAGAAAACAATAGTTTTGTACCCAACTTATTCCATAGAGTGCGCCAAAAGTGACTCAAAAATTTAGCGTCGCGATCTGAAACAATAGTAGAAGGCATACCATGCAAGCGAACAATCTCTTTGAAAAAGAGGTCAGCAATATAAACGACATCATCACTTTTATGACAAGGTATAAAATGTGCCATCTTAGAAAAACGATCCACAACAACAAAAATACTATCCCTCCCCCTCTTAGTCCTAGGCAATTCCAAAACAAAGTCCATCGAAATATCTGCCCAAGGAATAGAAGGAACAGGAAGAGGCATATACAAACCATGTGGATTCAAGCGAGACTTAGCCTTTTGACATGTGGTACAGCGTGCCACAAACCGCTCAACATCTCTCCTCATCTTTGGCCAAAAGAAATGTGTGGCCAACATATCCTCCGTCTTCTTAGCACCAAAATGTCCCATCAATCCTCCTCCATGTGCTTCCTGCAACAACAAAAGACGAACGGAACCAACTGGAATGCATAGACGGTTAGCTCTAAACACAAATCCATCATTGATCACAAACTTGTTCCACGTACGTCCCTCTTTACAGTTCAGCAATACATCTTTAAAATCAGGATCAAGCACATATTGTTCTTTTATTGGGTCAAGTCCAAAAATTCTATAATCAAGTTGGGACAACAAAGCATATCGTCTAGACAAAGCATCAGCAATTATATTATCCTTCCCTTTCTTGTGTTTGATAACATAAGGAAAAGATTCAATAAATTCAACCCACTTAGCATGTCTACGATTCAGATTATGTTGAGAACGAAGATACTTAAGCGATTCATGATCTGAATGTATAAAAAATTCTTTAGGCCACAAATAATGACGCCACGTCTCTAAAGAACGTACAAGTGCATACAATTCCTTATCATACGTAGAGTAATTAAGAACAGGGCCATGCAATTTTTCGCTAAAGTATGCAACGGGCTTACCTTCTTGCATCAAAACACCTCCAATGCCAACTCCACTAGTATCACATTCTAGCTCAAAGGTCTTACCAAAATTTGGAAGTTGCAGCAATGGCGCGTGCGTAAGCTTGTCCTTCAAAGTGTCAAAGGACTCCTCTTGTGCCTTACCCCAATGGAACACCACACCTTTCTTTGTCAACTCGTGTAAGGGGGCAGCAATGGCGCTGAAATCCTTCACGAAACGACGATAAAAACCTGCAAGTCCAAGAAAACTTCTCACCTGTTTGATGGTTTGGGGCACCGGCCAACTCTTTATGGCTTCAATTTTCATCTCATCCACCTCAATTCCCTGTGGAGTAATAACATAGCCAAGAAAAGAGACTCGATCCGTGCAAAAGATGCACTTCTCAAGGTTACCAAATAAACGTGCATCACGTAAAGCATTAAAAATAGCACGTAAGTGATCCATATGTTCATCCAAAGACTTGCTATAAATCAATATATCATCAAAGTAAACCACCACAAATCGTCCAATAGAAGCTCTTAAAACCTCATTCATCAAACGCATGAAAGTGCTAGGTGCATTAGTTAAACCAAAAGGCATTACTAACCACTCATATAATCCAAATTTAGTTTTGAAAGCTGTTTTCCATTCATCTCCAAGTTTCATTCTAATTTGGTGGTAACCACTACGCAAGTCGATCTTTGTAAAAATTACAGAGCCACACAACTCATCAAGCATATCATCAAGTCTAGGAATAGGATGGCGATATCGAATAGTAATGTTATTGATGGCTCTACAATCAACACACATACGCCAAGTACCATCTTTCTTAGGAACCAAAATCACAGGAACAGCACAAGGACTAAGGCTCTCACGTACATACCCGCGGTCCAAAAGCTCTTGGACTTGCCGCTGAATTTCCTTAGTCTCCTCGGGATTGGCTCGATACGCAGCACGATTTGGCAATGTTGCTCCCGGGATCAAATCGATTTGATGCTCTATCCCTCTCATAGGTGGCAGTCCCGGGGGTATCTCAGCTGGAAAAACATCCTCATACTCCTGCAAAAGGTTAGTGGCAGCAGGAGGTATCGAACTAATAACATCATCAAGCGAATACAAAACTCGTTTGCAAACCAAGGTGTAGCAAATATCATTATTAGAAATTTCAGCAAGGTCACTTTTTAGTGCAAGCATAACACCACCCTTCAATTTTATGCCCTCTACCTTAGAACTAGGTGCAGACTTATCCTTTTTAGGTGGGTAAAGAGAATTAGCAACTTGCTGATTTTCAGATTTAGTATCTCGCAAATTAGCAGCTCGTTCTTTATCAGCTTGTACAATTTCAGCAGGGGTCATAGGAACCAAAGTAATTTTCTTTCCTTTATGCATAAAAGTATATGTATTACTTCTACCATGGTGTATAGCATCATTATCAAATTCCCAAGGTCGACCCAATAAAAGTGAGCAAGCTTCCATAGGTACCACATCACAGTCAACATAATCAGCATAGGAACCAATGGAAAAAGAAACTCTGCAAGTTTGTGTTACCTTAGCTTTTCCAGCATCATTAAACCACTGAAGGTTATATGGATGGGGTGTTGGCGTGTGGTCAAGCCAAGCTTCTTGACCAAATCTGAACTCACCAAATTATTACAACTACCTCCATCGATGATGACACGTGCTCGCCGATTTTGGATGACGAAGAAAATCTGGAACAAGTTATGGCGTTGCAGCTTCTCTGGTTGTTGTACCCTTGTGCTGAGCGCCCGCTGCACTATGATGCTCCTATAGGTCGCTGTGTCATCACTGCCCAAGATTTCGTTGCTCTCCTCAACAACTGGTTCTTCTTCTTCTTCTTCCTCAATGTCAGAGGCGCTGATGTACCCATCTTCCGTTGCAATGTATGCCCGCTGACTTGGGCAATCCTTCTGCACATGACCGAATCCATGGCAGCGACGGCACTGAATGTCAGAGGTGCGTCCCGTTGATGCAACAGAGGAAGCACTCTTGGAAGGTCCCTGCAAAACAGAATTTTTACCTGAGCCTGAAGGTCGTGTAGTGACCAGATTTGGTGCCGTAGCTGCTTGTTGCTTGCTCGCTGGTGAGGGAGCCCTATAAGTGGATGGTTTGGACAGCCCAAAGGATGGTCCTGTGCGCGGCGTGTATGTGGTGCTGGCCTTGCTGCTTGCTGCTTGTAGCTGCTCTTGGCTGACACACTCCTTGAAGTCCTTTGGCGTTTTATCTCCTTCAACTGACATTGTGGAAAAAAAACACAACAACAAACAGTGAAGGTTATCCCTAATAATCGTACTACAAAGGTGGAGTGGTGCCTCTCAATCAAGATCAGCAAAGGTAGACACCTTACCAAGCTCTTACCAGGGTTCTTACCAGCAAAGCAAAGGATACCTGGAAGGCGTGCGAGCGATTGCAGGGATGCAAACCAGTGCTGTCCAGAAGAATCTGTGGAGCTTGAAAGGCACACAAAGAGAACAAATATGTATATGTGGAACACAAATCAGAAACAGATAGTAATGCTGAATTATAGTCCCAAGTACTTGTTCTCGTTGCTGGCCTAAAGTGTTGCAAGTACCAAGTATGTGTGATAAACAAGGTGGAGAAACAAGTATGATGGATAGCAAGAGCAACAGAAACAAAGAACTAAACAGCACACGCTAACACAGCTCACTTTGCCCTTCTCTATGTGCTCCTCTAGATATTGTTCCTCTTTTGCCCCTCTCTTTTTTCTATTTTTTTGGGCTGTCGTTGTTTTTTTGGGAAAATTCGACTTTTTCTTTTTATTTTTTTTGATATTTTTTTTCACTTAGGAGCACACAAGAGGAAACCACAGAAAATTTGAGCTTAAACAAGTGAAAGACGTGGCCTGTAGAATTTTCTGAAGTTCAGCCGGAAAATGAGAAAAATATTTGGAAATTGAAAACTCAAACTTCGGAGGCGAATTCGGGAATTCTTATTTCGCCGAACTCGGCAAAGCGGGGACGAACGGATCCGAAACGTCGTTTCGATGCGAAAAACTCTGTGACTTTTCTGAAAACGGAGTTCGTACGCGAAAGTTATGCCCGATTTAAGAAACGACTCCGAATTAGAGGACAAAACGGAAAGAAAGTGGGGAAAATATGCGACGGAGGCTAGGGTTTGATGGAAACGGTGGGGAAAAACACACGAACTGGACTCTAACATGACCTAACCAGCAACAAGACCTTGACCAGGACACAAACTCAACACGACGAACTCTGAAACTGAAATATGCAAAAGCTAAAGGCGCGGAAGGGTTGTAGGACAGGAAAAAAAAAAGATATGGCAGTGGACTATGGAACGAAGGCGAAAACACTCGAAACTAAGGGTAGATATGAACCTGACGGTATACCTGAAGCTCTGATGCCACTTAATATGAACAAGGGTTCCCGATCTTCCGAAAGGTTCTGGTAACTCTCGATTTGGTGGAAACGAGACACAAGTCGATCCGGCTTCCGAACAACACGATCCGAAACCCCGCAATCGCAGCACCACGTCTCCTCTGGTTATCAACTGGCGTTGCACGGTTGACCTCGCCAAGAAGGCTAAAATTCTTGCCTGCGAATCGAAGAACACAAGCAATAACAAGGAAGAATGCAACCAAATTGCAGATGAATGATTAATCTCACGAGTTGGGGTCTCACAAACCGACGAAACGGCGAAACTGTTCTTGACAGAATAATCTAAGCAAAACCCAACCCTAATTAGGGCGGCGAATACTGTATATAAAGGATTAGGGTCGGCCAAGGACCCCTGGACGTGTCCCTAATGGACTCCAACACGATACATGGCCCAACGGACCAAAAACGGTGACGCAGCACCGGGACAGATTCTGGATACTGACTTGTTTCGACGTTTTCCGTTGACTCAGAAGGAATTTGGACCTCAAACCAACGCCATTGGTTTCCTTATGAAATTATCTTTCCAACCATATGTGAATTGTCGAAAACGGAGTCCGGATGCGTCCTGGGCGTCCGTTTTACTGCTCGCTGGTCCTGGAGGTCGAGGCTGATTCGGACTCGAGTTGGACTGGACCTCCTGCTGTTGTTGGACGTCCTAGCTGCTCCTCCACGCCTCCAAGCCTTCCTCTATGTGTCTCCTTATCCTCTCCATGATTCCTAAGCAACATATAATCATTAGGTAGTAATCTATTCTCAAAATTATATAAAGAGTTGCTTAGGAACGAGCTCACCTCTAAATTTAATTGTCGTGCGCGAGCCCTTGTGATTAGACCTTGAAAGTTCAATGGAGGATCATTGTATGTATCCGAGGGAGTGATGTCCTCATCAACTTGCTCTTTCTTAAGTTATATTGTGATGCATATGTTGGAAAGGCATGTCTTTCGATCTTGGGAACAAAATATGTGCTAGAACTACAGGGGTGGTATTCTGATTAGTTGTCGAAGTCATGATTAAGCAAATGATTGACTTAATGATTAATTAGAATAATGTTTGAACGATTCCTCACAATATGAAACCTATAACTGTCCATGAAGCGAGCTCTATAAAATGTCCCTAGAATGCCAAGAAGCCACTAAAATAAAGGTGAGAAAGCTTGAGGCCGGAGTCACCCGTGAAGTCATTCAACTGGAATGGTTGGTAAACCCTGTGCTGGTAAAGAACACTAATGGTAAATGACGCTTGTGTGTGGATTTTACTTATCTCAACAAGGCATGTCCGAAGGACGACTTTCCTTTGGCCTGGATAGATCAACTAGTCGATGCCACCGTAGGATAAAAAATGATGAGCTTCCTTGATACGTACTCCAGGTACCATCAAGTAGGGATGGCCAAGGAGGATGAAATGAAGACAAGTTTCATCACACCCTCTGAAACCTTTTGCTATGTTTGGATGCCATATGGCCTTTACAACGCTAGGGAAACCTTCGTGCACTTCGTCAGCAAAGTCCTCAAGCTGCAGCTGGATCGCAATGTTACGGCCTACATTGATGATATCATTGTTCACAGCCGGTGTGAGTGAGATCATCTAGCAAACCTGGAAGATACCTTATGTAACCATCATACAGTAGGACTACACCTAAACCCGAAGAAGTGCACCTTCAGGGTCTGTCTTAGCCGTTTGTTGGGATTTCAAGTATCCTGGAGGGGAATCAAAGCCAACTTGGAGACAATACGAGCTGTCATGGACTTAGCAACCCCCCCCCCCCCCAAGTCAATTAGAGATACACAACGCCTAGTTGGAAAAATTACTTCAATGAACTATTTCATTACTTGGTCTTAAGAGAAGAGTTCGATGTTACTTCGGATCCTTCGAGCTTCATACCTGTTCCAGTGGGACGATGAGCAATGAACAACCTTTGAAGGTGGCATGAGCATGCTTCTGTTCATTTGCATCGTTCATAGAGTTTCCGATTTTGGTTTGGTGGCTATGGTATGTATGTTGGTATGAGGATGAGATGGTTCTTTACAGTTATTTTACGATGGTTTCATTCACATTTATGTTCATATAGAGGTTTGCAGGGTAGTTTTGTCATTGGTTGGTTAAGTATAGGTGCTCACACATACATGTCTAGGTTGCTTATGCATGTTAATTTACTTAACCTTGTGACCTTTTTCCTTACTAATGGCTCAATGCATAATCCTTGGATTCGGGCTATTTATATGTGCCCTATATGGATTAACCTTTGCGAGTACCTTCATACTCACGTTGCTCTTTCAGGTTCTGCTGGTGAGAAAGAGGCGGTGTTTAGCTACTTCACGCCAGCCAGCGATGACGGCGAGCATGAGTAGTGCATCCTACTCTATCAGCGTAGCTTTTGGGGGTGGTTCCTAAGGGCATATGGCGCCACTCTCCTTTTGTTGTTATTAGATGTTCTTCCGCTGCTTAGTTATCGCTTTGTGTAAACTGTTGTAAATAGTTGCATGCTTAAGAACTTGTAATATAACTTTAAATACTTGCTCTTTCTTAAGCTATGTTGTGATACATATGTTGGAAAGGCATGTGTTCCAATCTTGGGCACAAAACACATGCTGAGACTATCGAGATGATATGCTGATTAATCATCAAAGTTGTGATTAAGCAAATGATCGACTTAATGATTAATTAGAATATTGTTTAGATGGTTTTCATAGCATGGTATCTGATCTTGGTTTAATTAAGCATCCTAAACAACGTCCTAAGCATTGTTTAGTAAGTATGTCAATTTCACTAAGCAACCCACTGCCTCCTCATGATTAATATAAACTTGTTATATTATGCCCCTAAGTATAAAGCATGGATATGAGCGACGCTTAAGTTGTTTGTTTTCACATTATGATGCATTTATGATTTATGCTGCATCGACGAAAAAGGTAAGGAGCGCATCCCGATGGTGGTAAATATAGGGGGCGCAACCAGTGCGGGGCAGGGGCCTAGTATGTTCCATACGGCGATGGTACAGAAAGTGAATACGTTGGCAACAACGTATGAATTGTTGCTTGTGCAGCAAGATGCACAAGCACCATTCATGCTACTTATTCTTTCTGGCACAAAGGGTCATGATTGGTTATATAAATGCCTTCGATCCTGATGTGTGTTGCGGAGAGACACGCTCGAGAAAGAAACAGTAGATAGGAATCGAGCATACATTCATTTTTTCCTAATGGTCATATGCATGCATGTTTTCAAATATACGATATTAAGGGTCCAAGCAAATGATATCCGGCGAATGCTTTTAGATTGTGTTAGAATTTGACTTTACCCTCTTCATCTTATAGTTGCAACAAGTTGAGAACCTGCCATAGTTTCAGAGATCTTCCTGAGGGTTCTAATGATAACAACCCTCTACCACCTCCACCCCCGAGCATGGCAGATGTGCTCATGCAAATTGAGCAGAACCATCACGCTCACACGGCACTCCTTGAAGCTCTCGTGCGTAACACAGCCCCTCAAGGAGGAGGTGGAGCTGGACATCGAGATGACTTCACCGATTTCTTACGGACTCAGCCACCCACCTTCACACAGGTTGAGGATCCTCTCGATGCCGACCACTGACTCCGTACTATCGAGCAGAAACTCACTCTCCTTAGATGTGAAGACCATGAGAAGGAACTTTTCGCTGCCCATCAACTTCAGGGTTCGGCGAGCGCGTGGCGGTCCAACTACTTGGCCATGCACCCCGCCAACCACTGGGTGTCTTGGGCGGAGTTCCACCAAGCATTTCCTGATTATCATATCCCTAGGGGATAATAGAGATAAAAAAGCTAGAGTTTCTAGACCTCAAGCAAAGAGGTAGAACCATCATAGAGTATATGCAGGTGCTCAACCACCTTGCCTAATATGCGCTGGATAAGGTCAACACCAACGAGCGGAAGCAATACCACTTTGTGAACAGCCTCACTTCAAAGATGCAAGACTGGCTATCCGCACATGAGTTCACCAACTTGTGAGAACCTCTCTCATGGTGGAGTTCAAGCTGAAGAACCACCAGGAGGAGAAGAAGCGCAAGACGGACTCGTCGCCTTCCATGGGTGGGGGTTCTCAACGTACCCGCACGGAGAGTCAGTCTCCACCATCTCACACGTCAGCCTCGAGTGCTCCACGGCCAATGTGGATAATGCGGTGCACATCCTTCTCCGCTCCACAAGGGCAGCCTCCAAGATCCATTGCATCATAGGGCAGTGTGACAGGTGGTCCCGGGAGGCCGTGCTGCAACTATGGGCATATCGGCCACTATGCTTGAGATCACCCCTACATGAAGCCAGGATCCGTGGTGACCACTCCAAGGCCACCACTTGCTCAGTCTACGCCACATGGTTCTCAGGCTACACACATCCCCAAATGTGGCCGAGTGCACTACACCACCGTCGAAGAAGCTCACAAGGGAGACAACGTGTTGATGGGTATGTTACTTGTGCACTCCAGTTCTATAATTGCTCCTACAGTCGTTCATTTCGATTCTGGAGCTTCTCATTGTTTCATAACAACGAGTCATACCCAACGTCATTAGCTGATAGTTAGCGTCACCCTACACCTTATCTCATAGATGCACCTGGAGCCAAGGTTTTTGTTAATCAATGTGTGCCCAGAGCATCGATGATTATCAATGTGACGTCCTTTAATGCAAATTTTTTGGTAATGGACTCCAAAGCGATAGACGTCATCTTGGGAATGAATTGGCTCACCAAGAATAAGGTTGTCATGGATTGTGCTTAGCGGACCGTCACCCTTAATGGTCTACCAGACACCCGAGTTAATTTGAAGCTTAAGGACGTCAACCCTTGTGTGTTTGCCCTAAAGGTCATCACCACCCCAGATCTCATGAATATCCTAGTGGTATGTAAATTTTCTTGATGTCTTCCCAGATGAATTGCCAAGAATACCACCTGGTAGAGCAGTAGAATTCTATATTGATCTTGTGCCCGAGATGGCCCAATTTCTAAGAGGTCATATAAGATGTCGTCGAACAAGTTAGCGGACTTGAAGAAGCAAATTCAATGGTTGCTTGCGAAGGGCTTCATTCATTTGAGCTCCTCACCCTGGGGATGCTCGACGCTCTTTGTCCAGAAGAAGGATGGCACTCTGCGAATGTGTGTTGATTACCGTCCTCTGAATGAGGTCACTGTCAAAAATAAGTATCCGCTTCCTCCACCCGCTACGGGCTTTATGAGTTCACAGTCGTGTCTTTCGGCCTAACCAACGCGCCAGTATTCTTCATGTCTTTGATGAACATCATGTTCATGGAGGAAGTTGATAAGTTTGTCATAGTTTTCATCGATGATATTCTTATATACTCGAAGACTAAAGAGGAACAATCTGAGCACCTCCGTGTTGTTCTTGGCTAACTTCGAGATCACCAACTCTATGCCAAGTTCAGCTAGTGTGAGTTCTGGCTCAAAGAGGTTGCTTTTCTGGGTCATGTCTTGTCATAGAATGGATTCGCAGTTGACCCAAGCAAGGTGTAGGATGTGCTCAATTGGGTTCATCCCAAGAATGTCATTGACATCTAGAGTTTTCTTGGACTCGTGGGCTATTACCGTCAGTTCATCAAGAATTTCTCCAAGATTGCTAAGCCCATGACTTAGCTGTTGAAGCAAGACAACGTGTTTGAGTGGTCCAGTTAATGTGAGTCAGCTTTCCAAACCTTGAAGAAATTGCTCACGACCGCTCATGTTCTCGCTCAGCCAGAAGTGGACAAGGGTTTAAACATTATTATGATACTTCCTGCATAGGCCTCAGATGTGTCCTTATCCAAGAGGGCAGAGTTGTCACTTATTCCTCATGACAACTGAAGCGCCATGAGGAGAACTACCCAACACATGATTTGGAGCTTGCGGTAGTTGTGCACGCTCTGAAGATTTGGCACCATTATCTTTTGGGAATTTGTGTCGTATCTACACGGATCACAAAAAGCCTCAAATACATTTTCACTCTGGCTGGTCTGAACATGAGGCAGCGAAGATGACTTGAGTTGATCAAAGACTATGATCTATAAGTTCATTATCACCCTGGCATGGCCAAGGTGGTCACCGATGTCTTGAGCCGAAAAGCTCATTGCAATTGTCTTATGGTCGAGCTCGGGAATGCCACACTTTGTGATGAATTCCGACGGCTGGGATTCATAATGGTTCTGGATAGTTTTCTTACAAATTTTGAGATCAAATCCACTCTCTTGGATGAGAACAAAGCCACTCAGAAAGATGATAAGGGCCTAGCCAGAATCCGAGACAAAGTGAAAGAAGGCAAGGCCACGCATTTCTCTAAAGATGGTAAAGATGATCTGTGGTTTGGGAACCGTCTAGTGGTTCTGAAGGTAGAAGCTTTGAGGAAGAAGATACTGGATGAAGCTCATGACTCTATGTTGTCCATTCATCCAAGGAGCACAAAAATGTATCATGACCTCAGGTCATGGTTTTGGTGGACTCGCATGAGGCGAGAAATTGCTTGATATGTTGTCGAGTGCGACGTATACAGAAGGGTGAAGGTTGAGCACCTCAAGCCGGTCGGTACGCTCCAGCCCTTGCCCATTCCCTCCTGGAAGTAAGAGGAGATCAGTATGGACTTCATTACTAGATTGTGGAAGGCCTCGAATGGATATGATTCTTTGCGTCATTGTGGACCGGTTGACAAAGTCTGCTCATTTCATTCCTATCAAGATCACGTATTCGATCAAGCAATATGCGGAATTGTATCTCACTCAGATTGTTTGTCTCTATGGGATTCTGAAGAAGATCATTTCAAGGCACTTAGTTCACTTCTCAATTCTGGAGGAGCCTTTATGAGGCAATGGGAAGCGAGCTCTTCCATAGCACCACATATCATCCTCAAATGGACGGTCAAACCGAAAGGGTGAATCAAGTTTTGGAAGACATGCTTAGAGCTTGTGCTCTCACTTATGGGAAGAGGTGGGACATTTGCTTGTCGTTGTGGAATTCTCCTACAACAATAGTTACCAAGAGAGCATTGAGGTGTCGTCGTTTGAAGCACTCTATGTCCATGGATGCCGAACACCATTGAAATGGTCCGAATCCGACGAAAGGTCTTTTCTTGGCCCAGATTTGGTCAAGGAGGCAGAAGAGCATGTTCTGGTAGTTTGCAAGTGTCTCCTCATGGATCAGTCCCGACAAAAGAAATATGTGGATCACCATCAAAGAGAACTTGTATTTGAGATTGGGGATTTCATCTATCTCAAGGTGTCGCCTCTCAAAGGGGTTCGACGCTTTCAAATCTAAGGGAAGCTAGCACCTCACTATGTTAGTCCATTTCAAATTGTTGCTCGGCGTGGAGAGATGGCTTATCAGTTGGACTTACCTCCGTCCCTCTCCGTCGTGCACAACATCTTCCATATATCTCAATTGAAGAAATGCCTTCGAGCCCCGACCGAAGTTATTGAACTTGCAAACCAAGAATTGCAGCTGGATCTCTCCTATTGCGAGCATCCGATTCGTATTCTTGATGAAGCTAAATGGAAGACACGGAGCAATTCAACTAAGTTTCTCAAAGTTCAATAGAATAGTCACTCCAAAAATGAAGCCACATGGGAATGTGAAGATCAGCTTCGCACTAATTTTCCCGAGATTTTCTCCAACATGTAAATGATGCTATAGTAATATAGATGTTGTAAGACTCTTGCCGGTTGTTGAGACAAGTTTGCTGTAAGCAGTGAAACTCCTGTCATCCCACCCACCAACCTTGTTTTGGTAGGAATTTTATATTCCTATTAGTCTTATGTATGTACACAATCACCATCAAGTCCCCAAGGAGACCTCCCCATTGTTCTCTCATGAGTATAAGTAAAAGTGGTTACGTTGCCATGTCAATGAACTAAGATGAGAAAGGATGATGACACCATCATCACTCACACAACAACCACTATTTTCTTGTGGAATCCTTGTTGAAGGATTTGCTTGTCTAGGTGAATATGGGCCTCAGAAACCTGTGAGTTTTCCTAATGCTCCTAGTTCCCTGCACTCTACCCGAATCTCGGGACAAGATTCTTTTTAAGGTGGGAGTTTTGTGATAGCCCAAAGTCTGTAAACAAATTAAGCATTGTAAGCATCATTAACATTATGCTTAATTGTTTTGAGCAAGTTTTGACATGCAATTCAAATTAAACATAAATGGTTAAAGTCAATATTGAATGGTGCTTTGTGAAGCATCTCGCAAAGTTGTTGTATAACATAGAGTGGAAAAAAATTTAGAAATTAGTCCATGCCATATAAAGAATATAAATGAATTTTCCCAAATTTTTTGGCATTATTTTGAAGGCATAAAAATTATAACAAGTTAGAAAAGCTTGCATTTTAGAGAATTTTAGTTTGAAATTGACTCAGGCTATTGGGGTCAAACAAGTTAAAATAGATTGCACGTGAATTATAGTTTCGGACAAAATTTGTCCCATGAATTTTGGACCATAGGAAGATATCCAAATGGTTCAGAAAATGGAAGGAGATATTTTTGTCCAGCTATTGTTTATGCCCATCCCTCTCTCCCGCTCTCTCTGGCTGCTGCTTTCCTTGACTTTGGAGGCCGGCCATAGCCACATCACTGGCAAGCCAAGTCATAGCACCGTGCTCCTTCTTGAGGTGCCAGACATCGCTCTTATCTCTTCCCCTCAGCCTCCCTCTCTGCTCGCTCTCCTCTCTCTCTATCTTGCTCGGTCGAGCCAACAGAGCAGAGTGCCACAACGCACGCCTCCGCCACCACTCTCGGTAGGTGTGAAGTAGCCAAACACCATTTCCTCCTCACCTGCAAAACATGTAGAGCAGCTAAGTAGAAAGGTACTCACAAGACTTAATCCATATAGAGCACATATAAATAGCTTGACTCCAAGGATTATGCACTGAGCTGTTAGAAAGAAAAAGACTTCAAGGTTCAATCCATTAATATGCTTAAGCAACCTAGACATATGTGTGAACACCTAAACTTAACTCGCAACAATACCATTATACCCTACAGTGACTAACTGCACATAAATGTAACTGGAACCATCATGAACATGTATGTAACACGACCCATCTTCCCCATGACCAACATATTCAACCACAAACCACAGCTCATGACTCTACGATGGTGCGCATGGATAGAAGACGTGCTCATGACCGAGAGCACAGTAGTTCAAACTATTTTACACCCTGCAGGAGGATACTCCTTTACCCACATGACACGAGGACCATTCGGCATACATGACCACACAGGACCATACAATGGGGTACTCGTGACAACCTTTCCCAATAAGACCCAACTATTTGATACATGGATCGCTCGGTGCAGAGGTATCCAAAACTACTCCCGGAGCAAACTAGATACCTCTACAAGCTCGCCCACTCACACCAACGATGTTTAGGCCCAAATGATCACAGCTACAGAGGTATTCGGCTTACCTTACCATTAGATCAGTATATGGTTAGTACGGTAAGTGCTAAAGCAAAGGGAGGCCAATGGTCAGTACTTAACCGATGCAAGGCGGTCTACAGTATCCGAACTCCCTCCCAGAACTACCCTGAGAACCTCCTACAGGGCAAATGATACACCTAACACCGCTCACATCTCGTCTCATTCTCACATCTCAACCATCTCAACAACATAATCAATAGTGTGAAGCATTAAGTAAGCCCGTAGCTCGCGAACAACGGCATCACCGTTGCTCGACTTCTATCGAGTACTTATGCATTGCTAAGCATGAACAAATCTTAGGCTAGACATCAAAAATATTATTGAGGTGACAAGGATGAGGATAATCAATAATTCAAGGTAGAGGATATGCAATACAACATAGGTTCTACCCATTTTTGCCTCACATCGACTTGCTACTCATGCAAACGAACATAAGCATAATTTATCAAATTTTGACTTCATTCAATTCAGCACAAGGGTTCAAAATGCTTAGATGCTTGCCTTGCTACTCTGGCAGCTGCCTGATGCTACCTGCATAGAATTCACAGAAGTGGGGTGCCTTGGTGTTGCCCTCGCTCGCCTGAACTGTCAGATCGACACTCTCTAAAAGAAACACGGGTGCAATGCATAAATAAATGAACAATGCAAAAAGGATGCATAAAATTCATGCTCAAGTAATAGTGGAGTGGCTGAGACTTAAAAACATTCGTAAAAGACTGCTAAGGGACTAGGGCTTCAAAGCGTGAAACCTCGGATAAGCCAACTTAAAGTGCACCCAACATTCAGTGGCTCGTAGTCAGACAGGACCTGGGGTGGCAATCAAACTAGCATTGATCAGGTAGTCAGACCACCCACCAACGGTCAAACAAGCTCTAGCGGTGGTCTGACCCTTGTATAGAGCCCTCACTTCGGACCTTCCAGTCCGAACTGGTGTCAGACCAGCCCTAGCGGCAGTCAGGCCGCCAAGCCTTACCGGCAACACCATTGTAGGGTTGCTGGCGAGAGCTCCCTGAGACTCTCGACCACTGAGAGTACCTAAGTGATCTATGGGACTAGTAAAGTGTTTCTAAAGTGACTTGGACTACCTTCTCCAAGCTAAACTCAAAATGCTCTATGGATTGGATCTAGGATAGGTTGCTTTTTGGGCCTAAACGACACGGTAGGTTCAAATCGAACTTGGAAACAATGGAAAAATAGTAGGGGAAGCCTCACCTTAGTGCATTGAAGCTTTCTAATGGATGGGTTTGCTTCGGGAAGGCTTCGATTTGCGGATCGGCTCCTGGAGTGGTGGTGAAGCTTAAGGTCAATGAATGGATCTCTGGCAAGGGACAAGAGGGGGAAGACTTGGGGAAGTCCTCCCAAAAGCTCGTGGGAGTTCCCACCTCCGATCTCTGGCCTCCGAACGTGATGAATGGATCTCTCTCCCTTCTAGTGTTGGGTGGAGAGAGAGAAAATGAGAGAGTGAGAGAGGCAATCAACCACCTTAAGTCGAGCCTCTGTGTGCTGGCGATCAGACCACGTAGGGCGCTGGTCAGACCGCAACAAGCACACGTGGTAAGCCCACGTGGCTGCCACCTGGGTGTCAGACCGCGGGTGTTCCCGGTCAGATAGCGAGAGCGGTTTTGTGCTAAATCTTTCTAAGTGTTCCCACTTTCCCTTCTCTTTCTTCTCCAAAGGATCTAGGGCTTTTCTAAGGAGCTCTAAACCATCTCTAGGGTGTTTAAAACACCATCAAACTAAACTTGTCAGACAATTACTAACAACATAGGTGATAACATATGCGATAATGGTTAAGTGATGCTTAATTATGGCTTATCATTTTTGTAACATGATAAACCCCCCCCCCCCCCCCTAAGAAGAATCTCATCCTGAGATTCAGAAATCCTTGGGAGAAGGTAACAACGATGGACTGGGAAAGAATTCTCCGCAAATGGGAAAGAATCACATCAATCTTCATCAATGGAAACAAAAGACCGCCATCGGGCCCTCACATGAACTGGTGGTCAGACTGGAGCTAGGCTTGGTTAGACCACAGCTTGGTTGGACCGGAAAAATGGTGGTTAGACCGAAATCTATACAGAGAGTTTTGCGCTTTGGCCATTGGACTACATGTCCCTTGGCGGTCAGACCGCCCACCAACAATCTGACTGGCCGAGGCACTATTCAAACTGCAAGCCATCGGAGAGCTTTGTAAGTCTTAGCGCCTCAGGCAGTCAGACCGGTAGATCCACAGCGATTAGACCACCAAGAGCAGACTCTCCTGGCTAAAAGGTTTCTAAGTGCAACACCATGGAACCACAATTTCCATTCAACATAGTGATGAACGTAGACATGTGAGAGGTTCCAATGTACAGATATTACAATGGTATTTTCAAATTCTCAAAGAGTTTGGGACATTTGGAGCGGATTTTATCCTCACGCTCCAAAGTCGCCTCATCTTCGGTGTGGTTGCTCCATTGGACTTTGATGAATTTTATGGAATGATGCCAAGTTTTGCATTCTGCTACATCCAATATCCAGATCGGTCACTCACAATATGTAAGATCCAGCTACAACTCTTGGTTTGCAACTTCAGTCACTTCGGTTGGGACTCACAAGCATTTCTTTAGCTGAGACACATGGAACACGTTGTGCACCACAGAGGCGGGAGCAAGTCCAATTGATAAGCCACCTCTCCATGCCGAGCAACAATTTCGAAAGGGCCCACATATCAAGGTGCTAGCTTGCCTCGGACTTGAAAGCGTGAAACACCTTTGAGAGGAGACACTTTGAGATACACATAATCTCCAACTGCAAAATTGAGGTCTCAGCAGCAGCGATCCGCATAGCTCTTCTGCCATGATTGTGTCATGAGAAGACACTTCCAAATAACTAGAATATGCTCTTTGGCCTCTTTGACCAAATCTGGGCCTAGAAAAGCTCGTTCACTGGATTCAGACCATTTCAACGGCGTTCGGCATCTTCAGCCATAAAGAGCCTCGAACGGCAACATTTCAATGCTTGCTTGGTAGCTGTTGTTGTAGGAGAACTCGGCAAATGGCAAACAAATGTCCCATCTTTTTCCATAGGTGAGAACAAAAGTTTGCAACATGTCCTCTAGGATTTTGTTTGACCATCAGTCTAAGGGTGATAAGCAGTGATGTGGAAGAGCTCGGTTTCCAAGGCTTCATGAAGGTTTCTCCAAAAATGGGAAGTGAATTGAGTTCCTTGATCAAAAATGATCTTCTTCTAAATCCCATGAAGGCAAACAATTCTGCTGTGATACAACTCAGCATAGTCCTTAGCATCATACTGAGTCTTCACCAGAAGAAAATGTGCTGACTTGGTAAGCGGGTCAATGATGACCCAAATCGAGTCATACCGTTGAGAAGTCTTCAGAAAACCGGTAATAAAATCCATGCCTATTTCCTCCCATTTGCAGGAGGGGATGGGCAAAGGCTAGAGCGTACTGGCCAGCTTGAGATGCTCGGCCTTGACTCTTCGACAAACATAGCACTCAGCAACATATCGAGCAATTTCTCGCTTAATGCGAGTTCACAAAAACCGTGGCTTGAGGTCTGGATACATTTTCGTGCTCCCCGGATGAATGGACAGCAATGAGTCATGAGCTTCATCAAGAATCTTCTTCCTCAATTCTTTGACCTTCAGAACCACTAATCGGTTCCCAAACCACAAAACACCCTAGCCATCTTCAGAAAAGCATGTGGCCTTGCCTTCCTTCATCTTGTCTCTGATTCGAGCCATGCCCTTATCACCTTTCTGAGTTGTCTTGATTTCATCCAGAAGGGTGGACTTGATCTCCAGGTTAGCAAGAAAACCATCCGGAACCATTTCAAGTCCAAGCCGGTAGAATTCATCACAAAGTGTGACATTTCTAGGCTTGACCACAAAGCAATTGCATCGAGCCTTCCGGCTTAAGGCATCGGCAACCACATTCACCTTGCAGGGATGATAATGAACTTCCAGCTCATAGCCTTTGATCAATTTGAGCCATCTTCGCTACCTCATGTTCAGATCCGCCTGAGTAAAAATATACTTGAGGCTTTTGTGATCCATATAGCTATGGTACAGATTACCCACCAGATAATGGTGCCAAATCTTCAGAGCATGTACAACCGCCGCAAGCTCTAAGTCATGAGCTGGATAGTTCTCTTCATGGTGCTTTAACTGTCGTGAGGCATAATCAACAACTCTGCTCTCCTACATGAGGACACATCCAAGGCCTATGCGGGAAGCATCACAACAGAGCCGAAACCTTTACCCACATCAGGCTGAGAGAGAACGGGAGCGGTTGTGAGCAGTGTCTTCAAGGTCTGCAAAGCTGACTCACATTCATTTGACCACTTGAATACACTTCCCTGCTTCAACAACTCAGTCATGGGCTTAGCTGTCACACCTGGTTTTAACGGCTAAAACCAGATGCAGCTTATGTATGCCCAGGATGTTCAACACATATAAGAACGTAACACGTGAAGTAACAAAAGTAATACTTGTATAGAATAAACGTTAAACTCTTACAACAATTGACATATATTGTCTTCTACGAAGAGATCCGCACCGGAACAGAAGCACTGGTACCCAACAACACCACAGGCAACCGACCCGGAGACACGCGCCTAGAATGTCACATCCTCATCTTGATAATCTTCAACATCTTCACTCATTGAGCAACAACACATATGTCATATGGCATAGGAAAAATAGCAAGTGTGAGCACATGACGCGCTCAACAAGTGTGGGAAAGAAAATGATATGGAGGCTTATATCAAGAATAGGCTAACACAAGGGTTTATTTGCATAAATGTGAGTAATGAAAACATATTTGGACTCAAAAAAGTATTAAACAATTATTAAGTGAACCTATACAGTCTAACACCTAGCATACAAGGCTCCCCACCTTGCATACCATAACCGTCTAGTACTCCCTATACTATAATTAAAACCACAACCATCTAGTACTCCCTGTACCAGAACCATAATCACAACCAAACACATAACCACAACCCACTAATCATGTGAGGATCCAAGTCTCTCATAACCGTGAGTATGGCTGTTATAACAGTTTTACACTCTACAGAGGTTGTCCAGCTTTCCCCAAAAGTTGTTATTTCCATGTTGTCATGTTAGCTAGACACTTAACACATGCCAGTGGTGTGCCGCCAGGAGATCACTACGAAGCATTGTCCATTGATTAGTTCCTGGTACTCCAACGAATACCAGTCAAGTATCTAATCAATATGCTAAGCATTACTCATATCAGTCTCGTGGTTGGTACGATAATTCTTGGGTTGTCGCTCTACAAATCGGTCCTTATATGTGACACTTAGGCAAAGACTTTCCAACTATCCAATAGGTAAATAACCAATAAAACCTAACATCTCTGCTCGGAACGTATCCACAAGCCCACCACCTGAATCATCATCACCAAACCCATTCTTTGCCCAAGTCCTAGGGTTCCATGTTATTATACCAAATTCATCATTACCATTGCATAACTCCATTAATCATGTATATGACACTTCCCAACATTCTAACAGCATGGCTAAGCAACTCTACCCACAAGACACCTAACCATAAACCACATAGGCTTCAAGGAATGATAAGGGAATATCTAGGTAAAACTCTAACATAGGTGACTACCCATCAAATTAACAGAAACTGAATGCAATTTTATAAAAAAAACATTTAAAACATAGGTTCAAGATTATCAAGGACACTTGCCTTTTACCCAATGCTGCTCAGTGCTGACGAAACCTTAGTCTTGAAGTCCCTCGAACTACTCCGGAACGTTATCAACTAATCGCAAGAACTACCGACAAACAACACAAAGAAAACACTAAGAAAAACATATCAAACATCATTAAAACACTTTAAAATCACTATGGTTGGATAGGTAGGATTTTAGAAACATTTAGACGCAAGAATCGCCTAAATAGGAGTTAAGATGAAAAGAGAACAGCTTTCGAAAAATAGATTAGACTGAAAAGGAAATGGTGATTTTCCGGAACTATCTTCCTATGGGAAAGGCTTTATTGCACAATTACTGTGTTAGGCTTGACAATATTATTGCGCAAGATTCAAGAAGTGTAGGGCAGACCAGACTTTGTTGACTAGGCTAAGGAGAATGATGTGGCGCTGACTTGGCATGCTATGCAAGTACCATCTTGGATTAAAGAAGCGATACGCAGAGATCTAGTATCGACCACCTATGATGGATCAAAAAGGCCGAAGGTTGTTCTTCTAGGTTAAGGATACTACTAGTGACTCTATGTAGCGGTCGTGGTTCGGGTTTCGTCGGAGATGACGATCGGGTGCGTGGCCACAAACATCAATGTCGGGCTTCAGTGGTGTTTCAGTGAAACGAGGGAAGCATGGCGTAGAACGTGGAAAGACTAACTCAGCGGTATGGTTGGTTTTGGAATGGGTCATCCAAGGTAGCGGCAAAACAACGATGACTGCTGCTAGGTTTGGTGGTGATCGTGAACAAATGAAAGAACGAAGATGCTTGCGTTCCCAGAGATTGGCTATGAAATTTGAGAAACTGTTTGAACAGAGATGTTCATATATCCTGAGAACACAATGCTACAGCATAGTTTTGGGTAGATCATCCACTGAGAGGAAGAACGATAAATGGAGATAAGACGGGTGATGGCTGCGATGTGCTGTGGTTGGCAATGGCGTCCTGGTCGTGTCGCTGCACAAACAGGGATGGGCTCCTAGGGTCACGTAGAAGACTTGATGGGATACGCCGTGACATAGTTGGTGCATCCATACGGTTTTCAGATTGACGGGGAACGTGAATGCAAATCTGGTGCGCGCGCAGAACGCGTCTAGAAACTGGACAGCGGGTATGTCAACCTTGATTTTGATAGTTTGGCTGCTCTACTGGCCGACCTGGTTGGTGAGGGCATGGGGAACATCATGAGACATGGACTGGTGAAAGGGCTTGGTGATTTGACCTCTGGTCTGTCGGGAACGTCGATGCCAATCAGCTACAGCGTAGCTATCCGCGATGGCGACGATCGTGGCGGCATAGATCGGGCTTTGGCCGAGGCTAGGACTTGGCTAGGGACTTAGTATGATGCTAAAACAGTACTAAGGGAGGAGAATAAGGGGTCCTCACCTTTTTTTGATGGTCGAGGAAGGAGGATTCACAGAGAAGACGACGAGGTAGCGCATCACAGGTGGCTGCGATGGCGGCTCCGGCAAACGGCGGCGCACGGACAGGGCAGCAGTGATTCTAGGGTTTGGTGGCATGGAATAGACGTAGAAGAGGGCGTGCAACTCATATTTATAGGGCTAGGGGCATCTGGTTGAGGTGGAGTCCAAGCTGAACACGAATCAGATTCAAGTTCGAGTCGGTTACGGTTTTCTTTTTCGTAGCTCTCTATTCCAAGGATGATATCTCCATCGTTTGGACTCCAAATTTGATGTTTCTTGACTCTAAATTATAATACTCGAAAAAATATACAACTTTGGTATTCATTGGAACTTCTGAAAATTCCATCTTGATTTCCAAAAATACACCACAAGATAAACTGTTTGAACACAGACTTATCTGCGCAGCACTGATTTCGGGGGCCATAACTCCTAGCTCTATTATCCAAAAAGGGACTTCCATAGGTTCAAATCGAAGCCCGATGAGATCTACAACTTTGGTATTGTCTAGATTTATATTTGAGGCCTTTTTGGACTCCGAAACTTCATGAGAAGACGAGGCTGTTCAAGACTCCGCGTAAATTTACAGATTTCGTAGATCCTTTGTTCGGCCATCTAGAAGACTTGGCTAAGGGTTTGGAATTGAGCAAGATTGAGCCCAAATACACTTTAGATATATCTATGGTTTAGAAAAGAAACTTTTGCAGAGAAATTTGAATAAGGTTTGAATTTGAATTGAGCTTGGAATGAGTTTAAGAGAAACGAAAAAGATGAGGTTGAACAAGAATAGGAGTAGATAAGAAATTTGAATTTAGATTTGAGTAGAAGTTGAGAAAGAGGAGAGATTGACTTTGAACAAGAATTTGGATAAGATTTGAATTAAGCTGGAGAAGGATCAGGTATGATAAAGGATTGAATAGATGATGAATTCAAAGATTTTGAATTCCAACCATTAAAATCCTTAACTTATTCACTACTGAGTTTTGTAAAAACCTTTTTAAAATCTTTTTCACTCAAAATGCCAAAGAGAAAAAAAAAATGAACTCTAATGCATTTACCTGACTCCTAGCAAAACTCAGCATGTAATGCACAAGAAATAATAACCTATATTGATTGATTGATTGATTAAGAAAATAGGTTTTAAAACTATACTACTGTTGAAGCTATTCAATAATCTTGAAAAATTTTAAAAGGTTGTAAATTCTGAAAATCAGGGTGTTACATTAACGATCTTGTAGAAGTTTTTGATGAACTAGCGGTAATAACCCACAAGTCCAAGAAAACTCTAGATGTCGATGACATTCTTGGGCTGCAACCAATTTAGCACATCTTGCACCTTGCTCGGGTCAACTGCGACACTATTTTCAAACAATACATGTCCCAGAAAAGCAACCTCATTAATCCATAACTCGCACTTGCTGAACTTGGCATATAGTTGGTGATCTCGAAGGAGGCCAAGAACAACACGGAGGAGATCTACATGCTCTTCCTTAGTATTGGAGTATATAAGAATGTCATCGATGAAAACCACACTAAACTTGTCAAGTTCCTCCATGAACACAGTGTTCATTTAGTACATGAAGAATGCTGGGGCATTAGTCAAACCAAAGGACATGACGGCAAACTCATAAAGACTATACCGAGTCAAGAAAGCCGTCTTTGGAATATCCCCCGGTCGGACCTTGATTTGATAATAGTGTAGTCTCAAGTCAATCTTCAAGAAAACATGAGCACCGGTCAACTGATCGAATAGAATTTTAATTCTAGGAAATGGATACTTATTCTTGACAGTGACCTCATTCAGCGGGCGGTAATCAACACACATCTGCATGGTACCATCCTTCTTCGCAAAGAGTGCCAAGCATCCCCAAGGTGAGGAGCTCGGATGAATAAACCCCTTCTCTAGAAACTCCTTCAACTGCTTCTTCAGTTCCTCTAATTCATTTGGCAGCATCTTGTAAGACCTCTTCGAAATCGGGGCTGTTCCAGGCAAAAGATCAATTGAGAATTCCATCGCTTGGTCGGGTGGCATCCCAAGCAACTCATCTGCAAAGTCGTCAGGAAATTCACATGCCACTGAGATATTCATGAGATCCATGGTGGTGATGACCTTCAGGGCATAAAGACATGGATCGACGTCTTCAAGCTTCAAATGAACTCGGGTGCCGGATAAACCATTAAGGGTGATAGTCCACTGAGCACAATCCATGACTGCCTTGTTCTTAGTGAGCTAATTCATTCCCAATATGATGTCTATCCCTTTGGAGTCCATCACTAACAAATTCGCAACAAAGAATGTGTCATTAATAACAACCGATGCTTTGGGCGCGCACTGATTAATAAGAATCTTAGCTCTGAGTGCATCTATGAGATAAGGTGTAGGGGTGGCGCTAACTTTCAGCATGTGCCACCATGTGTAACTCGTCACTATGAAACAATGACAAGCCCCAGAATCAAAAAGAACAACTGCAGGAGTGATGACAGAATTAAAACTCATACTCAACATACCCATCAGTACGTTGTCACCCTCGTGAACTCCTTCAACGGTGGTGTGGTGTGCTTTGCCATGCTTGGGGAGTGTGTAGCCTGCGAGGCTTGAGTAGTGGATTGAGCGGGTGGTGGCCTTGGAGCAGTCACCACAGCTTCAGGTATGGGCAATCACATGCATAGTTGCCGACACGACCATAGTTGTAGAATGGGCTGTCGGGGCCACTAGTCACACTCCCCTGCAAAACTGTGGGACTTGTAGGCTGTCCTTGAGGTGCAAAGAAGGACAGACGCCACACCATCCACATTAGCCATGGAGCAGTCAAGGCCGACATGTGAGATGGTGGAGGTTGACTCTCCGTGTGGGCACGTTGAGAGCTCCCGCCCATGGAAAGCGACAAAACCCTCTTGCGCTTCTTCTCTTCATGGTGGTTCTTTAACTTGAACTCCACCATGAGTGAGGTTTTCACAAGCTTGTTGAAATTGATGAACTCATGCGCTGATACCCGGTCTTGCATCTTAGAGTTGAGGCCGTTCACAAAGCGGTATTGCTTCTGTCGTGTTGACCTCATCTTGAGCATACTGTGCAAGGTGGTTGAACACATACACATACTCCATCTCTGTTCTACCCCCTTGCTTGAGGTCCATAAACTCCTTCCTTTTTAACTCTATGAGGCCCTTAGGAATGTGAAAATCATGGAATGCCTGGTGGAACTCCACCCAAGACAAAAGGTGATCGGCGGGGTGCATGACCAACAAGTTGGACCACCACACGCATGCCGCACCCTGAAGCTGATGGGCAGTGAGCACCTTTTTGTGGTCCTCACATCGAAGCAAAGCAAGCTTCTGCTTGATAGTCCGAAGTGAGTGGTTGGCATCCAGAGGATTCTCAGCCCGCGTCAAGGTGGGTGGCTGAGTCCTAAGGAAGCCCGCGAAGTCATCTCGGCGTCCGGCTCCACCTCCTCCATGAGGGGTCGTGTTGCTCATGAGAGCCTCGAGAAGAGCCGTCTGCGCTTGATGGTTTTGCTCTATTTGCATGAGCACATCCGCCATACTCGGTGGTGGAGGTGGCGACGGATTGTTTTCATTCGAACCCTCAGAAAGGTCTCAACGAGTTCTCATCCTATTGTACCGATAAGACAAAGAGGGAGAAGCCAAATTTTGACATAGCCTAAAAGCATTTGTCAGCTAACATTTGCTTATACCCGCAATGCCGCATATATGGAAGGGTGCATGCATAAGAGTAATGAGGACAAATGAATGCATGCTCGATTCCCATCTACCGTTTCTTTCTCGAGCTTGTTTCTCCACAACAAACATCAAGATCACATGCATTTGCATATATATCTCAATTGCTAATCATCACCCTTCGCACGAGAGAGAATAAGAAGCAAGAAGGGTGCTTGTGCATCATGCCGCACAAGCGACAACCCCTACGAGAGAGAATAATAATGCTTTACACTTAGGAGCATAAACATAGCAAGTTCATACATATTAACATGAAAAGGCACAAATGAAACTTTAGTGGGTTACTTAGTGAAGTTGACATACTTTACTAAATACTCTTAGGATGTTGTTTAGGCTACTTAATTAACCCAGTCTCTGATACCACGATATGGGGAACCATACAAATAATATTCTAATTAATCACTAGAAAGATCATTATTCATAATCATAACCTCGATGATTAACCAGAATATCATCTTGGTAATCCCGGCACGTGTTTTGTGCATAAGATCAGAACACATGCCTTTATAACATATAGCATCACATTACAACTTAAGAAAGAGCAAGTAATTAACATTATATTACAAGTTCTTAAGCACTACCAAATTATTACAATTTACAGCAAAAGAGAGCTAGGAGGAAACTAAAACCTGCTCAACTCGTAACCAATAAAAGAAACTACGCAGCGGAAGCTAAAGCTATAAACAGCAAAAGGAGGATGGAGCCATATGCCCTTAGGCTCCATCACAAAAGCACGCCAACAGAGTAGGATACACTACTCATACCCACCACTACTCTCGGCAGGTGTGCAGTAGCCAAACACCATTTCCTCCTCACCTATAAAACATGTAGAGCAGCTGAGTACAAAGGTACTCGCAAGACTTAATCCATATAGAGCACATATAAATAGCTTGACTCCAAGGATTATGCACTGAGCTGTTAGCAAGAAAAAGACCTCATGGTTAAATACATTAATATGCTTAAGCAACCTAGACATATGTGTGAGCAGCTAAACTTAATTCACAACAATACCATTATACCTTGCAATTACCAACTGCACATAAATGTAACTGGAACCATCATGAACATATATGTAACACGAACCATCTTCCCGATGACCAACATATCCAACCACAAACCATAACTCATGACTCTACGATGGTGCGCATGGACAGAAGACATGCTCATGACCGAGAACGTGGCAATTTGAACTATTTTTACACCCTGCAGGGGATACTCCTTTACCCACATGACACGAGGACCATTCAGCATGCTTGACCACACAGGTCCATACAATGGGGTACTCGTGACAACCTTTCCCAATAAGCCCCAACCATTTGATACATGGATCCCTCAGCGCGGAGGTATTCAGAACTACTCTCGGAGCAAACTAGATACCTCGATAAGCCCACCCACTCACACTGTCAATATTTAGGCCGAAATGATCACATCTACAGAGGTATTTGGCTTACCTTACCATTAGATCACCATGTGGTTAGTATGGTAAGTGCTAAAGCCAAGGGCGGCCAACGGTCGGTGCTTAACAAATGCAAGGCGGTCTATAGTATGCGGGCTCCCTCCCCGAACTACCCTGGGAACCTCCTCCAGGGTAGAAAATATCCCTAATACCACCCACATCTTGTCTCATTCTCACATCTCAACCATCTCAACAACATAATCAATAGTGTGAAACATTAAGTAAGCCCTAAGCTCGCGAACAATGGCATCACCGTCGCTCGACTTCTACCTAGGACCTATGCATTGCTAAGCATGTCGAACAACTCTTAGGCTAGACATCAACAATATTATTGAGGTGACAAGGATGAGGATAATCAACCCCCAAGGTAGAGGATACGCAATACAACATAGGTTCTACCCATTTTTGCCCGACATCGACTCGCTACTCATGCAAATATACATAAGCATAATTTATCAAATTTTGAATTCATTCAATTCAACACAAGGGTTCAATATGCTTAGATGCTTGCCTTGCTGCTCTAGCGGCTGCCTGATTCTACCCGCATAGAATTCACAGAAGTGGGGTGCCTCGGTGTCGCCTCGCTCACCTGAACTGTCGAATTGATGCTCTCTAAAAGAAACATAAGTGCAATGCATAAATAAATGAACAATGCAAAAAGGATGTATAAAATGCATGCTCATGTAATAGTGGAGCGTCGAGACTCGAAGATATTCGCAAAAGACCACTATGGGACTAGGGCTTCAAAGCGTGAAACACTAGATAAGCCAACTTAAAGTGCACCAAGCTTTCAATGGCTGGCGGTTAGACCAGCCGTGGGGTGGCGATCATACCGGTGGCCAGCAGAGAGTTTTGGGGGCTGACGGTCGAACCGACATTTATCTGGTGGTCAGACTACCCACCAACGGTCAGACTGGCCCTAGTGGCAGTCTGGCACCTGTATAGAGGCCTCACTTTGGACCTTCCGTACCAACTGGCGGTCAGACCGTCCCTAGCGGTAGTCGGACCGCCAGGCCTTGCTGGCGGCACCCTTGTGGGGTTGTCGGTGAGAGCTCCGGTGAGACTCTCGACCACTGAGGGTACCTAATTGCTCTATGGGACTAGTGGTGTGTTTCTAAAGTGACTTGGACTACCTTCACTGAGCTAAACTCAAAATGCCCCTTGCATTGAATCTAGGCTAGGTTGAGTTTTGGGCCTAAATGACACGGGGGGAAGGATCGAATCAAGCTCGAAAACAATGAAAAAATTGTAGGAGAAGCCTCACCTTAGTGCATTGAAGCTTTCTAGCAGATGAGTTTGCTTCAGGAAGGCTTCAATTTGCGGATCAGCTCCCGGAGTGGTGGTGAAGCTTGAGGTCAATGAATGGGTCTCTGGCAAGGGAGAAGAGGGCAAGACTTGGAGAAGTCCTCCGGGAATCCCACCTCCGATCTCTGACCTTCGAACGTGACGAATGGATCTCTCTCCCTTCTAGTGTTGGGTGGAGAGAGTGAGAGAGAGTGCAAATGAGAGAGTGAGAGAGGCAATTAACCACCTTAAGTAGAGCCTCTGTGTGCTGGCGATCGAACCGCGTAGGGCGGGGGTCAGACCGCAGCAAGCACACGTGGCAAGCCCACTTGGCTGCCACCTAGCGGTCAGACTGCGGGTGATCCCGGTCAGACCGCAAGAGGGGTTTTGTGTTGAATCTTTCTAAGTATTCCCGCTTTCCCTTCTCTTTCTTATCCAAAGTATCTTGGGCTTTTCTAAGGAGCTCTAAACCATCTCTAGGGTGTTTAAAACACCTTCGAACTAAACTTTTCGGACAATTACGTAACAGAACGAGTGATAACACATGCGATAATGGTTAAGCGATGCTTAATTACGGCTTATCATTTTTGGGATGTGATAGACCCATCGACATCTAGCTGCGCCGTTGTGTTTGTTGTCCCACGTGGAAGCTCTAGGCGCCCTTAGTCGGCCCATTTGAGTTGTCGTTTGCCGCCGACACGCTCAGACCAAGCCCTATCGTGTCACTACCGCTGTGCGCCATCACCGCCACTCTACGGCCGTCACCGTCGATGACCAGTGCCCCAGTTGAGTCTACGCACATCGGCTCGTGGTACTGCTATCATCCCTAGCCATCGGCATTGCGCCGCTCGCCACCGGTAGACCCTTCCAGTGCCACCTGCCATAATCGGTCATTGGTGCGGGTCAGTTTTGACCGAAGTCAAATAAGTCGGGCCCGCATTTCATCTCTGTAGCTAGAAATAGCCTGGTGCAAAAAGGTTTCTGGGCCAATTTTATATTCGATTATTTACAAAATGGTGAAATAAATTTATTGCTCATTGGTAATTCGGCTGAAATTGATAAAATTCATACTTAAATGAATATAGCTCCAAAAACAGTGAAACCAGTTTTGTTAGATTCATATGGTCATAATCTAAATGATAAAAAATACTAGGGGCTAAGATTCATATGTACTGGAATATCTATGACTAATGAAATATGCTTAAAGCTTCATTAATTCATAAATAAATATTGGTAACTCCAACATTGATGAAATCAATTTTGTAAATCTTATTAATTGATTCGCTGCTCATTAAAAATAATCACCCTCATGTTAAGTACAAATTAATTTTCTAATTGGGTCTAAGATTTTTGTTAAGTTAAATGCTTAACATTAATCCGAATTAGGAAATCTTTGAGGCCTTAAAACTCATGACCTGAAAACATTGCATCTCCACTATCGTTGTGCACTATGAAGCATCTTTCATTGCATATCATTCATGCTCATCATTGCATGCATTCTTTTAGTGAACGAAGAACTGATGTGTGACGCAGGTGTGATCGAGGGCGACAACGAGGCACACCAATTCTGCGAATTCTGTGTAGGTAGCATCAGGCAAAACTCAGAGTGGCAAGGTAAGAATCTAAGCATACGGCACCCTTTGTTTGAATTGAATGGAGTCTCAATTGATAAATTATACTTTATATATCTTTTTATGTGTTGAGTCAAGTGTCGGGCTTATTCAGGTAGAACCTATGTTGATTGCATTATCTCTACCTGGTGTTGTTATTTATCCATATCCTTGTAGCGTTGTGCACAAGGTTGATGTCTAACTTAAGAGTCGCTCGAAATACTTAGCAATGCTTAGGTCCTCGGTTGTTCATGAGCATAGGTCTCACTCATGGTTTACGAATACATTTATGATGTTGAGATGGTTGGATGTGTGGTGAGTATGAGACAAGATGTTGGCGATGTTAGGGGTGTTTTCTGCTCAGGAGGAGTCCTCAGGGCAGTTCGGGAGAGGAACCCGGAGACCGTAGACAGCCTGCATCGTTTAAGGTTGTCCATCAGTGCAGTTGTCTCTAGCACTTACCTTACTCACCACATGTCGATCTAATGGTAAGGCGAGCCAAATACCTTTATAGCTGTGGTCATTTGGGTATGAACATCGACGGTGTGAGTGGACGGGCTTGTAGAGGTATCTAGTTTGCTTCAGGAGTAGTTCTAGATACTATTGCATTGAGTGATGCATGATCCAAATGGTTGGGTCTTATTAGGAAAGGTTGACATGAGTACCCCTTGCGTGGTCCTATGTGGACATGTGAACCGTATGGTCCTCGAGTCGTTTGGGTCCAAGAGTACCCCCCCCCTGCAGGGTGTAAAAATATTTTGAAATACCGCACTCTCGGTCATGAGCATGCTTTTGTTCATTTGCATTGGTCGTAGAGTTTCCGATTTTAGTTTGGTGGCTATGGTATGTTGGTATGAGGATGAGATGGTTCTTTACAATTATTTTTACGATGGTTTCATTCACATTTATGTTCATATGGAGGTTTGCAGGGTAGTTTCGTCCATGGTTGGTCAGTATAGGAGCTCAGACATATATGTCTAGGTTGCTTATGCATGTTTATTTACTTAACCATGTGGCCTTTTTTCTTGCTAATGGTTCAATGCATAATCCTTAGAATCGGGCTATTTATATGTTCCCTATATGGATTAAGTCTTCCGAGTACCTTTGTACTCATGCTGCTCTTTAGGTTCTGCTGGTGAGGAAGAGGCGGTGTTTGGCTACTTCACGCCCATCAGTGATGATGGCAAGCATGAGTAGTGCATCATACTCTATCGACATAGCTTTTGGGGGCGGCGCCTAAGGGCATATGGCACCGCTCTCCTTTTGTTGTTATTAGGTGTTCTTCCGCTGCTTAGTTATCTCTTTATGTAAACTGTTGTAAATGGTTGCATGCTTAAGAACTTATAATATAACTTTAACTACTCACTCTTTCTTAAGCTACGTTGTGATGCATATGTTGGAAAGGCATGTGTCCCGATCTTGGGCATAAAACACTTGCTGGGACTACCGGAGTGGTATTCTGATTAATTGTCAAAGTCGTGATTAAGAAAATGATTGACTTAATGATTATTTATAATATTGTTTGGATGGTTCCTCACAAGATGAAACCTATAACTGTCCAAGAAGCAGAAGCTCTGTAAAATGTCCCTAGAATGCCAAGAAGCCGCTACAATAAAGGTGAGAAAGCTTCTTGAGGCTAGAGAGACACGCGAAATCATTCACCTGGAATGGTTGGCAAACCCTGTGCTGGTAAAGAACACTAATGGGAAATTACTCTTGTGTGTGGATTTTACTTATCTCAACAATTCATGTACGTAGGATGGCTTTCCTTTGGCCTGGATCGATCAACTAGTCGATGCCACTGTAGGATAAAATACGATGAGCTTCCTTGATGTGTACTCCAGGTACCATGAAGTAGGGATGGCTGAGGAAGATGAAATGAAGACAAGTTTCATCACACCCTCAGAAACCTTTTGCTATGTTTGGATGTCATATGGCCTTTACAACGTTGGGGCAACCTTCGCGCACTTGGTTAGCAAAGTCCTCAAGCTGCATCTGGATCGCAATGTTGCGACTCACATTGATGATATCATTGTTCATCGCCGGTGTGAGAGAGACCATCCGGCAAACCTGGAAGAGACCTTTTGCAACCTTCATACAGTAGGACTACACCTAAACCCGAAGAAGTGCACCTTCAGGGTTTGTCTCGGCCGTTTGTTGGGATTTCTAGTATCCCGGAGGGGAATTGAAGCCAACTTGGAGACCATACGAGCTGCCATGGACTTAGCACCCCCACCCAAGTCAATTAGAGATACACAACACCTAGTTGGAAAAATGACTTCACTGAACTGTTTCATTACTTGGTCTCTTGAGAAGAGTTTGATGTTCCTTCGGATCCTTCAAGCTTCAAACCCATTTCGGTGGGCCGATGAGCAACAAGAAACCTTTGAAGCCTTGAAAGAGTTGTCACCCTCACTACCTTAGCTAGACCTGAGCCTGACTCTGGCCTGCTTCTGTACATCGTAGCCTCACCTTTGGTTGTTAGTGTCGCACTAGTTCATGAAAAGAAAGTAAAGGACAACCTTCAACAACTTTTGGTTTATTATCTCTCTGAGGCTTTGAGCGGTGCTAAGGAATGATACACTAAGCTCGAGAAGATGGCCTATGCTATGGTCATGGCATCCCAGAAATTGAAACACTACTTCAAGCTCACCCAATAATGGTTCTGATCTCGTACCCTCTAAGGGACATCTTCGCAAATCACGAAGCCTCCAATGTGCATAGGGAAGTGAGCCATCGATATCTTCGCGATGAGCATCACCTTCGTTGCACGCACAACCATCACATCCTAGGTCCTGGCTGAGTTCATTGCTGATCAGACACTGCATGTCAAGACACTGTATGAGCCAAAGCCTGACCCTATATGAACCAAGTACACTGACAGAGCTTGGGGAGTTTGTGGCATGGGTGTAGCGGCATGTGGTCATCTCTCCCAGAGGGTCAATTCTCTATTATGCAGCGAGGCTACACATCCACATAATGAACAACATAGTGTAATTATGAAGTAGTGTTCCTGGGTCTTCAGAAGGCGAAGGCCCTAGGGGCCAGGTGCACTTTGATAAAAACCGACTCATAGATTGTCAAGGGCCAAGTTGATAAGTCCTTCTAGACCAAAGATTCAGAGCTGTCCATGTACTTTCAGTTAGTGATGTGAATGCAAAAACATTTCCTAGGTTTCTTGCTAAAGGCTATACCAAGAGGTGAAAACCAAGAGGCCGATGCAACAGCGAAGGCTATGACCCAGGGTGCCCTTCTACCCCCGAGGTTCTCAAAGATCCAGTGGTAGAACAAGATGAACCTTTGGTACATGTGACAGTTGTAACAGAGGTGGATTGGCGTACCCCATTATTAGCCTATCTACAAGGTCAGAGGATTCACTGAAGATGAAGCCAAAGCAAGTGGACTGGCATTCAGAGAATCACCGAAGGTGAAGCTGAAGCAAAGAGGATAGCATGTAGGGCAAGGAACTATTGGGTCATCGATGACAAGCTATATAGGGGGGAGTGTGCGTGTCAATGCTATGGTGTGTGTCAAAGGCCGAAGGATAAGAATTGCTTCGGGAAATGCATCAAGGGCTTTATGGATCTCACATTGGCCTTAGGGCCTTGGTATCAAAGGTTTTTGGTAGAGTTTCTATTGTCCCATGGTAGCTTCGGACGCGGAGGCTATGGTTTGAACATGCCCGAGGTGCCAATAGATGAGGAGGTAGTCACACGTTCACTAGACCCTCTATAACCAATCCCTCTGGTGTGGCCATTAGCATGATAGGGAATTGATAGCAGTGGAGTATTTCTCCAAATTGATCAAAGCCACACCTCTCACCCGCATCACAGTGAAAAATATCCAAAGTTTCTTCTGGCAGTCGATGTGTCCCAGTTCAGAGTACCTCATGAAGTCACACTGGATAATGGAACACAAATTGACTCCTAACTATTTAGAAAGTTATGTGAAGGCATCAATGTAAATCTATGCTTCATGTCTATTGGTCACCCGGAGTCCAACGCAGTAGTCGACCAAGCCAACGAAAGTATATCCACCATATGGCCAAGCGGTTGATTAGGCTACTGAATGGTAAATGGGTTGAAGAGTTACTGAAGGTGATAGAAATATGACCTAATCTTCCAAAAGGTGTGAGATACGTCGATTAGTGAATCTTTGACGTTTATGGTCCAAAGGATCCAATTAGAACAGATCTAAAACTCTCACAATCAGTACACCAATAATCTGTAGTTATCAACCATGCCAAACACAATTGACCTCACCAAGAAGGTTTTCCCTATAGGAGAACCGAGAACACAACAAAGAGTTATTGCGAATACAGATGAAGTTCACAAAGTGGGGTTCCTCAAACCGAATTAGTGGCGAAACTGAAAATGGCAGAATAATTCTAAGAAAAAACTAAGTCTAAACAATGATGGATACTGAGTATCTAAGAGGGCGATACGAGGAGGTCGACTAAGGTCGTGTAGACGTGGGGAGGGGCGCACACAACTTGGGCTTTGACCCCAACACGCTTACAAGGCCCAACATGGCCCAAAATGGTGATGCAACACCTTATTTAATCAATTCTGACTTATTTCCAAGGAATCTAGGGGTCGGACCAAATCTGTTCGAAAGATTCACCATAAGCTTTCTAGCAAGTATAAAAACACCTCCATTGGACTCTATATGCAAAAGTTATGCCTATTTTATTTATGTGATGTCTGCAAAGTCCAAACCAAACTTGGATTTCGAATTGAGAACAACTTGGAGTTTAGTCTAACTTGGCCTTCGAGGGGTGATGACCAGGTGATGTTGTGGTGTTTCTCCCGTATTTCTAAGCAACAAAACATCACAAGAATTTAGTAATGGTATTCATCTATAAAGTCACTATGTGTTGGGTTTGATTTCTGGGCTCAGTACATAGATGAGATTGGTATTTTCCTTAGACCAATCTCGACAGAGGTTGTATCAAAGCCATATCGACTTAGAAAGTAGCATTAGATATCATGGATAGTCCTAAAAAGAGAAAACTTGAAAACTTAAAAGCCTTCATAATCCCAACCAGGCTTTTTGACACATCATCTCATTGATTCAGCATGCCACGTCAATCGTTTTGCTGATGTGTCATGCCATGTAACCCAAATAGCCCAGTCAGCATGTCAAGTCAGCATTTATTTTTTTTGTTTGTTTTAACTAATGTGCTAACGTCATAATTAATCTATATTGCACAATAAATGGATTTCCAGTAAAAAATAATTCTAAAAATAATAATTTCTATGGTATTAATTTTTAATAATGTTTAATAATATTTTATAGGTATATTTAATTCTATTTAATAGTTTATGATTCAAATAAATGTTGTTTAACGTTTTTCCTTCTATGGTTTAAATATTGTTTTCTAGAATAAAAATAATTCCATAAATAGGATAAAATTTGAATTTGTTTTAGTAATGTTTAATAATATTTTTATAATTTTTTAGTTATATTTAATTTTTTATATAGTTTAATAGTTAGAGTAAATGCTAATAACTTTTAGAAAATTCTAAACAATCATAGATGACTTTATAAATTTCTAGCAACATAATTTCATCTGTAGATAATCTTTTTAGTACTGTTTTGATCTTTATAAAATCATAACTTGTTAACTGTACCTCCGTTTTGACCATTTTTCGGATTGTCCAGAAGGGTGTGATCTTGTATGTGTTGATGTTTTTGGAGTGTTATTTGGTTATTTTTATCTTGGTGTTTATTGTTGTGTTGCCTTTTTGCTTATTTTTTACGAGTAGACGCCAACGTTCTGGAGGAGTTAGAAGGACTTCAAGACCAAGACTTCGAAGACCCAATTGAGTCGAGTGAAGGCAAGTTGTGCTCTTAATCATATTTGTCCCAATTTTCAAAATGTTTTGTTTTATAAATATGCATGCTAATAATCTATTGGGAATCCCAAGAGTTAGACTTTACCTTAGTTTTCCCTTATCATCCTAGTCACCATAGTATGGTTTTGGGTTATGGAAGGGTAGATGATGCTTAGCCTTGCTTTGGGATAGAAGTAATGATAATTACTTTACGAAATTGATAATGGTCCTATGCAACAAGGATAAAATATGATGGAATAATTTGTGTAGCAATATGGCATAGGGATTTAAGCATGTGGCATGATGAGACCGGTATATAATGTACGAATGGGAAAGAGATAGTCTTACTCAAATCTAAGGACCGGTTCGTGAGGTGAACTATTTGTGTTTACAATACCACCACAAGTCTGGTATTGGACAAGCTTAGCCAATTAATTTCTTTACTCTCAACATAGTGTAGACCATTTAGTGGTACAGGAATGGAAGGGATGGACTTCCTTAGATCTGTAAGGCGCAAGAGGGGGCTTCCGTTGTTGAGGTGGAATCACACGGCAGTAAAATATTAGCGGGTAGACATGTGCTGAGTGGGGCATTGTAAAGGCTTTATAGTGGTCAACTTGGTGCACACCTCGGAAGTGTGTAAGGTGCCAACAGGTACCGGTAAAAGAGTTTGATCATGACTTGTGGGTAGTGTACACCTTTGTAGAGTTAAAACTGAATATACAGTCGTGCTCACGGTTACGAACAGTATAGAAAACCTACCATGATTATAACTTGATGTTTTGGTTAGTTGGTCAACTGTGGTGGTGGGAACCATGGTTGAGGTGTGGGCCAGTCATGATGATGGGAATCGTGGTTTTGAAGGGTTTGTCAATTGTTCAATCTTGGCGGTAGGAGTCGTGGTTGAGGTGTTGGGTGTTCAGCGTTGATGGTTAGAACCTTGGTTGAGATGGTCAGTTGGTTAGGTCAAGATGGATAGAATCTTGAGGTGGTCGATTTTTCACTTAATTATTATCACTTTTCAAATGTTTCTACTTAAATATTGTTTTATGCAAAAGAGTCATTTAGCTATATTCTTGTTAAAGCATTCATATGCATATTATTCATTCACAACTTGCTAAGTACGACATATGCTCATACTTGCTATAACTGAACACTCAGTTGGGAAAGAATTGGAAGACTATGTGAAGGATGTTTTCTAGGGAGGTGTTCTCTTTCGAAAAAAAATTTCCTGTGGTGTTATTGGTGAAGATAAAGACTATGCTTAGGATCCGCTACGATTATTGGTTCTTCGACCCTTGAGGATCTTTTGTAAGATGATTTATCGATTAAGGTATGGATATTGTAATAATTATCAGTAATGAAGTCGCTATGTATTGAAATTGATTCCTGAGGTCGGCACATAGATGAGATTTGTTTGTTTCTTAGACTAGTCTCGACACGGGCAACATAAGAAACTGCCTATTTAAAGGTCATTTTCAGACGATTCCTTATGTGAACCATATTTAGTAATATACAATTTCAAGAGGCGGACGATATAAGGAACCACCTATGTAAAAAATTATTTTCAAAGGCAGTTACTTATGTGAACTGCCTCTGGTAATAGGATAATTACCACAGACGGTTCATATAAGGAACCATTGCGTAAAAAGTCATTTCTAGAGATGTGAACCGACTTTGAAAATGTGATATCATTTTTAGAGGATGTTCCTTATGTGAATCACCACTAGTAATGGATGACAGCTTATTTTAAAAATTCATAATTTTTCATATGAAGTCGAATGATGACAAAATTTATATGAAAATTGTAGCCCTCAATGAGATATACAACTTTGTAGTTGAATTTTTTTTCATTTGAAGTCATTTGGATATCTAAATAATTATTTGAAGTTTTAAACATAATAGATGAGAAGTTTCAAACATAAATCCTATTAATACAAGCAATTCAAGAACAAGGAGAAGAAAAAGAATATTACCAACTATAACATCTCCAAGATAAATAAAAAAACAAGATTAAAGACCCCCACTATCTTCTTAAGAAGAAGAAAGATAACAATAGCTAGCATATGTACTCTTATGATCTCTTATGACTCAAATTTTAATTGATTATTTGGACATTTAAATGACTTCAAATGAAAAGTTTTTCAACTATAAAGTTATATATCGCATTGAGAGATATAATTTTCATATAAAGTTTGTCCCTATTTGACATCGTATAAAAAAGTTATGAATTTTATAAGATAAGCTGCTATCTCTTTTCACAGATGGGAACTGCCTCCAGTAGTAGATAACCATTTATCTTATAAAATTTATAACTTTTTCATATGAAGTTGGATGAGGATAAACTTCATATAACAACTGTAGCTCTCAACGAGATCTACAACTTTGTAGTTGAAAACTTCTTCATTTAAAGTCATTTACATATCTAAATAATCGTTTAAAATTTCAGATAGAATGTAACAAAAGGATTGTATATAATATTAGTATCACTAGCACTTCTATGGTAGGATGGTAAGAAGAGTTCACGCGAGATGAGACGTCCTAGGTTCCAGTACCAAGAACTGCACACAAGCATATTACGTATGAAAAAACGTGTGACTTGTGACTTAAAAAAATCGCTTGATCGGGGCAAAAATAAATTTCACTTTTTTTGGCCAAAAATATTGATTCGAAGACCGATTATCACGAGTGGTCCACTTAAAAAAACACATGTGGAAATAGGAATTACCACGGGCGGTTCCTTAAGTGAACCACCTGTGATAATCGGTTTCCACAAGCTGCCTTTTTGTGTCTGTGAAAATCGTTCATTTTTATAGACCTTCGATCAGAGACGAGTGGCTAAACGTCTCTGTAAATGGGTTGTCACCTGCCTCTTAAAATATTTTTTTTAGTAGTGAGACTTCCCAGGGGTTGCAGACCACATCAATTGCGCGCTGCCTTACCTTTATCTGTTATCATGATAAAAAAAAAAAGTAATGAGAAAATGGATATGAAGGTGTGTTTGTCACAAGCTGGAGTTCCTTTGGACCATTTATGAAACAAACATAGAAACATCATTGCCAATTATTGATGAAAGCATTGGACCTTATATAGGTGATATATCAAGACTTTTGGTAGTAAATAAAAAATTAACAATTATGAATGCTTTATTGTGACATCACATGAGAAAGGTTGAATGGTGATTGCAGTGTTTCAGTAATACAGATACAATTAGAGTCAAGAACAAAGCAGCACGATATATTTGGCATAGTACTAAATATCAATACAGCTTCCAGTTTCCAATTATAAAGAAATTAATGTGACTTCAGTAAATGTAGGAATATCATGCGTATGTCTTTGCTTCAGCAAGTCAGGGTATAAGTTGATTGCAGTACCTCCTCTGATGAGATTAAGTAATCAGGTGAAGTACCAATTTTATAAACTTTTATTGAGTATGAGCAGAATTAGTGAACGACAGGGTTTATCTGGTGTTCCACAACCAACTAAACACACGGACTACTACGGTACTACAAAACTATTTGGTTCATTGGAGCAATCCCACAATGAGATCGGCACGATATATATGCATTGGATGTTAATGTTCAAAAGAAACAGGTACCTTGGAGACTAACCTTCATAACCTCGTCCAAAGGAATGTACGGCATCTCTTTGCAAGGATCAAACAAACTGTATTTATGCACGTACTCTTACTGAAAATGTTCTGCATTGCCGCAACATAGACCGCCGCAAGTAAAGGTGTCATTCTAAACTTGGTCATAAGAGGAGTCAATGGCTCACCAAGCAAAATCAGTGAGAAGAATCTAACTCCTGTGAGAAGCATCACTGCAGGCGTGATCGTAGCCAACTCCGCACCCAAACTTTGTAACGATTACCCTCCCTAACAACATCATTGTAAATGTAGCAATACCAGCAGCAGTTGAGAAATCGCCCATGAATGAAGGATATTCATTAGGACTCGGGAACTGAAGGACGACAACACAAAGTTAATTAACAACTTTACTATGTATATAGTGAAACATGGTGGAGCGAGAGGGAGGAGCACATTCATGCCACCGCCGATGGAGCACGGGCGATGGCAGCAGTGGCCGGAAGTGGCCGGAGCTAGCAACGGACCGCCTGGATCTGGAACCAAATCAAAAGGGGAAGCAAATACCTGTGGTGGCGGCGGCATTAGTGGAGCACGGGTGGTAGATCTGCGGCAATTTTTGGTGGAGGTGCAGCACGGTAGGGCGCGAAACAACACAGATTGGAGGGACAGTGGAGAGGCGACGCTGGGTAGCGGAGCGGCGGCTAGCGCTGGTCGATAGAGAGGCCGGCCACTGAAACTGTAATCGCCAGAGCACGGAGGGCGGCTGAGTTGGGTGCAATGTGAGGGGGACAAGATGGGGTATACTGATGGTATTTGTGGGTAATTACATCTAAACTAGGGGGCACTTTGAATTAGGGCCTCTGCAAAAGCCACGGCTGCGTGGAGAAGCTGCGCTCTGGTCGCTTTTTGCTTTTGCGGGTAATTGCACTCAAATTGGAGAAGCGCTAGCCATGGAAGCGGTGGAGAAGTGGGCCATTTGGGAGCAAAAGCATTTTTTGGGGGAGAAGCTAGCCCAAAAATTGTGCCAAACCGGGTCTACTGGAACAGTGATTCAGAAGGAGAACCTGCAACCCCACTATGTGTACCTACTAGGGAATTGCCAATCAAGCTAGAAGAGATCGATCAGTAGTGTCGTTTTGGAGTTCTTGGTTTTTATGAATCTTATTGTTTGTGGGTGCCAGATGTAAGTTGTAGGATTTCCCCTAGGCACCATGTCTGCATCTACATCTTAGAAATAGGGTATGAAGATAATTAATATAAGAAGAGTTTTAAAGTAAAACAAGTCTCTATCAACATAGAATTTCCCTAGAACCTTTTGGTTTCCTCTTATCTATATCATACCCTTACCAGATGATCAACACTAGAAACAACCCCGGAAGCAGTGGCAACCATTCAACATCCCCACCTCCTCCACCACCCTTGATAAACAAGGAGTGACCCAAGCAATGACCTATATACAACAAGCAGCACGAACTCAACCTCCACCACAACCACAACACCACAACCAGTCCAAGTTGGGAGAGTTCATGAGAACTAAGCCGCCCACATCGTCCCACACCACTGAACCACTTACTGCTGATGATTGGTTAAAGACAATTGAAAAGAAGTTGTTGATCGCCTAATGCAATGATTGTGAAAAAGTCTTATATGCCAATCACCAACTCACTGGTCCTGTTGCTGACTGGTGGAATGCCTTCTGCAATGCACATGAGGACCATGGGACAGTAACTTGGGTAGAATTCAAGGGAGCTTTTCATCACTACCATATACCTACAGGTGCCATCACCATGATAAAGGAGTTTCATAACTTGAAGTAGGGTTCTATGCCAGTGAATGAGTATGTGAATAAGTTTACTCACTTTTAAGGTATGCACCAGAGGATGTGGACACTGATGAGAAGAAGCAGGAATGTTTCTTAGATGGACTAGTCTATGGCATGCAAGCTTATTTAAGCACTCATGACTATCCAAATTTCTAGCATTTAGTGAACAAGACACTAGTGTTGGAAGATAAGTGTCGCATGATGGGATAGCACTCAGGTGGCAACTCTTGGTCGCATACCGTACAACAGGGACAGCAGGATCAATCATCCACTCAGTTCATACCTCAAACATCAGCATCTCATCTGGAGCAGTATAGGGGGCTGTGATCCAGCCAATTTGATTGCTTTCCTTTTCTGTTTATTTCCTTCTATTTTTGCTTCACTCGATTGGATCTCAGCGTGTAGATTTTGTTTCATTTCTTGCCTGGCTTGATGGTTGCTTTTCCTTCTATTTTATTCTGGCCTAATTTCTTTGTATTTTTGTATTGTTGATTTCATTCTACTTTTTGCCAGGCTCGATGATTAGTACTCAGTAACTTAGAAATATTCAACTTGGGTTTGATAAATATCAATTGGAGAGTTCCACCTTATATCGCAACTTTTCTGGATTATACCAACCTTGTCACCTTGTCATTTGTATAAATAAAATAATGTCGCTTTATGTACTGTCTGGTTAATTAACTTCTTTGTGGTAAAAAGTACAATATTGCAAGTTCCATTTTTAACATGACAACTTTTCACATGATTGTTGAACTATGTATGCTTTAGAGTTAACAAATGTTACTTTATAAACAGCGCTTTCACAAGTCTCAGGCTTAGTAGTCTGAACTGAATGCTTTCTGTCCAGGCTTATCAATCTGAATTATGTATTTCATTCTGATGAGCAAGTCTAAACTGAATCTTTTCTGTCCAGGCTTATCAGTCTGAACTTTGTATTTCTTTCTGATGACCTTCTTCATTTGTGTTTTATTTTCCCTTTCTGAATTCTATTATTGCGCTTGAAAACTATATATTGAACCTGAAATTGTTAGAAATCTTGACCGAGGGTACAAATCATTGTGAATTTTTGTTACCCCACTTCAAAAATCCTATCCAGATTATAATTTATATCTTGAAGTCACCAAATTTTATGTTCATGTACCTCAATCGTTTTTCCTTTTTGTTTCTGCAATGGATTCATTAAGCAGTTACGTTATTAGGTTAGGTCAACTAATATTTCTTAACAATTTACTAATTCTATTTGTTCATTCTATGAAACTTTTCTCATGCAGAACAGTACTACAAATTGTTCAAAGGGAACTAGCAACAGGAAGTGCCTAAAGAAAAGGAACAAGACAACAGCGCTGCTTGCCTAAGATTACACTTATTATTATTTCCACCTATGATTATAGTTAACAGATTTGATCCATCTAGGGTGCAGTGCGTAATCTAACTTTTCAAAAATGTTTGTAGATAATGTTTAGTATTCAGACATCATTTATTCAGTCAGCACTCCCAAGGGCTCAGCCAGACTTGTTCACGGGCATGCCTAACATGATGGATAGTAGTAACCATCTCCGGCAAGGTAATCTAAGCACGTATCATACTGCAAGCCTATTGCGTTGTCTATCTTGATTTACAGTTCAGCTATCAGCTATCGTGTCTATAATATCTCTTAACGGCATGGCCTTATCTTTATAATATCTCTTAACGGCATGCCCTTACCTTTATAATATCTCTTAACGGCATGACCTTATCTTAAAACAAATTGCATGTCTCTCTCTTCATTAGTTTTGCACAAATACAACTGATTTACTTGTTACATGTTCTATTTTTTATCCCTGATACTCCAGGGTGGAGAGTACTGTTGACTAGCACTTTTTACGCACTGTTGGTTTCATAGCCCTGCATCCATGTATCTAGAATTTTAGAGAATCATTTTTGTCGTGTATAAAAAAAGGTTGAACTTAAGTTTATTTTCAGTTTTTCACCTGTTGTTTTCCTTGAAACAACTTGGCAGACATGCAGAATCTATGTTTTTGCCCATAGAGTTGCAGCAGAAGTTTAAAGCATCGGATTTCCGAGGTCCTCTATAGTATTAGGCTTGGTAGATTACTGCTGCATTTATAAAACCAAAAATTTTGTAACCACTAACTGTACCAAATTGTGAGTGGCTCATACATTGATCACTGCAAGCTTTTATTAAATTATATTCTTGGTTCTGTATGTCCAGAACGCAAAGCCCTATTGATGAACAACGTTTCTATTGCAAGATCAACTTTTGTGAAATATTATCTATATGAACTATTAGTTTATTAGACTTTATATGTTCAGTTGTTCATTCTCACGATTTTATCAAACTAGGGTCAGCAGGCGTGGCAACGTTGCGCCGCATTTCCAGTCTCGATAACTCACATCAGAGCTAATAATACTGCTAGAGCGCTGAGAGACCCAAGACAATTTGGGAGGAGCAGGCTTAGAAAGAGAATGTGATTGGAGAGGCATTTTCCTCTAAAACAAGAAGGGAGGGAAGTATGGTCCGATCTTTCGAAAGGTGGGAGATACATCGATGCTGAAGCTTTGACGTTGATGATCCAAGGTTCCGACCAAATTAGATCGAAAATCCTCGTAACTATTGTACTATTACTTCATCGTTATCAATTGTGCCAAATGTTGTTGATCTTGCCAAAAAGGTTTTCCTTGCATGCGAATCGAGAACACAAGACAATAGAAGATGCAATCTGAAATTCTATTGCGAATATGGATGAAGTTTATAAAGTGGGATTCCTCAAACCGAACAAGCGGTAAAACTGCAATGTAGTAACGTATAGGTGATGTTGTGTCTGTTTGCAGACTCCGAATCAAATTTGAAGTCCAACTTAAGGATGATTTGGAGTCTGATTTGACTTGGCCTTCGAGGGGTGATGTTCAGGTGATGTTGTGGTTCTTCGCTCATATTTTTAAGCAACAAAACATCACAAGAAATTAGTAGCATCCCATCTTTTACCAAGAAAGTATAAACAGTGAGAAACGAGTTCATTGTGGTTTAATTGTTGTACACGTCCTCTTGTACTTGGGTCTTGTATGTCTTGAGGAGGAATATTAGCGTTGCTCGTATCAGAAGGATTGATGTCCTCATCAAGAAGTCATAAAAATAAAACCTATCATGCATAGAAGCAGCCTTGAACCACTTTAGGAACTTTAGGCCTCTCTCGGAGCTTCAACGTGGTTGGTTTCTTAAATATTAATTAGACGTCCATCTAGAAAAAGCTGATGTGACAAGTTATTTAAAGAGGGGAGAGAATAAGTTTGTTTCTTAAGAAACTAGTTGGTTGAGCTATCTAAGATGTAAGATATTGTAATAGGGCACTACAGTTTCTTCCCAACATGCTCTCTCCCCCCACAACTAATCTGGTGCGCATCCATGGCACAAGCATTGCTCACCCCTCCTCCCTGTAAAGCAACATAGGTGACCACATGATCCAAATAATAGTTTTGATCTCAATACATGCAACTATTAATTATTTTAGGAGATATAAAGAAACAACATATAGTACCATACAATAGTAGCTTATTTATTAATTAAGTTTTTACTCCCTCTTCTTAAAACACTACAACAAAATAGGTCATTCGTGACAAGTCATCAGTGTTGACTAGACCAAAACTGGTACTGACAAAGTATCAATGTCGGTTCCTAACATCAAATGCTCGATCATTAATTAAGTTGGTTGAACCGACACTAATACTTAGTATCAGTGTTGGCTCTTAACATAAACCGATAATGATACTAAGTTTATAATTCAAGTTGGCAGTAATGGTTGGAATGGACCTGAAATTTTGGTTCGATCGATTTGTAGCTCACTTCTACTCACGTCCACTTAGCCGGCTTATCTCCGTAGATATTTTTGCCCCGCACTCATCCACTCATCTGTCTCGACTAGGTCTGTTCATGGGTAACCCAGCTCAAGGAACCCGGCCCGATCAGTGCACAGGCCAAGCTTAGGCTTCAAAACACAGGCCCACAGTTCCAGCTGAGTCAGGCTCAAGCTTCAAAATAGACTCAAAACCCGAAAAAACCCGACCTGACCCGAAAAATCTGAGCCCAACCCAAACAATCCAATATTGGGCTGGGCTCAGGCTTAGCGACCTGGCCCGATATTTGGCTTGGGCTGAGCTCAAGGCTACGGGTTTCTTGTTGGCTTTTCAAAGCCCGACCCAAAACTCAGCCCAGCCTGACTTTTGAACAGGCCTACTCTCGGCCATTCTCATCCGCTCTCAACCATCCTTATTCGATCCCCCTCCAGGCGACGAGAAGGATCCTCATTGGTGAGTCCTCTGACCCCTTCTTCCTCCGATCCCATCTCCTCAAGCTTCAGCTCGACATTGGGTGTGTGATTTAGAGGGGTTTTTGGTGCATGCGACAGACGGGCTCTGGGCGGACAACTCCTTCGAGCTAAACGAGCGGGGGAGTTACAAGGCGCCGTTTCTGCACGACGTGATCCAGAAGAAGGGTCGATGGGGGTCAGCCACACCTGCCGCCCACCGAGTCCCAACCTAGACACGTCTCCATCATCGCTGGTTTCTATGAGGACCCCAGTGTTGTCACCAAAGGTGTCGGTGATGGACGGCAATGAGCTGTTTGTGCGAGGACTGCTTGGCATGGAGGATGCCGACGACATCCTTGTCAACTCATTCCTCGACATCGATCCCAAGGTGAGGTCATTCGGACCATGCCCCACAGTTGTTTGTTGTTTTGCTCAACTGAAATTAAGAAAGCTTATTGTTCTTGTCTCGACCTGTGGATATCAGATAAATGAACTATTGGTTGAACCAGAGTGAAGTTATTAAAGCAGCAATGCCATATAGAGTACTGAAAGGATCGAATGGCCCAAGAGGGGGGTGAATTGGGCGCTAATTAAAACTTCTACTGCTTTCTAAACAAATAACAACCTTAGCCTATATAAAAGTGAATGCAACTACGTGATTTAAACTAGGACAAGGCAACTAAACAAACAAGATAACTAAGAGAGAGAACGGTAAAGAAACACTTGCAAGAACAAAGATACTCAAAGTAAAATGCAGGAATGTAAATAGTTGGAGAAGAGAACACCAATTTTTTCCTGATGTTTCGAGAAGTTGGCATTTCTCCCTAGTCCTCGTTGGAGCATCCACCAAGGATGTAGCTCCCCCTTGAGTCACCAAGACTCAAGTGCTCCCTCTTGATTGCCCCTTCTCCATCTCCAGCTTGGCGGGCATCAAACCAAGTACATCATCTCTTCTCGGGGCTCCCACAAGTCCTCCAAGAGCTCACCGAGAACACCTCCGATCACCAAGACCGTCTAGGTGTTGCCAACCACCAAGAGTAACAAGCTTCAAGCTTCACTTGACAAAGACAAGCCTAGACAACAGCTAGATGCACACTTGTTACTCTCCAAGCACTAAAGATGTCCTTAATCTTCAACTAAGAACTTAGAATTAACACAAGTGCTCTCTCTTGCTTCTAAAAGACACACCAAGTGTATGAGCTGCTACAGGGTCACAAGAGCACCAAATGAGACCAAATGAGTAGGTATTTATAGGCTAAGGATCAAGAATTAGCCGTTGCCTAACAACCCAGAATTTTTCTTAACGCCGGAAGGTCCGGTGTGAATAACTCTCTCCACATCGGAATATCCGGTGCTAATACCTCTGACAGAATAGCCGTTAACTGTTCCATTAGCCGTTAAAGATCCGTCGTTTCATCCGGACTAACGCCGGATCATCCGGCGCATTGAAATCTGCCAGATGATAGTTTGCAACCTTTCTATATAAAAACATCCGGCGTTTATCCGACCATACGCCGGACCATCCGGCGTGTAGAATCACGCTGAGACTGCACTGCAAAGATTGCTCCGGCGATCTCACCACTCGAACGCCGGACCATCCATTGTGGACTTCAACAATTTTTCAACTCATAACTCTTAGGAAATTGCTCCGGTGCTGACAACAATTTTGGCGCCAGACCATCCTAACCAAGCTTAAGAATTTTGCTGTCCTCGACTAAAATAAACTCCGGTGAGTACACTCGTCATACAGAGAATCATCCGGTGTGTTGAATTTTCGCTGAATTCATCCAATTCAAACAATCTTGAGTTCTAACTTCTTGGACACTCAACCAAAAGCTTGTATGAGCTACCTAGCTCTAGAACTTCACAAGTGTGCATCAACTATGTCTAGACTCACTTAGATCAAGCTACAACTCTTAACCCCCTTTATAGTACGGTCAAAAGACTAAAAAGAAATATAATATATACTACTCTAAGTGCCATTCATCTCCTTGTGACACTTAGAACTAGAAGATCCTTAATCTTCATGCACATGTCCTTTGATCGTCCATATAGGCGCTTAAAGGGCCAAGAGTATCAAAGCATCATTGTGAACTAAGTTTTTTCTTTTTCTTTGATACCGTTCAAAACACATATGTTAGTCACAATGATACGGTTGTCATTAATCACCAAAACTCTTACCACTTATCTAGGAACCTAGATGCTACAAGTATGGTTGTGGATGGGTCATGAACTGCATTACGAACATAAAAGTTGTGTACATGAGCTAACTGATCAATAGTGAGAACATTTGCTTTTCTCGATATGTTCTTGTCTTGTCTCTTTCGAGAGAATAAAATCATTGAGTACATTGTTCGGAGAATAAAATCGCATTTGTGTGTTCTGTTCTTGTTTTGTTTTGCGATTCGATCGGTGACTCATTGGATCGAGACAGTGGTGGTGGCGGTAGCCGAGCCAACTATTTTTTTTTTTTTTTGGCTGCTGGAAACTTTTTCAGTGACAGCTAGTAATTGTGGACTAGCACTGATATTTAGCAGTTGTCATCCGATTGTTAGGCCATCTCCAGCAGAATCTCCATTTTTAAGATACGGCTGCTACAGTGATTTTGCGGGGTACTGTAGCATCTCCAGCAGAGTCGGTATCCGGTGCTACAGTGCGCTACAGTGGATACAGTGCGGTACAGTAGCGACACTGTAGCAGCAGTGCTAAAAGAGACTGACAGTGGGCCCGAAGGGAGAAAACAAATGTTTGTTACTGTAGCAGTACTGTAGCAGTACTGTAGCAGTACTGTTTACAGAGGCTGACAGCGGGTCCGGAGAGAGAAAAAGAGGAGTAGAAGATAGAAAATAAGGTAGCTGCTGGAGATGAAAAAATAAGGAATGCTGTAATAGTGATATGGAATGCTGTAATAGTGTTTTAGAGGATGAAAATTTGAGATAGCTGCTAGAGATGACCGCAATGGATTCATCCAATGGGGCAATATATGCCTTAACCATAGGCGACCCATCGCATCCAAACCTCTACCCCATCTCGGGCATGACGCAACATGCGGAGCGAGTACGGGTGGTGAGACCAGGCTAGCGTGACGGGTGGGACTGTAGTGATCCGGTGCGCCTAAAATGTATGAATCTTGCTCAGAGACTTTTGACGAAATTCTCCTGATAATCGAGTTTGATAAAAAAAAAATGTTAAATCATGGTCGCGACTTCAACGAATTCTCTGGAAACTAGTTCAAATGTAAAAACTGACTGAAAATCATTGATAGTGTTTTGATGCTAAACTTTGTTGAAACTTTGCGAAACCTAAGCTGAACCCTGATCGTTCCAATGTTTCAATTTATGCACGCAGTACCTGAGACGATCTGGTGGCATCATCCTCCTTTACTGAGGAAATTGATTATATATTTTAAAGTTAATCAAACTTTAATAATATATTCGAAATTGATCATCTTTTAATCATTACACATGTAACAAAAAAATTTATAGTCTCTGTGAGATGTATAATCAAAACATCAGATATATTATTAAAGATTGGTCATATAATCAATTTTCCCTCCTTTATTTGATTCTAGACTTGATTTGTTTCAGCGTGACTACCTACCAAATAAAACTAGGCGCCAAAGGGTATCAGTTTTCAACAAACATATCACAAGCCTGCAACCACCGGAAATAATGCATCATCGACGTCTCACTACGCGCGGTCGAGCTCAAATTCATAGCCAAAACGCACTCATGACTAAGATATTTTACCCGTCTCTGTCGCCCAAGAATCAATCATTGCATGCGAGGACCACGGAATTTGCAGCTTTACACAATACTACTACTATTGAAGATTCCTCCTCACCAAATCAAAAACATCTTTTACATCAAATCGGAACATAAGAGCTAGAAAAAGGGGAAAAACAAAAAACGAAAGTCCCAACACCAACAAGGCAACGACTACCTAAAGAAACAGGAACGAGTACTCCTACTCCGAAGAGGCAAGAGCGGAAGACGCCCCCCCTACAGGTCCTGGCCACACTCCACATGACACCGGCCACCAAGCACGGCCGGCCAGCTCCAACCCGAGCAGCTAGCTACATGACGGAGCAGGCGTTGGGATTCTCGTCGCTGAAGGCGGCGGTGTACCTAACCTCGGTGGAGGAAGCGCGGGCGAGCGGCGCGGCGGTGGGGTCGGCGACGACGTTGCGCACATACCCGGCCGGTGCCTTCTTGTCGTAGGCGCCGGCGGCGTAGGGGTGCGCCACCATCTCGTACGGCACGTACGGCCACGGCTCCACCCGCTTGCCCGTCTTGTACGCCACGCGCCGCATCACCTTCGCCGCGTCCACGTGTCCCGTCACCGTCACCTTGTTCTGCTTCGGCACCACCTCCACGGAGCTCACGCCCTTCATGTCCTCGAGGGCCTTCTTCACCTTCCTCTCGCAGCCTTCACAGTCGATCCTCACCTTCATCTCCACCGTCTGATTGAACAAGAAACAACCCAGAAGTTTCCATCAAAATCAATCCACACTTTCTCCCAGCACTGATCCAGTCAGCAGGATAGACAAGAGTATACATGCATGCTGAAACACATATCAATCAGTACCTGGAACTGCTTCCTCTTCTTGAGGTGCCGGCGAGTCCTCGGCAAGGAGCAGAACTCGGAGACAACGTCGACGATGCCCATCGCAGCTTCTCAAGCGCTAGAAGCCTTCAAATCACCAGATCGGTTGCTAGATTGGACAAACAACAAAAATAAACCCAAGAGGCCACCAAGAGACACGCTCTGCCGCTCTGGTATGTGTTCCAGCTGCTAAAAACTGCAGTATGCGAAGAGAGCTGGGAGCTGGAGGCTTCTGATATAGGCATCAGAGCCGGTGGCTGCATCCACTACCGGCGCGACACGTGGGCCCGCGGATCTGCGGAGATATTTGTTCAGGTGTGAACGGTGCTACTGTGTAGGCAAGGTCTTGTTTGTTAGTGATGTTTAAGAGTAGAGAGAGTGACATCACTCTTAATATTAGTTTTTTATATCTTTTAAAGTAATTTATTGTGGAGCCAGAGCTGTATGGCAGGGGCCGGACAGAGGGGCGGTGGCGCTCAGAGTGCTGTTCATGTCCTTGCTACTGTTCACACAAGACAGTGAGCTGCAAGGCTAGGGCCCCGAAGGCTAGCTAGGTTGGTAAGTCTGGCTCTGCCCTGCTCACAATTATCTATTATTGCTTATAGAACTAGCTTTTTCTTTAAAAAATAAATTATTTCTCTCTTATTTTTAAATTATTTACCATATCATCTATTTAATTGGAGATCTAATTAATATATTTAAGAAAGTAGCATCGGAATTGGTCTAACGATGACGAGAGGAAATGGCGGTGCTGGGGCTCACACGCCATGTGAGGCAGTGCCACGTGGGGTGCCTACATGCGGCATGGCCAGGTGGTCAATCACCGGAGTCATGGTGACCATACGCCGCTGTTATGGCGGTAAGCTTCGAGGCAGCTGCATGCTCGTTATTGACTAAACCTCGTGGCCTACGAAGCAACTGCCAGCCGACCAAAAATGAATGGCTGGTGATAGGTTGGCTCACCATGTAATTATCTGTTCTTTGGTTTACAATACTATATCTGTTCTTTTTTTACTTATCGATATTCGGTTTGATTTCCAAAGCAAGCATTTGATCACTGCTTTTTCTAAATATTTGTTATCCAAAGTTATTAAAACATAATTATTTGAAATGATTTTCTATTATAAATTTACTAATAACATTTTTATATGGCAAATATTAATATTTTTATATATATTAGTGGTTAAAATTTATAAAATTTGACTGCACAACTCTTAACAATGTCTATTTGAGAATGAAGAGAGTATTGATCTTTCTTCCTCCGAAGTCACTGTTTAAAAATATTTGTTTTTCTTAATAAAGATACAGTATTGGTTAGGATACAACGGCATTATACTTCATTTCCAAGATGTAAGTGGCTTTATCATGTCATTTCTCTCCATGACGGTGTCTGAAAAAGGTTACTCTTTAATATATATGGTGGTTACCATCGAATATTGTGGAAAAAGAGAGAGGATGCTTGGATCCAGAGGGTATAGATGATGGAGGGTGGGCGGGAACCCGGGATGTAGCGGAGATTCTCATCGGAGGTGGAGTGAGGCAAGGACAACAGCTGGATCTCGTTGGCGGCAGGGAAGAAGCTGGCAAGGCAGCGATGTGGGTGGCCGGGGGGTTTTAAAATTCGCTTCTAGCTTCTAGCTCTATTAAGCTGGATCTCGTTGTGTTTAGCTCTATTAACCTTTTTACTTCTCTCTCTATATATAAAAAAAAGCACTTCTCTTATATTTTTATTTTCACTTCGTGTAAAAAAGTTAACCTAAATATGATATATTTAAAACACCAAGGCTTATATGCTGACCCTCACCCACCTAAACTACTAAGGTGATACTAAACCACCTCACAATACACCTGGATCATATGGTCCAACACCACTACCAGACTACTAACGGATTAGGGTATTACATTCACCTCACCTTGAGGGTTGGCGCCCCTGGCAGCACACCGCATACAAGGTACATGACCAGAAACACCCCTTGATGTAACAGCGGGCCGATTCACACACACGTGCAGCGAGGGTTGATGCTCTGTAACACTTGTAACACCTCCCGTCAAAAATCCGCTTTTAGCACAACTCACCTGTGGGGGTGAGCCCATATATACAAAGCATCTCTCTTACAACTTCGTACTCGCTTTATATAAAAGTGTTAATTAAGAGGTGATATATTTGAAATGCTAAGGCTTATATATTGGCCCTCACTTACCTAAATTATCAAGGTGGTACTAAATCACCTAACAACACTTCTGGGTCATATGGGCCAACATTACTATTAGGCTGCTAACAGGTTGGAGTATTACATTAAGGGAGCATCGAGGGCATCCGAGCATAGGCGAACCTACATTATCTTTGGGGGTGCACAGGTATCGGGGTAAAACTAAACATCAATGGTAATTGACACAAGTTGACCATATATACATCTCTTTTAACTCAAAATCATAGCTAGATAATTCAAATCTCTCATTTTTTAGTCAATGCAACCTAAGCTTGTAAACTCGTAGCTAATAAATGCTAGGTAGCTCCTGAAAGTCTATAAGACCAATAGAAAACCTAGATATACCAGAGATATTCCAACAAGATTAAGCCTAGAGAAGACTAGCAAGGTACATGCTTAGCTTATACCTTAAATATCATGATTATTTTGACTCATAGATCTAATCACCATAATTATTCTACTAGCTAGTCAACTAGTCATGAACTAGTTGAAGAAAAAAGCATACTCATCATAATTAGGATCGAGATAAAATATAATCGCTAAATTAACATGAAAGTAGATAATACTTCATTAATGTAACTGATACAAGCATCATTGTTGGCATATCTTGATGGTGACAGATTTGGCTCTGAATTTTGATCTAATTAGAACTCAAAGGTCTAATTAGATCGCTTAGATTTGCCTAACTAGCCTAGCCTACTAAAGCTAAAGCAATGTGAGTTTCACCGATATTGGCTCTAGACTTGAGGTCTTTGACTAGCGTTGAGGGGTCCCTTTTTGTTGGGGAGCATGTAGGTTACGATAGCACAAATTAAAATTTTCTACCGCGTTCAATCAGGAAACTATACGAGTAATGATGAGGATATTACTCCTTCAGATACGTGCAACACTAATACTCATCAAGATATACAAGTACCAATTACAAGAGCACATGCGAGACATGCACGTACAAGACAATTAAACCATTAGATGAACTCGTTCCTCGTTGTTCATGCTTTTTTAGTAAAAGATAGGATGATACTAACTTCTTGTGATGTTTGTTGCTTAGGAATATAGGAGAAGCATCACAACATCATCTATGCATCACCCCTCGAAGGCTAAGTCTAATCGGACTCCAAGTCATTCTTATATCAGACTCCAAATTTTGTTCGGAGTCTGTGGATAATACGTCAATAAAATAGGTATAACTTTTGCATACATAGTTTAATTCAAGTGTTCTTGTACTTGCTGAAAAGCTTATGATGAACACTTTCCAACAAATTTGGTCCCACCCTTAGATTCCTTAGAAATCAATCAAAGTCGATGAAATAAGATGCTATATCACCATTTTGGGCCATGTCAGGCCTTGTAAGTGTGTCGGGGTCTAAGTCCAGGTTGTGTGCACCCTCCCCATGACCATACAACCCTAGGTCGACCTCCTCACATCTCCCTTATATATATTTAGTAGTCATCATAGTTTAGACTCGGGTTGTGTTTAGATTGTTCTGTTTTAGACAGTTTCACCGTATATCGATTTGTGGAACCCAACTTGTATTCTTCATTGGTAATTAGCAATATTCAGATTACATCTATCATGTTCTTGCTTGTGTTCTTGATTCGCTTATAGGGAAAACCTTCTTAGTAAGGTTAACTGCGTTTAGCATGATTGATAAACACAGAGTAGTGATGTAGTGGTTGCAAGGGTTCTCAAGATTTGTTCTGGTCAGAGCCTTTGGATCATCAACATCGAAACCCCACCAATTGACATATCTCAAACCTTTCATAAGATCGGGCCAATACATCCATCAAAGTGGTTTTAGAGCTTTGGTTGCCTGTTAGGTAATCTCGTTTATTCCCCTTTATATAGTTGTGTTCTATCACCTAGAGTCCAAAAAATTATCCCGTAAAACGATTTAGATCTTAGTCCTTTCACTGTCCAAACCACTTTGTGCCTTTTGTCCAAACCCTCATGTAGCCGCATAAAAGATGTGATGGGACACACCTTGACGTGGTCGGTGCGTCCAAACAGCTCCTGGATTGATGGGGAACATGAATGCATTCTGGGTGCACACGCAGAACCCTCACAGACATGGGGGCAACGGTGTAGCGATTACAAAATCATCAGCGTCGGTGCTCTTCTGGCCGAACTACTTTTAGGAATTGTTGAGGATAACCAGGGGCATGTCTCTATGAAAGGGATCAATGATTGGAGCTTCGGTTCGCCGAGGAGCAGCTAATATTCTAGGTACGCAAAACTTGTATGGGACTGGGCAACATGAATTGCGACATCAAGAATAGGGGCTCTGTTGTAGATTTGGACAAACCGATTTTGGGAGGATATAGAGCACTAGCAGGGGCACATCTCGACCAAAGGACTCGTGGATTGGAGTGATAGTTCGCCGGGGAACGTGATCTGAACCCGTGTTGCATGTGCAGAACTCCAGACTGGGCACCGGGCATGGCGATCATGATCCCATTTGTGTTGGGACTCTAATTGACAAACGGGTTGGTGAGGGCGTGTGGGACATCCAGGGGCACGTGCTGGTCAAAGGGCACGGTGATCTGACCTCAGATCGACCAGGGGAACGCTGATGAATCGGCGGCCGTGTGGCTGTCCGAAACGGCGACGGTCGTGGCGGCGTAGCGAGGGCTTTCGCTAGGCTCGGGGTTCGGTTAGGGATCAGAAATGGCGTACATGCAGGGAAAAAGAGGAGGGGAAGGGGCTGGTTTGGGTCCTCACCTTGTTGCGACGATCGGTGAAGAAGAATTCACGGAGACGACGATGGCACCGGCGGCGACAACATGTGGCACCGGTGGTGTTGTCCAGCGAGCAGGACGGAGAGGATCATTGGCGGTGTTGACGACATGCTGTAGCACAGAGACATCGTCGACGGTGGTGGGACGACGGGGCAGCTCCTCCATGGTGATGACTTGTCGGAACGGCGGCGAACGGCAGTGACGACGATGCACAGGCAGAGCAGTAGCTGTGGCTATGATTTTGGGGGAATGGGAAGGGGCAAGGGAGGTTGTGGAGCTCCTATTGATGGCCTGGGTGCGGCTGGCCACGAAATGGGGAGGGGGAAAGTCCGGAGGTGGAAGATGAAATGGAATGGGTTGAAGATGAAATGGATGGCTCTGTTCAAGGACGATAAATTTGCCGTTACAACTCCAAATTGGACGTTTTCAAACTCTATCTTGTAATACTCGAAAAGATCTACATCTTTGGTATTCATTTGACTTCTGAAAATGCCATCTTGATTTCCAAAACTGTGCCACAATAAAAACTATTTGAATTCAGCCTTAACTACGTAACACTGATCTTGGGGGTAATAACTCTCAGATCCATTACCCAAATGGGGACTTCCATAGGTGAAAATCGAAGCTCTCAACGAGACCTACAACTTTGGTATTGTCAAAATTTACATTTGTGGCTGTCTTGAACTCCGAAACTTCGCGAGAAGACGAGGGTGGTGACGAGGAGTAACTGGCAGCCGGCTTCAATTGCCATTATGGCCATTAAAGTGGCAGTTTTGATTATGAATTGAGGAAAATAAAGAGAAAATTGATGAGGGGATTGAATGAGGACAACATGTTCAATATTGACATTTAAATAGCACGGGTGCATATTGAATTCATCGGTTTTGGGAGCTCCTATGTGCAGCCATGGAGTCGGGAAGGCGAATGGCTTTGTTCATGTCCTCCTCCCGATCTAGAGATGGAAGAAGGGACAGGGCAGCTTGGGCCATCTTTGGTACAGTAAAGAATTAGGGAGAAATGAAGATAAGGAACTTCAGAGCTTTAGAGAAATGGTGACAAGATATAAAATAGAAGAAATTAATAAAGGGATCTTGGATAATATTGGAAAAAAGGAGCAAGGATTTATCCAACCTTGAAATTCCTTAACCTATTCTAATATTTTATAAATACATTTTTTATCACACCAAACAAATCCTTATTAAACTCTAAAATTTATTTGAAATACTTTCAGATTTCAGGAAAAAAAAATGTTATTTTATTATTTTAAAATGCTCACAACCAAAAATTGGAATTTTGGGGTGTGAAATTTCACTAACCAACTAAGATAATATATTTTATAAAATAGAGATAAAGCTTCACAATGAAAGTCTATGATGGAGAAACTAACTTGTATTCTGAAATGGAATCACAACAGTCAAGGGTGGACCCACGTTGGGGTTCAGGGGTGCACAGGACATCAGATAATTTTTCATTTTATAGTGATCCATCGTATGCACCATGTTCATATGACACCCGCTAACTTAACAAGTGGGACACCCAGATCTCTAGCCTAATATGTGAGACATCCGGTCATTTTTATTCTGGGTTCGCTACTGACAACAGCCATGCATTCTAATTACCAATATATAGCATCTCGATTTTCTGGCTTCAATTAGCTAACTAGACTTACATCCTTACAAAAATTCCTACTGCTTACAGTGTAGAAAAGTTGCAAGAATCAAAACTGAGGCTTTACGTTTTCTTACTCGGTCTTTGTAGGATATTGCAGCCAGACGCAATGCCAGAATTGGAGAAATGGGAGGCCGGCGGGGTCTTTCCTTTTTTGCACTATAGTAGGCTCCAAGAGGCACCATTTTGGGTTAGCACTAATAGTTTTGGGCATGTGGTGCTTGGGAGAGGCGGCAGCGGTGGCGGCTTGGATGTGTGGCGGTGCCAAAAGAGTCGGAGAAGCAATTGACTTGGGCTTGGCCACGCGGTGTTTTGGATCAGAGGCAACGACAATGGATTCAACGGGAGGAGGCGGTGGTGGAACGGTCAAAGCAGCAATTGGCAGGTCTCCTTTGCCACGCCCTTATCCTCATCCTTCTGATCCGGCGGTGGCCGACAATTGGCGGTGGCGGTCCTTCGGGAGTGGATGGGACCGTCGAACGAGGAGGGGTTAGTAGAGGCTAGCTGCAAAGCTACAACAAAGGTTAATGAGGAGGGGAAGAAGCATCACTGGTCATCGTCGTTGGTGGAGCTGGAGAGCGCCGCTATGGAGCCCGAAGCGGATAACCATAGTCTCTCTCCATGTCTCTCTCATCTCTCTCACATTTGTCTCTCACTTGTGTGAGGAATAGGTGAGGTGAAGGAGTGGGGAATAGGTAGGGTTTCTTACCCCTCTTTTATGTGATATGAAGCTTGGGAGTAGACCATACAAATATTTTTGGGCCAATAGATCACTAATTTGGGCTAGGAGGTGCATATAATACGAACTCGGGATCTTAGAAGTAAACGGATACTAGGAGTAATAGAACAGGCCTATGTCCTTCTCACCCTATGTGTGATGATTTTGCGTGTTAGTAGACCTATTTTCTCTTTCAGCCTATGTATGGTGATTTTGCGCGTTGGTAGACCCATTGTATCAAAATTGGCCCATATGTAGATCTAATGGAGTAATTACCGTTGGCTTCCGGGTTTTGAGGACCATTGCCATCTCGAACTTCGCCCCTGCATCCGAGGCGTCCTGCTAAGCTTGGACGACTAGCGCTGGTCGACTCACTACAGTGTCTGCAGATTCGCGGCCGCAGAGTGGTCGTTTTGTTTAATCGCCGACCCACCTTGGTAGCATGAAAGAAGCTGACAAGTGGTTGGAGCCTCATAATTTGCTTAGGTGGGTACAGCCCTTCAGGAGCCATTACACTCCCTTCCCGCGGATACGCAGGCGGGATGGACGCGTCTGCCACCCCCGCGTCACGAGTGCAGCTGCTTTCTTCCTTTGCTCCTTTGGTTTCTTCGCCGTCAGATGTGCGTCACGCACGGATCATGTTACCTCTCCGGCGCCCCATCATGTACACGGTCATGCGGACGGCAGCTGGGCATGGGGTGTCACCAGGGTAATTTTTCATGGTAAACACAGCGTGCTTATAAAGTGCTGTAGCTCTCTTTTACTACTAGTACGTAATCTGCTTTCCATAGTTGCAATGGAGCTGCTCTCGCAAGCTTCTCGACCAGTCAGAGACACTTGGGCTTGCTTTGTCGCGAGAAAATTATTGAATAGAGAAAAAAATGGTTTATAACAATCTGCAAAATGCAAGTAAAAAAAAACGTCCAATTTACGGGAATATTCTCATTGGAATACGACTTCAAGGACATGTTTCATATGGCACCCTGTTGTTTAGGGTCGCAATAAGAATTATCATTTTTTTCGAAAAAAGATATGATCAGTTATTATTTTAATTTAAATGTATCAATAATTATCTAAAAGGCCAGGTTTGGAACATGGAAAATTAACTTCGGCGAGGAACAAAGACCATCACTGCACTCTGTACAGCCATATCGACCGTCGATCATCTGCTTAAATAAGCCACGTCGATATTTGCGGTTCAGCCCACTACATATCCGATCCTTAATATAGTTAACTAATTTTTTGAACAATCGAAACAAAAGAGCTTTTAGTATCTCTTTCCCATCTCACCATACACTCCACTAGCATTCGTCACACACACCAAGTCTGACAAATAAACACACCTGCATATAGGATAATGGGAAGCGAGCTAGGAATCAAAAGCCATATACTGAAACCATTGGTGAACACTGATCAATGCTCGAAGTTCTTTTTGCCACCATAGCACCATCAATTCTCCCATGCATACTGTAACCACACGGCACAATTTCACATCAGTTAGGCCAAAGGACTACTGAGTACTTGCCATATCCACACGACGCCTCAGCTTAGCGACTGGTGCACGGCGTCATCTTTTCTCTGTTCCGGCTGATAAGTTTTTATTGGCTTCAACACAAGCCACGGCACGGCCGACTGATCGTATGACAATGACCACCGATTCGTGATCTGTCGTTTTGCCGAGTGGATCGCATGTTCACAATTTCGCTGCCGCTTCCTGGCAGATGAAAACGACGGGAAGGGGCTCTGAATTTTCCATTTCGGTAGGCATGGCCGGCACGGCTCGTGCCTCTCATCCATGGGGTGGATGAGGTGATACTCCTGCTCCTGCCTCTCATCCACGGGGTGGCTAGAAGTGAAGTACAGAACTCGGTGACGTGGGCTGACACGTGCGCGAGTAGCCTTGCCATAGTTTGTATTTGTTAAGCCGCGTCAGGTCTAGGACGGACAACAGTATGTCTTCTTTAGACTTTGGTCATGTTTGGCTAGAGCAGGACATCAGCCATTTTCTCTTTGGACGTGAGATTGGATCTCTCCATGGAGGCAAAAAAATCCACGATTGGATCCGTGAGATTGGAGGCTACAGCAGGAATGCTACTCTGAGTTTTCATTGTAGCATCCAGGGGACTGTATTTCATAATCATTTTCCAAAGAGAGGCTTGAGGGACTTGTAATTGTAACAAATGGTATGTTTGTTGAAAACCAATATGTAGGATTACTACTGAACTGAGGTGTTCTGTATAAATTATCTATAGATTGTTAACAGCACCGAGCAGACTTGTGTAGCTACCAAATCGTAAAACAATCATCACAAGTGTCAACCATGTACTGACGACGTCTATGAGCTCTCGCAAATCTGGTTATTACAACTTACAAGCAAAACATAAAGGAAGGCAAATAAACCAAACATCGAGTAAAAAGGAAAATCAAGCAAAAAGAATTTATTTATTGTTAACTATAAGGATCAGCAAGAATATACAGTGAAATTAGCCCGGGGGGAGACATCCACAGCCTAAAGATATGTGCTCCAAACCTTCGGCTGGGGAGCTGATTTCAACCTATGTCATACATGACTGGTAGAAACTAACTCTGCGCAACAATGTGGCAAATTTCTCGGTGGACCAATATCTATGTTAGTGTTGAGCCTATGAAAGATCAAATGACCCCTGGCCTTCGTTGATGGCATAAAGCAGTTTCTTTTGCATAATGGCCTGCAAGAATGTTCCGAGAATAGCAAAAGTCAGATGGGTGGTAACTAGCAGTACGGATGGGCACCTGCACCACTAGCACTGTAAATATTCACAAAGGAAGTATGTTTTGGCCTGTTTTTGACAGATACAGCTAGTACGAGCATTCACATACATTGGTATGAGTTATGTACAGAAACTCTTGAAAGTTCAAAGAAAATTGTGGGATGTCGAATTTCAAGCAATGAATGGTAATTCCACCCACAACAAAGGAAAAAAGTTCTGACTTCCAAGTGGTAATCTGCCAGGTTGTTAAACCAGGTAGGCACTGGCCACATTAAAATTTTAGTTTTAACTTTGTGATAGTTCAAACTGTCAAGTGGAAGACCAGTTTTCTTGGTTGAGTACATTACAGTATTTTAAACATAATTCAAACTTTGATAGTTCAAACTCTTGAAGTGGAGGACCAGTTTTACTGGTACAGGCTATATTCCAGTTTTTCCATGACCGGGTTTTTGAATCCTTAGTTTACAGACATGGGAAGTAGAACAAAAATTCACCAGAAAGCAGAAAGAAGCATACCTTGGTTGAGTACGGTGGAAGTTTAAGATAATTAGCACAAGTCATAACACTAGGCAAATCATCATCTGCAGACTCTGTTGCTCCAGTTGCATTAGATGTATTTGCCGCAGAAGAGTGCTGGAAATCAAACCAAAATTAAAAACTTCAATAATAAGAGGATGGGCAGGCCAGCATAACATAAAAACATGATTAAAGATAACCAACTTACCTTCCTAACAATAGTCAGCTTAGGATTTAGGGCAGCCAGACCACCAGGTGGAAGCCTAGGAGCACCAGTCACAAACTGGCAGAAAGCATGCTGCTGCTCAGGAGTAAATTCTGCCATGATCTCAAGTAGCTGCAATACACCAGCAGAAACTTCCAATTAAACTTTGGAAATTCAGATATATTATAAAGTTGCAAACAAGGGGAACTTACATTGACTATTGCAGGACTCTTAGAGGTATAACCATGATCGAATTTTATATGTTCAACCAGTGTATCCGGCTGCATAATGTGTAATTGTTCAGGAGTCAAAATAACTACAATAGAAACAAAGAGACTGAGCAACTGAGCATTACCTCCCAAAGTTCGCGGCGTCCACAAATGAGATAGTCAAGTTCTTGAGGAGAAAATATTTGGAGAGATGATATGTCAAATACCTGAAGGGAGAAATACATAGGAAATATTTTACAAAAATGTGCAAGTTAGTTCTGCAACACCTAATTAACAAAAAAATGCCAATGAATCAGAAAAAAATAAAAAAAAGAGGACCTGATTAAATCCAGCTTTAAATGCCTCTACTTGCCGCATTATCCCAGTCTTAATAGTAGCATCTACTACCAAAGAAATATATTCTTCCAAGCTGTAAATGTTAACCTACAGAAAATAAAAAAAGGAGTAAATCTGCAGCAATACTAGAAGTAAAAGCTAAACAAGTACCAAACTAGGCTGCTCCATACTTACCACAGCATTCTCTCCACCTTTCTTGAGACTGTAATCAGGATAGCCCGGAAGAGTAAAGTCTAAACATAAGTCTTCAATAGGAGCACAACGGAAACATAATTCTTCTATTTTTTTATTCTCACTAGAACATGAATCCAGAAATCGCTTCCGTTCAACAAGAATTTGCAGTTCTTGCAATATCTTTCCAAACTCGGCATCAAAAGATAGTATATCATACAAATCAAGTTCCTATTGAAGCGAATTTTGTAAAGTCAATAGTGAAAAGGCAGATATTTTTCTCTTTTTTGAAAAAACAATAAGAGAAAACAAAGTACTTGAAATGGAACATAAATTAATTCTGGCCCAAGGAGGCTTCCATGCTTACTTGTCCAAGTAGAAGTTTGTAAAATGCTGTTGACAAAGGCAAATCGAGAAGCCTTCCATCTTGCAATGCTTTTGCCATCACTCGACCAACTAAGCGGAAATACTCGACAACTTTAAAGAATTTGCTACCTTCTGATGCAGCAGCACTAGGTGGCCATGGCTGCGGAAACAAACCGAGAGGTGCCTGTACGAAGTTCCTTCTCTCAACAGGTGAATCTGACTCAAGCTTTTTAGCTGTTAAATCATCACCATTCCCATCAATTTGCATTCCAGAATCATCGGGAGAATAAGATCTCCATAATCCTAAGTCAGCCCTTTGCAGGTCACGACTTAAGAGTGTATAAAACTCTAAAGTTGGACCAAGTCCAGTTCCAACTTCACCAAAGTATTCAACTTCTAGAACAGCCTTCTGATTGGAAAACATTTCCATAACTTTAGCAGCAGAATCCAAGATACGGCTACGAGAAACACGAACTTTCTGGCGTTGCAATCTACCAACCCGGACTTCTCTTTCACTAGCATTGTTGTTATTATCACCAGGTTGTTGCTGAAGACGATGCAATGCACGAGATAACCCAAAAGCTGTGGAATAAAAGTATTGTCGCCGTGTTTCGAAAGGAAACAGAAAAGGGCAAGCTTTTGTCAGCTGATAGCACCAAGATGGTAAACTGCCACTACACAGTGCAAGAACATCCTGAATTTGCCGAGCAAGCTTTGGGGTCAACTTACTGTTGACAAACTCCTCCAAGGGTACCTTAGCTCCAATATTGTATAGCCCATCTAGGGTGGCAACTTTTCCCTCAGCAAAATCATCAGAGGTTGTCTGTAGTCTCAAACGATGAGATAATTGATTCAAGCCCTCCAACACACGTAACAGTGCTAAGATATTGTAAGTTTGGTTTGATTTCTCTAAATTACAAGGAAGCTCTCCTTGCAAAATGCTATCAAGAAGAGAAGTACATTGTGCTTCAGACGATATTGTGCAAGAATCTGATTTGAAAGATTTTGGCACTGGGGCTGAGCCTCCAACAGATCCCTTCTCCACTGTGTTATCAGCCTTCTGATATGTTATAGTGAATACATCAGCCCAGAAGCGGCTTCCATCATTGGGCAAATCAGATTCACCTAGCCTGTCCTCATCATCCTCATCATGAACTACTTGCCGTTGTACAGCTTGATATACAGTCATATGTTTGTTAAGCTGCTTCCCACTGGCTGTAAATATCAATTTGTTGTAATGCTCATTTGCACGAGTTCCAAATGGAAGGCCGCTCCTATCTCGACTACCTCTAATACCACGACTACCTACTGAAGTTAACCCAGTCATGGCAGCTGCAGCAAATGACATTGCACCACGCGAACCAAATGTGCTTGGACTTCTAAATTCAGCAGCATCCAGGCCCCTGCTAGAAGTATTCTTTGTACTGGAACAAGATGAGGGCTGTACCTGGTCATCATTTGCCAATGAGGCAACACTAGAATCATTAGCATCTCCCAATTTTACATCATGCACTCTTTCGGGAACACATGCAGGAAGTGACCCCCGGAGAACCTGAGGATTTCAACAAAAATTCACTCAATTCCCAATAATTCCCACTATATCCTAAACCAGTACTAATTAGCAACAGAAACAAAAGGTAAATATAAATTGGTAATACCACCTCATGATCATCTTCATCCTCTGAAACATCATCATCGTCATCAATCATTAAAGCATCATCAATCTCAACTGGAGAAGAGTCAAGATCTTCATCCTGTAGGTATAAGACCGGCTGTATCATGCAACTGAAGATAGATATATGCAGCATAATTTGCAGGATGTATAGTGCAAATGTTACAGGGCACTCAATGTACTTAATTTCTGAAAATCACACATTGAACTTGTCAACGAATATGCATATGAATGTCTAAATACGAATTCATTAAGGTGTTTTTCTTGTAAACTTCACTAAAGTATTTTAAAATAAACTACAGAAATATCTTCTGTTTCCAATAAACCAAAGAAATATAAGATATTTCATATTTGTGACTTTGTGTATCCATCAAATAGTTCAATATAGCAAAAACACACTGCCCATTACATAATATCACAGTTCAAATTCTAAAATATTAGAGAAACGGGCATATCTGTAGTGGTAGTGTTACTGCTGGAAAACACTTGCTATTTCTTGCTCGGCTATAAAAATATAAATTCAAGGTAAATAGAAACACTACAGCTCTGTACATTTGTTTTGCTCTCCATGTGTTCAGTTATATTTTGTGACAGAGCTTGAAAGTGCAATTACTAAAACAAACTACTGATAAAATTAAATACACCAAAGCTGATGAATAATCAGGCAATATCAATCAGCAACTGCATAGCTATTGTATCACTATACTACAAAAATCATCTGTCAGCTGAGTAAACATCAGAAGGCATTATTAAACCAAGCATTTGATGTCAAGAAGGTAACCCAGATTGAAAGAAATTAAAGCTAAATTTCATAACATTGGTTACTATGTTGGATTCAGTACATATATTGAGCAAAGAAAGGAAGACTGCATGCATGATTATCAAACCTCCGAGGTGCTGTGACCATGTGATGGCTTCAGTTCAACATCTTTCTCTGAAGCAGCTTTTCTCCGTGTCGCATTCCTAGTATGCGGCCCTTTTGGTTCATCCAAAGTCGATTTAAGAACAGCTTTACCTTTTCCCTTAGATGCATTTATGCTCCCCTCCTGACAATCCTTGTTAATTGCACCACTAGTGGCAGCTGATGACTTCGACCTTAATGAAGTTCGACGGCCAGATTGAGTTGACGAAGGCACTGACGGCGCACCAGCTGTGGAACTAGCTGCTCCAGATTCAGAATTATTTGCAGATAACGCTATAGGCTTCGAGACTGACTCAGTGCGCTGGACTCTAGGCCAAAGGAATTCTTCAACAGCTGCCAGACTTGCCAATGGGTCAATAAGAACAATATTGGATGAATAATCCCTAAGTGACTTTTCACCCTGTGCTCGACAAAGGCGCAACTTGAAAGGTTGGGACAGTGCTCCTAAACCTGACACCAGACGGGATCCTCCCAAAGTTGATGCCCTTCCAGAATGGCTAAGCACAACAGGGAAGCGTTCCAATGAAGAGAGAGCACTTTGCAGTTTCTGCACTAGCAATGCCATAGGAGTTTTATTCCCATCCTCATCATTTGGAATAGCAACAGATACGAATGCCTTATATCGCCTGACTGCGTGATGACGCAACTTTGGTAGGTTTGCTTCAGACACCTTTTCCTTCCCAAATGTTCCACAGGACAGATAGTTAAGCAAGGTTGTGATAACTCCACTTCCAATGAACTCAAATGTCGAAACACCATCCCCCTTGCTAAGCTCAGACAACATTTCAGCTATTATACCATCCAACTGTTCCTCAACATTACATAAGACATCAAAATTATTACCCACCAAAGCTTTTGATTTTCCTTTAGCTTTTGTTTTGACAGTGTCAGCGATCATATTTAATTTTGCACAAAGTGTCCTCAGCTTAAGAAGGTCATCAGTACAAGCGATATCACATGATCCAGGGTCCGATGGGAAATACTTATCTTTGAACAACTTCGCACGACCACTAACTGAAGCACGAAAACTATTATTCGGAATTTCAGCCGCACATGGTGCTGAATTGGCAATCACAGGATGGGAACCCTTTGGTTCATCTGGCGAGTTGTTTTCAGTATTCACAGCATTGCTTCGACGTCGGTTGCGCCTAGAACGTGAAGATGTAACAGGATCAACATGATTGTCCAGCTGTGATATTTGAGGTATCACTGGACTTGAGAACTCTGGGCATATGAGTGACTCTACAGCATGAACAACGCCTTCCCTCACAAACATCTTTAAAAATATCTCAGGAAGTTTTTCCATTAGAATTTCTGCTATCTGAAGAGCAGGGATAAGCACTTGTGGATCCTTCCATGCTAAAATGCCAGCTAAAAAGCTGCAATGGTGAACACAAAAGTTAGCTGTGTGTAAGCATATTTGGAAGCCATTGTAGGACAACTTCTAACATCATGAGATTGCTCGAATAAAGAGATCTGAAGGTTTTGTGTTAGCACCTGGAAATGTTTGTTGCACCAACGAGAGATTGGATCATTTCAGCTGAACTATAGTACATTAATTTCCCAATGATAGATAGGCATTTATGGCGTATAGGTCCATTTACACTAGAACCATACACCTGGTCAAGGTACAGAAGTCCTTAAGTATAATAGTCACAACAATGCCGCGTAATAGCACATTAGCATTAGCATTGCCAACATCAAATGATACACCAACGACAATGAATTACCTGTGTCATGGTAGGTAATAAGTCCATACCAAATTGCTGCAGAAGTTCAGGCTGATCATGCAATAATTTCTCCCGACCTGACAGTTCATTTTCTGTTGAACTAGGTTCACCCTGCTTACTACAAGCGGATTTCTTTAGAGAAGAGCCTTTTGTGGAAGCATGGGAATACGCTGGTAAAGAAATGATTCCAACAGGTAGAGGAGGAAGCAACTCATCTGCAAGGTTCACAATCGCATACATCTGTGTAATAATAAACATATTAGCATCATTAGCATATTAGCATCATTAGCAAATGGAATCATGTGTGCAATATGCTAGAAGCCTAGAACTACTATCAAACAGTCTGTAGTTTTACATGTAACAGTACACATTCAGCTTAACACAGATTAGAAGTTAACCATATCAATAAAGCCACTGCCTTGTGCTAAATGACAGAATATATTCTAGGCTTGTATGTTTGTGTTCGCATTAAAGAAAAGGCAGTGCCACATAGTACATTGACTACAAAATTAAAAGTACATTCTTAGTTGTGAATAAAAAAGGGAATAGTTTATTATAAGAAACACGCATTATAGGAATTTTTGGTTTTATTTCATCGCATTCATTAGAACACATGTATCCAAATGATTTTTTGTCGTGCCGACACGTCCCTGTGTCATTGTTCATGAGATGCAATATGATGTCTCAAGCACTCCTCCCACAAGTAAGCCCTCTCTCACTGTTGCATCATGCCGTGGTTGAAGAGAGCAAACATGGATGATCTTCGGGCATGTGGGAAGTTAACAATGATGGCAAAAGAGATGGGTTTTGGTATTGAGAGACAAGTAAGGTTTGGAACAGTGTGCCATTAACGGTGTGAATTTTATTGCAATGGGACTACTTGTCTTTTAGGAATTGGACCTTTTTGCTCCTTGTGCAGGGATGATGTTGGGATTTTCTCTGGCTTTGTAATCGGGATGATACTGTGGGTTGGGGTCAACAGTTAAAGAATGTATCTGAAGCACAGGGCTGATTGAAATCTGAAATACAAGGATGCATTGCACAAACAGCTTCATCGATTTAGCTTATTAAGATAAACAAGGAATTTAGGCATCAATCAGCACACATCATTCCCGCAAAGCATTATTGACCATAGAAAGACACTATCACCTGATCAGCTGGTCTTGTTAAAGCAGGAGATACAGTTGTGCCAGCAACCAACCCAGAACCTGAAAGGATATCTTTAAGTGTTCCACTTATTCCAAGAAGAAGAAGTGTTTTAGCTGCCAATGGTGATCCACTTGCGCATGTTGAGAGAAGACGAATCACACCCTGAAAGAAAGTATGACCTAAGTTTGGCAACCTCAGAATAGATAATAGTAAAAAGAAGAAAAACAAAGCATACCGTATATGTCGATGTACTCAAGGATGCCTGCCCTGCTGAATTGCTAACAGATACTAAGCTAGCAGCTTGTGCAACCAATCCATGATTGCACAACTCATCCAATTTTTCCGGAGATGAAGCAAAAGCTTCCGCAATGCGGGTCAGGCAAACAGAAGCATGCTCGAGTACCTGGAATAAAAAATATATATATATCAACATCTTAAACATAGATGGTATGATGAAGGAATCAGCGATTGGAATGTCAATAGTACTTTTGAATCATGGTAGTTCAGGAGATTCGTAAGCAGTGGAACCGCTTCCATTACAAAATCTGATGCATCAGACGGAAGTTTTCTACACATATTAGCAGCTGTAGATAACGCAACTCTCTGAAAACATTCCATCAACAAAAACAACTGTAAGCAATAAAATAATAATATGGTTTATTTGTCAGAGAATAAAAGCAAACAATCCAAAATAATAAGTTAAGAGATAACATAAATGTTATGGCCAATGGGCTGAAAGAATCTGAAGTGACAAGTACTCCTACGGGCGAACAAAACATAGTTTTTGTTATGTCAAAATTCTAGAAGCAGCACAAAAGCATATTGAGTGATCACCTGAACACCTGTGGAGAAAAAGTCAAGATATGATAGGACTGCCATTAGTGCACCAGCCCGCAAGCAGGCAGTTGGATGCTCCTGGGATATCTTCTTAAGAGCTTGCAAAGACTAAGGAACAAAGAAAATACACAAGTGCAATTGTTAGCACCACATCAAGAGAATGCATGCAAATACGAAGGGGTGGTATATGCATGCATCTATATATGTAGTATTTTAAATGACATCAGATTATTTCTAGGGGTTCAAACAACAGTAGAAACCAGGAAACCGATTTATCCAAAGCATTACAGAAGAATTAAGAACATCAAGACTGTTCTAAGCAACTTGAACGTTCGTAGGTGATACTTCTCAATGTTCTGTTGTACTGAGTCCAACTAAGTTCAACAGCAAAGAGGAATTGAAAATGATTTAGAGTAACATTTGCGAAGAGATCATATCAAGCTGAATTCTACTGCTTTCAATTAGACCACAAACAAAAAAACCTAAAGAATGACCATACCATATCAACCAGATAGAGAGGTGAAAATAGACAGAATCATGATACATGAATAATAGCATCTAATTTCGAACACAAACTAAGATGGATTACAATAGCATGAACAGCTGAGAAATCAGATCATGATAAAGAAATATTTCAGATAGACAACCTGTTCTGTTCATTCTCTAGAGTATCATATAGAAGGCCTGTTATCTAACTTCATTATACACTAAAGAATGACCATGCCATATCAGCAAAAGAGGGTTTTGCGTGCACCAAGTTAACAACTGGTCTTATAACTTATGAGTGAAGTCTCTATTGCTAAAGAAAATATTATACCCAAGGGTCCAATATTTGCTAAAGCCAAACCCCAATGCGAAACAAGTCTAAGCAAGCATAGAAACCCTCTTGGGCCTTTGTCCTCACTTTGTTTACCAGGAGATGAAACAGTTGGACGTTCAATGAGAGATCGACCCGGCCACTGCCACTTGTGCACAAGAGCCACGGTTAATAGAGATAGGGCAGTACAGAAACAGAAAATAACTACAGAGTCAGTGCTTTTCTCAGGTACAAAAGCATACCACCAACAAGGTTATGTTCCTCACTTCTTCATCTATGCATTATAGCACTCATACAGGAAAGCACAAATTAATATCTAATCATCAGGAATTCCATATGCTTGCAAACTATGAAGGGAGCATAGACTGCTAGTAGATGTTTCATACACCAACACAATGAAACATACACTACAAAAGCCCCACCAAGCAAAGAACAGGATCTAGCAAAATGGTAAAGAAGCAGCATGTACTAAAAGCAATGTGTCAAAGTAGAGCCTACCTGCTCCGCCAAGTCCATGTATTCAATGGTGAGAAGCCGGGCGCAAAAGCATGGCACGGCACCATAATGCACAACAGCAGAGCAGGAAGACGGCAGCACATCACATAGGTGAGTTAGGGCCCGTGCTGCGAGCAGCATGATGTCAGGATTGCTCTCGTGGTTGAGCAACCCGACCAGGACGGGCACAAACGAGTCCACCGAGAATGCCCCAAGTGACTCTTCCGTGCCAATGGACAGCATCTCGCAGAGTTGCGTCAGCGCCTCCACCTGTCGTCCGTCCTCCTCATCCGCACGCAGCCCCGCAAGTATCTTCTTCAGCCTCCCACTCAGCTGCCCAGACGCTGATGATGACGACGCAGCCGCGGCGGCAGCGGCTGACAGTGCCGACGATGGCAGGATATCGTCCAGCCCGGCGCCGAGCTTCCTAAGCAGCCCCTGCAGCGCGGTGCTCGCAGAGGTAAGGCTGTGAGGGATGGCCCCAGCCCCAAACCCCGCGTCGTCGTCATCCTCCATGCCGTCGAAACCTAGGCCCAGCAGCCGCTCGGCCTCACGCACCCTGGACCTCTCGGAGGGTTCCTGCTGCTGTTGTTCCTTGCCTTTGTCCGCATTGGAGGGGCGGCCGCGGCGTCGCGGCGGCGGGTTAGGGTTGGGGTTGTTGTCGCCCGAGGAGTCCATCGGAGGGCACGGGGCAGACGCGGAGAGGGGGCTGACAGCGGCGGAGCGGCGCGTCCGTGGAGGTGCAGGCGCTGGGTTGGAGGAGGCGGCGGGGGGATTAGGGTTAGGGTTAGGGTTGGGGCGGGAGCGCTTGGACGAGCGGGACGAGGTCGTGGAAGAAGAGGACGCCTCCGCCCGCTTGCGGCTGCGCGTTTCCATACAAAGGGAGCAAAGAGGGGCAGCGGCCGCCTCGCAGCGGCGGCGGCGACGGGGCTAAGAGGGGGTAGGGGGCATCGGGGACGGGCGATCGGAGGAGATCTGGGTGGGGGAGGAATCGGTGGGGTTGGGAATTTTGGGGGAAGAGGATGGCTCGGCAGTGGTGATGTCAGGAAAGAGGCCGGAGGCCGGAGACCGAGTGGTCGCTGTCTGACACGGCGAGGTTGCTGGGCTTGCTCAACGCATGGCCTTTGGGCACATTTGGTTCGGTAGCCAGGCCCGTGGGTGCAGGGCGGCCGTGTTTGGTTGGCGGTCATAGTGCTGTAAGACCATCGCTAATTCTATTCTCTTCGTTTCGTTTCCTTTTTATTCTTTCTTCGTTCTCATTTTTTCTATTTTCTCTAAACTCTAACAGTTTTCCTTCGAAGAGGAATCGCGAAGGGAAAGGAGAGAGAATCCTATTCTGAAAAGAATAACCCTGGGAATCCCGTCGTGAAGGATACCATGAAGGGAAACCGTTGGAGTGTTGAAGGAAACGAAAATCCCTTCACGACGGGAATCTCGTCCGCGAAGGGAAGCCATTGGGAATGGCCTAAAAAATGCTCCGGCTCCACAAACTGTTTGTTTTCCATTTAAGCTTGCAAGCCTTAACGAATCGAGCCCAAATAGCTGGACAATGCCGTATTTACTGTACATCGACTGACCCATTTGTACAACATCCTACCATATTTGCAACAATTTCCTCTTCCTCCTCTCATCCTCGTGTCACTCCTGATAACTTCCTCTGTCTCACGCCACATAGCCCTAGCATGGACGGCAGCCAATGATGGCCATTAGGGTTATGGGGTTCTTCTCTCCCCTAGTGGCTTTTAAGGGAAAGTCAAAGGAGGCAATTCGGCCTGATAGTGGATTAGGAGATAGGGGTGTAGTCGGGCATGGATGACAGAGGATCATTAGTTAAGAAGGGTCAAAACGGGGTTGTTCCTTCTGAAGATGTTGGTGAATGATGGGGAGGAGGCAATAGTGGGTAGTGCGGCAAGGTAGAGCCGATTGCTAGTAGTGGAAGGGGAGGCGAATACATGGCGAGCAGCCGTGATGCCAGCGGCTCGTAGGTGACAAGATGGTGAGTGGGGCGAGGGCGGTGATGGAAGTGTGCCGAAGGTGGAGGGGAAATGGGTCATGAGCCTATATGTTTCCTTTGATCAAATTCAAAACCCTGATAATTCCCACTAACCAAGGTCCCAAGAGCTCGATGAGTAAATGACTACTTGTTTCGTCACTTAGTTCTCCCATTCTTGACTTACTAATATGTGACTTCTAATGAGCAATTTGTCAAGACTGGGTTGAGGAATCAGTTCTATTCTTGTTATACATTAAGCTATGAATCAATCTTAATTCATAGTGATTTTATTCATAATAACAAAACAATATCCACAACTTATTGGAATAAAATTGCATAAAAAGGATCTTCGAGGGTCAACAAGTAAATGAAACAACAGTGGAAACTACACATAGTAGCCAATCTTAATTGGGAAACTCCATAGGCAATCAACAGAGAACACCTCCCGGGACCATTCCGTCATCCATGAACTACACAAAATCTTCTCCAACTGTGAGAGATCGGTGATATCCTAAGAGAGGTTGAATTTGGATATTTAAAAATCTAACCTAATTGGCTCCCAAAACTTCATAAGATAAACCTAAATTAATTTCTATCTAAATGTATTCTAAATTTATCTAGTGTGTCTATTCTGCCACTCAAAAAGTTTGTAACCTATAGCCAATCCTAGTAAACTACTTTAGAAAAATGAATGCACAAAGGTAGATTGCAAGAATGTAAATGTGGAAGCTTAAAGACAGTAGAGAAAGCAAACTCAGCATAAGGGATTTTTATCTTGTGGTATCGATGGCATAAATACCATCTTTAGTCCACGTTGGACTCCACCAAGGATATACTCTTGGACGACACCTAGTCACGACTCTTGAACCACCAAGCCACCAAGACAAGGCCTCAAACCGGATGAGTTACCAAGCCACAAAAGGCATGACATTAGCACTAGCCTCTCTTCCGGTCACTTGCCTTCGTGATCACTTTAGAGCTTGAGCCACCAAGGCAAGGGTCTTCATGTCCCCGTACACTTGTCTTGACGCCGCTCCACACCAAATCGAAGGTCAACAAGCTTGAGCAACTCTGGCTCAAGTTGCCGGTGAGTCACCAAGACTACAAGGCATCGACGTACCACTTCGTACAAGCTAAGATCACTCATTGATCCCTTCTTCAAGCTGCGTCACCTAGCTACAACTCACTCTAGGCCTATAAGCACTAAACACTCTCTAATCTTGTGCTTAATCACATTGGATGATCACTTTCAATACTTTGGTGACTTAGATGTCTTCTCAAGTGTCTCTATGTTTCTTTGGACTCCAGTACCTTCAAATGACTAAGTGGAGAGGTATTTATAGCCTCAAATATTCAAACTAGCCGTTAATCCAATGACTCAGAAAAGTTGTTAACACCGGATGGTCCGATGGGAATAGTAGTACTAACACCGGATCATCTGATGAGTACATCTTCAGAAACTAGCCATTAGAACCCCTACTCAAAGTCTCTGTGAACACCGGACACTCTGCTATATACATCATCTCCATCACCGGACTATTCGGTGAGTACATTTGAGCCATCCGAGTCTCTACGACCTCTCTGTGTATATTGCTCCGGTGTAAGTCTCCAATGTACGCAGCACATATCATCGGAACATCCGGTGAGGTATTCTTTAATCTTCAACTCTTAGAAACGCTTCTACAGGAAATACTCCGGTGTGAAGCATCTGGTGTGTACAACACAGGCACCAGACCTTCCGGTGAGTTGATCTTCGTTCTTTTATGCTTGGATTCTTCTTTGCAAGAATTAGTCCGGCATGATCCTCCGATGATCATCGGACCATCCGGTGAAGCCATATGCATTCTCTCCTTTATCAACAATGCTCTGCTGCTTCTACCCATTTGACACCGGACCATCCAGTGAGATATAACTGTCTCTAGACACAAAGCTCCGGTGCGTACAATTCTTCCAGCACTCGAACATTCGGCGAGTATATTTTTCCTGAGACTTCTCCAATTCAACCAAACTTTATCCCAGCTGCGGTGACTTCTTTATGTATTTCATCCATGAGACCTACTAAAATATATACTTGATAAACATGTTAGTCTAATTGATTGTGTTGTCATTAATCATCAAAATCACAATCATGACCTAATAGGGTCATTTCGCTACACCAACTAAGTTGCTTGGGCGATCCCTAGTCTCATGGTTTTCTAAAAAGCAAAACATTGTAGCCTTGTCCACCGGGTGTTGGAATCTAAGTCATCAGACAACAAGGAAGGCCTTCAGTTAAGAGGGAAAGCCGATGGCTTCGAAGTGCGACACATATCCGAGGGGTGAAATAATCTTAATTCATCTGTTACTTCAGTTACAGTGCTAGCCTTTTTATAGCCCGTACTCAACCACTCCACGTTATGATTTATAGTTTCACCCCCCCTAACTGCCACATTCCCGGCATATTCAGGGGTATTATTTTGGTACCATCAAGTACATTTGCACATTTACAATTATACCCTAAGCGGCTACATGGGCTTCGACGCCCTCAGGACACTTTCGACCAGCCTCGACGCTACACCCCGAGTCACCCTTTCGTCTCCATCCGAAGGTTCGCCAGAGTCTTCGCTTATGCTAATCCCCAGCACCGTGGGCTGAAGGCCCACCAGAGCTTTCGCCTGTGCTGATTGTTGGTGCCGCGGATTGACCTTCGGCCTCCAACCGAAGGCCCTTCGCCTGCACTTCCTGAAACATAACTGCAATATTCATCAGTGCTCAGCCACCGACGAACTTCAACTCGCCATCTGAAGAAGTACAGGAGATCATCCCCAACAATAGCCCCCTACAGGTAAGGTTCATCTTTGACGGGCCGAGCCTATAAATCAGATGATATAGCTCAACGCCATCCCCTTCGGCCCGTCGAAGGCCCCCGGGGGCTCGTTTAACGTTTTAGCAGACAGCCCCTCATGTTGTTCATTATTATTATTATTATTATTATTATTATTATTATTATTATTATTATTATTATTATTATTATTATATTTTATTTTATTTTATTTTTATTTTGTGTTGGTATGACCATTCTGCCCCCACACAATAGTCGGCTCGATGATGTTATATGTCTTCGCTTCATGTCGAACCGTCTTTTACAGGCTTCATGTCGAACCGTCTTTTACAGTTACGGTTCAACTTCTGACGCGTCTCATTTTAACCGCCGCTGCCCCTTGTCTTTACTGCTATAAATATGCTCCATGCGGTGACTCAATTTTTATCGCTTGAACTCACTGAAGCAGCAGCTCTTGTACAAAGTCTCTCGCAGTCACCTTTCTTTTCGAAGCCCAACGCGAATGTCTCCGAAAGGCAAGGCAAACCATTCGAAGACCTATTGGATTGGACAATCTAAGGTTGACAACAAAGTCCTGGTTGGATTGGTGAGAGAGGGTTTGATCAGTGATGTCTCGAAGGTTAGACTCCTGAGGAGCCAAGAGACTCTAGAGCCTGAAGATGACGAAGCCATTGCCTTCGTCGACTACTTCCGAGCGGGGCTTCACTTTCCTTGCGATGAGATGGTGCAGAAGGTTCTAAAATTGTTTGAAGTCTACCTGCACCAGCTAACGCCAAACGCCATTGTTCGGCTCGGCCTTTTCGCCTGGGCGGCCCGTTCTAAAGGAGCGAAGGCGTTAGTCAGGGCCTTCGTCGCAGCCCACAGGCTTCATCACCAGCTGAAACCGGTCTTCTCATGAAGCGTGCAATGTGAAGCCCACTATGGTTGCTTGAACTTTACTTATCGCACTGGCCTGACCACGCCAGTCGTGGTGTACAAAAATAAATGGGCAAAGGACTGGACACAATGGTGGTTCTACCACAAGGTGGACTGAGAAGAGTTTCTCGTGTCCAAGTGCGAAGAAGTGAAAGGGAACTGCGCCCCCGATGTACAGTTGAAGGCCTCTCAAAGGGCGGCACTTGAGGCCTTCGCCAGGTGCGCGAAACATCTAACAATGCGCGATCTTGTAGAAGAGTTCGTGGCATCCAGGGTATGGACCCTCAACTGGGAGTGGACCATCCCAGAATTCAGTGACAAAGGCTCGGAGGGACTCTACCGCCCTAATCCTGTTTTCTGAGGTTTCACATGTATTATCTTTTATCACATTTCTAATTGCACCTCGGCTGTCATTTTCTTACACTGCATGCTTTGTGGCAAACCTAACAGTAGCCGAAGTGGAGGCTAAGGCCATTCTGCTGCTCAAGAAATTTACCCAGGGCAAAGCCCAGCTCTGCACTGACCAAGGGCTTGGCCAGCGGCTCAACCGAATCTTCAAGTTATAAGGTCTTTCCTATAAGGACAGACCAAAGGTGACCGCACCCTTACTGGGTCAGGGCAGAGATGGCTCCTTGACCATCGATACCGACGGAGAACCTGCCGCGGGCAGCCAGAGGAAGTGGAGAATCGTAAACCCTTCGTCGCAAGGGGGTAAAAAGAAGAAAGCACTTGTCCTGATGAAGAGACCTTGCGAAGTGGCCTTTGATGACCTGCGAGAGGAATTGACTCCCGAGGGCTCACTGGCCATTCGACAGGAGCCTCTGAAGGGCACACAGGTTCCTCGTTCCTCTTCACCGAAGGCATCCTTTTGTGCACGCGTGGACCTTCCACGCTAATTCTCAGTGATGACGACGACGAGCCTTCAGATCCGCGCATGACCGCTGAGCCAGCGGTGGTGGAAGCTGAGGCCGACCGAGCAGAGAATGTTGAAGCTGTAGCTGATTCACTGTCTACCTCTTCGTCTTCGAGTTCCTCCGCTAAAGACAAGTCGTCCGACAGCCACAGAGCCACAGAGACCGAAGAGGAGGCTGTTTGGCCACCCATGTCTCGCCGTGGCAGAAAGGGGCTTATGAGTCATAGTAGATTACTTGACGCGAAGGCTATTGACGCTGAAGCTTTCAAGATTTCATCATTTGAGCCAAGCTCGGGTGAGGTCAAAGATGCAAAGAAGACATTTAGCACCTTCGTTCTATCCAAGCTTGAGATTTCTCTTGCGTGAAAGCCTGCTGCTGAGCTCATCGACGCCTCCGACGTGGCAATTGCGAAGGTATACACACACACACACACACACACACACATATATATATATATATATATATATATATATATTTTATTGTCCTGCATCTTTTCCTCGATTATTCATTCTCATACCTGCACGCTATCGTAGGCTATGCTTATTTCGCGCTCAGTGCAAGCAGGCGGAGCATTTTGAGGCCCACGCGAAAAATGCAGAGGCGCAAAGGGATATGTTTCAGGTCCAGGCGGAGAAGGCCGAGGCCCAAAAATGGGAGTTTGCGCGACGAGCGAGGGAGGCTGATATGCGCTTGCAGCATCTTGAAAAAGAAGTGAACTCCCTTCGCTCAGGCAAACAAAGCGCAGAAGAAGAGGTCACCTGTCTTCGCCAGAATCTAATGGTGTTTGAAGCTCAGGTTTCGGAGCTGCAAGCCCTCTGCACCCCTAAAAAAGCTAAAGCGCAGCAGCTGTGCAAAGAGCTGGACAAGGCAAAGGCGTTATCCGATGACGCCCTCACTGTGCTTGGAAAACTGGAGCCGAAGGCCATTGCAGCCTGCGAAGCAATTAGCAGTACCTTTGATGGAATCAGTGCTTTGGCCATGCCTCCAACGCTTGACCTTGTCGGGCTAGGTGGACTTGTTGGATGGATCACCGGAACTAGCGACAGCCTTTTGCATGCGACCCAGTTGTATGGAGACTTCTGCGCTATGGTCTCAGCCAGGAGTTTAGTCCAGTCAATTGAGATGACTGGCTGTGACCATCACATTACGCTTCAGAAACCCACCTTCTGCTACCCATCGGACATGTCAACTTCAGCTGTGTCGAGGGCATCGAAGGCCACTGCATGGTCATTCACTACCAAGTACTGGTGTAAACATGGCCGTTGCCCTCTGGGAGGCGAAAATCAATCGCTAGCGAGTACATTTTTTTTTAAATCGGGATTTTTGCCGTCTGCGCATTCATTGACCCTTTTTGCTGCAGGCGAAAGCGAAGGAAGACCCTTCCACTAAAGTGACGACCACGACAGCCGAAGAACCTAAGAAGGTGTGAAGAAAGCGCAAAGCGTTGTTTTGGGTTTTGAACATTTTGTTATCGACTGAAATATTCTGTAATATATACAATTTTATTTGTTGTTAAATGTTTTGACTATCTTCGCTCCCTGCTCAGGTCCTCCCCTCGGACACTACGCAGGTAGCCGAAGATGTTGTTCCCGTCACTATGATGCGGGACAATTTTTTCATGTCTTGGCCTTGCTGGGATTCCTTCCACCGTCGCCACCCAGCTATTGATTTCGAGAGGTACTGGAGAGCGAAGTGTAGGTCCTATGATATGATGAATGTGAAAGGACAATAATGTCGCCTAGAGGGGGGGTGAATAGGCGTTTTTACAAAAATTCAACCCTTTCTACCATTGGCCTAAACTTGCAGCGGAATATAAACTAACGAGTTTTTCACAAGAGAAAAACCTAAATATGCTAGGCTCAACTAGTGCACAATCACCCTAAATAAGTGTGGAAATTACAATCCTAAGGTGACAAAAATTACTCAATTCTAGCAAGAGATATGCAATAAAACTTAAATTGAAAAAGGCTGAAAATACTGTTTATATGCCTGAAATTACTGTTCATAGACCGGATACTCCGGTGTGTACAGGTCCGGAAACTCCGGTAAAGTCCGGATTCTCCGGTTTCTGTACAGAACAGAGCCCGAAACTGAATAAAATAAATGAGTGGAGAGTTCTAGCTCAAACCAAGTGATGTCGTGTGTTTCCGGAGATGATTCCAAGTAGATCCACGGAGAACCTACACTCAAATACACACAAACAAGTAGATCGAGCAATATGCACAATGATTTGAACAAGAACTCAAAAGTAAAGAAACAAGAGGGGAGACACAAGGATTTGTTTCCTGAAGTTCGGATTCACCACCGTGAATCCTACGTCTCCGTTGAGGAAGCTCCAACGAGCCGGGTCTCTTTCAACCGCTTTCCTCGATCCACTCTTGATTTCTTCCCTTGCGGAGGCGAAATCGAGCCTTTCACAAACTTCCGCGGCAACCCACAACCTTGGGTGCTCGTCGGCGACACCTAGCCGCCTAGGAGGCTTCACCTCCAAGAGTAACAAACACGACGATGAACTTCTTGCCAAGAACTCAAGTGCTCAAGATTGGATTTGGCTCACTTGCACTCAATCTTCCAATCTCTCAACCCAACTCACTTTTCTTCTCAAATCACAGACTAGAATGGAGTGAGAGAGGTTCTTTTGGCTCTAAAAATGTGTTCTTTCGTGCCCCTTGCAGCAGCCCCAAAGGATGGGGTGAGTGGGGTATAAATAGCCCACTCCAAAGAACTAGCCGTTACTGTTTTTACACGCCTACCTCGGAGTATCCGGTGAACACCGGAGTATCCGGTGAACACCGGAGTATCCGGTCCTAATTCCAAAAACGGCGTCAGAACGGTCACAGAATGTGTCAGAACTAGCCGTTATGACTTTTCTGGACTTTTACTGGAGTATCCGGCCTACACCGGAGTCTCTGGTCGGCACTTAACCCAGAAAACAGCCCCAGAGACTTCCCGGAGTCTCCGGCCACTCCAGGTACCGGAGTATCCGGACTTCACCGGAGTCTCCGGCCTTTCCAGGTACCGGAGTGTCCTGCCTACACCGGAGTCTCCGGCCACAGCACAGCTGACCTCCGAAAAATGACGATAACTTTTGATCCCGGAGTTCGATTTTGACGATTTTGGACTCTATGGAAAGCTTATTCAGAGGGCTACACATCCCAACTGAATTCATGACCTAAAACACATAGGATCAAACTAGGAACACTCCAAAACCCATTTTGGACACTTCCGCACTTCCCGCTCCGGACTCTTAACGACAAACTCTCACTTTGGGTTTGGTTGGGAACTCTTGAGCACTGAGACACGACAATTAGCTCACGTTGCATCCCTCTTAATAGGGCGGAATACCTAGACTCAATTTCAAAGATAAAACACATTTGAACCAATTTGAGCCTTTTAAATACTTTCAAGTACCGCTTCTTACTTTCAAACCTTTGAGAGTTGCTAACTTCCATAACATCTTCGCTCCATCTATTCTTGATTCCTCATGTGATTGATGCGAATCACTCATAGCTTCTCATGGCCTTGCACGGTCCATTGGCGCAAAGCTTCACTCGCTCTTCACCATCGCCTTGGTCCTTCGGTGCCAAGCCATTTGCTTGCCCTTCACCACCGGATGGTCCATCACAGCCGAGTCTTGCTTGCCCTTCACCCTCTTGCCATAGAAAACCACTTTGTATTCGACATCTTCAGAGAATTCATTTTATCAAATATGGAGTCCACTCTTGTTCTTCACTCTTGGCATATATGATTTCTATTCAACTTATGCCTTCTTATGGATCCTAACCCCAACTCACTCTTAAGCACAAAGCACATGGGTTAGTCCATAAAACCTAAATGACAACATTTATACCTTAAATTACTTGATCTTCACAAGTAACTTATTAGCCTTCACGCATATTGTCAATCTTCATATAGAGCCTAACCCCACTCATTCTTAAACACATAGCACACGGGTTAGTCCATAAAACTCTATTAACAAGTCATACCTTTAGTTACTTGATCTCCACAAGTAACTTAGCATTCAAGCTTATTGAGCTTCTTCTTCTTCTTATGATCATCACTAAAAGCTCATTTATCTAGATGCATATTTCTCCTCCATGCATCACATCCGAGCATCACTTAGAGCTCATTCATCTTGATGTTCTTTCAATCTTTCCATTCACCTAGAGTTCATGCATGTCTCTTCTCCATGCATCACCTATTGAACAACCTACTAACAATCTCAACAACATTGTTAGTCCATATGTATTGTCATTAATTACCAAAACCACACATAGGGGCTAGATGCACTTTCAGAATGCCAACTCCAAAGCGTTCTGGAAGTCTTTTAGCCCTTTGGTTTTAGAGACCCGTAGGGCTGAGCATGAGTCCCGCCGGATTGCACACAAAGACATTGAGCCTCCGCATATTCTCGTTGACCCGAAGCTTGAGATGGAAGACGATAACCGTGGGTTCCTGCCTTGTCAGTTTCAATTTTGTTACCGCCAAGGGCCTTCTTCGCCAATAGTGTGACATATCGAAGGCAGGAGCACGTCGCCTGCATCTTCGTCTACTACTTCTTCATCTACCTACGTTGGATCCCCATTGGATCCAACGCTGCCTTTTCATGCCAGTCAAGGCATAGCCTTTCAATTTGGCTTTAGCCGATGTATAAGGATTTTATTGATCCTGATGTTGATGATTTTGCGGAATAAAGAATGTTGAGACAATTATTACATTTGGTTATTATATATTGAGCTTATAAAGTCGGTCCTTCATTGATTTGGACCTTCGGCAGCACCGCATGCGAAGTGTGATCCAGAGAACGCCGTCCCCCCTGACTTTGAAGCCGTAGGGACCTTCGGCAGCAACGCACGTGAAGCTTCATTTGGAGAATGCCGTCCCCCTGACTTTGAAGCCGTAGGTATCTTCGGCAGCAACGCAAGCAAAGCATCATTTGGAGAACGTTGTCCCCCCCCCCCTCCGACTTTGAAGCTGTAGGGACCTTCGACAGCAACGCAAGCGAAGCATCATTTTTTGACGCGGCCTCGTTCGTTTAATCGCTTACTTTGCACTCAATGGCCTGGTAGTGCATCTCTCTTGGTTTTGCATTGTAATTGCTATTAATCATAAATGCTATTGCGCATTTCCTAGTGATGGTTATCGAGGCTTCAACTTTTATTTCGTCAAATTTTCATTTTTTCCTGTTTACTTCCCATGTTTCGGGATGAACATCGTGCTTCTTTGTTCGATTTCACTTTTTGTTGTTTTTGTTTTTTGTTTCCGGAGGTATCTTGTGCCTTCAGCATAGGGTAGGCACTCGTAGCCCCCTACTTTTGAGAGATGCCCGCCTTTTGAGGTCGAGGAGTTTTTTTAGGGTATCTTTCGCCTTTGGTGTGGGGGCGGGCATTCTTAGCCCCTGACTTGTAGCCGAGATGTGCGCCGCCTTTTGAGGTTGAGCAGCACTTCGGTTTTTTCTTCTGAAGGTATGTTTCTCCTTTGGTGCCGGGGTAGGCACTCTTAGCCCCCGACTTTCAGGTGAGAGGTGCGCCGTCTTTTTGAGGTTGAGCAACACTTTGTCTTTTTCTTTCGAAGGTATGTTTCTCCTTCGGTGCGGGGGCAGGCACTCTTAGCCCCCGACTTTTAGCTGGGAGGTGCGCCGCCTTCTTTGAGGTTGAGCAGCACTTCCGCTTTTTCTTTCGAATGTATGTTTCTCCTTCGGTGTGGGGGCAGGCACTCTTAGCCCCCGACTTTTAGCCAAGAGGTGTGCCGCCTTTTTGGAGGTTGAGCAGCACTTCGGCTTCTTTCTTCCGAAGATATGTTTCTCCTTCGGTGCGGGGGCAGGCACTCTTAGCCCCCGACTTTTAGCCGAGAGGTGCATCGGCTTCTTTGAGGTCGAGCAGCAGTTCGGCTTTTTCTTCCAAAGGTTTGTTTTTCCTTCGGTGCGGGGGCAGGCATTCTTATGCCTCGACTTTTAGCTGAGAGGTGTGCCACCTTCTTTGAGGTCGAGCAGCGCTTCGACTTTTTTCTTCCGAAGGTATGTTTCTCCTTCAGTGCTGGGGCAGGCACTCTTAGCCCCCGACTTTTAGCCGAGAGGTGCGCCGGCTTCTTTGAGGTCGAGCAACACTTCGGCTTTTTCTTCCGAATGTTTGTTTCTCCTTCGGTGCGGGGGTAGGAACGCTTAGCCCCTAACTTTTAGCCAAGAGGTGCGCCGCCTTTTTGGAGATCGAGCAGCACTTCAACTTTTTCTTTCGAAGGTATGTTTCTCCTTCGGTGCTGGGGCAGGCACTCTTAGCCCCCGACTTTTAGCCGAGAGGTGCGCCGCCTTTTTGGAGGTCGAGTAGCACTTCGGCTTTTTTCTTCCAAAGGTATGTTTCTCCTTCGGTGCGGGGCAGGCATTCTTAACCCCCGACTTTTAGCCAGGAGGTGCGCCGCCTTCTTTGAGGTCCAGCAGCACTTCAGCTTTTTCTTTCTTTTCTTTTTTTGAAGCATTACAGACATTCATGTGTAACTGGATCATAATTACTTTGCTATAAAGGTGAAGATGCTATGAAAAGAACTTCTTTAAAATATGGATAACTTCGAAGCAACCCATGATCAAAGTTTCGCTGCGGGTTTGCTCCCATCTAAAGTCGAAGGGTAAGATGTCTTTCTTTGACATTCCATACCGCGACTTTTATGGCGAGTTCTCGGTGCGCTTCTTGTCGATTGGTGTGCTTCCTTTTTTTGAAGGCTTGCATCACTTCCATGATGAATTATGCATACTCAACAAAAGTACACGCTTTCTTGGGGGTATTTCCATATATATTAGAAGGTTTACAAAGGTTGCTGCCTCGTTAAAAACCTCACGCCCTAACGAAGGGTTCCCCCTATGAAGAAAAGAGTACATCACCCGTACATTGTTTTGATTAAATTAAAGGAAAACAAAATTACGTAAATACTGCATTGATTCGTGTGCTTCTCCTATCGATGCGACGACATCTTCCTCGGTTACTACACATAGAACTTGCGAAGGTTGTCAGCATTCCAAGTGTGCGGGAGCTCATCCCCTTCGACAGTAGCCAAGTGATAAGATTTGGGCCTTAACGACCTCTTCACCAAGAAAGGTTCATCCCACCTACTTTGCAATTTTCCCATGGCGGAAGTATTGGCGAGTCTTCGCAGTACCAAATCTCCAGGGGTGAACTCCTTTGGGGACACTTTCTTGTCTCTCCATCTTCTAGTCTCCTCCTGATATCTGGTCAAGTTTTTGACATCATGTATTCTCATTTCCTCCAGCGCATCTTTTGATGTCAATTCTTTGCTTTGGGTTGATTCATTCGTGACTCAAAATGATCTATTTTTACATTCCTCCGAAGTCATTGCCTCTTCGCCGAAGAGCAGACAAAATGGTGTGAATCTAGTCGGTCTTGTTATCGTTGTTCTTACGGACCATAAGATCTTCGACAACTCTTCCACCCACTTTCCTTTTGGCAAGCCTTGCAGATGTCTTGCGACACCAGCAAAGACGATGTCGTTTGCCCTTTCCATAGCTCCATTTGACTGTGGGTGATACACTGATGCAAAGTGGACTTTGATTCCCAGGTCTTCGCAGAATTGCCTGAACTCGTCGCTATCAAATTACGTGCTGTTATCAACGGTCACTTCGCGTGGAACTCCGAAGCGGCAGACGATGTTCTGCCACAAGAATTTTTGGATATTTCTTGATGTTATATTCACCAGCGGCATTGCCTCCACCTATTTGGAGAAGTACTCTACTGCGACGACAGCGTAACGCAAGTTTCCCGGGGCAGCTGGTAACTTTTCGACAATGTCAATTCCCCACCGCGTTAATGACCAGATCGGTGGTATGAGATGTGTCTTTGTTGAAGGCCTGTTTATACCCTTCGCCAACTAGCACAACGTACAACTTCAGACTACACACTACGCATCATAGACCGCCTTCGGCCAAAAGAATCCCTGCCCGAATGCTTTTCCAATGAGTGCTCGAGTGCCTACGTGTGAGTCACACAATCCTCCATGTATTTCTCTCAGCAAGTTTTGTCCCTCTGCTTGGGATATGTATTGCAGCATCGATGCACAAACTCCCATCTTGTACAAGTCGGCTCCCACAATTTTGTAGTTTCTGGCTCTCTGTGGCATGTGCTTCGCTTCGACATTATCTTCGAGCTCATAGTAGCCACGAAGATAAGCCATTATGGGAGAGCACTAATCTTCACTCTCGATTATAGCGACTGAGCGTGCCTTCTGCAAAGAGGCCTGTACAGCTGGCACCTTCAATTTCTGATAAAACACATCTGGTGACATTAGCAGATTTTGTGCCACGGCCTTTGCGAGGTCATCGGCCTCAAAGTTGTCATTTATTGATATGCTCTTGACTGTGAATCCCAGGAAATGCTTTTCCATGCTTCGTACCGATGCCATGTATTTGACTAGTTCTAGCTCCTTCGTCTGAAATGTCTTGTCAATTTGGTTTGCTATCACTTTAGAGTCTATCTTGATCAAGACCCTTCGGGCGCCCAATACTTGTGCCTTACAAAGGCCATGGAGAACTGCTTCATACTCCGTAACATTGTTTGTCGATCAAAACTAAAGCCTGGCAGCGTATTGCAACTTCACTCCCGAAGGCGAAGAGACCACTGCCACCACAGTCCCCAAGGCTCCGTCACAATATGCGATCCAAACCGGGTCTAACGGTACTTCTTCTAGAGCTTCGGCCTGCGGTGTCCAATCTGCCTTGAACTCTGCTAATGCCTAAGACTTCATCGCTGTTCTTGCGACAAAAACTGTCATGAATGGTGCGATCTCTGCAGCCCATTTTGCAATCCTCCCTATAGCTTCACAATTTTCAAACATGTCACAAAGGGGTAAGGACGTGGGCACTGTAATCTTGTTAGGCGTAAGGTAATGGCGAAGCTTTCGCGATGCCATTACTAACGCATAGGCCACCTTTTCCATTTCAGAGTAGAACCTCTTCGCGCCTGCCAAAGCTTCCGATACATAGTATACCGGAAATTGTTGTAACTTGTTATTTTCTTGCCTTTCTTGCATGAGTACGACACTTACTGCCGAAGGGGATGTTGCTATGTATAGCAACAACTCAGCCTCAGGATCGAGGCTGGATAAGGCCGTGAGCTTCGTTAGATATTTCTTCAACTCGTCGAAGGCTTCTTGCTGCTTTGCGCCCCATTTGAAGGGGTCAGAGCCTTTTAGCATTTTGAAGAAAGATATGCTTCGCTCGGCTGATTTTGCGATGAACCGGTTTAGGGTTGCCAACCTGTCTGCCAGGCGCTGTGCTTGTTTCCTGCTCTGCGGGGGTCTCATGTCAATTATTGCTTGAATTTTTTGAGGTTCTACCTCGATGCCCCTTTTTAAGACCAAGAAGCCCAGCAACCTTCCAGACTGCACCCCAAACGCGCGTTTTTCAGGGTTCAGCTTTAGGCCTGCACTTTGCAGGTTTTCAAAAGTTTCTCGAAGGTCTTCAAGGTGTTTGTCCTTTCTGATGCTTTTGACACCACAATGTCGTCGATGTATGCCAAGACATTTCGCCCTAGCTGTGAATTCAGCACTGTTTGTACCAGCCTGGCGAAGGTGGCGCCAGCATTCCGAAGGCCAAGGGCCATCCTTACAAAGCAATATATACCGAAGGAGGTTCTAAAACTTGTTTTTTCCTCATCCTCCTTCGCCATCCAAACCTGGTGGTACCCAGGGTATGGATCCAGAAAACTCAATATCTTCACAGCCAGCAACGGAGTCCACCAGCTGATCAATTCGTGGCAGTGGAAAGTCATCCTTCGGACAAGCTCTGTTTAGGTCTGTGAAATCTACACACATCCTCCACTTGCCATTACTTTTCTAGACTAGCACCGGGTTAGCCAGCCACTCCGAATGCAATACTTCGCGCACCACGCCGACGCCAAGTAACTTCTGCACTTCAGCCTTAGCTGCCCTATCCCTCTCTTTTGAAGCCTTCCGAAGCTTTTGTTTCTTGGGCTTCATATTTGGGTCTACATTTAAAGTGTGTTGAATGATTTCTCTGCTGACTCCTTGCAAATCCTTCGGAGACCAAGCGGAGATATCTTCGTTGTTGCAAAGAAACAATATCAACCTTCGCTGAGCTTCTTCTGTGATTTCTGCCCCGATGACAAATTTTGTCTGGCCTGTCTGGACATAGCGGCACTTTCTTGGTCTGTCCTTCTGGTCCAGCCTTTGCCATTTTATGTACTTTCGGTTGCTCTTCGTGTTCTTCATGATCCATCAAAGGTCTAACCACTACATGGACATTTCTCCGGCCTGGAGGATTTCCCACTTCAATCCTACGGGACACCTGTTGACCTCTGAGCACCGTTATGACACCTCCGGGACCAGGCATCTTCATGCACAAATTTGCATGTTGCGGTATTGCTCCGAATGTGTTCATGACTCCTTGTCCGAATATTGCATTGTAAAGATAGTTGATATCAACCACATAGCAGGTGATATCCTTTGTTCGAAAGCTTGACCCCTCGCCAAATGACACCGAGGTGGCTATCTTTCCCAAAGTATTGATTGCATTTCCCCCGAAGCCTAGTAGCGGGGACCTAGCCTGCTGAAGGTCACTTCGCTGCAAACCCATCCTGTCGAAAGCATCGACGAAGATGATATCTGTTGAGCTTCCGCCATCTATCAGGATTCTGTACACTTCATTTCCTGAAATGTTTGCGGTAACGACGAAGGCGTTCGTATGTGGTTAATATAGAAATCTCATGTCCTTCTATGAGAAGGTAATGGGCACATTGGACCATCTTGAATGGACAAGTTGGCCCCACACCAACGTGGTTAACCCTTCGCACATATTCTTTTTGCTGCCTCTTCAATTCTGTTTACTGATTGGATCCTCTAGAGATTGCCAACACAACATTGTATCCACGGTTTAATGTGCTCACCGATCTCCTGGTTTTCGGTGGGGGGGGGGGGCTTTGATTGCTGATCTTGGTGGAGGCAGTGGGAGCTCTCATTGGAAAGCCAACTGACCAGTAGTCTGGTCCGGCGGAGCCGAAGGTACGAGGAACATATTGGTGTGTCGGTGCAGCTATTGGTCACCACTGGTTAGCGAACATTGTGTTTGGGCTGCGGGTTTGATTGTTTTCTCACGCTTCGCCCTGTCTGAAATGTGTGGCATGATGCACAATTCTTGCATGATCGAAGGATTGTTTTGCTAAGCTTTCTTTCATGGCCATGATCTGTGGGCACTATTTAGTCCTATGACCAGCACCTTCACCATGTAACTTACAGTACAATGTGGCTGGGTCTTGCGGAGCCTGTCCTCCTCGGCCTCTAACACTCCGGCCTCCTCGAGTTGCCCCGGCTTGTGCTTTGGTGAACGCCTGGGTGACTTTGACTGGTCCAGAGTCTATCTGGTTGACTTCTTTTTGCTTTGATGTGTACTCAAATGCTTCGGCTTTTTTGACATGCTTTGGTCTGTCTCTGGAGTGTCCAGCGTTTGCTTCTCTGGTTGATGCATTTGTCTTTAGCATTTTTGATGCTGCCATCTCACTCTTCCTCCGAAGGTGGTCCAACTCGAACCTTGCATACTCTTCCATCTTATTGAAGAGCTCATGTACACTATCTGGCCTCTTGCGTGTAAGCTTTCCTGCTAAAACCCTCCTCTGATGCCCTGTATAGCGTCATCAATGATGGTGTCTTCCTCAAGCCTTTTGCTTGGCAGCGAATGTGTACGAAGTGACACATATAGCTCTACAGTGTCTTTGTGGACTGTTGCTTGAATGCGAAGACATCGCTGGCGGTAACCTTATCCGCTCGATTTCCTTGGAAATTACTATATAGGGCATTGCACAATTGCTCCCATGAATAAATGGATCCTGGAGGCAGCACGGAGTACCACGACCTTGCTATCCCCTTAACCGCCAACACAAAGGCCTTCGCTAGTGTCATGTCGTCTCCTCCAGCGGATTCAACTGCCACCTCAAAACTCATGACAAACTCTCTCCGATCTGACTCTCCATCAAACATTACCACCCTAGGCATCTTGAAGCCCGAAGGCCACAGTCGGTTCTGCAAGCCAACAGAGAGTAGTGACTCTGGATCACCCGCGCATGACCAGTGTCGAAGGTCCTGCGCCGGTCATGTTATAACTTCTGACGGAGTCATGTGGCGAGCCGTTTCATCTGCGCGATGCAGCATGTCAATCTCTTCTTGCATTTTCTCCAGTGTTCTTCTGGCTTCTTCTACTTGCTGGCGATACTCTGTGGCCCTCCGACTCACTGCCAAACTATCTAGCGTGCGCTTTTTCTATGTAATCTACCTCTCCAATTCTTCGACTTCTAGCCTAGCTGTTCTTTCCTCTTCTGTCTCATTTTTGTCTTCATATTCTCTGAAGTTACTAAGGTCATCCCACTCTTTAGCAACATGTGCCTTTCTTCTTTCTTCTGCCGAAGCCTCGAAGCAGGCGCAAACATTAGCTTTTATGCTTTGCACTGCTACTGCTGCGTCTTCCTGGATAGCCACTTCATGGCGATCTCCGTTATCTCCTAGGGGCGCCACATCTACAGCATCGTGTTCTTGCTGGCTGCCACCGGCTCCACCGGTTAAAGCGTTGCCCGAATCCGACACCGCTAAAGGGGGCATTTCAGTCGAAGCCCCGGCTGGAACCAGGTGCTCCAGCAATGCCACCGATGTACCGAGTGGCATCGTCTTCTTTTTAGGTGGCATGGCTTCGGACTGTCCGATCCCCAAGGACGGCGCCAACTATTGGAATCTAAGTCATCAGACAACAGGGAAGGCTTTTAGTTAAGAGGGAAAGTCAAAGGCTTCGAAGTGAGACACGTATCCGAGGGGTGAAATAATCTTAATTCATCCGTCACCTCAGTTACAGTGCTAGCCTATTTATAGCCCGTACTCAATCACTCCATGCTATGATTTACAGTTTCACCCCTAACTGCCACATTACTGGCACATTCGAGGGTATTTTGGTACCATCAAGTACATTTGCACATTTACAATTATATCCTAAGCTGCTACACGGGCTTTGACACCCTCAGGGCACTTTCGACCAGCCTCGGCGCTGCACCCCGAGTCACCCTTTGGTCTCCATCCGAAGGTTCGCCAAAGTCTTCGCCTATGTTGATCCCAGTGCCGCGGGTCGACCTTTGGCCTCCGACCGAAGGCCCACTAGAGCCTTCGCCTATGCTGATTTTTGGTGTCGTGGATCGACCTTCGGCCTCCGACTGAAGGCCCGTCAGAGCCTTCGCCTGCACTTCCCAAAACACAACTGCAATATTCATCAGTGCTCAGCCACCGGCGGACTTCGACTCACCATCCGAAGGGGTACGAGAGATCATCCCCCAACACCAGGGAAGCTGAATACATAGTTGTGCTCAAATCCTTTATATGAAGCAAACCTTTTTATACTTTGGTGTTTGTTTAGAGAAGGTTTCAATCATTTATGACAACGAGAGTGCCGTAAAAATTGCAAACAATCCTGTTCAGTACTCTTGCACAAAGCACATTGACATTCATCATTACTTCCCTACAGATCATGTGGCTAAAAATGATATTTCTCTTGGTAGTGTAAGGTTAAAAGATCAATTGGCGGATATCTTCACAAAACCTCTAGATGAGGCCAAATTTTGTGAATTGCGAAGTGAGTTGAATGTGATAGATGCTTCAAACGTCATGTGATGTCTTATCATATAGATGCATTTCATGATAGATGCTTGTCTAAACTTCTCAAGATAGTGATGAACATAGATTTTGTTTAAGTTGGTGGCCCCCTAATTTCACTCAAGGTATATTGTTGGGTTCACCATGAAGAAGCTTGAGAAGTGAAGTAATATGAAGATAAATTTATTTTATGCTTAGGGTTCAATTTTAGGTAATTTTATATCAAATCCTTAAAACCTGAAGCACTCTCTCACCTTGTTATCATTTTTGTATCTGTCAGATGGGTTGTGAGCGCAATGATAAGGCAAGGACAAGGCTGTTGAGTAACTGAAGAATAAGAAGTTAAAGGCTCAGAAAGAAATTGATCATGCCATTGTAGTGGCAGATGCAGCTGATGCTCAGCGAGGTTTTGAGATTAGAGATGTTGCTTCACCTCCTCGTCGGTCCACTCACACCCGTCCTATCACGGGGATGGCCTCGACGCCTTCTGGCCAGTCAGGCAGCTAGAAGAGGGCTTGTCCGGAGCCAGTGGCAGAGGAGGAGGAGCACGAGCAGTTTGAGCCAGAGCAGACAAAGCAGCCTCAACACTAGGGAGAGATGCGTTTGCATGATTTTACCTCTTAGAAGTCAACAAAGATCAAGAAACTGGGGTTTGTGATGATCGATGAGTGGTTTCCCCCGGTCAGAGATGAGGGGGTAGATCACAAATTCTACACCATTCTGCAGGAGAGCTTCTTCTCTTATCTCAGTAAGAAAGTCATGTTAAGTCAGCATAGGACGCTCAACTGGCACTACATGCAGTTGGTTGCAGGCAGAGTGGTCATGAGGCAGCACTTTGACACCATCCTGGGTCTCACAGCTCTGCTCACAGGTGTTGACAGATATGTTGAGGAGTGGGTTAGAGTCTTCTACACCATAGTGTGGATTGCACCAGAGAGGAACTTCATCGAGTTCATGTTCCAGGGAGAGTGGTTTAGATTATACAGGAACATGATACTTGAGGTTTTGGGGGTTCAGGCGAGTTCCAGGTTTCTTCACGAGGTCGTTCATCTGAACGCTGAGTCCCCTCGTTGTCCTCTAGCTGGTGGTGTCGTTCCCACCGATGAGGAGATCAGGCCACTGTTTAGGCAGCCGTTCGCTCCAGCATCGCTGAGACTACCAGACATGTTGACGCCTAAGGCGAAAGCCATTCACTTGGCCCTGAGACGCAGCTTGTTACCAAGGATCGGCTACAGAGAGGCTATCATCAGATTGCAACAGTGGTTGATTCTATCTATCCTCACTTACCAATGTTTTGATAGTGGATCTAATTCTTTGTGAGATTGAGGATGCCATAATAGAGGGAATGTATCTAGCCAGACAGCAGCCATATGCACATTTTATTTCATATTTGCATGCTCTTGATGCCAAATGTAGATGAGTCACCTTTGTCGCTTGGGCTTCTCCCTCTTTGTGAATCTTGACATCCCTATGTATCTTCTTTCTACACTAGGGATGCCTCTTGATCGTCTTGTTTCTTGTTTTGGTCGTCAAACTTCTCCTCCTTTGTCAACAATCTCAAAAAGAGCTACAAACACATGTTAACCTCGAGGAAGAGCGTTAGAGCATACAGGAGAGAGCTTCATAAATCATGATCCATATGAAATGATACCAATTTAATAGATATACCAATTGTAAGGATAAGAGACATTGATATCAATTAAAAAAGACAAACAAGGATCATAATTCATGAAACACATAATATGATTTAAACTACCCTATATGCGTGCATACATATGTTAAAAGAGAGATATATGCGCAACTAGATAATTATATCAAGATGGAAGTTTAAGCCATATTATACATGGAGGTAGCTTAAATGTAGAAATAAATTGATAATGATGCCAACTGTAAAGAGCACAAAACTGTAAAAAGCACAAAGCCTTTAAGCATTGCATACCTTCGGGGATGTGCTGATTGCTCCGTGAGACTATAAAAGATGTAACTTGCACCACATATTAGTCTTAAAATCACAATCCATTGGATATACTCTCCCTAAATGTGTATATACAAGTATTGAATACTTAAGAGACATATGCATTTATTATTAATAACAATGGAAAGGATACCCTATAGATTAGTTCATTGCACATAAAAGATACCAATTATGAAACTAGTACCATAAAAGAAACTTACAACTAATAAACCATGTAGGTTTGCTCATAAGAGAGAAACAATAAGCAATATACCATATGAAATATGCACATGCAATCATAGACAAAGCAAATAAGCTACAATAATTGAAAGATTTTGCAGAAGCGTAAAGACGGTAGAGAAATCAAACTCGGCACAAGGAACTTTTATCTTGTGGTATTGATAACATAAATGCCACCTCTAGTCCATGTTGGAGCTCGACTAAGGATATGCTCCCGGATGACACTCGGTCATGGCTCTTGAGCCACCAAGCCACTAAGGCAAGACCTCAAGCCGAATAAGCCGCCAAGCCACAAGAGAAGGCCTCACCACTAGCCTATTTTCCGGTCACTTGCCGCCATGATCACTTCGGAGGTTGAGCCACCAAGGCAAGGGTCTCTGTGTCCCAGTAAACGTGTCTTGCTGCCGCTCCACACTAAGTCGGAGGGTCAACAAGCTCGAGCAACTCCGGCTCAAGTTGCCAGTGAGCCACCAAGACTTCAAGGTATTGGCGTACCACTTGGTACAATTGTAACACCCAAAAATTCAATTTTTGGAATAATTTAAAATTTTGCTAGAAATTTAATCAGGTGTTGCAACTTAGTTCAATAGGAAATTAATTTCTAAATTTAACTTGGCCTAGGATAAATGTTTGAATGCATTCATGCCGTTGTAGATGCAATAAGGTTTTATTGGGTGGAAAAAGTTTGCAAAATTTCGCTAGGATTCGCCGCTTTAATACCTCATTTGGAATTGTGTTGAAATTCAATTGGAAAAGGTTTTAAAAATAAAGAAAATGCGTTTGGACCAAATTCGTTTTCCGGCCCAGCTCACCCCTCCCCCTCCCTTTTTCCCCCTCCCGCGTGGGCCGGCCCTTTCTCTTAGCGTCAGCCCAAGTCGGCCTACTCCCCGCCGAGCCGATCCGCCTCACCCCACCGCTCTCACCGCCCGGTGGGCCCAGCTCCGAGTCGAGCCGAGCGCCTGCGCGAGCCGCCCCTTTCTTTCCTCTCTTGATTCCTTCTAGGTAGATTTGGCGTGGGAGTTTGTTACATTTCAGTCCTGTGCGAAGATGGACTCATCCGGAGATTGAATAAGCTTCTGGTGCATGGGCCCCTCTAGCAAAGAGGGAAGAGTGGAGAGGACGGACTATGACCAGGGTAAATCACGTGCCACTGGTCCTTGACTTGGCCTTCGACCCAGGTGGAAAGAAGGGAGAGGGAGGGGGAACGGCTGAGCCAGAGAAGAGAAATTGGACTTGAGGGAGAAAAGAGAGAGGCAAGGGGAGAGGGGTTTCAGCCCAAGAATTTACAGGGTTTTTCTTTTATCTTTTCTATTTCCTTTTATGTCTTTATTGACTATTAGTTTTCTGCTTGATTGGGAAAGCCAGCAAAGCAAAAGAAAACATAGAACACCCAACTCAAAGGAACTAAACAAGCACGTGGCTAGGAGAACATACAAGGAAAATTAATTCCAAACCAAATTTTAATTCATTTATTTTATCTATTTTCTCCACACCATTAATTCCAAAGAATTTGAAAATTGGACATTTACACAATTGTTTGTGCTCCTAACCCTAGCCACCCTCGTCTTCCTCCCACTTCGCCTCCTCTCACAGCTCACTGGCCCAATTAGATTGAAAAAGAATCGTATGAAATGTGGGTTCACATGGTATTTATGCATAGGTCAGGGCTTATCCACAATGTTTTTATGCTACCTGTCCCTCCCTTGCCTCTAAATTCAGACCGGCTAACAAGAACATCGGCGCTGCGCGCGACAAGGTTAGTGCCAAGATCCAGAAGATCTTCTTTGCACGCACGCAGAGTGCATGGGAGAAATTGTCCGCAGACAAGGCCAGAGAGCGAGGTGACTCATGGATTGCAGCCATACCAATAGACAAAAAGTTTGCCAAAGTATTTTGGTTGTAAGTATGACATGTGGGTTCACATGGTATTTATTTTTTATTCACCAAAACGTGGCCAATATAGGTCTTGTCTTGTAGATTAAAGTATATGGATTACAATGGTACAAACAAATCACTGATTAGACAAACCATTTGGAGAATATGATAGCTTTAAACCTGTTAACCAAAAAGCAAAACAAATCAGTGTAACCAATGTGATGCTGCCAACTCAGCAAAGGCATAGGCAGCGCTTAGCTAAAAGGCCATTTGCATATTTGCACAACTTTGTCTTTTAATTGCTCCTATACCCTCCTTTTTTCTTCTTTGCACCGTTGCCCCCTACTTCAACCATTTCAACGCTTAAGTTGCAAGATAACATCGTTAAAATTCTTACAAAAGACAAAATTGCCCATTTGATACAATAGGAAAAAGGAAAAAAACATATCTTCACTCCTCTCTCTACTACTCAAGTCATCCCATTGCGGTAGGATCCTAACCAGGTCGTCATCGTGGCTGTCGCCGATCTCAACACCACATTTATCCAGTCGCCAACACCATCCATGAATGCAAGTGCCGCCGCCATCCACAGATCTAATAATCATTGACGTCATTGCGGTGAGCTCCTTAGCTTAGCATTGGGCCTACCATCATCGAACCCGGCTCATTGCTCTCCCCTCTTCTTGTTAACCTTGACAGCTTGCCCCCCTGGGTCTCTAGGAGGATGAGATCCCTGGAGCATGGCCGCAGGAGGAGTGCGAGTGGTGGGCCTTGGATCTTGGGTGCAAGTTGAGGTCGGAGAGCATAGGAGGCCTCGTATCCGCTGCTTGACCCTACACCACAGGACATGCAAGGCCACCACATCCACACACCTTATTCTTCTTGGATGACGTGGTGGGCTTCTTCTTCTTCTTAGGAGGCAGGTGGCAGGGTGGCCTTAGCCATGGGTGTCAGAGTGGAGAGCAGCCTTGGTAGAATTGGGGGCACTGTGGAAAGAGCCGTAGTGGTGGTAGGTGGTGTTGTTGCAGGGGTCAGGTGGTGGATGGTGCAACGACGGGTGGAGAGGTGGCGTTGGAGGGCTGAGCTGCGAAGAGTGTGTGCATCTTCTTGGACAGGGAAGCCGACGGTATTGTGATGGATGACCTGACGACATTGGCAATGGACTTTTGCATGGTAACAAAGTGTGCTGCGAGGAGGCAGAACAGCACGAGGTGAGAGAGAGAGAGAGAGTTGCTTGAGAGGAAGGAGAGAAGGAGAATGGAATAGAGGGCATTTTCGTCTTTTTGTCACCTTCCTCAATTCCTTTACTATTTTTTCATTTATTTTAATTTTCTTAAACTAACAAAACTGGATGGTAGGGGCAAACGATGGCTTCAATTGCTCAAAGAAGGGGCAACCATGCGAAGTGGAAAAAACGAGAGCAAAACTCTAATTAGCCATTTCAGTAGGGGCATTAGAGCAACTGTTCCTAGCTAATAAAACATTGGTGAGGGATTCCCTTGCTCGTCGTTTTGGCCGCACATAAGTACATTCACGATTGAATTGCTTTCCCTATTTAATGTTGTCATAGATAGCTTAGATCTTAGGGAAATTTTTCTATCTGGCTTTCAATTCACCTCGGTCAACGATCACTACACCCCCACATTTGAAAAACTCGATCTGGTACTTGTTGAAGGTTAGTTCTTAACAATATGTCTGTAATTGATTGGGTACCTTCGAGATTTGAGATTGAACATGAATCGAGACACACAATTTAGACAGATTCGGACCTCCGGTTGAAATATTACACTACGTACTATATGGATGGTAATGTGTATATATTCTCTCAAGTACAAGCAATGTGTCTAGACCTATTACAAGGAATAGATTGGATCTATGCTAAACTAAGGTTGATGTCGCCGAGTATCTCCTATGGTCTTGATGCTTGCATCAAGTTACAGATACCTCTCTCTCCCTCCCAGGGGTTCTGGGTCCCCGCTTTATATAGGGTTGATATGCTGCCTCCTATACAGCTGTAGTTGATAGGGAGTCCTTCATTTAATCTATCATGACAAAGCAGATAAATCTGACTTGGATACTAGTTGTTGTCGAGTTGGGCAATCAATCAAGACCTTCCTAGTATACGTCTTCTAGATTTTCGGGTGTATCAGGTACCACATATTCGGTTCCAGAGTATCCGAAGTTGTTATACATACGCAAGGTATATCCTATCCATATACAATGTACTCTTTATACGTATATACTGATGAGAACAGCGGCCCGATCTTCCGATAGGTTCGATTGATTTCGTCGTGAGGACGTTGACGCTTGGAGGCTTTCAACCCGCAGATTGTCACCTCGCAATTCGTTACACCCGCACGATTGTCGTTATCAACCACGCTCGCACGCGATCGACCTTACCACGAGGGTTATTGTTCCTGCAAGCAATCGAAGCAACTCACAAGAATAAGGAAGATGAAATCTGAATTGCTAATAAAGATGAAGCACACGAGTTGGGGTTCCACAAACCGATGAACGGCGAAAAACTGACTAATTGTCTAGTTGTAATCTAAGTAAAACCCAAACCCTAGAAGAGGGGGGCGGCTATCTATTTATAAGCTAGGAGGAGAAAGGATTCGGCCACAACTAATGGAGCTCAAATACAACTCAATTACAAGGCCCAAGGTCCAAACTGATTCGGACTGGAAGAGCAACGCGACTTGTTTTGCCGATTCCGGACAACACAGAAGGTATTTGGAGATGAGGTCGGATCCGTATGAAAGTAGACTCCGCGAGCTTTCCAACCAGTACTCATGGGCCTCGACCACCTTTCGGAATCAAGAGTTATGGTCGTTTGAATTTGGTGCTGTCTGTAATTCCGATTCCGAATTGATCTTGGGGACAGAACTGGATTTATGCGCGGTAGCCCTCCGGTTACACTTGTGCTTATATGGATCTTCTCTCAGGTTCCTAAGGATAATAAAATCATCGCAATAAGTTAGTAGCATCCAATCCTTAGAAACATTTGTATGGAAAGCGAGGAACGAGTTCACCTGATAATTAAGTTCTCGTGTACGAGCTCTTGTCAAAGGACCTTGAATTACAGCAGCGCGAGGAGGAATATTTGTGGTGCATGTAACCGAAGGAGTGATGTCCTCATCATCCTCCCCCTCTTGAATTGGAGTTGTCCTCGACTCAATCTCATCTTCTTCTCCCACATACGGCTTTTAGTCTGAAACGTTAAATGTGGGACTAACCCCGAAATCTGCAGGCAACTCAAGCTTATACGCATTATCATTAATTTTCTCGAGTATTTTAAAAGGACCATTAGCTCGGGGCATCAATTTAGATTTCCTCAACTCGGGAAAACGATCTTTACGCAAGTGTAACCAAACAAGATCACCCGGTTCAAAAGTTAAATGTTTCCTACCCTGGCTACCATAAGCACGATATTTTTCATTCCTCTTCTCAATATTTTCTTTAGTTAATTCATGCATTTTAAGAATCAGTTCAGCACGTGTCTTAGCATCAAAATTCAACTTTTCAGAAGTAAGCAAATGTAGCAAATCAATAGGAGCACGTGGATTAAAACCATATACAACCTGAAACGGACTTACCTTGGTGGTGGAGTGGACGGACCTATTGTAAGCAAACTCTATATGAGGTAAACACTCTTCCCACAACTTCAAGTTTTTCTTCAAAACAGCCCGCAACATGGTAGATAACGTGCGGTTAACGACCTCCGTTGGTCCATCGGTTTGGGGATGATATGTAGTAGAAAACAGTAGCTTCGTTCCCAATTTATTCCAAAGTGACCTCCAAAAGTGACTCAAAAATTTCGTATCGCGATCTGAGACAATGGTATTGGGCACTCCATGTAGACGAATAATTTCCCTGAAAAATAACTCAGCTATGTTTGTAGCATCATCGCTCTTGTGACAAGGTATAAAATGTGTCATTTTTGAAAAATGATCCACAACCACAAAAATACTATCCCTCCGCCTCTTTGTTCTAGGCAACCCTAAAACAAAGTCCATAGAAATATCTTCCCAAGGTACACTAGGAACAGGAAGAGGCATATAAAAATCATGTGGATTTAAGCGAGACTTAGCTTTATTGCAAGTAGTGCAGCGTGACACATAGCGCTCGACGTCACGTCTCATCTTTGGCCAAAAGAAGTGGGCGGCCAGCACATCTTCGGTCTTCTTTGCTCCAAAATGCGCCATCAAACCTCCTCCATGTGCCTCTTGCAACAACAAAAGACGAACAGAGCTAGCTGGAATGCATAGCTTGTTAGCACGATAGAGCAAACCATCATTCAACACATATTTATTCCATTCTCTTCATTCTTTACAATGTTCTATCACTTCTTTAAAGTCCAAATCAGTAGCATACAAATCTTTTATTGTCTCCAAACCGAAAATTCTATGATCCAATTGGGACAACATGGTATATCGTCTAGATAAGGCATCAACAATGACATTTTCTTTACCTTTCTTGTGTTTAATCACATAAGGAAATGACTCAACAAGTTCTACCTATTTAGCATGACGTCTATTCAATTTTGCTTGACTTCTAATATGTTTAAGTGATTCATGATCCGAATGTATAACAAATTCCTTGGGCCATAAATAATGTTGCCATGTTTCAAGAACACGAACTAAAGCATATAATTCCTTATCATAAGTAGAGTAATTAAGACTAGGCCCATTTAATTTCTCACTAAAATATGCAACAGGCTTACCTTCTTGAATCAATACACCACCTATCCCAATTCCGCTAGCATCACATTCAATTTCAAAAGTCTTACCAAAATCAGGGAGTTGGAGTAGTGGTGCTTGAGTGAGCTTCTCTTTCAAAAGGTTGAATGCCTTCACTTGTGCAGGACCCCATTGGAAAGGCACTCCTTTCTTTGTCAATTCATTCAATGGTGCGGCAATGGTACTGAAATCCCGTACAAAACGACGATAGAATCCAGCAAGGCCATGGAAGCTCCGCACCTGTGACACAGTAGTAGGCGTCGGCCAGCTTTGGATGGCTTCAATCTTTGCCTCATCCACCTCAATTCCCTGTGGTGTCACAACATAACCAAGAAACGCAACTCGATCGGTGCAAAAGGTGCACTTCTCAAGGTTACCAAACAAACATGCATCTCTTAAAGCATTAAAAACAGCACGTATGTGATCAAAATGTAGATCATGTGACTTGCTATAAATCAAGATATCATCAAAATAAACCACCACAAATTTTCCAATAAAAGCACGTAAAACTTCGTTCATTAATCGCATGAAGGTACTAGGTGCATTAGTTAACCCAAAAGGCATCACTAACCACTCATACAACCCAAACTTAGTCTTAAATGCGGTCTTCCATTCATCTCCAAGTTTCATTCTAATTTGGTAGTATCCACTCCGCAAGTCAATTTTAGTGAAAATTATAGCACCACTCAACTCATCAAGCATGTCGTCTAGCCTAGGAATAGGATGACGATACCTAATTGTGATATTATTAATGGCTCTACAATCAACACACATTCGCCAACTACCATCTTTCTTAGGAACCAAAATAACAGGAACAACACATGGACTAAGACTTTCTCGTACGTACCCTCGGTCCAATAAATCTTGGACCTGTCGTTGAATCTCCTTAGTCTCTTCTGGGTTGGTCCTATATGCAGCTCGATTTGGCAAAGTAGCTCCCGGAATCAAGTCAATTTGATGCTCAATTCCTCTCAAAGGTGGCAGTCCTGGGGGTATTTCACTTGGAAACACATCAGCATACTCCTGCAAAAGGTTAGCAACAGCAGGAGGCAAAGAGGGAGGCATATCCTCAAGTGTAAACAAGGCCTCTTTGCAAATCAAAGCATAGCAAAATGAATTATGTGCTAATAAATCAGAAATTTCAGATTTAGTAGCTAACATGGCAGCACCCTTCAACTTAATGGTGTCTTTCCTAGCATGTGTATTTTTGTTCTCATGTTGAAGTGGAAAAACATTTTTAGCTACAACCTGATTTTCAGATTTGTTATCATTGCATTTTCTTTCATTTTCAGCACGTTCTACTTCATCTTTCAAAATTTCAGCGGGTGTCATAGGCAACAACTTAATCTTCTTACCCTTATGTGAGAATGAGTAGGTATTAACTCTACCATGGTCCAAAACATCATTATCATATATCCAAGGCCTACCTAGCAACAAAGAGCATGCTTGCATAGGCACTACATCAAAGTCTGCACTGTCTTTATAATTACCAGCCGAAAATTGTACTCTCACAACTTTGTTTACCTTCAACTTACCATACGAATTGAACCATTGGATGTAGTAGGGGCGTGGGTGTGGCTGTGTGGTCAAGCCAAGCTTCTCGACCATCTCGGAACTGGCAAGGTTGTTGCAGCTACCTCCATCAATGATGACTCTGCAAGCTCTCTCCTTCACAAGAAATCTGGATTGAAACAAGTTGTGCCGCTGATTTTGCTCTCCTTTCCCCATTTGTGCACTTAGAACTCGTTGTACAACAAGGCTCACGTATCTCCCTGTATCAACAGCAGCTACTTGTTCTTCTCCATCATCAGCATCATTTTCTGTCTCGTCTCCTTCACCTGCAATGTTAGCAGCCAGTACATATTCATCCTCAATATCACTAGCACTTACATAACCACCATCTTCTGTTGCAATGTACGCGCGCTGACTTGGGCAGTCCTTCATGACATGGCCCATTCCCTTGCATCGGTGGCAAACAATCCCAGTTGTACGGCCCGTGGAAGCAACCGAAGAAGAACTCTTAGCGGGGGCCTACACACTAGTAGATTTACTTACCTCAGTTGCATGTGACGGTGTAGTAGGTCCTGCTGAACGCGCCCTACTCGAGGAGGGGGCAGCAGACCGTGTAGCAGAAGGTGGAATGGTTTTAACTTGCCCCGGCGTTGATCTTGGTGTAGACGTTCTTCCAAAATTGTTCTTTGGCCTCTGTTGTCGTCCCTGCAATTCTTTTCTGCCAAACATGCAAGTTGGAACAATCTAGGAATATTATCATATTCTTTGTAATCTACTATGTCCTGAATTTCACATCTCAACCCTCCATAAAAGCGTGCCAAAGCAGCCTCTTCATCCTCAACAATATCACAACGTAACATACCAATTTGTAGCTCCTGATAATATTCTTCTACTGACATATTGCCTTGGTTTAAGCACTGTAATTTCTTACGCAAATCACGTCTAAAAGATGGTGGAACAAATCTATTACGCATAGCCACCTTTAAAGCATCCCATGTAGTAGGCGATAACCCATCATTGCATACCCTATTCCACCAAATGATAGCAAAGTCTTTAAACTCACTAGTGGCTTGCCTAACTCTATGCACTTCAGGAACTAGGTGAGCATTAAATTTTTGTTCCACCGTCATCTCCCAATCTAGATATATTTCAGCATCATAAGTACCCGAAAAAGATGGTATGTTAAACTTAACTTTAGCAAATGGATCATCATTACCACGTGTATTATGTTGCTGAAAATTGTTACCTCTCATACCTTGACGGTTGAAGTTCAATCGGTTCCTTTGTCGTGCATCAAAGGCGTCACGCTCTTGCCTCAAAATTTCATCATCAGCGACGGACTCTTCATGTTCATGGGCTGCACCTTGAAGATGGCCATTGTCGCCATGAATACCATGTTACATTGGGGGCTGCTCTGGAATGCGCGTCTCCATCCTGTTCAACCTATCAGTGAAATTAACACTAATACGGTTAGCAGAACCTAATGCTTCATCCACATGATGAAGTTGGGTCTCATGGCTCCGAAGTAATTGTTGCATCTCGTCCGTCTTCTCAGTTTGATTGTTCGCACTCTCAACCAGTTCATCGATCTTACGTCCATAACTCCTCATGAATTCCCGCATCTCCTCCTCGAACGTTTTACCTGCCATGGTTAGTAGCAAACAAGAGACACAAATATATATATATATATATATATATATATATATATATATATATATATATATATATATATATATATATATATATTATCCCTATCGACTACTGGGTTGTGGAGGTGAAGGTGGAATCACACACTCTCAAGCATCTTACCAAGCTCTTATGAATTTCTTACCAAATTGCAGCAGGTGGTATGACCGGAGAAGGTGGGATGTATGACCGCGATGGAGGCGAATGCGAGGATCCAAATCTGAGGGCTAAAAGTATGTGGAGCTTGGATAGGCACAATATATGGTAGCAAGGATTAGCAATAGTTCAATTCAGAAATTGCAAGACTGAAAAGTAGTCCCAATCTAGTCTATGCCGCCGGCCTAAACTCGTCCTAGTTCAAGCAAGCAGAAATCCAACTCAGCTCAAGAACTCAAAGGATGCAAGCACTTCTGTTTCTGTTTTTTTTATCTTCTTTTCTTTTGGTGCGGCTTTTTCTTTTTTCTTCACTTTTTCTGCACCTCTTTGCCTTTTGCTCTTTTCCTTTTCTTTTTTTTATATGACAGAAAGTGCCGCAAGAGATAAATTACAACCTGAGATCGAACTACAAAGCTTCTGCACCGGAAACTATTGCACTAGACAAATAAACACTCTCCAATACGCAAATAGATTTTCTGCACTAAGCAAACTCACCGCTGGCAATAAACTAGCAGCCGCACTATAGAACAAATAAGCTTTCGGCTTTGGAATTTATAATGCTTGAAAGCTACAGCTTAGCAGAACCGAGCCAGCGTAGCAAAACGGTCTTGGCACTTGCTGCTCGAAATCAGCAATAAAAAGGCAAAATTTCCTTTCCGTTCAATGCTATTGACTAGACAAGACAAACTAGCTTGCTATGATTCGGCTTTCCTCTGTCTTCGTATGAACAATAATTCGCACGAACATGAAGCACTTATCAGAGGCAGAAGTTAATGGCAGCAAAACTCGAAACTAGAGACCAAGAACAAGACCTAGACACGACGAATACAATGACACAGCGAGGGACTAAAATTCAGAAAAGCAAACCAAACTGAAAATTGCACAGCACAAAGGGGTTGTAGGACAGCGGAAGACGATGAATAATTTTTTTTGGGGGGCTAATTTTCTGGATTCTAGGACGATGGCAAATTTAATCTAACAAAAGGGGATACAAAGTTACCTATCGGACAACTGAGGCTTTGGTACCACGTGATGAGAACAGTGGCCTGATCTTCCGATAGGTTCGATTGATTTCGTCGTGAGGACGTTGACGCTTGGAGGCTTTCAACCCGCAGATTATCACCTCGCAATTCGTTACACCCGCACGATTGTCGTTATCAACCATGCTCGCACGCGATCGACCTTACCACGAGGGTTATTGTTCCTGCAAGCAATCGAAGCAACTCACAAGAACAAGGAAGATGCAATCTGAATTGCTACTAAAGAAGAAGCACACGAGTTGGGGTTCCACAAACCGATGAACGGCGAAAAACTGACTAATTGTCTAGTTGTAATCTAAGTAAAACCCAAACCCTAGAAGAGGGGGCGGCTATCTATTTATAAGCTAGGAGGAGAAAGGATTCGACCACAACTGATGGAGCTCGAATACAACTCAATTACAAGGCCCAAGGTCCAAACTGATTCGGACTGGAAGAGCAACGCGACTTGTTTTGCCGATTCCGGACAACACAGAAGGTATTTGGAGATGAGGTCAGATCCGTATGAAAGTAGACTCCGCGAGCTTTCCATCCAGTACTCATGGGCCTCGACCACCTTTCGGAATCAAGAGTTATGGTCGTTTGAATTTGGTGTTGTCTGTAATTCCGATTCCGAATTGATCTTGGGGACAGAACTGGATTTATGTGCGGTAGCCCTCCGGTTACACTTGTGCTTATATGGATCTTCTCTCAGGTTCCTAAGGATAATAAAATCATCGCAATAAGTTAGTAGCATCCAATCCTTAGAAACATTTGTATGGAAAGCGAGGAACGAGTTCACCTGATAATTAAATTCTCGTGCACGAGCTCTTGTCAAAGGACCTTGAATTACAGCAGCGCGAGGAGGAATATTTGTGGTGCGTGTAACCGAAGGAGTGATGTCCTCATCATATACCTTATAGTTAGATATTCCAGAGTCGAACGGAGTTTGACCAGTGGCTCTATTGTTGAAGTACGAATGACCCATAGTGCTGAGGGAAGTTCTTTCACCCAACGTTTCGAGTAGGCTTTTAGCCTATCAAAGACCTGAGTTTTGATGCCCTATAAAATGATTCCATTAGCACGTTCGACTTGACTATTACTCTGCGGGTGAGCTACTAAGGCGAAACGAGTTTTGATACCGAATTCTTCACAGAACGCAATAAAGATCCTGCTTCTGAACTGGCTACTGTTATCCGTAATTATCCGATGCGGAATGCTGAATCAAGTAATTATGCTCCTCATGAACTTCTTAGCCGCTTCTACAGTTATCTTTCCTATGGGTTCGTCCTCTATCCACTTGGTGAACACATCGATAGTCACAAATAACTTGTAACCATCTTGGGCCCTTGGGAATGGTCCTAGAATATCCAAGCCCCAGACGAAGAAAGGCCAAGAAAGAAGAATTATTTGCAGAGGTTGGACTGGTTGAGTGGTCTGCCTTCCGAAAAATTGGCAGCTCTCGTACTTTTTTGACCAGCTCGGTAGCATCCTAGAGGGCAGTCGATCAATAGAATCCTTGGCAGAAAACTTTTCCGACGAATGTGCAAGAAGGCGCATGATTTCCACACATGCCTCCATGGATATCGAGCAATATTTTACTACCCTCTTCCTGAGTGATGCACTTCATCAAGATTCTGTTATTCCCCTTTTGGTAGAGCTTGCCGTTTACCAAAATGTAGAGCTTGAATTTACGAGCAATTTTCTCTACAGACGCATCATTATCAGGGATGTCTCGACCCTCGTGATAGGCTTGGTATGGAGTCATCCAAGTCGGGTGGCATTCGAGTAGTGCAGCATCCGTGTCTGCGGGTTCTGCCTTGCTGACCTGGCCAGACTGCTGGTTGGGTTGGGCAGCATCCGTTCGCCGAACTGTCGAGACAGATTTTTTAAGTAGTTTTTCAATGAAGACTCCTATGGGTACTGGTGCTCGAGAAGAAGCGAGTCTAGCAAGTTCATTCGCACCGGAGTTATCACTCCTTCTGATGTGCGTCACTTCTAGCCTTTCGAACTTTTGCTCAAGTTTTTGTACCTCGAGTAAATAAGCCGCCATGTTGTTGTCTGAGCATTGGTACTCCTTTTGAACTTAGTTCATGACTAACTGTGAGTCCCCTTTCACAAGAATTCGTTTAATTCCATGTGATGCAGCTATGCAGAGCCTGTTTACCAGTCCTTCATATTCTGCAACATTGCTAGAGGCTTTAAAATTTAACCAAACAACATACCTGAGTTCGTCACCTGTTGGAGATTTGAGTATAATGCCAGCCCCCGCACCCTGAAGCGTGAGCGATCCATCAAAGCGTCCAGTGATCTTTGACCATGTTTGTCCTTGTTTCTTCAACGCTTGTCCATTCGGCGATGAAGTCCGTGAACACTCCGGATTTCACGCTTGTGCGTGGTGCATAGCATACGTCGAACTCATTTAGTTCTATCGCCCATTACGCGATTTGTCCAATAGCTTCTCGATGCGTATTACATCCTTCAGTGGGTACATCATCATGATGGTGATCCTGTGCGCTTGAAAGTAGTGTCGTAATTTCTGGGAAGACATCAAGGCTACATATATCAGCTTCTGTACTTGCGGGTACCGTAGCTTAGCATCGTGTAGAATCTTGCTCACATAGTAAATAGGTTTCTGGACCTTTGCCTTTCTTCCGAGACATTCCTGTTCGACCACCAGTACCGTGCTTACAACTTGTGGTTAGCTGCATTATACAAAAAGAGCTCCTCTTTTTCGTTAGGCTGTGTAAGGATTAATGGAGACGATAAGTACATTTTTAGGTCTTGGAAGGCGCACTTCGCTTCTTTCGTCCACTCAAACCGATCTTGTTTCTTCATCAGCTTGAAGAAAGGCATCCCTCGCTCATCCATCTTGGAAATGAATCGACTAAGAGAAACAATGCAACCTGTTAATTCTGGACCTCTTTCAGTGTTCTAGCTGAGAAGCTTGCCGGACGGCACGTCAAACGTGCACTTTTTGGGGTTGAGCATCATGCGATACTTCCTGAGGTTGTCGAACATTTCTTTGAGATCGTCAACCAATGCACTTCCGGTTTTCTATTTGACTATAACATCATTGACGTACGCTTCTATATTGCACCCGATTTGGGGTTGCAGACAATTTTGAATACACCTTTGATACATGGCACCAGCATTTTTTAAACTAAAATGCATTTTTACATAATAAAATACACCGAAAGGAGTAGTAAAAGCAGTTTTCTCCTCATCCTCTAATCCCATGCTAATTTGGTGATACCCCAAATAGGCATCTAAAAAACATAACAATTCGCAGCCTATCATAGAGTCGACGATCTGGTCGATGCACGGGAGAGGAAAAGGATTCTTGGGGCAAGCCTTGTTGAGGTTGGTGAAGTTGATGCATATTATCCATTTGCCATTGTCCTTCTTGACGAGGACGGGATTAGCAAGCCATGTAGGGTGATATACTTCTCGAATGAAGCCTAACCCTTGGTCGAATTCAGGGTTCTTAGGTTTCTCTACGAATTCCTCAGGTTCTGAAACAAGATTACGATTAACGACAACCTATACTAGAGAAAAATCAAATAACACCAAATGGAACACCAAATGATCTCTATTGTATATCACACTGTAATATAAAGATAGATCTCAAATCGCCGAAAACCAGAGTCAGAACGGAGAAATTATGACTCATGGAAGATTTAATCTAAAATTAAATCGAGAAATTACAAAATGGCACTATTAATAGGTGGGGCTCACAAGTGGGATCCGCTGAACAGTACTTGCCCCCCATTGTATAGTGCACTGGTGGGGCACACAACACAATGCTCAGGTTGGGCTGGATATGGGCTTGGGTTTGGGCCTGGGCTACATAGTGGCGGGCCACCAAGTCTGGGCCACATGGCTTCACAGGCTAATGACAGCTAGGCCGGCCCACGGGGATACGGCCTTCGGCGACTGTGCTGGCCAGCAAGCTGGCCACTCACAGGCTGAGCCATGGCTTGCTCGATCATGCCAATGAGGCCAGAGCCAGCTAGGTGCATATGTGGGCTCGCCGGTGGAGCAGAACAATGGTGGATGGGGGGGGGGGCAACAACGAGCAATCACAGCGGTGCATCACCGAAGGGATCACTAGTGTTGGGTGACCACTGGGGGTTCATGATGAGAAACCTAGGTAGGGCATCTAAGCGTGGTAGGGAGTTCATTTTGGAGCTTATTGACGGTAAGCGATGGCCGAAGCGATGTCAGATGGCGACCGAAATGGGTCAAGTTGGCCACAGCAGAACTGGGCAGTGCCTTCCAACGATTGGCGTGCTCAACATACCTTCAAGCTACCCTAGGTCCTCCTACAACTACACGGCACAATGGCCAGTACACAAAAAGGGGCGAGGGCTACCAGCGGTGACCACACCGTGGGGGTGGGGGATACAACGATCAAACCTCACCATGCAAAAGCAGCAAAAATGGGCTGACGACATGCTACCTAGGGGGAGCAGTAGAAATGGCAGCCGGTGGCAACGGGGTGCATGGTGGTGATGAAGGAAACTCGGCTTCGAGTCTGTGCACTTTCTCCTAGCATCTGGACAAAGATAGGCGAGCCACAAGTGGATGGCGAGCTGCTCTTGCTCCTCGGCTACTCACGGGTAAGCAGCGGCGATGGCGTTGTAGCGGTGACGATGAATTGAGTGGCAATGGTGGAGCAGATGGGGAAGAAGTGGGAAAAGGGGGTCGTCTTACTCAATTTATAGAGGGGAGGAACCAGGAGGTGGCGGCAGTGGCAGCTCATGCTCCACATGAACAGAGAGGCGGGTGGGGTGACGCCCACCAGAATTCCTGCGGTGCGCATGGTAGGGTCAAACACTGGACATCGCATACGGTGGACACCAAAGTCGCAGTGTCAGGGGTTTCCGTGCGCGCACTGAGAGCAGAGAGAAAGGGCTGGAGAGGGAGAGAGAGAAGGAGGGCATAGTAGTCGTGGTGGCCATGAATGTGCCGGTAGTGGCGGCGACTAGCAACAACATAGCAGCGTGAGCTGGAGGTGGGAGAAGAGCACGGGTGGGGTCCACGCAACAGTGAGGGAGAATGGCAGTGTGGCCGGGTCGCTCGCACTCGGGGAATGGGCTGCGAAAGCTGTCGCAGCCCACGCGTGTGGGGTAGGGGAGAGGGAGACTGGCCTAGGGGAGAAAAAGGAATGGGCCTGGGAAAAGAAAAGAAAAGGTAAATGGTTTTGGGATTAAATTCAAATAGGAAAATTTGAATTTGAATTTGGAAATGTATTTGAATTTTGTATTTAATTCAACTATTTGAATTAGGAAATGGATTTGAACTTGAAGTCCTGAAATATGGGAGAGGATTGAATTCAAAAGTTTTGAATTTAATTGGATTTCAACTGAATTGAATCTAAAAAATAGATTTGAATTTGAGAGACATTCAAATTTAAATCTCCACTCAAAGAACCATAAAAACAAATAAACCGAAATGCAGATCAATTCATTGCAAGGATTAATTTAGAAATTAATTTGATGCTCATTGAAATACTTAGCAAAAAATTTTTTTGAATATATACATACAAATATATATATATATATAATTAGAAGTTTTTTAAAAAAATGATTTTTTCTAAAATTTAAATGCTAAAACTCGGGATGTTATAATATCAGCATACTCTTTTCTTTCATTGAACACACACGCTGACATGCTGCCATTATTGCACAATATATTGTGGTGCCTATTACAATCATCTGTCATCTCATTAATGATGCGCTACTAAAAATTTATGTCATATTTGTTACACACGCCCTATACTTTAGGTGACTGATTTCTCCGATTTTTTCAGTCGATGAAGTCCGGTGAGGTTAGTGGCATGGAATAGCTTCCCAGGGGTTTCGCCATACTTAGAGGGAGGTTGTGGGAGGTAGGATGGCCTGATGGTGATGGCGGACCAGGGAACTGGGCAGCAGAGGATCGTTGAGCAGTGCCAGGGCAGGGAGGCACGACAACTTTCCGGCGAAGCTGAGTAAGAGCGGCTGGGCGGCGAGCGCAGATCCAAAGACGGGGACACCACCAAAGACAGGAAGAGTAGGTGGGGCAGGGCAGCAAAGGCGACGCTGGCACAGGGATGAAGAAGCGTTGGAGGAAAAAGAGATGAGGAGCATGATCGGATGGGAATCGAGTGGCTCTGCTTGGTCATCTGAAAAACACCTGCAAAATAGCAGCTCCCTTTTAGTTATAGCTCTTATAGATATTAATAGAATCGCTTCCTTTAGTTCTGCACAGATATGAAAGAACATGTTCTGGTTGATCGCCTTTGATTTAGGATATGCATCAAACAGTGCGCTCCTTCTGGCTCAAAGGCAGATTGATAACTACTTCAGGCGTAATGAGTTTTTGATCCCATTAGATACTCAGATTGTCTTGTCCTTCTATTATACTGTATTTTAACATTACAATTATATTTTTTAACAAGTTCCCATTCAATTTTTTTTTTCACAAGTTCTAATGGTTAGCCGAAATTATGTTAGGCAATATATATAAAGAGGCAATGCAACAATCCTTATGGCTCGTGTATGGTGTGAAAATACTGTATTGAATTGGATATGCTGATGGTTGAGAGAAGTCTAGATCAAATGATTTATGCAAGGAAAATTATTGCTTTACACAAAATTTGGTATATAAGGTTTCTACTTTGAGATAGTAAACGAAACAATTTCTTACGTTGTGTATCCTTTGTTATGTGATTAGCTAAAATTTAGTACCTTTGATTGATTCTTAAAATTTCTTGGCATGGCTAAATTGTGCTTCATTTGCTAAAACTAGGAAGGATGTATCGTGTAACACACATGTAATTAATAATATTGCAATAAGAGCATACACATGAAATCAGTAACATTGCAACGGGAGTCAAAATTTGAAACAAACTATAGTGTAGAAGTTTATAGTAACCTATTATATTATTTAAGAAAACTATGCTATAGAAGTTTATGGTCACATATTACAATTGTATATAACTGAAGTCAAATAACCGATATGATTTTCATTTTTTTTAAGCTACCATATGCTTAGATGGCTTTAAAATATATAAAGGAGAAAAATAAATCATACAATAGTCATGAGCAAAAATAATAATACAATCAATCTCTCATTCCTAAACATACACTACCTGACGTGTTTAACAAATTCTCGTATACATCAGGGATGTTGTCTTTAGATTCACTCCCATTGTATTTCAACAAATCAACCAAGAACTTCTTTCTTAATTCATAACTGTGTTGTAAGTTCATTATATATCATTGTAATTGTAAAAAAAAAAGGTGCATAACCAGATGACCAATTACTTAATATAAACCATAATGCAGTTGAGAACACTCATAGTGCAAATCAGCGGTTATAGTTGTTGATGGTTCCACGTGTAATAATAAAAAGAAACCCCGATGCGAACATACAGAAGAACAAATTGTTACATCTACGTGGATAACCTAAGTGACTGAACCGATGTTCTAAGAAATTTAACAATCTTTTATCTTTAGAATACAAATTGGTACTATACCACGCCAGTCACATATATCATCAATCCACGATGGTTTTGCTATTTCTAGAGCTAGATTCAGTTTATTAGAAATTTTTAGAGTTTTCGACATATAGTATATGGGTTCATTTCCTTTAAACCAATCCACTATCGGCAGTGGGTCCAACACCGATACACTTCTATCCAACATGTCGAGTGCAAATAGCATGAAATGCTCGAGCGAACATATTGGCAATAAAATCTGCAAACGTTAGTCGCTATTGTTAGGGAAAACTAAAACACGATACAAATGAACAACGAAACAACACATATCAACTTGCACTGTGAAATGTCGTACTCCATGTTGAAACAATCCTTGTACAAGGGCTTTTGCACATTCAGTGTTTCCTGAACTTTTTATAGACTTAAGCTAATTGGGTGAGGCTTAGAGCTCCTAATCCATTCTTTCCTATAAAATAATGTATTGCATTAGGTGCAACAACAAATAAGAATAATGTAAATATATAATACATATTATATGGAACTAGATATACGTACTCTAAAGTCTCATCATGGTTTGTAGACATGATAAATTTGCAAAGCTCACCTAATAACTCAGATGCATTTGTCGGCACGATGGCAGTGGGAAGAACACACGGTAACGATTGATCTTTGTAACACCATGGTTTTCAATTTTTGAAATTTCCAAGAATTTAGTTAGGGTTTAAAGAGATAGAATAGGATAAAACATATTTTCTAAATTAAATCAAATTTGGCATTGGATATATTTTGCTTGAAGTGCATTCATACAGTTATTAGGCATGTAGGGTCTTATTAGTTTTTGTTGGCTTTTATTTGGAGTTGTTTTGCTCTAGTTTGGATATAGAGTAGAATATAGAAAAAGGAATAGAATTAGAAAAGGAAAAGCCTAAACCTATCCGGTCAAACCTTTTCTCCCTCACCTGGCCGCTCACCCTTCCCCTCAGTCTGCCCAGCCCGAGCGGGCGTGCTTGCCCTCTCCCTCCACCTGCTCTCTCTGCCTAGGCTGCCAGCTAGCACCACACCCGACCCTGTGCGTGCGCTAGCCCGTGCTACCGCCCATGCCAACCCACCTTCACCTCACGCCCATGCTTCGTCTCTGTTTTGGACGTGCCGTCGCCACTGTGTCTAAGTCCAACTCGAGACCGCCGTCGCTTTGGAGTCCCGGACAGCCTCGACCCTTGCTTCCCTACCTATATAGGTCCCCACCCCCTTCCATTCTCATCTCAACTCAAACTTGTCGCCTCCTGAGAAAACTCATCGAGATCTGGAGCCACCAACGCCATTGTCGATGCCCTGGGTCAAGCTCGCAACCATGCCATTCCATAACTGCAAAGCCTCACCCGAGCCACCTCCGAGCCCCATTGTCGATTGCTGAAGCACGTGTTGCCATCGCCTTCGTTTCTTGGCTACTGGAGCCCCCTTCTCGAAGAGATCCCGAGCACCATCGCCTTCCCCGCCATTGCCGACTGCTTTCCTGTGCCTCACCGACCTTGGTAAGCCCCAAAACTAGTTCCATGTGTCTTCCACAACGTGTTCCACTGCTCGCCAGAGTCCTTTCCCCACCAGAACCCTATTTCGGTGAGACTTCCGGCCGTGCACTACCACTCTCCCATGGGCTCTGTTGTGCCCGCTCTCCCCTTCGGACGCCCCCCTCTTTGAGCCGTCGGATCCAAAATGTGTGGCCACGATTAGATTAGATCCATACCTTTTCATTAGCCAATAAAACGCCGCACGTGTCCCTTCATAAACCTAGTCAACTTCCCTCACCACGCCAGCAGCCACATCACCTGCCACATCATCAATCTTGCTGATGTGTCAGCCCAGTCATGCCTAGTCAGCAGCTCAGTCTGTAGTAGTGCAATAAAATAGGATTTCTTGTATTAAAATAATTCCAATAATCCTAATAATCAATGTAATTTTTTAGAAAAGCCCCTATTTAGTAAAAGCCTTATAACTTTTTCGTCTTAGCTCCTTTTTCAGCGATCTTGCGTTGTTAGATTCGTTATTCAGAGCTCTATCTATCTAGATAGGTTTTGTCATATTGTTCTTTTATTTTGTGTACTGTTCTTAGTGTGCTTTTTTGTGTGCTTTTCCGGTAATTGTGCGATTAGACAACAACGTCCCAGATCAGTTTGAGCAACATCAAGACCAGCCGCTAGAGTACATTGAGCAGCAGCAAAGAGAAGGCAAGTGTTCTTGATCATCTTGAACCTATGTTTTAAAATGCTTTGTTTTACAAACGTTGCATGCAATGTCAACTTGATAGGTAGTCACCTATGTTAGGGTTTGCTCTAGTTATTCTTTTCACATCCCTTGAAGCCTAAGCGGTAGTTGGTATCTTTTAGGTAGAAGTGCTTAGACATGCTGTCAGGATATTGGGAAGTGTCATAAACTTGATTAATGAACATATAACAATAATGGTTAATATGATGATGAATTTGGTATAGCAACATGGAATCTTAGGCCTTGAGAAAAGAATGTTGCTAATGATGGTCATGGTTATGTTGATAGGTTAGTCTTTGCTCAAGTAACCTAAGTAACAAAGGTGGTACTAGAGTCATACTGACTGTAGGACCGCAAGCCTAGTTAGAATGGTCGTCCTTAAGATCTTTCCTAGTCATTTCAACCCATAGAAGCTTTTCTTAGTTCTTTTCTTGTCTCTTGCTATCTTTTAGGGCTATTTCTTATATCATGTCTTCTCCTTTATAGATGGTGCATCAACTGCTCACTACTCACAAGTCAACTAGAGGTCATCCGCCCATTCTTCAACATGTTTCGACTGAAGAAGAGATTGATGATCCCACTTTTTGCAACATGGATCCCATTCCCGACTATCGTGGTTAAATCCCTAACAATGATTCTGGGGTATACTGGACAGTGGGCGCGTGGACGGTGTTTTAGGAAACAAGTGTGTGTATTTGGTGAAGTAGGGGGACACAATGAGTTATACAGGTTTGGACCTTCCGGAGGATAATAGCCCTACGTCCTGTGTGTGTTATGAAGGATCCCGGTTGATTATAGATGATGTTCTCGCTAGTTCCAGGATCCTTTCTTTGTCTGCCTTTAGGAACGAGGTCCCTGTCCATTCGTCTGGACTTACATGTAGGTCCAAACAGAAGACATCTGCTCATCCTAATATCTAATCCAAACCATCATTACGGAGGACCAGGCATGCCCACTTGCTTTGAGGGTACCATGCATCTTGTTGCCATGTGCGACTGTGCTGGCCTGCAAAGTTCCACCCTGTGATATTTAATGCTACGAGACAGGATAAGGTCCTTTTGCGCCGACCCCATCCACTTGCCTAGTCGGGCTACTGATGGTGTCCCATCCACCGTGTGCCACCGTGCCGGCCTGCAAAGTTCTACCCCACAACATTTAATGCTACAGGATGGGACATTGCCCTTTCGCGCCAACCCCGTCCACTTGCCTAGTCGGGTTGCTAACAACATCACATCCACCGTGTGCCACCGTGCCGGCCTGCAAAGTTCTACCCCACAGCATTTAATGCTATGGGATGGGACAATGCCCAACTGCGCCCTCTATGACTTCATCCTCTGATGCTTGCGCCTAGGGAAAGAAAACACTTGAGTGGATATTAGCAGCTGCGCTCTAGACATGTTGCATCAAATCTGGCCTTGCAACCAGTGGGGCTGGTTACTGCTCGTGCGAGCATTAGACTGGTCCTTGTGGTTGCACGATCGACCATACCTCAGGGAGTATCCTCCTCTAGTTGTTAGGTCCCATGAGGAGCCCGTTAGCCAGGGTACCCCTTTACTTAATATACTAATAGTAGCCCCAAGCCTCCCCATGACTCTGGTTTGACCTGGTTGTGCCACTTGGGTCTCGGGTAAACGTAGTCTGCCCCGGGAGTGGTCGTTCTATGTCATCAGTTCCTAAAGCTTGACTCCGAATTTCGTGTCATGTGGGGAGGCTTAAGTGTCCTGAGAGAGAAAAACAGAGGGATGAGAGGAGAGATATTGATTGCTGTTGGACCTGAAGGACTCTTGGCTCCATCAGTGCACCCCCTCAGGTTTCGAGTGTTTTGAATACCGTGCTAGGTAGGGTGCCGCTATTGGTTTTTAAAAGACGAGTGTTTGATGGCCTTCCGATCCACCCCTTGCCTTCCCTCCTCCCTTCAGGTCTTCTAGTGCCTAGAGCCCATCCATCTCTATCATGTCTCGTGCTCTGCTCTGTAGTGTAGGCAGACCCTCAGGCCATGGTTTACTCGCTTCCTTCATCGCTGGATGGGTCGATGATCTTGGATGAATCGGCGGAGGTGGAGTGGCCTCCGCCTCCAGATCCACCTGTCGTGGTGTTTTCGGAGGCAGCTTTCATTGCGGATGCACCTATGTGGTTGGGGCCAGTGCTTGCAAGACTTGACCCGGCAACCATCAAGCTTTCGCTCTTCCAAACAAGGCCACCTTCTGCTGGCCCTTCTTGCTCTCCCGCCCGGATGGATCCCTTGGCCGAGGTCATCGATATTTTCGATGACTAGGAGTGGATCGATTGGGACCTTCTGGAGAAGGAGATCGATGAAGAGGAAGAGTTGGAGATGAAGAGGAAGAGAGGTCTTTAGGGCATGCTGGGGTCAGTCATCAGCTCCAGCAGGGCCTTTGCCTCCGTCCCCCTCCTTGGCCCTTATGCAGGTCATCGCCCGATCCCTGGAGCGGTGAGCTATCGTTCCAGGGAGGAGTATAAGAGGTTTCTTGACTATTCAGAGGTATTTAGATATGAGAGTTTGGTGGACTCTTTTTGTCAACTTCGCGTTAGTTACTTGAGCCAAGGAGGATAGGGCAGGCATGTACCAGGATAGTTGGTCCGATTGGATGTAACTAGTCGGCTTGTAACCCTTCCTTTTTATGAATGGAAAATGTTGAGGTTTCATGATGCTCGTCTTTGTCCCATTCAGCTTGCTAGTCAGCTTCTTGGGTTGTAGAACAGATCATAGCTTGACAAGCCCATCGGTGGCGACCAATGCTCAGCCCGAGTGAGGGTGTGTGGCCTTGTGTTTGTTGCTTCCAGCCGTTCGTACCCTCGTTATCATGCAGGATGGGGTTTTGTACTATGCCGGGGTACCTTGCTATTTGGCGGATCCTGTAATGGACGTTAAGTGTGATCGCATGTTGTGGTCAAAGAATTAACCTATCGGGAGCCCGTTGCCGGTCGGGGAGTCCTACAAAATAGGGAGTCTGGTTTTTTGAATCTTAGAACTTACAGGTCGTATTCCACGCTCGTCCGGAAGGTCCTGCAAAAATAGAGAAACAAGCCTATTTTCAAGTGACCCTACACATTGATCTTGCGCTCGGCTATCCCGACCACTTGAGATACTGAGTGGGCACAGTTAGGGCCATGTTGACTTCTCGCTCGATTGCCTTGTACTGCCTTTTGGACTCATACATGGCAGATCCTCCAAAGATGTGCGCCAAGCTGTGGTAAGCCTTGTGGAACTAGGGCTCATTACCCTCAACATTTGGCTTAGCCTGCTTATTACCACGCTCAGCATTTGCCTTGATCTTTTCATCAAGCTTCTTCTTGAACACATAGCACTCGTTGAAGTTGTGCTGGTTGCTCTGATGGATGGGACACCACTTTCCGTCACCTCGATTGAGGCCTTTGTTGTCCCCAGTGTTGTGTGATTTGCTCCTATCGACCGCTGCTATAGTCATATCAGGACCCTTGTGCTTGTCACCGGGTTTGTTCTTCTTTCCTCCACTCTTCGAGGACTCGGGTTTGTCCTTGCCAGATTGAAGGTTTTTAGCGTGCACCTGTGCTTTTGCTCATTTTGCTCATTTGTCAGCCAACTTGAAAAGCTCTTTGACCGTACAGACCTTCCAAGTAGTCATCTTTCCATGCAAATTCGTGTCCTAAACACCTCATTTGAAGGTGATGATTACCGACTCATCGGAGATGTCCGGGATCATGTTATGCATGTCACTGAACCGATGGATGAAATTTCAAAGGGATTCATCGTCACCCTGGTGCAGCTAGTGGAGGTCGTTCTCCATTCCTAGGAACTCAAATGTGCCTTGGAAATTGGCTATGAACTGAGCCTTAAGTTCTGCCCACGAACGAATCGAGTTGGGCGGCAAGTTTAGCAACCATGACCTTGAGGGTCCATCAAGGGTAGTTAACCAGGTAATTGGCCATGATTGGGTTGTCACCACCGGCTGCTCAAATGACAGTGGTGTAGATCTGCAACCACTCAATGGGATTGATCTTCCCATCACACTTCTGGATCGGGCCCGCTTTGAACTTCTCGGGCCACCAAATTGACCAGAGTTCGTGTACAAAAGCCTCGCAGTCCCTTTGAACTCTTCAGAAGGAGGTGGTGGAGGACTGTCACGCCTGTCTCTCCGAGCAGGGGAGTCATGTCGACCATCTCATCCTGTAGATCTGTGGTCATAGTAGCGGCGATCATCTTCACGGCGTTCCTCACAACGGTTTTCAATTGTCATACATAGATCATGCCGGTTGTGAGGAATATGGTTTCTCAGATCTTCCTGATTTCCACGCCTATGGATAAGGCAACTATAGTTTGGCTCATAGTATTGTATTCGAGCTCGACCACCTGAGCTTCCCGTCTGAGATTCCTCTACTCGAGAGTGTTCCCGGCCATGGCTCCTCGAGTCGGGACAGTTCTGACTGGGGGGCCTGGAGTTGCGGAGATTGTTTGCTCGAGCAACTTGGATCTAAGCCGTATCGAGTAGGATCTTGACTTGATTGACCATAGGAGTTAGTGGATTCATCAGATCCAATTCTGGAAGGGATATGAGAATCAGATGAGCTCCTTGCACGTTAGCGTCCGGAGTATTGAATATATCGCTACCGAGGCTCGGTTGCGGTCGAGCTAATGAAGCCTCATGATGACTGTTCGGAGGGAGCTTGTTCCTTAAGCTGTGGGTTGTCACGGGTGAAGCTACATCCACCAGAAGTCATCGGGAAAGGCCAGGAGGCATCTGTCTTCCTGTGGTCCACTGGTGGATGGCCATGTCGGGTGCATGTAAGGCTCCAGATGTGGATGTTTCGGGTGGTAACTCAGCGCCAGTACCATCTACAGCGACAGCTGTTGCCAGATCTTCAAGAATTTCCGTGCTGTTGTGGACCACGACATTTGGATCCATTGCCATTGGGTGAACCGGTGGGGGGTCGTCTCCTCTTGCTATAAACACAAATTGATTTGTTCGGCTGCTCTGGGTAGTGTTGGAGTCACCGTCACCACCCTCGTCGCTGTCGGTTCCATGCAGTGGAGAACATTAGGCTCCGCGGGATCCCACTCAAGATATCCCACCTCGCGGTATGCATCCAATGGTCTGCACCTGAGGGTACCAGTGTGGATTAGTCCACCTTGATTGTTCCAATGGAAAACCATAGTTCCAAAGATGATCTCAGAGTCAACGGGAGGGGACTCGAAGATATCTGTCGTCGACTTGAAGTGGTTGTAGAAGCTGGTGTCGGAGAATTCGACACAAAAGTAAGCCTGAGGCATGATTAATCCTACAAAACAGAAGAAGACCCTATCTGGCACACCAACTGTCGAAGATTAGTTCCTGACAATATGTCCACAAATTGACTGGGTACCTTCAAGTACAGGGATTAATCACGAGAAGAGACACGCAATGTATACAGGTTCGGGCCTCCGATTGTAGTAATACCAGGCTCATGGTCATGAGCGGTAAGGAATACCACACATGATTAGAATACACTGTTTTTGGATAACTTTGGGTTGGTGGTTCATTTATGGTTATGGGTACCATGTTTGAGGTAGTCAACTTCGGTTAAGGTGGTCAACTTCGGTTGATGTAGTTTTGTCAAGAAGGTTATTTCTTGTTATTTAAGTTCAACATTTATTTTCACTTTATTTAAATATTTTTATTAAATTCTACCTTTATGCAAACTAGCCCCTATAAGTCATATTATTGTGATAACCTTCATTTCATAGTTTGACCACAACTTGCGGAGTATGAGATGGACTCAAACTTAATATAACCACACTACTCAGTCGGGGAGGATTTTGAGGATTACTAAGGTGGTGCTTTACATCGACTGCCTGCGAGAACAGGAGATTGAGAAGACTGCGCTAGTTGCGGTGTTTATTTATTTCTTAACCCTCGAAGGTCCTTTCTGTAATCGTAAGTAATTACGTTAAGTTATGGCACTCTATTTTGTTTATCATCTGTGGAGTCCCTGCATGTTGAGATTGATTCCTAACTCAATATACAATATAGGTATTGGTCTATTTTTAGACCGGTCCAACATCGCAGGACCCCGGATTTATATCTTTCGTACTAAAAGAAAAAAAAAAGCTAGAGAAGGCTATAGAATTGAACATTAAACCACATAACAGGAAAAAGATAATAAGAAATTAAATTAACACTTCTTGGGACAAAAATGATATAAGAACCACATATGAGATAATTTCCACAACGAAGATCGGATAACCAAATGACAGAGCCATGGTTGCAATCAAGACACAAAAATGCTTCCAGTTTTCTCACACTATAATTTTTCCAAGAAAAGGAAGATGAAGCTAGAATCAGGAATATGTCACATCAGTCAAATATATATCAGTTTTGCTGGACAGTTCTTAATCATGAAAGGGAAAAGGCAGTTGGCTAAGCAGTACCTAAGTAAAAATCAGATAATCATTAAGTAACAGACAAAAGAAAAGTGTTGTCATTTATCATCATGGGAAGATTTATTTAGCAGAACCCTTCTAAATATTATTTAATCCTTTCCGTTACTTTCATTGTTACTAATTCCATCATCCAAAGCCCATAACCTTGCTTAGCAATTAGTAATGCAGAAGGAAGAGGTTTGACCAGAGGAGCAGATAAGCAGTAAGTAGAGGTGTACCGATAGTCGACAACGATACGTCTATAGTATATGTTGACAGGGGAGCAGATAAGCAGTAAGTAGAGGGGTACAAGTCTTTTACTGAAGAGAAATAAGAAATATTAAACCGACCAATGAGCATACATTATCCTCTGACCTAAATGAAATCTAAAATGAAGTGATTGCAGAAACAACTGACCAATTGCTCGTAAAGATTCTGCAGCCTACAAGATGCTGCCATCGACGAAACCAACAGAACACACAAAATATCAATAGGAGAGCGAGCAGCGTTTACAAACAACAATAACAATTTCAGAACGCAACTTGATTCAATCAGCAAGTAGCACATCCAGAAGCTACAACAATACAATACTAAGTACTGTGACTTTCAGCTGATCGGGAAGCAGACTGAAAACACCAGAAAACGGCAATTATTCATGGAATGCTCTTGTATGAATTTTCTGCGCCCAAACAGCAAGTATGTATGCAGAAAAGTAAATCCATTGTTTCAAAGGTAACCGTTATGGCATCACCACACTAATTGTACAGTGAGAATCAGAGACGATACCCCAAAAGTACTAAACTAAGTACTAAACTTTAATCAGCAAACGGGGGGGGGGGGGGGGGGGCGGCTGTCCAACTCGAAGTTGGTTAACTACAAACCCACCACACCAAAAAGATGCAAACTTTTTACCTAACAACAGAGGGAACCAAGAGAATCCAAGACAGAGCCTGAAGAGAGTAAAGGTAAGAAGAACGGACAAAAACAATTGATCGTGCAAAGAGGAGGCACCAAAACGATAACACTAAAAACAATTGATCGTGCGAAGAGAGAGCACAAAAACAATACACCAAACAATTTATCGTGCGAAGATCGGATGCCTGAAGGAGTAAAGGTAAGAAGAACAGACAAAAAAACAGTTGATCGCCTAATGAGCCATGGGGCTGCCTTAAATCATCTTCCAGTGACACAAGAGCGGCACATGAAATCATTTGGGTGTGATAAATAATAAGACAAAAAAAAAAGGAATCACACCATAGACGCATAAGTAATAAGGATTGAAAAATGATAGAAGATACATTCGAGAAGAAATTGAGTAGTTTGATTCACAGTTTTGAGATACCGAAGGGTGTTCTCGATATATCGAAGCCTCGCCATGTTCATGCTATCCATCTTTGAGATATTGAAGGGTGTTCTCGAGAAATTAGATTATTACCGGTCTAGATTTTTCTGGCAAGGTGATGACCATAAAAAGAAATATAGGTTGGCAAAGTGGAGCATACTTTGTAGATCGAAGGATCAGGGTGGTTTGGGTATTCAAGACCTGGATAGCCAAAACAAATATCTACTAAGCAAATGGCTCTTTAAGTTAATTAATGAGGATGGGACATGGCAGAAATTGATTAGAAAAAATATTTGGGTAATAAAACTATTGCTCAAGTGGCTAAAAAACTGGTGATTCATAGTTCTGGTCAGGATTAATGAATGTCAAAGATCTATTCCTAAGCTTTGGGAATTTTTTATTAAAGAGTGACACTCAAATTAGATTCTGGGAAGATAAAATGGCTAGGGACATCCACTTTAAAAGAGCAATACCTAACTTTATACAACATTGTCTATAGAAAGCAACAGTCTATTTCGGAAGTTCTTCATTATGATCCTCCTAATGTATCTTTTCGTAGAACTTTGGTGGGAGATAAGTTACAGGCATGGCATGATCTAGTAGATAAAATTGTTGATATTGATTTATCTGAGGAGCCTGACTTGTTTATATGGTCTTTACACCAAAATGATCATTTCTCTGTACAGTCAATGTATAGGGCAATGCTAGATAGCTACATAATATACAACAACTGATACTTATGGAAATTGAAGCTTTTGTTGAAAATCAATATTTTCATGTAGTTGCAACTCAGGGGTGATTTTAACTAAAGATAATTTATTAAGAAGAAATTGATATAGGAATGAAAAGTGTTGTTTTTGTAGTTGCAATGAAACTATTCAGCATCTTTTCTTTGATTGTAATTTTGCAAAGTACATTTGGAGA